>NC_092815.1:29422019-30099519 GCF_023375885.2 Dermacentor andersoni
GACGCTTTCTCGAGCATGCGCGCTACTATGCTCCTGTCTTGTCCTATGGTTATGTTTTTCCGCCCTTGTTGAATTTTACGCGGTACATTACTTATTCAGCGTCGCAGAAGCTTACGAGGAAGTGGTCCTTTTACGCCCAGTTTGCGCAGTTTAGCGAGCCTTTGTAAACCTTGCCGAATATCGAGTGGCAGATGGAGCGAGCTTACATTTGGAGATTAAATTCGGATGATTAAAAAAAAAAAAACTCTAAAGAAAGATAAAAACCGTGTAACGAGAGATGGAACGGGAACTGATGTTTGTGACATAACGTGATAGAAAAGAATGTAGTTTGGATTGAAGAGCAAAAACGTGTATCTGATTTATTCTACTTTGACATTAAGGGGAAGCAGCGGCGTTGTAGAGGTCACGTATAATGTCTGGAACACAGAATAACCGGTCGCCTGTTAGTATGAAAGAAAAATGATTGTCAAAAGTAAGGAAACACAATAAAGCATGCGAAAGTGGATGAAGATTAAACGGTGGGGGCGAGATTAGGACGCTTTCAGTTGTAGGATCGTGTCGGCCGACTCAGGACAGGGATAACTTAAGATCGATAGAACATGTTTTCTTCCTGCCGTGCAGTTTAATATTTGCTTACGGCGACGACAAGGGTCATGTGTAGTGAACGAACGCTAGATTCCGCGAGCTTCGTGTCGTACTTGTGGTTCCGAAACACCGTGCGATAACTGGTAAGTCGTCACGTGCGGTTTCCTTCGATAGTCTGTCGTTTCCACCGAAAATCGAGTGGCGAAAGGAGCAAGCTTTCGAGAGCCCGCTGAAGGATACGGTATAGGGTCATTGAGCTGTTTGTCGTGGCGCGCCTCAAGGATCACGTGATAACTGTTAGCTGTATACAGCCTACGTTTACAACACAACGATCTTAACCCTGGTGTCAACTTCCTAGACGTTCGTGCACGATGCGGTGATAAGGCTTGTTGGTTTCGCGCTCCTGTGCGGAAAAAAAACTTTGAGGCGTGGGTCCTTGTGCAAGGCTGGGGTTTGACCTCCCAAACACAACACAGAGACAGTGAAGTGCGGAAACCCCTTTATCTCCATTGCGGACTGCTTCTGTGAAATACCATTCTCGTAGACTGCTCATGAAACGGCTGGGAAGCTGATGATAAATACATGGTTTACTCGGTGATTTCCAAATTCAGGCTCTCGTAGCTCTCCCCTCAGGTATTATTAACGGTGCTTGAACTCACGGAGTCTCCCGTAGTTACACGGCCGTCCCAAGAGAAGCGTAATTTCCCCGCTCCTCCGGCACGTCACAGGACACGTATCCTCTCGCCGTGCGTGTAAACAGCAGCCTAAACAATGGGTCGCCGAACTCGACTGAGTCGTATAATAGTCCGTGGCGTGTCCTCCCGAGACCTCGAAAACGGGGTCTCGACCGCTCGTGATGTAAACAGGCGCCGCCGCTCCTGTCCCTTTGGTCCGCGGCAGCCGTGCAATGCGTTGACGGAAGGACTTCAGCCCGGCCAACACTGTTACTGTGGTCCGAAGGCACGTCCGCAAAGGAAGGCTATATACGTCGACGCAAACTGCGACATGCGTCCGATGCAGCATTCTACTTGAGACGCAGTGTTGTTTACAGAAGCGGCACGCTGGCGACGTTTCGTACTGGCATATCCGTATATCATAGACTGCACATGTATGGCGTCGTGCCGCCTCGACTGACAGGGAAGACACCGAGGACATCGGGTAAATTTTGACACCCTGGGCTTCTTTAAACGCGCACCGAATGCTCTGTTCGCGAGCATGTTTGCATTTCGTTGCCTTAGGAATGAGGCTGCCACGGCCGTGAAATTGACCCGCCACCTGTAGACCTATTGCTCAGCTGTAGAACGTCTTAGCCGTTCAGCGAACGCGGCAGCCTTGTGCTGCAAGAAAACGTCCGCTCAACCTTCCAGTAATTTTAACGAGCAACTTTCTTTCCGTAACTCCCGGTTTGGTGTAAGTGTGTAAAGGAAGTTTCTCGCTTAATGGACAACTTGGATAGCCATGAAGGTTCGCCTGTAGCATGCTACCATATGCCGATTAAAACTATGATGTATGAAACGACATCCGCAGAACATACACCACTCCCGCCCAAGGCTTGTCACGGTACACTTGGTTGAGGCGATTGTCTTTCACCAAATTTAAAAACTCCTTTACAGCGCATGGCGCGCAGGCGCGGTTGTTGTGTGGTCCAGTTATACTTGCGTCTCGTATAGTCCATGGCGTAATGCCTGATTTATATCATGTTCAGTGCATTAGCCTCAACCCCTCGGCTCAGCCGTGGCGATGCCGCTGACGAAATTTGGGGCATAATTTGGTACCGCGGATGTCATCTGCGGTACCAGGCAGGTAGAGCAGCGCAAGTGTCCAGCATTCCCTTGGCGTCATCCCCACCAGAGTGCCGCAGAAGAAAAGAGAGAGAAAGACGTTCTCGCCTGCCATATTCCTGGCTGCATCGTCCACCGGTGCATGGGTCTTGAGAGGCCTTGAACGGTGCCCCAGCTCCTGGCGACGGTACAATCAATGCTCGATGTGGTTGGCACGTCTTGTCGTGAAACATCGATCCTCTCCTACTTTTACAGCATCTTGCGGCGTATGTCGTTGTTTTTGCTTCACGTGGTAAGCGCACTATTGCACATGTTGCTGTTGATATAAATTGCGCGTCGACTGCTTGGAAATGTCTTCGCCACGACACAGAGCTTGTAAAGTTAACGCGAGCTCGTGTCTTTCTTGTGCTCTTCGTATATGCTAGGCAACGTACGAGTGGGAGTGGTGGTTGACAACCGCGCTTTACTCAATAAAATCCAGCGTCAAGTTTAACTTGACCTGCGGTCGCTGGCGGAATAGTACAATGCACGTTCACATCGGTGTTTCTCTGCTACAGACGTTTACTTGAGGTACGATTCGATCAACAAACAAACAAACAAACAAACAAACAAACAAACAAACAAACAAACAAACAAACAAACAAACAAACAAACAAACAAACAAACAAACAAACAAACAAACAAATAACTGCACGTCTCCCTTAAGACCGTTGACGTCCATCCGGGTGCGAAACGGTAGGGTCATCCTTCACCGATGCAAAATTCTGAAGCAGCGCTGTTGAGTTAGAACACCCGAATGGCAGTATTTTTCTGTGAACAGAAATTGTCTGTACTCCTCGTATATCGCGTTGCCGCTCGCACTCCCCGCGTCTGGTTGAAATCTGTGTGAACAGTAAAAGCGAGGACGTACGTACGCACGTTTCAATCGTGAGCCGTTCTCCCATATCTCGTGCGCAAGGTCTTCCGAACAGCGCTTCATCGATACGGTGCATGGAACTTCTTTCTCAGGGTTGTCAACCAGACGAATGTAGACGAATGTCTTACGCGTTTAGCTCCTCTCTCACTCCCTCCAATCCAGTGATTCATTATTCGGCGTGAGACTGTATACGTTCGCCTGCGCCATAAGCGGCGGCCTTAACGCGACACAACAATCCCGTCTCGCGGCCCCGCGCGGATGATCGTCCTTGGTTGCCATGGTGAATGGAGACTCGTCTTTGACAGGTCGCGCGTCATGATCGCTCGCGTTCTGCACCCCCGTCCCTTTCCCGTCGGCCCCTTCGGCTGCCGTGATCCCGCGCCTGGCGACGCGCTCGCTGCCCCCGGCGGTGCGCCGCCGTCGAAGGGCACTTGGCCGCATTGACTCGTCACAAATGGTGGTTGGGTTCGCGTCGCGGTGGCCTTCGAACCGTTTACCGAGATAGCCTCGAATGTGTGTCGATCCGGTTTCACCGCCCGCTTCCGTCCCCCCACCCGGCCCTCCCTCCGTCTCGCCTCTGGGGCTTTTCTTTTTTTTCTTCCTTTCTCTCGCCTTTTCAACTAAACCAATTTCTTGTTTCTGCCTCGTCCTTCTTCCGCACCGCGATCCTAAAAGCATGGCTTAGTGGCGTCTCTCCCTCCTGACTGGCTTGGTTTGTTTGCCTCCAGCGAGCGCGTAGCACGGAAATTCTCATTACTTCGCAGTCGATCGGAGATAGCGTATAGTTGCCCCCCGCGGGGCTGTGCCATCCTGATTTGTTGCACGGCTGAGGCCAGTAACGGAAGTGCTTGCCTCCGAAGTGTTTTTATTATTATTATTATTATTGTATGGCATCTAGGATAATGGCTGTCGCCTTCAATTGGCGCTGGCTACTCCTTTTCACATAAAGATACGAAAAAAAATTAACCTAGACACATTTAAATTAGAAGTAAACTCCAAATCACAATAACACAAAGTCCAGTCGCATAGGTGCACTAATGTAAACAAAAGTCCGGTCACATAACTACACTAAAATCAGGGCGCATAAGAAAGCACGGATTAGATTCAAATGAAGGTACATAAATCCAGGCATAGAGTTGACCAAAGTTGGGTTAATAATTAAAAAGAAATGCCATAGAGTGAGCTTATCA
This sequence comes from Dermacentor andersoni, assembly GCF_023375885.2. Taxonomy (NCBI): domain Eukaryota; kingdom Metazoa; phylum Arthropoda; class Arachnida; order Ixodida; family Ixodidae; genus Dermacentor; species Dermacentor andersoni. The sequence continues at coordinate 29,426,492 of NC_092815.1, forward strand.
GAGATAAATACTCTACTCAGTACTTTCCGAGAATATTTCTCGCTTCAGAAGACGAAGAAGAGAAGAAGAGGAGCCGATACCATTATCAAGGACAGATGTCGCAACAAAACTTCGAATGCTCAGCCGAGATATCACGTTCTCCTTATAGAATGCAGGAAGTTTTCAAAACAACCGGCTGCACAACCTAGACTCTTCTCTACGCCTTTGCATTCCAGCTGGACTCTGCCGTCACGAAGAAATACCCTGCTTTGTCGAATATGGCTAGGGGTGGCATTCACCAAGTCTTTTGCTTTCCACATCGGATGGGCCGACGACGCCTCGTGTGATAACTGTGGTAACGAGGAGACTCTTCAGCACCTTCTCTGTGACTGTCCTCGCTATAATTTACAGAGACGATGGCTCGCAAACGTCGATAGGGCGCTTTGACCGAAGACCTCTAACAGAGGAAGTTATATTAAAATGCCGCCATCACAAGCCATCGCAGCAGAGGGCGACGAGGGCACTGTTACAGTATTTAAGGGCTACAGAATTGGATAAGCGGATGGTAGCATGAACAGATGTTCATAGTGCTGCAAGTGCTACTGTGCTGTGCGGTGACAGTGTGCGGCGACAGTGACCAACTGTGATTGTATGTCTGTGCTCCTTTCTTTTTTTATCTCTACTTTGTTATCACTTTACCTCCCCCTCCCCTCTTTCCCCAGCGTAGGGTAGCAAACCGGATCTTCCCCTCTGGTTAACCTCCCTGCCTTTCCTCTATCTCTCTCTCTTTTCTCGCTTCAGGAAACCTCTCGAGGACCAGTAACGCTCGTCTTTTGAATGAGTATGTTGGCCAAGGACGTAAGGTCTTCCTGAGGCTGAAGGGGCTGCGGTCTAGTGCCGCCGAATCACGTGCTAAGCGTTGTCTGTGTGTGTCGTGTCGCGGACATTCTAGAAAATGCTGTACATCCTCATCCGCGTGGCCACGAGTGCATTCCAGGCTATCAGCTTTCGAAATCTTTTGTAGAAAGTGTTTTGTGTACGCATAACAGAGCCGCAGACGGTGAATGAGCGTTTCAAAGGCCCTGGTTGTATCCAATGTGTACGGAATTTTAAATTGAGGCGAAGGGTCAATGTGTAATAAATCTGATGATTTCGAGTTCTCATTAAACCATGTCGCTTTGCAACCACAAGCTGAGATCTGTCTTAGTATGTGCCGCAATTCGCCTTGAGTTAGAGGGAGACCGTATAGGCGTTCTTTACATGAGCTTGTCCAGCTGCCTTGTCTGCTGCAACACTCCCAGTGATATTGCAGTGGCCAGGTATCCGTTGGAATGTTATTGTGCGATTCTCTTCACTTGCTTTTGTGAGTTCATTTAGTGTCTCGTAATCTAACGCCATGTTTTGCGAATGGCTGACGTCACTATGAAGTAACGACCAAGCTATCTGCGAATCACAAAAGATGACCCATTCCCTTTTTTGCATTGAATTTATGCATCGTAACAAAGAGAGTATTGCAGAAAGCTCTGTTTAAGCGATGATGTCGTCTGAGTCAGCTTAAACGTCTGTATTCGGTTCCATTCGGAAATTACAAAGGCAGCTGTAGAAGAATTCGTTTGACGATAACCATCTGTACACGCTTGAATATAACCAGGGTATCAAAATTGTATCTGGCCTAACGGTAGTTGTTGTGCTACTAGCATAAACATGTTTCGTTTGCGAATAATTCCTTCAACCGAAAGTTCACTTTTCGGGGTGACGAGTCGCGTTAGTGGGTAGGAGATATCCGAGATCCCGAATTCGTGATTTGGTTGTAGATTTTTGCGCACTTGAATCATCGTATTGATGTAAGCCCTGTGTCTCTCAGTAAGTTCCCCCTCCCCCCCCCCCCCCTTTCGCCCGGGCGGAAGCCTTAGAACAGCCCCAATTGCCCGCTGAATTTTGTTGTGGATATGTTTACTGTAGTAATCTTGCCAAGTGGTAGAATTCAGGGGCCGCTTCCCCGGGTATGCCATTATTAAATAACCTACATAAAACCATCATTAAGTCTTCTTGAAGTTTCCAAGAACCTGTTTAAAAAACTTCGCAGCCACTTTACATTGTTTGTTTGCTCTGCATCTTTACCGACTGCAATTTTTGGTTAACAATTCGCAAAAAGAGCGAGCCCGAAGCCGAAACATCCCTTCGGCGGTTTACTAGCTCCGATCAGTTACCTTCGATTCGGCTAGGCGGTCAGCTACTTCGCTTATCGTCATTTCTCCCGAAGAGATGGCGCAGCAGCGGCTGTCACGTGACTCCGGGAGGCACAGGCGCGATTGCCAGCGTCTGAAGCCCGTTCTGTCAGCCCTACGTTACCAAGTTTCCGACGTGAAACTTGGTGTGTTGCAGCGCATCGTAGTATTGCGTACAGATTGGGACAGGAGGACATAACGCGACCCGACAGGGTGCGACGTATGCATGCTTGTTGGCATGGATATGATTCTCTGTCTTCATGTTAAGAAGTGGGGGTTACATTAGGATAAGGTAGCAGCGATCAGCGTCCGTCGTTCAACCAACGTGTAACATGCATGTTGTCGTATCCTTCAGGCGCCGCGTCTTCGCATCGACCTGTATGCCCCGCTTGTCCCTATAAAATTTCACGCTGACGCTTTAATCGCGGTCAATGTACACATATATGTCCCACATGATCGTAAGTTTGCGCGTCAAATTCGCATAGAACGAATTTCAACCGTGACTGCGGCATAGCAGTCTCGTGCATGGAATTTAAAGTAGACATCGAAAATGTGTATGTTTTGATATAGCTGCCACTTGAAATGCTTGCGTATACAGCAGGCGGCCTTCTCTGGGCGATACTATCGACCGTCGAGGTCCACGAGTCTACAGCTCTGCAAGGTATACCTTGTTAGCAAACGGTATACCTTGTTAGTCATTCTACCGGCGACACCGTATGTACGTGTGACCGGCCCGCGCAGTGTTGGCGTTGCGGCAAAACGAGAGCAGCTCCTGGCGGTGGCACCCCCCGCGTCGTCGCAGTCGTTCTCCCTCCTTGGCCGTGGCCGCGTGGCGTCCTTCGGAACGCCCGGCGTCTTCGACGCTGCCGTTTCATTAAGGATTCCGGTCGTCGTCAAGCTGCTGTGCCGCCGGGAATCGAGGAACGTCGCCGCCGCCTGGCCGCTGATCCGATGCGTGCGTGGGTGCGCAATGTATTCGCATCTTCGTGCTGCCGTCATACAAAGAACGCTGACTAGCTTGCCCACTTTTCTCTTCTGATGCGCGTTATATCGCCGCCGCCGCGTGTAGTGCCTTGTTAACGGAACATTCCAGCTTCGCTTATGAGTATGCCGATCATGTAACAGATACAGCGCCGTCATCGATCGAGCGGATCCACAGTGGTGTTGTCGCGGTAGCAACGGGCTATTTCTCGCGACGGCCGTTTCCGGGCCCTCTCGTTACCCCACCGTGAGATAGTTTTTGATGCGAAAGCGTCAGACAGCCCATTGAGCGAAAAAGTCGGCGTCTGTAGTCTGTGGCAGCGAAGCGGCACCTAAGGTCCCATTGGCTGCGACGCCACGTCACGAACGCGCCTCGACGGAGCAGAGCGGGCGAATGGGAACACCTGCAGCCGTTCTCTGTTAGCGCGCCAGGTGTTGCGTGAAGAGAGAAGGCTTCGCCGTGACTCATGTCGCCCTCGCTCTCGGAATCCGGCGCGCGGTCCGTATCTCTCTCTCTCTCACCCCTGCTGCTTCCTCGGTCTCTCGTTGCGCAAGACGTCGGTGTCAGTTGCTGCTGGTTGCTAGCTGCTGGTGGTTGCTAGTTCGGGCATCACTTACCGCCATGCTATATTATTCGCTGGACAAAACTCGAAGGACCGCTCAGCGGCGTTCAATGGGACATTAATGCTTTCGCATTCACAACTCGTAAGTGCTTAGGTGTCCTCGAATTTTTTTCTTTATACTTTTTTACTGATATGAGCTCGTTCCTATATGGCGAGCGCGTGTGTTGGCAGGTTCGACTTTGGCGCTTTGGTGGACTGCTGGAACCGAATCTAAACTTATACTTCGACCTTGCCTACGGTGTGTTGTTCTCGGTTGATTGTCGGTCGACAGAGAGAGAAGAAAGCGTTTTCAGAAAGCTTTTGTGGTATCGGCTTCGACGTGACATATGTTAACATTGTATATTATGCCGCAACTTCAGCTTTTCTAATCTAGTTAAATCTTGTAAAGCGAGGAGATGTGGCTCTGCGGGCTGAAGCGCAGCTGGTTCAACTCTCCGAAAGGTTGTCCAAAATGGGCTTTCTGTACTGGCCAGTAATGGACCCCGTGTTTATCTCAGTTTTATCCCAGTCCGGAAAGGGCTGTACGAGTTCCGTAATATATCGCTTTACGCGAAGTCTCGTCTCCTTCGAATGACTGGCAAACATTGGGTCCTTTTCACCACGTGACTTATCCCTTGACGGTACAACCACATGGTGACGCTATGTGCGCATCAAGTACTGGAAGAAAATGAATTAGAGTTTTTTGGCCAAATCGTCATCCAGCTTGCATAATAGAGCTTGGGTAAGCGACCTGCGGTTTCTTGTTATCATAAGAAGCTTACGGTTTCTCTAGGTGGAAGGCGAAATGAACGCGGAAACTGTGTGTTGTTTGTGTGTCGGGGGTGGGCTGCAGTATCATATCACCGGCACCAACGTGTGCCGCCGGTGATATGATACTGGTTGTGGTAGCTGCTAACATTTCCATATCTCAAGGCAGTCTTGCACGGAGTCGCTGTTCTTCGCGTTATCTCCGCGATCGCGCGTGAGCGCATGCTGCCGTCGGAAAAGAATCATTAGCGTGCTTCAGTTCCTTCTTGTTCGTCGTTTTGATGATTTCAACGAAAAGGAAAAAGAATGAGCATTTGTAGACCTCGGATTTGTATATGGTTTCTCGAACCATGTGTCATTGTCTCGAGCTGTTTGCGGGACAGAGAGAGAGACGACTTCGCTCGAGGAAAAATGCGCAGACCCGCAAGGCACGCGGCGTTCTCTGTTTTGTCAGTCGGAGGAAAAATTATGCCTCGCGCGCTTCGAGCGCCCCTGTGGTGCGTGGCGGCTGGCTTCCTTGTTTTAGGGTTACTTTGTGATCGCATTTCCATTTTCTCTCTCCACATTGACTTAACCGGCAGGACGATTGTCGGCGGTATTTGCGAAGCTAAACACACCTCTCCTTTTTTCTGTATCAAGACCACGCAGTATAGATTGGAGCAGTTCAAGCCGCGCATGCGTGTGTGTGTCGGGGGCGAGGGGAGGAGGTGAATGCGTGCGTGCGTGTCCAGGTTAGTCCCTACCAAATTTAACCAGTTCTCTACCTTTTGCGATCAAGTCCGCTTTCGGAGTCACATCATCAAAAGAGAAAACAGATGTGGTCTATGAAGAAAAGTGCCAGCAAAGAAAACCGGTATATACAACAACAAAACGACAACGTGGCACACCCGTCAGTAGGGGCAGCAAAGACACATTTTGACACACCTCTTACGCTAATGAATATGCAAGCATATATTACTTGTCTCCTTGATAGGCAGGCTGACATGTTTGTCTACCGTTTCGCACACTGGCGCCAAGCATGTTTTACCGGCAGCGAGCTCGTGTTGTAAATTGCTGCGCGTCCTTGACGTGCGATTGCGACGCACTTCTATAACCGACGCCACTAGATTTTAGTATAATGGGGATGTTATCTTGGCGCGTTGTGCGCGTTCTGGTGAAAGCTGTATACAAATAGAGTGCCGCGCCATGTGATCTGGCGGATACGTGGCTACATGGCCACGAGACATATCCTGCTTGCTCGCTCGGTTTTCTTCTTTGTACCTGTATTGACGGATGAGTGCTCAACCATACGCTAATAAAGTACGAACGATAATTGAAACCATTAGTAATTTATGGGAACAGGCACCGTGTAACGGAGGGATCCACATCGTTTCGAACACCTGGGGTTCTTTGGTGTATGCCAGTACAGTTCAGCCCTTATTTTACTAAACCTGATTTTACGAATTTCTCGATTTTACGAAAAAAATTCAAGTTCCCCAAATGTCTTTATTTGGTATAATCTATTTTCTCATTCGATCTTACGAAGAAAAATTGACCATCGCTCCCGATTTTACGAAGCCGGCTCGAATAAAATAGATGGAAAAGCAACTCAACGTGCCGCAGGGATACTCGATTGCTTCGGACCTGCTGGTTTCGGAATGCGCCACGAGGAAGCTAGGTACGAGCATGCCAACCCCGAGGAGCAGGTCGGTTTCCAGCTCCTGGCAACAGCTGAACCGCCTTGACATTAGAGAGCTCTAGTTTAGGGGACGCACGCGGCTTGCGTACGCAAGAACTAGGGGCCACGGTACTGCGCATGCGTAGACCCCCTACTTCCATGTCTGCGCATGCGCAGTACCGACGCAAGCCGCTTGCGTCCCCTAAACTAAAGCTCTGTAATGTCCCGCCAGGCGTGGACTTCGCCGACTACACAAACGTTGACGCCCGCATATATGCATGGACGCAACAGAAAATTCGGATGACGAGGACCGTGTCAGGCTTGCTGCCGACGCAGAACAAATGTCAGAAGATGATGGCAGGGATGCCGCAACGTAGACCGCGCGCCGACAGCTTGCGAGGCCATGGACGCCGTCGACCTCCGGCGATTCGCTGGGTCTCAAGACGGGAGTGGAAAGGCTCCATCGCTCTGGCGAGCTACGAGAGCTGCGTGACGCCCATGTCGAATAGCCGTGGGCGCGCCAAAATAACAGGCTTTCTCGCTACAGAAGTAAAATGGCCGTTTAACCTACGCATTCTCGTATTTTTCGATTTTACGAGATTCTCGATATTACGATGGTTCTCGCATTCCGCCACCATTGCACTGTCGCAGCCGTAACCGTTACTCGAACCAGCTACCTTGCGCTCAGCTTCAGGACCGCTCAGCCACCACGTAAGGCAGGTATAAAATCCAGAGAAACCACGGAGAGCCTATCGCCAGCGCACGTAATCGTGCTTCGAAACAACAAAACCCTCATAACCATCGCAAAATAATATAAGCGATCGACCACAGCGTCCGGCGTACACCAACACGTTCGTTACCAAGAGACATTGGAAATCCACCGCGGTTCTGAACGATGAGCGTCTGCTGAACACGGACGCTCGTGTCAGCTTCTTTCTGATGACGTGCGTGTACGTGGGCTTCGTTCTTTGGAAGCAAGGTTGCCGAAATCCAGAGGCGCGATCGCGAACTGAAGTAATTTCTTTGTTTACTTCGCAGGCTTTATTCACATCCCGGAAAAAAGAAACACACAGAAGTTAACGTCATCGAAACAACTTCGGTAAATGTGATTGAGGGCATTCTACAACTTTTGCGAGCAACCTTAATTATGTCCGGTAACGAATACTTAATATTTAGCAACATTAAACATAACTAGCTTGTGGCATGTCAATAAATTGAGCAACTCGAGGCTACTATGGACAATTTACTATTGATTTCATTTGCTTACGTGTACCAATTTATGTTTAATATTTGGTTGAAGTTAAGCGAAACACCCGATAATTGTTTATTTATTTATTTTTGGTAACGAGGGTCTTTCAGAAAGGAAGTCGTGGTGTGGAGAAAAGGAAGAAACTCGCACACACAGACACGCTCATTTCGCTCTCCTTCTCATTCCATCCATTAGCGACAATAATTGAATGGAAGGTTGACAAACTTGCAGCCTTCATTTCCCAATCGGCGAAACTCGTGCCAATGCGCGTTGTCCGTAGCATGCGCATTCGTGAGTTGCTCTTTTGCGTGCTGCACACGAGCGCCGACGAAACTGACTGCAGCGCCGTCGCACATTCGGGACCGTCGCAGTTCGCGGCTTCGTGCGATTCGCACCGCGCCTGCCGGCCGTGAAAAGCGGAGCGAACTTGACCGCCCGGTCTCCTCCGCTGCCTGGTCGGCGTGCATGTCGCGCAGGGGTGGCCCATTACCTCGACGTGTTTGCCGTGTTCAGTGGCTCGAGCGTTGCGCGTCACGCCAGCAGGCGCCTCGTCGTCCATCGACGGGGCCGGAAGGCCCGCCACGAGGTCCGCAAACATCGTCAGGCGCGCGTGGTCTTCTTGTCTGCACAGCTGCGTTGGGTACACGCGCGCGCACCGGACCTCACAAACAGTCGCGTGCCTGCGCCTGCTTGCACAGCGGGCAGTGTATAGCCTTCCACACACTCCCCCCAGGCACTTTACTACTATTGCGCCTCCCCCCCTACCTTGCTGGTGGCCAGCGGCGGCAGCCACGCGCTGTGCTCTCACCTGCCGGCGTTTTGAGCATCGCCGGCGCTTTCTCCTTCCTAACCCCCGCTGATGGTCAGATGCGAATTGATAGCGTGATTTCCCGCACGACGTTATAGCTCCCCTGCAGACTGTCCTTCTGGGGGAGTCCTCTTCTGTTTGGCAAGCGGTGGCGTTCTTCTCTGCGCTCACGCACTTGGTAGACGTCGTCTGCTCGGTAGGTACACACGACGCCGTAAGCACGTGAAGAGTTTTCTTTCTTTCCTTCTGGATTTTATTTCTTCCTCTTCTTTTTTCTTGCGTTCAACAGCCGTTTAAGTACGATTAGGAAGTCGATTAGGATTGCGATAGTGCGACCAGATTGGCTACAGGTCTAGCGCTTCCATTTGTCAAAGCAGTTGCGGATTTAATTTTATGCAGCATTGCGTCTTCATCCTGTCCTTTCTTTTTTTTACGCGTGTAGTGAGCTTCTCCAGCGCCGCTTTGTAAACAAAGAAACCATACATGCTACACGAAGCGTAAGTTTGCGTGGCGGCACGCGGATGCTGCGAAGCGTGTGCTTCTGCGTGTATGAATCCGCAGGAAATGTGTATTCGTGGTTAGCGTCGTCTTACGCTGTGGTGGCCAGCCTGGTTTGATACAGCGTCGACCAAGCAACTTTTTCCTATGTCTCTCTGTAGAAAAATGTGTCAGTAGAAGGGATTTAAGTAAGCCAGTGTGACAGAGCAGTCCTCTAAATGAATTAGAGTACCGGAGCTCACGCACATTAAAACACTCATGAGGGCACTTAGACGAGTCGCCGAAGCTGGATGAGCCTGAAAAATAGTTTCAAGACCGTTAAGGTAAAAAAAAAGAACACCATGCCAGAAATAATAAACGCGCTCTATAGCGTTTGATTATTAATGACTGTGCGTCTTTGAGCGCAGAATAATCGATAACTATGACATCCTGACGCTGTGTGCTTCCCGTGACCCCTTACATTTTTTATCTTTCATTTTCGGTTCCCGTGAACACACAGACACTGCCGTTTGACTAATTTGTCAATGCGCTGTCGGAGAGCGGGCCCCATTCGCTCTTCGACAGCGCTTCTCTTCCTCTCGGCGAACTTCGCTCTACAGCTGACGGGAGGCGTTTGTATATACCTTGGCATCTTATACACCATCACGTATAAACAACAAACAGCAGCAGCAACCCGCAGGCGTACCTTTCTGCAAGACGTGGCGGAATTTGCGTCCATATATGCGCTTCATTTTCGTTGCCACGGCCAATGTCGTCACCTCTCTCTGATCAACAGCTCCTCATCTGGACGCACACATCGTCCTTCAACGAAACCCTTTATTGGGCCGCCGTCATCCTCTTCCTGTTGCGGTTTGCGATAGTCACGAGGCTCACGTGTTTGTGGCAGAAGCGCTCGAAGCTAGAGGATTGCGTGCCTGGGCTTCGTCATGTGAAACCCCACAGGCCATAAGCGTGACTTCTCGGGTCGCTCTCTCGCCGCCCCTATATGCGTTCGCATACAAGGACAAGCTGGACCTCCGTGTGTAGTGATCGGCTCCCGTTTAGGCAAGAGTCGCGCGCTCGTGCGCGTTGATTAGTCGCGTAGGTGAAAATTTGTTTTCTCATCCACCTTTTCCATTCGGCTATGCGGCGTCCTTGGTGGCACTCGACAAGCAGCCGAGGGCTACGCATACTACCAGTTCATATTTGTGGCGCGACGCCGGAGTCCCCTGCTGCGGGCTGTGCTTTCTTTTTCTTCTTCTTCTTTTTTTTTACAAAGCGCTTCGCCGCATCTGGCGTTTGGACACCAGTGTGTGTACCACTCACGTGAGTTCCTGAACCTCTGAGCCACCGTTTATTTCCTTCCTGCCTGCGACTTCTCGACGCTGGGGACGTGACTGGGAACCTTTGTGGGGCAAACCAGCCGCAGAAGCGAGGCTGTCGATGCCTCAGAACGCGTAAGTAGTGCATGCGTGGTCAACAGCAATAGGATGAGCACACGCGAAGTGTAGCGAACGCGCCGCGCTATTAGTCGCTGTACGCAGTGTGGGGCTCCACTGCAGCGCAGCGTCATTCAGCGGTAAAGCGAGCTTATAGGAGGAGTGTGCGCAAAGTTGTGAAAACTGGCTGGAATTTTTTTTTTTTTTTTTTCCCCTCGGTAAGTTGTTACTGTATGAGATGTTGAAGTGTAGTACACTCATTAGCCTACATTTAATGTCAGCGTGCTCCGATGAAAAATGAATTCAGTCTCACCGCCTTAAAGAAGATCGCTGCTTCTTTATGTTCGATATTGACGTTCCGGTATTGCATTCGTACTATTCCAATGTTCTGGAGAGGGATGCAAATTTCTATCGAAAGACACTCTCCTCCGGTCAGGACCAACAACAACTCATTTCCTGGTCGTCTTCTTTCGACAAATAAGGGGCGCACGTTGCTGAAAGCAAATAATAGTTCCTGCGGAGATTTGTGACGTTATTCGCAGCCTAATCACGAATGAGAAAGGTTGCGCGAAACTAGTGACGCGATGTATTTTACCAGAATACTGCGATGCGATGAGCAATCCGGCGACTTGATCGGGTGGCTCCCTGCAGCTGTCGTCCGTGGAGAAAGAGCGTTCGCGCAGGCAACTCTGGTCCCATCGGGAATCGACGAACAGTCGCGCCTCCCTTCCCTTCTCCACTGCTCTGGGTGCTCACGGCGGAGGATAGGCGGAGGCTAGCGTGTACTAGCGTGCCTCTATTACCTCTATGTCATCCTCGCCAGCCGGAACGTCGGGCGAGGAGGACATCGAGGCCTACCCTAGCGGACATGGAGCGGAGGAGTTTGTCGCGCGACATCTGCTGGGCAGGCTCGCAAGCCCTTCCAGTGTGGTTGGCTGAAATGCGGCCCACGCGGCGCCACTGTGCTCGCCTGCGCCGCAAACCCGTTTCTCTCGCCCTTTCTCTGATTCCTCTCCACCGTCGCGCTGAATGACGAAAAGCCGAGTGATGGTCACGTGGTGACGGTGTCGGCATCGGGCTTGTGTGCGTGACGTCAGTGCCTGGAAAACTACGCATCTCACGCCGAGCTGGCCATTTCGACCGTGCTCTCTCTTCTGACTTACTCTGTGACGGAAGATTACCCTCTGTTTCCAGAAGTGTATTTCGGGAATTGGCTTCCACAATAAGTCAGATTTAGGTTGTGTCAATTGTTTGTCTTTTCTTCTTTTTTTTAATAACCAATTTATCGGCTGCAGCAACGAACCTACTCGCCCGCTGATTACTTCTCTTAAGTTCAGGGGAGGGGGGGGGGTCGTAGAACGGAAAGTGACCATTCACGCACACACGCATGCACGTATTACGTGGGTACGCGTACACTGAGCTGTGTGTGTGTGTTACGATTATCTTGTCTAAGAAAGACGCATTTTAATTTGAGACTATACAGTTAGTATCAAAATGCGAGAATTACGTCATCGACGTTATCGTGACGTCATAACATAGACAAATTTGCTGACGTCATGTAGCAATAGGGCTCCATGTGATGCTGTGGTAAATCAAAATAAGAAGCAGAGTGTGTTGCGCGCCTTTTATCTGGCTGGCGCTTGCGTGTCAGCGATCACACTTGGCGTGATCTTATGGTGCGTTTTTCGCAGCTGCGACTTGCACAAATGCGAACTTAATATACACCGATCGCGGCAGCTGAGATTTTTGCATTTGCGAGTACCTAGCGGAGGACTGAGTTATTCTTGGCCATCAGACCATGGCTTCGGTAAAAAGAAAGTTTTAAAAAATGGAGTAATATTGTTGGAAATTTTCTATCGCAGTTTCTATTCCTTGCTGTGCCCATAACCATTCGAATGGCTGTCACGTGACTTAGTGTTTTCTGTATTTAGTGTATGACAGCTGACTTTACGTTCTAGGGTGTCTTATATGACATATGTTGTGATTTGTATGTATTGTACAAGAGCTGACTTTCTGTTCTAATGTTTTGTGAGTCGTCTCTTCTACATTTATGTGAGATGACCTCATTTTCAAATTTGTTTTGATGTGATTTGTGCGGTGAACTGTTTTAGTGTATTTACGTCACCGGAGCGTCTAGCTTCTTCGCGTTACCTTTCTTTTGTTAAGTGCCGGCTTGTGAAGTCATATTTAGTATTCACTTGTTCTATGAGTAGCCGGTGCCGTCTAAAGACGCCAGTGTCTCCTAAATATGATATATTTAAAGAAAAATCGCAACCGAAGTAGCGCATGTCAAACAGCTTTACTACATCTTGACGTCATGAGGTATGTACCTCCTGTGTGCTAAAACTGAAACTGGCTCGTAGAAACAAGTACAATCAGGCGCGAACCCAGGATTTTTTTCATGGGGGGAGTCCGACATTCAGAGGGTTATTCATGTTGGATGATGATTGCACGTATGCTTACGATCAGTAACAATAAGAACGATAAGAATAATAACTTTATTCGCGTCCCAGTGGGCGTTCTAGAGGCACATTTCTTTTTTAAACAAGAAGCGGCGGCATTCCAGTATGCATCTTGACTTCTGCGCTGGCCCCGACGCTACTGATTTCCTGAGGCACAGAGACAGCAATAATGCAGCTCTGTGTCAGTTTTGCCTGCACATAAAAGGAACAAAAATATTTCAAAGTAAGCAGGCCGGCTGTGTACGCTTTGACAGTGACGGGCCCGTACTAAATTCTTTTTTTTCTTTCTTTTTTAAGTAAAGCGCAACTGAGGACCAACTTGTGACGTCAAGTGCACATAAGTATTAATAGAACCTTGCGTAAAGCCTGGCAGCGATGCCGGGCCTCCCAGCGAGTTCGCGGGCGCTAGTTCACCCGAGACAAACGCTGACACGCAGATGAGCAGGGCATTGATTTGTTACAGGAATAAAGGCAACGAAGGTCAACTAAAGAGTCAAAAATACAAATTCAAAGTGCTTTATAATAAAACTAAAACTACAAAAATGCTCGGCGGCGTCTTCAAGTGCAGTGAGCATTAGTTGCATTGGCCGAGCGAGAAGCATTTTACTCGTTGCTAAACAGGTACCTCTTAAACACGTTGCGGCGATTTGTCCTGGTGAACACGGTTTCATCCCCGTCAGTGCCCATCGCTCTGTGTATGCGCTCATCAGCAGGATGCCCGGCAGGCGTTCATCTGTCATAGCAGACCGCGTGAATGTGATGCTTCGGCGCAGAGCAGAGAAGCTTGGAGCAGTGTGTCCACAGAGCCTCGTAGGGAGGTGGCCGCTCCACGCGCCCAAGGCGGAAATCCGCGCCATGCAGGTAATGCAGGTACATCTTGTAGTTCTACCAAGAGGGCGCTCTTGTGCGTTCCACGGACAACGAACAGACAAGGGCAGCTACCAGCGTTCAGCGGTCGCGCAGCGGGAAAACACACTCCGCACGAAGCAGCGACGTGCGCCATGTCCGCCTCCCCCCACCCCGCCTTATGTGTTCTTTTCCCCCTTGTAGGTGTCGGGGAAAGCTCAATCCGACATCTGTGCCAGTTTACCTCGAGCTTGTTGTGTGCTGGCTGTTACTCCTGAATGATGATTAAACCTTTCTTACCTATCGATAGCAAAAGAACAGTAATAGCTGGGACGGACTTCTTGAGTTCGTCACGTTCCATACGCTAGCGGTGCGCACACAAATGTCGAGAACGGATCAGGGGGGGGGGGGGGGGGGGGGGGTTAGGACATCCGGACATCAACATCACCCCCCCCCGCCCCCTCTGAATCCGCGTAAGAGTACAACAGCAAATTGTTTGGGGGTATCTGGCGCTTACCGGTAATTCTTCTAACGCTCAGGGCATTTCGATCTTCACTTAAGGCGAGGAATATGGTATGTCGAGAATGTCATGAACTTCGTTGGGCGAAATCGGTGGTTGTAGAGAGGAGAGAAAAACAGCGCTCCATTGAAAAACAGATTTTTCCGTAAGCGTGTGTAATAACCACCTGTGCGCGGGCAAGCAAATGGTGCTTGGAAAAGCCCCAAGAGACCATGAAACTGAAAGAAAATAAAACAAGGAAGGCTCAAAAATAGGGGGTGAATGCGGCGGTATATGAAGAAATTTAGTTATTACTGACGGGGTAGAAAACAGTTTCCTAGTGTTTGTGTGGTAACGATATATATATATATATATATATATATATATATATATATATATATATATATATATGAGCCTGACGCTATAGGCTGAAGGTCAAGGCAGCGTTTTCTGAGCGTTAGTGGTGCCTGCGATTTTTTTTTTTTTTTTTTTCTGTGGTCAAATGTCCTCTCAACCAAGTATAAGCCGGAAATTTGAATGCTATACCGTGTTAATACAGAACCACATTTATTGCTCTAGGGGTTGGTGGTTTAGTCCAAGGTCGACACAAACAGCAGCAGCAGCAGCTTATAAATTCATGCCGTGCACCTGAGGTGAATAAGAATGACATTGCATCGTTGTGTAGAAAGTGACGTCCTCTTGACAGGGAACCACAAATCGGCATTTCTCCTTTGTTTCTTCAGCGTCCGGGTATACGGCTCCATGCGCTCGTCACCAGGGCTTTCGGGTACACCGTGTTGAAAGTCGGGCGAGTCCGTGTTTGTTGATGCATTCACGAGACGGCGCAAAGAGACGGCACGTATAAAGAAATGGAAGGCAGTGATTGTCTATCCTATAGGTCGCCTCGACGCCAAGCCCGGCACCCTATAACCTACCCAGGTGATAGTCAGTGCTGTCTTTCCCGTTCTTTGCATCCCTCCGTTTCGCTCCGTATATACAGTGCAGCGTGAAAAGCGCGTACAGAGCGTGGTACGCGTGCTTCGCGCTTGTTCCGCTTGGTTTCGCTATCGCTCTTTGCACGGCATAGCGGAGCGACTGCGTTTTCGTCGAGCGATCGGTAGACGAGCTGACATTTCGGATGCCTCTTCTTTTGTCGTCCTCGTTGTTGTCGTGATGTCGCACGTAGTTACACAGCGGTGACAGCAGTCCCGCCTGAAGCTTGCTCGGATGATTGTGACATTGCCGTAACAAAGCGCGCGCGTCATACAGCCTCTGCAGCTCATTAACACAAAACTGGTTTCGATAAGTGAGGAAGCGATGAGATAATATCAAAGGTTAGAAAACACCCGAGTATTCGTCTATCCGTGTCGTGCATATGCGCGATGGAAAACGACGAGGCGTCGTAGGATCACCGTGAAGGACACGTGAAACGATTCGGGAAACAGTCGCCAACGTATACGGTCCAACTTTCATACCGTAGAGATATACGGCGTCTAAAGTCTACGGGGCATGCGTGGCATTCACGAAAAAAGCTGCACTGTCGCCCACCTTTTGCCCGCAGTCAGTATAAGCGTCACGACACAGTGTCGGTCGTTACCAAATACTATGTTGCGTGCCCATGTTGGGCTACATGTCCGGCCCCTTGGAGGTATACCCTGTCCTGCTGACTTTTGTCATAGAGTGTGCGTCAACCTTCTGTTTAGTAGTAGTTTAGTAAAAGTAGTAACGAGTAAAATAAATACACTCATGCATCTCTATCGAAGAACTCCTTGACCTTTGCTGTCGTTTCGTACGCCCCGTTTACCTTAAGGAGAGAGAGAGAGAGAGAGAGAGAGAGAGAGAGAGAGAGAGAGAGAGCAGTCCGGCCAAACATGCGTTGTTTTTTTCTTTCCCCTGGTTCTCTCGGGCTGGTTATATATGATGCATGAAGATCAGTGTTTAAAACTTTGCAGTGTACGGGGGGGGGGGGGGGGGGGAGGCGGTAGCATGTGCTGACTAATGAATCTTTCGTCTTCTCGGACAAGAGAAGGTAGCGTTGTTAGAGGGACGCTAATGAGAAATATTAATTTAAGGTCTGCTGATAGATAAATAGCAGTTCTGGAATTCGATAGGTTAGTCTAACCGTGATCTGAAGGGCGGTAAGCCATAGAGAACTCAAAAACGGGAAGACGGGTGGCGACTCCATCTTGAAAGTTCCTCACCAGCTCCCAGTGACGTCATGGACGTTGACAGCGCCGGCTTGATTGTTTATCCATAAATAAATGTAACACTTCGTTCGAGAGTAAGCAAAGGCTGAACTCGGCAACTTTACCCGCGTATATAAAAGCCGCAAGTACGCGGACATACAGCGCACGTGACCGGCGCATGCTTCGGTGCCAAGTACAAAACAATAAAGTTTGGCCTTCATCGGATGGGCGCGTGCAGAGGAACTACTTTCCAAGCTTTTCTGACTCTTACTTAGCGTGACGAACACTTTGAATCAAGATTTCGTGACGCTATTTATTTGGACATCAGCGCAGACTGAGCTTTACAACTGTGCAGCCTCCCTTGGCCACGTGGCACACTCGCCATGGTAGCCGTGTACCATTATTTCGCTCTTCTGTCATACCCAATCGACCCCCTTCGTAATGTGGTCGACTTTTTCATTGCGAGGACCAATGTCCGTTATGACAAGAACACCGCACCTCTCGCACTGCGGTTTGGCCCTGACACTCTGCTTTCAAAAGTAGTCAGCAGTACTCAGGCCCGGCAGTTCCTCTCTCCAGTAGCCAGTCCTGGCGCACTAAAACATCGCACATCATCGTCACTACTTTGCTCTCTGTCGCTTTTTTTATGGTTCGGCTCACTAGTGATATATAGGGACCGATTACGGTGCTCTTATTTTCAGGAAAGTAAAGAAATAAAAATAGAAAAGCACATGGCTCCGCCATGGTTGGCGGAACTTGCGATAAGAGCATGTTAGTTTCGCTCCTGCTGCAGTATGGAATGCTCTAACGCTACCGAATTGTGCTCGGGTTATAACAGGAGCCCTTACTGTGTGTTCACCATTCACATGTCCTCAAAGTCCCAAATTGATAAACGGTCCTTCACTCGAAGCTGTTCCTCTAGCGCCTCTCGTCGACTCAAGGAGTTGCTTACACCTTCACTCCAGAAAATTTGAGTAGCCGCATGAGAACTCCTCACCTCAAAATTTTTGCTCATAATTCGCAGTATAGCGAGTGCGCGATACGTTCCGAAGCGCGGAGGTTAGAAATATTGAGCACAGCGTTCGAACCTGCCCTTGTTGCGAACCCTGTCGTGTGCGCAGAATGTCAGCATAGCGCACCCTTGCTCACCCACAACGCGCATGCGCAGGTGTCGCACGGCAGGAGTGGTGACCGCGACAGCACAGCGGGAGTGGTACGCCATCTGTAAGGCTGAGCGCATATGCGCTGCTACCCTTTCGCTGTTTGTGCAGGTGGGGCTTCGGAATGCATAAATAATAACGTGTCTTAGTTGACACCGACAGGATATATGCTTTGAACACCGAGTACGCTTTAGCCTTATTCCGAGGCGTTCATTTAAGCGCCCTCCTAGGTATATCCTTGTTCGCCGCTTCACCGGTAGAAGCTGGCGATAAATACAGCTTGGCGGCCGTCTATCTGCTTCAGCTCAAATATAATCTCCTCTTATGGTTTTATTGACGGAAGGAACTCATTGTAATAGTTTACGGAAGCTTCGTTTGCTTCTGACTGCCTTGTGGCTCTGTAACCTTTCTGTAAGCAACGAAGTATAGGCCAATAACCGCTGATTTCCTGCAGCGGGTAAAAAGAAAATGACAACTATAGTCAACTTGCATAAAACTGCGATTGAAGTCACTTGCGAAGGCAGGTGCCGGTATCTCTTGCACGCCATGCAGCTTACGTTCGCGATCCTGTGCGTCAATCGCCACTTCAGGCTCACGTAGACGAACTTAAGTGAGCGCCATCTGTTATGCACCTCCTCATTCCCTGAAGAGGTGTATAACAGATGGTGCTCACTTAAGTTCGTCTACGTGAGCCTGAAGGAGGCGCACTGGGTAGCCCGAGGTCTAATCAACCGGGAGGTGTGCCCCTCAGACTCGGATCCCATGGATGAGGCACCGACGACATACCACGAGATAACAAACTACTACAAGCAAAAAAGGCGAATCTACCCGCCTCCAAACGCAAGCCTCACGCGAGCGCAAGCCTCAATCCTGCGTCGAACCCAAACTAAGTCGTTCCCCAGCCCACATTGGCTGGCCATAATTACCAACGGGCAATGGAACCCAATATGTCAAAATTGCACAAATCAAGCATTGGCTACCCAAAATCACATTCTTTGGGGGTGCGAGGGCTTACCCCCTCCCAGGTCGCTCCTGCCAGCTCCCTCACAGCAGACGTGGGAGGAGCTGCTCAGAACGCCGGATGAAAACCGACAAAAAGCCCTCGTTGCCTGGGCCGAAAGGGTCGCTCCTCGTGAGGGGCCGTCCTAGGACTCGGGCCTGCCAGATAACTGAGCAGAATCTCAATAAAGTTGTTACCACCACCACCATCTGTCATGCACCCCGCGAATGACGGATGTCGCCTCCTTAGTTATATACACTCAAATGAAACAGAATTTATTATTGTTAATTCTATAGAAAAATACGTCCATAAGGAACACCCGTGCAACCTCCGGCATATCACTTATAAAAAAAAAGATTCGCACTAACTGCGGTTCACAAAAATTATCATACCGGATTCCTGACTTGAATAGACACGAAACAGCTATAACCGTTGATACAGAAAGTGTCTCAGCGCAAGCATTTAAAAAGAACATAAGCAGATACTTTCTTCGCACACAATTTGGAAATGTTTTTTCGTTTTTTCTCTCGGGGAGTTAAGTGAGCACGAAATGTTGGTTCAGATGTGAGTTTCGTTTTTTATTGTTCCTGTTTCTTTGTTTTGGTCGATTTTCCTGTACTTCATGACACAAATGTCATTCGTTCATAGTTGTGCATTTCTCGCGATATAGATTAGTCTTGCCCAAAGTTCTTTTGATGCATTGTTGCCAGTGCTTTCGACAGATTTATGTTGAAAGTTTTGTCGACAGGCAATGTAGCAACTATTACAGTGATGTTGGGTGATGTGTTTGGGGAGTGGGGAGAAGGGGGCTGACACTCTGTCAGCCATTAATTGCCTTTATGTCTGCCTCCTAGGCAACTGTTTTGATGCCTAAATAAAGTACTTTGGCTTTGACTTAGATCTGGATGCACTACTTAGCATCTTTCTCGGCCTTTCTTGCTTTCCATGTTTTAGTTAATTAGGACATTAGATATATGACACACAAACAGGCTTCAGACAAGTAGATTCGCGAACCACATTGCAAATACTAAATATAACTTGCAATCACATGTATACGAGAACTATCGAGACCACCACCGGTGTGATTCAAACATTTAGGGCGGCGTTTTGGTGTCTCCGAACATTCTGCTTCTTAGTAAATGGAGCCAGGTGTGCGCCGCCTTGCCCTTGGCGTTGCTCAGTGGTGTATGCAAGTCGTTTGGTCACGTTTACGCGCGAGAAATTTGATCACATCCTTCGTTAGCCGCGTTTATAAGCTGGACGCCTCTCATCGGCGTTGTCTCTGCGACATCCGCTCATTTTGTTATATGCAATTGTGTTCCTTCTCTTAGTTTGATAGCGACTCGAGAATGTTAGATTGTTTCCTCGGCAACGTTTCGTTTGATCGGGCTTCTCTTAAATGCGCAAGACACGCCAACCGAGTGTATCCGTAAGGGATCACGCGGACTGATACAATATAGAGAGAAAGATCAAAATATGAGGAGACTTGTTCTCCTATTGAATGAAGCTGTATGTCCTAACTGTAGATAGTCTCCTTCTTTCTTTTCTACTTTCTTTCTTTGTATTGAACGAGGAACCGGGAAAAGCAGCGAAGTCATATATAGGAGCTGAGTACAGGGCGTTGAAAGGGCTCGGGCTTGCGCCTGGAGACAAGCAATCCGCGGCGCTGCGTTTGAGGGTCACCGCGACCTTATCCTTTCTTCCCACGGTGTCCTGTCTCTGGTTTCGTCCCCTAGCGGCACTCCCGCAGAGGGATTTTGCGTAAGTATGCTTTGACCTTATTGCGATGGCGTTCTTTCTGCGCGTGCTTACCTATATATATACCGACGTTGATCGCGTCGGCGCTCCTCCTTGTCGCTATAATACCTGGGGACAAAATAAAGGAAGGGAAAAAAAAACAACAACGTGGAGCTCGCTTTCCACGATCGATCGCCTGCTTCTTGCCGTCGCCGCTGGGGCCGCTGTGGTTAACCGGAGCAGATGTATCAGTTAAGGATGGCTACACAGTGGGCGCACGCACGTACAGTATATGCGCATTGGTTGCCAGCCATCCTGGGCGAGCGTTCACCCCGGTCTCGTCCCATTTTCTTTGTCATTTTATTTCGTCTCGGTCTGCCGCGGCGGCTGCTGTTGCCGCAACAAACGGGTGAAAGGGCCGCGAGTCGCTGGTTGAGTGGAGGCCGGCGCGAAGCGCTCTGGTTTCCTCTCGCCTCCCTCTTGTTCTCTTCGTCTGCCGGGGGTCGAACCGCGGAGGCATCGAGGCTCCTGCGATTGTGACACCGCTGCGCGCCGGTGGTCACGCGTGCAGCGAGGCGATTGTCGGCCCGGCTGGTCGCCAGTGGTCGCCGGTTGCGCTTGCGCCATCCGTCGCGCGGAGTCGTATACCGCCGAGCACTTTAGTTCTGTGCTGGAACAACCTGCGAAACGTGCCGGAACTTTGCCCGGTCGCTCGCCCGTCTTGCTTAGAAAATAAAGAAGTGTATTTAGGGCGCCGCTTCGCGCACTTAAAGCGCTATCAAAAACAAGGCCAGCAGCAAGGACACCTGTAAGGGCAGCGACAACGGTAGTGATGTCGGTCCTTCTTGTGAGCTATTGGGCGAAACAGCAGCCACGGCCAGGAAAGTCCGAAAGGGTTCGAAACCTGTCCCGGCAATTTATGTTCGCGATGGCAGCGCTCCTGCTGCTGCTGCTTACACGTGGTGGCTTTCTATTATGCCAAGCAGGCATCGCGATTATGATGGGGTCAAACGGTCGCCGACACCACGCATGTGAAGCTGGAGGAGGTCTTCATAACAGGCTTATTCACGTAAAACGCGCCTCGAGCGGAAGCACGCGTCATCCAGCTCGTGTAGTTTCTCCTGTGCCCACTTTAATTTGCGACTTGCATTCTTTCGACACTCCAGCAACTTTTCGGTCTGCCTAAGCTCATTCGCGGCGCTCTGCAATGCTGCATGCGAGCGCGCCCCACAGGTACAAGTCCGATGGTGAAGCGACCGCTCTTCAATGAGCAAATGTTTTGTGCGCCCTAAAGAGGCGCCTATGCAATCGCGACGTGTGGTTCACGTCAAGTCAGGTGTGCTGCACTTTCATTCTATACAGTGCCAGCTGGACAAAGCAACTGTAGTTGGGAGGCCGCGTTTGTGCAGCTTTCCTTGTACAGCGTCCGAAGGTGCAGACGCTGCGGTCGGTGCTGGTGCATGTGGGACACGTGGGTATTAGCGCGTGTAACACTCTTAGCCGCCTATGCTTCCCCCACTGCGGATGATTGTAAATGTGCCCTTAGCAATACGGTTTGCCGCTAATTTTCTTGAATGATAATCGCATTTAACGTCGACAGTATCTCGAGATGGGTTCTGCCGCAATTTTTCGTTCACATCGGTATATAGCTTACGCACGTGCTTGCTCCGTCTCGGTTGTTGTCAGGGTCTGCACGATTCTCACGCATCGTATACGTATCGGAGTAGCGAGATCGACTTATCCAGAGCCAAGCATTGAGCACTACATGGAACTCACGTCTAGTGCAATCTCGGCCCGGCGTCGCCTCTTTCACGCCGTGCACCTTGTGGGCTCGACATCCTCTTCCCGGGTTTCAGCACAGACGCGATGAGGTGCGCGTCGGGCTCCTCTCTCGAGGCGCGCCTCGCTTGCGCAGCGCCGCTCTCCCCGCGGTGACCGCGACGGCGGCGTCGTCGTCCCCTTTGCTCGGCGAGACCGCGTCGGCGCCGTCGGGTGGCGATAACCCGTTCTTCGACGCCCTCCTCCACGTGGTGCGCGTGGCGGGTTTCGCCACCGCAGGCGGCAGCATCCGCTGTTTCGGGATGCGCGGCTGGCCGAGCTTGGCAGCCGGACCGATGCGCCTCAAGCCGGAGTGTTTAGAATTTTCGTGACGCGCATTCGCTTCTGCTTTTGCTTTTAGTTCAGGATATACTGATTGATTGATTGATTGATTGATTGATTGATTGATTGATTGATTGATTGATTGATTGATTGATTGATCGATCGATCGCTTTTTACGTCCACCTTATCTGCGAGGATTCTTGCGTGGCCAGCAACTAATTTCGTCTGTCAGGGGGCTCTTAAGCACTCGTCGAAATATTCAGAACGTCGGAGTAATTTTACTTTGTTCTACACTGTCGCCTATGTCGGCTGTGGTCTGGAATCGACCGCACGGCCACGATCTCAGGAGATAACAGCGACGGGTCCTGTTTCGGTCAAAGGAGATTATTGCAATACTTCCAGTATATTCGTCATACATGCGCATGCCTGAGACACTAACATAAAAACAGCTCGCTGTTCTCGATTTGCTGCGTCACCAAATTCGCCGTATCCTGCACGATGAAAGCTATATATATATATATATATATATATATATATACGTCTGCACCTTATATATTATCATACCATCTCACTCCACTGAGCCATGGCACAGCGCATGTGTGCAAAACAGCTTAAACTGTGTATACGATGAAATAAGTAATGCTCTTTGCACTCGAATATACCGTCTTTAATTGTGTCGATATCTTCCTTTCCTTTATTTTTATGTTTTTTAAATAAATGTTTCTCGTCCTCTTCCTCCTTCCTTCTCGAAGTCATCGCGACACGCGAGACTTCCATTAAGAGTAAACTAGCTGTGCGTGACTTTTAAACGCCGATGTCGCGTTTTCCTATCTGTCATGTGGCGTCGCTGAACAGAATTTGGTATGCGCTACAGCAAGTGATACTGCGACCCTTAAGTCAAAGGCACTCACAACTGCTGCTTGCTGCTGCTCGTTGGCACCTTTTCGATCATACGGCTGCGCGATGACAACAGTGGATCGCCGTGACATTCCATAGTCTCGTGCTTGTGTGCGTGCGCTTCTTTTTTTTTTTTTCCCGTGATGTATACGGCAATTCGCTCAGCACAGTTACGCTCGCAGTCGTGGATGATCGTTGGCGTTGACAACAGAACTGACCTTTCTGCTTCGCTTCCACTTGCTATATGGCGTTGTACAGACGTCTCGCATAGCTAAGAGACCGCATTTGTTATCGGTCGCTTTCAGCGATGTATCGCACATTTAGTACACGCCAATTAGCTAAGCCAGCTGAAGTGAATACGACTGCAGGAGTGGGATCCTCCCGCTGGTGCTATTCTCACGTCGCAAATTCGCGAGTGTATATTGAGACGATTCCCGTCACTCCAGCGACGCTCCGCGCTTGGCTCCACGACGCACGGTATCGTGAATATACCTCCGAGAATGATCGATGTGCGTATAGTACTACGGCCCCTGCAGCACGTTTTGCGATGCTCGAAATTGCAGCACTCAAGACTGCGGCGCACGCGGAGTGCGTTGTGTGTCGACGCTTTCGGCGCGTGGAAGTAACGATAACCGACGTTCGCCTTGTAGTTCCGCGTCAACGGCGCGGGCAGTGCGATTTTGGTTCCGCTCCGGGGTCGCGGAACGGCCTCTTATCTTTGGCAGCTCACCCGCCACTTCTCTCCCATCCTCCCTTTTCTCCTTACGGTGGAGGGGTTTTGCGCGATGTAGGAGTATGCGGCAGAAAAACGTCAATAAATTCAATTGCAACCGTTCAATAGCAACCACGTGGGCTTCGGCGCACACAGTTTTGAATATTCGGGTCTTCGGGAATGTTAAAGCGAAGAGTGTACAAAAATAAGTGCGCCGGAGATTTTGTAAGAGGCCACGCACTTTTCGCGCATTCCAAATGAAAATAATAATAATCATAACAAAAAAATAACGGTCGGTGAGCAACGTCATAGGCTGCATATAGATAGGCTCAATCTCCGAAGTATTTCCTCCTCCTCCTCCTCCTCCTCATCATCATCATCATCATCATCGACAACTCATTTTCCTGTCCCAGCCCGTCATAACTGTTCGTTCGTAGCGCGCCCTTGAGACGTCTCGAACTGAAATGTGTTTGATTTCGAACTGTCGCGCGGTGCTCGTGAAGTCCGGATAATTCGCTTGAGCGACGCCGCGCATTTCTCCGCGACGCCGCGCATTTCTCCGCGGCATATACGCCGGTACCCTTAGCGATCGCCACGCCGCCTCCGTATAATCGAGGTGCCTGCCAACTTCGTGACAATGCGGGTGTGCTGACGCTTGCCGACAGGCGTGTTCCTCATACGTGTATGCAGTGCTGCGTATACCCTCTCAAGAGGTGATATCGTGCGCAGAAAATATTGGTACAGAAAGCGCCAATGGTACCGTCTGTTATGCGAAGGTCCTGGACTGATTCTGCATAGGGCGGTTGTTTCCGCCAATGTGCACTCGTACAAGGTCGCAAAGGCCAGTATAAACAAATGCATAACGTGGTAAAGCGTTATCATTTGAACCAGGCGACGAGAGCGAACGAGCAGCAGGTGGTACCATGTCGAGGCAATGCGTGAATGAACCCGCTGATGTATGAATGAAAGCCCCAATCTCTAAGGCCTCTCTGCACTTGGGCGCTGCGGGCTTGCGAAACAAGGGGCGATGGTTGAGATACGAGGGTAGGGCGAAACGGTAGTTGACCGGGCACGGTCGGCTATCGGAAGGCAAGAACGTACCAAAAGTAATTTCGGGAGAGCAGTCTTCTCCGTGAAAGGGAGGTGGTGTAGCGAAGGGAAGAAACGTATGCGCGTAAGCTCAATCTGCTGCTCGTCGGGGTTGAACGCCGAGAAGTAGGAGAGAGACTGCCCCCTTCCCCTTTCTGCGGGTGAAATCTGAACCCGTCGGATCGCATCTCGCCCCGTGCGCTTGCTTTCCCGGCCGACGTCTTTTTCTTTCTTTTATTTATTCTCTGATTCGTACGCGGCAATGGCGATTCCGATTCCGCTGTCGCTCTTCTACCGAGAAGGCAGTTGCGTCACACCGTATATCTGGGACCCCGGCTGAGCGGGGCGATCTCCTCTCTCACGCACCCCGCTCGCCAATGCCTCTTTGATGAGATTTAATTCCACCACCACGGTGGCCGTATAAGTTGCCTCTTGGCGTACATGTGGCATGGGCTAGCAATCCAGCAGACTTCTTCGGGGGCCGCTCTCTCATAAAGGCCGGCTTACGTTAAATTATAACAATAATAAAAAGAGGGGACAAGCACAAGTGGGGGCAAATAAAAGCGCGAGGCTTCCGCACCGAACGTTTCTCACTCTTTCTTTTTATCTTCTCTCACTCTCTATTACCCCGCTCTCTTCCTTTCCCTGCCGCTTTTATCCGAAACGGCCGTGGGATTTCGCTCGATGCGCTGCCGCCAACGGCGAGGAGGTCACCCGATCGTGTTGCTGGCGGCAGCCTCGGCACCTCTCCCGCGTGGTGAGAGAAAGACGGGGAGCGGAGAGGCGGCACAGCCAGCCGGTCGCGAAGCCTCTCACCAGCGGCTGCGGCAGCCAAGTCTAGCGGCGCCAGACGCGCGCGGCTGTGTCGGCGGAGAGGGCCGGGACGGGCTCCCCCAACTTTCGTGCCGCTTTTGCACCCCCGGCGAGGCACCACCACCACCGTCCACATCATCTTCGGACGGCGTGTTGCGGGAAAACCTGAAATCAGGACCGGGCGCCCCTCAACCCAGTCGCTACCTTGCTCTCCATAGTGTGCAACAGCGGCGGCGGCGTGCCCGTCGCGCCTGCAGAAGCGCCTGCCGCCGAGCTGCGTGCGCTCGGCGCGTGGTTCCGGCTCGCTCCGAAACTCTGGTTTCGCGGCTACGCTCGAGCCAGCGCAGCAGCGGCAAAAGCTGCGCGCACCGTTGGCGTGACGTGCGCGCTCAGAGAGGTAGAGCCAGTGACACCGGCGGCCTCTCTCAACGTCGTCGTGACACGGCAGACCCGCGTCAGCGCGGTTCCGTCGAGCTCCGGGTGGCACTGTCATCACTTGAGCGTGGTTTGGAGGGCCGACTATAGATCGCCCTACTCAACGAAAAAGAGCAGCCCAAACGACGCTGCGAAAAGAGGGCCTCCGAGTCTGTGACCGAGCCCGTAGCTCGTGCTGCTGCTCGCTAGCCTCGTTTTCGTACCAGTTGTAGCTCGCGCGCCGTGCGTGTGAATTTGGCACACGCGTTTGCCGCGCACTGACTTCCGTTTGGTGGTGTGTTTCTCAGTTTCTGTGGCTCTACGAGAACCGCGCAACAACAATCGGCGTCCGTGTGAGTGAATACGCTAACACCGAAGCGGATTCGCGAGATTTTGTCCGGCGCCTTTTTCAGTCTCCGTTCTCCCCGAGTCGGCTATCTCGCCGCACGACACCGGCCATCATTCATTCCTCCGGCTGCGCTTCCGCATCGCCTCCTCAGTGAACGGCGGGACTGATATGCGCCTGCTTGGCCGGAAGCTCCTTGAATCGCAAGCGCACGTCTGCCGTCACGCTCTCCGCGCCCCTTCCCTTGTGCCGTCGAGAGGGGGCTCTCCCGCAGTGCAGCGAGGAGCCGAGCAAGGGCGGTCCTGCTGCCGACACCGGACCCACGTGCACCGCCGCCACTGCCACCGGCGTGCCTGGTCGCTGGCGACCGGACCCCGCTGCGCGCCCAGTTGAACGCACTCCGTGCTAGAAGAGAGGGCGGCACCTCCTCCTCGCCCCCGGTTGTGATCCGGAGGCCTCCTTTTCTGCCCGTCGGTGCGCCCAGTTCTTGCCGGCAGCGCCTCGCAAACGCGGGCGCCGAGGCAGTGTTGCACTGCTGCCGCCGCCGCTTCACGAGGCAGGGCATCTCTTGACGTAGCGTGCGTGCCGCGACCCAGTTGAAACGTGAGCTCAACAGCGGCATCTGATTGCCGACGCCGTTGTGCCAAGGCAAGAGAAGCACTGCTGCTGCCTTTGAGAGCAGACACGTCGCGGACTCCTCGTCACGTGCGTTTATCGGCGCCTCCGGTTGCTGCAGTAGCGAGGCCCAGAAGAAGACTGACTTGACGGCGGGCTGTTCAAAACGCTTGCGCGTGGCGTCACGGCGAAGTTGATACGGTGGAGTGCCTTGCCCGGTGTTGATATACAAACGCACTGCGAGTTGTTTTCCAAACTTTGGTTTCGCCGTTTACATTTCGCTTTGAAAGCGCGCGTTTGACCGCCGAGGAGGAGTGCCTAGGAGAAGCGCGTCGGACTCTGTCGCTGCGCTGAAGAGAGAAGTGCTCGCGCCCATTGTGTGATCGCTCTCCGAGCAGCGCCACGCACCCTACTGTCCCGCCCTTAACGGATTACGCACGCCATGAGGGAGGACCCCAGCAGCGGAGAGCCCCTGCTCCCGGGCTCCTCTTCTTCCAAGCCAATCGTCGTGGTCACGCGTCCGACGACGAGGTAGGGCTTCACGGCACTGCTCTGAGCGGTCCGATTCAATGTTGCTTGCGTATTGCCTACTCTGATGCTTCTCACGCCAAGCTTGTTGTCAACGCTGACTGGAAGCGTACAACGAAGAATATATCTAAAAAAAATTCCACGCTTGTCAGTCGACGGTAACATTTAATGAGCTGCCTTCCGTGTACTAGTCATAGTAACTGTGGCCGTCGCCCACGTGACTGCCATTTGCGAAAGCTGCGCGTCAGGCTTTCCCGCTTATTACGCACATTCGTGTATTGAGTCGCCGCTGATGGTCGCTGTAGTGCACGAATTCGTTAGTCTGCGTGGGTCCCTGCGCTGCCGCTCTGGGTGCGCGCAGGCGACCCACTTTCTCGCACCCGGCGAACAGATGACGGCCCTAATGAAGCTTTAGCCGGCGCACACTCATTAGAGCTGCTGCTTGCAAAGCGGCTGTACTTTCTTCTATTATACTCCGTAACGTGGTGTACATATGCACGTGAAATGCAACTGAATGGTCGCGTAAGCGCCAGTCTGTCGTGGATTGTCAAGAGAGACGTCACGCATGCCCTTTGCATTACACGTAGTTAACCGCGTCCGGAAATGACACACTATATTGCGCTGAAAGATGCCAGTTCGCGTATATCAATCAGTACGCTCGTTTAATTAACCGAGCGATTACTTCCTGTAATAGCTTCGGAATGATCACGCAGTTTCTTGATTTCATATGCAAATCTGAAAACTACTGCAGCGTTTTGCCTCCTAAGTGTAATACGCGCTTCGCATGGTAAATCTATAATCAAATAGTTTTTTTTACGTCGATTCATACCGGCGTCTGTGCAATATACGTGGCACCTTTGGTGAATTAAAACATTGTCGGCACGCGGCCATTGTCTCAAATTATCAAGAGAAGGTGCAAGATGCTATCACTATATTTTACCAAGGACCCCATGGTGGCGGAACGAGTGGCAATTGCTCTAGCCATCAGGAGTAATAAGTGGGCCTGCATTTACAGTGATTCGAAATCCGCTATAAAGTGTTTTGATAAAAGCTGGTGTAGCAGCTAAACTTTTTGAAAACATTGGGATTATGAGAACTGAAATCCGATGTTTTCCTGCGCATATGGGGAAAGTGGACGAGACTCGGATAAACCTCAATGAGGTTGCTCATGACTTGGCACGAGGACTTGCTAACCGTGACAGTCACAACCGAGCCGTTCACCATCAAGCCAGGGAATCTAGATATCATTTAATAACGTACAATGACATTACCAAACACTACTATTTAGGACGCAGGCAATTTCCATTGCCACATTCAAAACTGAACAGGGCTTAGGCAGTCTCACTGCGCTTATTGCAAACAGGTACATATCCCACACCGTACACCATTAATAAAGTATATCCAGAGAGGGAGATTAAGATGGACTGCAACGATTGTAATGGCATCGTTGGAATCAGACATATGCTGGCGGGGTGTCCCGCGACTCTCCCCAACCTCGCTGAAGAATGGACACAGTGGGAGAAAAGGATTCAAAGCCCATTGTTTCAGGACCAACTTAGGGCCGTCCAGAGGGCCCATGATGTCGCTGAAAGGCTTGGCCTGACAGTGCCAACGTGGGAGCGGCCCGCCTTGGCTTAAGAAGTCCAGCCTCCGGACCTCATTACAATAAATGTTTTCACACACACACACGCGGCCAAAACTCAGTTGTTGCGATGGACCTGTGGGAGGCAGTATATAGAGTGTCTGTAAAATGATAGCGCCCGTAAATTATGCGTGGCAATTTTACCCTTCCATCATGAAGACGTCTTTCTTTGACGCCTGGACATGGCCAAAAATAGTCCCGGAAGCATAGATGTATTTTTGGCCTCAAGCGAAGTGGGCCGCGCGCGTGGCGAAGGGCCACGAATTGATTTTCATTTCCAGATTTTTCTTTTCCCCTCCACTCCATTAGCTTCCGACAGAAATATCGCGGCCGTTAATTGTTGCCTAATGTTTAGAGTAGGTAGATTCCAGCGGAACCATACGACGTCTACTTATGGCCGTAAAATCGTAGAAGCTAATTTACTTCATATCATATTGGCCGCAAATAAAGGCGCCCGGGGACAGTGGAAGAGAACACAAAAACATGGGCGGTTCTCTTCCGCTGTCCCCGTATTTATTTACGGTCAATATGATATGCAGTAAACACCAAACTAGGCCAAACTGAAGTTCTCTTGAATCTAATTTACTTGACGACAATCGCGCACTCCACCAAGGGAGGGGTACCGATGCAAACCTAAGCAACAGCGTTGCTAAGAGACGAATTGGCCGTTACCGCAGAGCCGCAGGCCGTCTTATTTCGTATCTCAACAGAAAAAAATAAAAATTTGAAGGAACAAAAAACGAAAGCAAGTGCTCGTGGTCATCTCGAAGTCCTACAGAAGCGTTAATCTTTTTCGAAGCAATTAAATGCAAATTGAGGTGCTTCGTCCAACGGTGGAGTAACTGGAACTGCAGCTTTAGAGAGTTCGCTTGTTTCTGCCGGCCATGTGTAGTTATCAGATAAAGGTTTAGCAGATAACGCTACAGGCAGCATGCGAGAGTCGCTGAAAAGACATGATCGATATCTAGTTCTGTGGTGCTTTACGAGCAGCGTCCATCGGGAAACGCGTTTGTGTTTGTGTTCGGCTGCGATTTTTTTTTTTTTTTTTCACTTGCTTGCTTATATCGGTGGACAGGGCTGCAGTATTCTCCTTCGCCCATCGTAGCCGCCTCTTTGTGGAAAGTATATATGTGCTTGTTCTTATTCGTGGAATAAATTCTCTGGGAACCTTCCGGGAAAACGACCTTCAAAACACAATCACACTCTGAAGCAATGATACCTGAGCTGTACTGTTACGTACGCTATGCTTCTTTGCTCTTGCCTGCCTCGTACCAGCGCTCAGTCGTCATTCTTTTGCATTGAAACGGCCTTATTATTTTTTTATAGTCCCCGTACTGATTGTGACACTTCCTCGCACCTAATGTTGCGCAAACACGCCCACACAATGCTGAGTTGCACAACGCAAAGACAGCATGCTGAATGGATCACGCGGAGTCCAGCGCTTTGTATGCAGTCGGTCGATTGCGGTGACAAGGAGAGCGAATAATGCCTACACGGCTCCGGGTCACGGACGACGTGCGTGGTGTTCGGCGGCTTGGTCGCCGCAACTCGTGGTTCGCGTGTGGATCGTTCCGCTCAGCGTAAGGAGCTCCGTCGCCCCGCTGACGCTTATCAATTTTTATTTCCCGACAACAAGTAGACGTTAGAAAGGAGGGGAAAAAACATAAGGGAACAGCGCGCGCAATAAATTAGTGGGGGGGGGGGGGGGGAAGTATGCAATGATGTACCTCAGTACTCGCTCTTCGTGAGAAGAAAAATGTTTACTGAGGTTGAAGCTTTGCCATAAGATGCACATCGAACTGCTGTGTTTGAGCACTCGAAAAAAAAAAAAAAAAAAAAGAAAGACTTGCGAGACGACGAGAAAATATTCTTGTTTCCTGTTCAAAAACTGGTAGTCGGCTTTTAATTTCACTGCTGTGTCTATCTTTTTTTTTTTTTTTTGCTTGCTTGCTTGCTTGCTTGTTTACAAACATCGTGAAGCTCTGCATCGTGCAGGAATTGCAACAATGGTTCTGAGAGCTTGTTGTCTGTCAGCCAACGGTTGTAGTTTTTCTGTGCATCCGGCTTCACTATAGACTTACTCGGCATTTCCGGCCTGATGCAGCTGTCGGGCGCAGCCGAAATACGTGTCTTGGCACCTCGAGAGCATCTGTCGTGGCCATAGGGAGACTGACACCCCGGACATGTTAACTTGTATGCGGACGATGTTTTCACGACGTGCGAATAGTGTCGACTCAACAGCAGAGAAATAAGATCGGAACGCTCCAACTGTAACCGATTTCTGTAACTGACGTCCTTACGCGCGAAGAACGTGGAATATTCACCACCGCGAACTCTCTTCGTATAACTAAATCACTTTAGTCCCGTAAATATTTAGACTCGCGGTTTAGGGGCGCTGGCTCCACGTCTACAGTCCCGAAGATTGTATTAAAATGCCGCTCACGCTGACATTTATTTGCCTTACTTCGTAATACGGGAAGTGTTGTTTATCGGAGCTGGAGCAGCAAGCAGCCAGCCCGGTGAGTGTGCACCGTCGACACGACCGTCGGTCGCTTGGCGCCCGCTATAGGCCCGCATGTCTCGCTGTCTGCGCCACTTTGGTCGCAGATTTGTCGGGATAGCGAGATATCTCCGGTCCCTACGGTTTTCCCGGGCTCTCCGCACCGTCGCGTTCCTCTGTGGAGAAGCCGTGGCGAGGACGCCGAGTCGACTTTGAAGGTCGCGGCAGGTGGAATTCTTGGTAGTCGCGAAATGCAAACGATGCGCGTGCCCACCAGATCACCGAAGTTTTGGCGAACGTCCAAGAACACTGCGCAGCGCAGTGAGATAGGGAACTTGGGCCGGCTACCTTCAGCTGCGATGCGCGCCGCTTTGCCGCTGCACTGGCAGCAAGGTTATGGGTGCATGCATGGTGAACGGGGATGCATGGTGGTACGTACCTACAGGCGCACCTATAGCCTCGCAAGGACGCGCGGGCAGTTGCTCCGCCCGAGCGTTTCCTTTTAACTTGTGCGGGGTAAATAAGCCACAGAGTTACGCGTGGCGTAAGCATGTCACTCACCACTAACACTGTTAAGAGCAAATCAACGAGGCTGCCAAACGGATCGAGCAGATGTAAGATGTATCCACTCTACCAAGTCTAGTCCTACTACACAAAGCCGGCTGGTGGCTATTAGCCAAGCACTTCTAAACTTCACTAAGCTTCTAAGCTTCACCACTTGCTGGACAAATCGGTCTCTCTAAGAAGATCCTATAGAGCAGCCGAAATACACCTATCTTAATATTCAGTAGAGCGGCTCCGCGCGACCATGGAGCACTAAGCACGGTGAAGCATCTGGCCGGTGGCTGCTTCACACCTGGCGGTTATGGCTGTTCAATTTGAGCTGCCGAATTGCGAAGTAGTTCATACCGAGCTGTGTTCAGTATTTTTAGGCTATGTACTCGATATTGTGTGGTCCCTGCCGTATTTAGTGGTGTTTCTTGTGGGGAACAGAGATCTAACTGGCGGGGTAACTTTGACGTTAAACAGTGCCTACGCAGGCAACCGTGTTGATGTAAACGCGCCATTTCTGTTTGTCCATCGTTTCTTGCTTTCGCTCTGTGTAGAGCGCTGCAAGTGTGGCCGTTAGCACCACGGTCCACCTTCGAGCTTTACCTTTAACAGAAAGGACTAATTTGGCTGCCTTTGGTGTAAGTTGTGGCTGATAACGGTAATTCATCGTATTAGAGAGATGCGGACGCCCTACTGTAGATTATCGTCGGAAGGTTTTGTACTGGCAGACTGAACATGAACGTTTCACATATTGCTGCATGGTGTGGCTGGTGGACACGACTGTCGAAGTGTGTTCGTGTACATGTGTGTAAGCCAAGAGTAAGGAACTCGCCCGCACCGGATTCGCTGGCCACGAGCACAATCTCTCGTCTTTCGTAGTCCTCATCTACAGGTTGCCGAAATCTCGTTAAATCACCGTGTAGCACACGCAAAGGGAGGTACGCATCCTGACTCTCATTACGTAGCAGCGACCGAGGGTAGTGCGCTTCGCACGCGAGAATTTTTCGGCATTCAATGCGGATTCTGAAAAAATAAAATAAAAAAAGAAGCAAAAGAACTTATAGAAGCATTCCTTTTTGCGCATGCGACGATGGTTATGCTGCTAATATATCCGCCTGCGCAGAACCCATTCCCAACCACAAAGAGCGATCGTTCATTGGTCCGCCTGGCTCGTTGCGAAACGACATTCAAACTTGCGGTTTCTCGTCTCGAACCATCGTCTGCCGGCTGGCTCAATGCCATCGATTTTCGCATTAAATGGCCAGTCTAGCTGAAGAGCCGACGGCCGGTATTCGAGAGTGCTCGCTCGCAAGCCGCTCAGACGTCGAAGGACGACGTGCCTAGACGCAGAAAATAGTGGGTGGGAGAGGGAGTAGGAGAGGAGAGGCAGTCTCTGAGCGTTTCCTCGCACCGTGTCTGTTCTTCGCTATGCGCTCCGTCGCCCAGCGCCCGGTGTCGATTTGCTGACGATACGTATAAGTACGGCACACGCGACATCGCCAAGCGTCCGAAGTTGGCCTTGAAGAAAGGAGAAATAAAACGATATGGCCTATTGTTAAGTGCTTTCCTATTCCGTCTTTTTAAAGCACGACCACATCACCACCATGTGTGCCTGGAATACGTTACGAAAACCTACCTGTCTGTCGGTTTGTTTGCTATGGTAACTTTTACCACCTGCTTATATATGCTTTGTTAAAAACAAGCCTTTCCCCAAACAATGCTGAGGGCGATAAAATATGACCGCGCCACCATTCGGTGTGGCAGCGATAACCTTAAACGCCCGCCCGTAATCTTTATATGTACCACCTCTAAGTGTCCATGTGGCCATGTTAAAAAAGGAAATGAAAGCAGTCTCCATCAAGGTTGAGGCAGGTAACAATTAAAGGGAATAACATCGTGAGATGCCAGTTTCAAATGCTCGAGTGGTCGTGGGCATAGGGAGTTCATATATAGAAAATGCATAGATGCGTTCGAAATGAGGGCCAAATGAGGGGTCTGTGCTGTGCTCCATATCACCGACTCTTCCCACTGCAGAGAAAGCCATGGGTTGCGTCAGCCAACGAGATAAGAGAACCTATTCTCGTTCGGGTTCCTCCCAGTTGTCCGCCTCTGATTTCTCTCCGCGCGATATGACGACTGAGCGGAAGCTTCACGGACGGGTTAGTGACGCGCAATGAGCGAGCCTTGCACGCAGCCGGCTCTCGTCACTCATTGGCCGACACTAGCCAGAGCCATGGCTAGTGTCTAGCCATGGCAGAGTGGCTAGTGTATTAGCGCGAATGTTTGTGTCAAGGATCGGTTTACCGCTGGCCATTAGCGTCGGTGCAGTCGTTTACTACGAATCGACTCAACGTCAGCTTGAAATGATCAACTGTGGTACAACAAGAAATCTCTCTGAAGCCAGTGTTTCGACAAGGAAAGCTGTCCTTATCAATGCGAGTCCATTTGTCTAAGCGTTGGCTCCGGAGACGTCAGCCAGTCTTAAAGGCAACAGGGAACCTAAAGTTAGGGGAGGCTATCGGCCAGCCCTGCAAAAGAACGCATTGAGAGCAGCATGCCGAGCAAGTTGGTAATCCATTACTGAAGTATTATTGCGCAACATCAAAGTCACGGACGTAAGAGAAGAAGAACTGCGCCAAGCGCAAACTTTCAACTAAATTGATTGTGCCACTGAATCGGTTTATATATGTGAAGCAGTATAGACTGTGCTTGCGCTTACATGAAGAAAACGAACTGCGCATTCGTGTAACACAGTTATGAGTCATGTGATGTCGCCTCCAAGAAGCTTAGTTCTTTTTCTGTGAGAGCCAGTGAAGGGAAACTAACACACTTATCACCCAATTTTGCAATCATCTGCGCTTCAGTTATTTCACGAGTGAGCTGCGTCCTGCCACGGGACACAATCGTGCAATCGTCCTCGATAGGTTTGCAGCCATGATCACGACAATGAATCGCCAAGAACCCACCGGTGTCATTTTTTACGATGTTGCGGTGTGCGCGAAGCCGATAATTGAGGCAACGCCCAGTTTGCCCGAAATAATGCTTTCCACATGAAAGGGTTGTAAACCACACGGTGAACACACTCGACGAACTTTTTGCGGTGATGCTTAGTGCACTTATGGGACGGGACGGGACGGCATTTGGATCCGTCAACTTGCAAAGCAAGTCCCGTGGTAGGACGCAGCTCATTCGTGAAATAACTGAAGCGCAGATGATTGCAAAATTGGGTGATAAGTGTGTTAGTTTCCCTCCACTGGCTCTCACAGAAAAAGAACTAAGTTTTTTGGAGGCGGCATCACGTGACTCATTTATGTAAGCGCATGCGCAGTCTATACTGCTTCACATATATAAACCGATTCGGTGGCACAATATATTTAGTTGAAAGTTTGCGCTTGGTGTGTGTTATTCTTCTGTTGAGCAATAATACTTCAGTAAGAGGACGCAAAAGGCGGACAAAGAAGCTTGGGTTTTTGGCAACGCGAAACCGCTCGGGGACGCTATTCTAAAAATCCCTACCAGCAAAAGCTGCAGGGAACGTCGACCTACCAGAAGTGCTGGGATTGAAAGCGGATGGGAGAACGAACTGGTCAGCGGTCGATATAAGCAAGAGACGTTTAGAATGTTGGCGAAAAAAAAAAAAAAAACAGGGAAGAGATCGATAAAGCCGGGGTCGTTGCGGGTATCTGTACGATATATATAGACAGAGGTTTTAATGAACATATAAAATATTAAGGACAGACAGGCGAAACGCGGTAGACTGCACTACATTAATAAAACTTGATTATAACTCTAATCATAACTATTTGTCGTCACCGCGTTTCGAATGGGATGCCGGTAGAGATCATCACCACCACCACCGCCTATCCCTTTTTCGACCCACGGTTGATTATTCAAGTCTCCATCTTGCTGTGAACATTTTTTCTTTTTTTTGTTTGTACTGCAACTTCGGCTCTCGGACCTCTGAGAAATAGTTGCCATTACAGCTCTTGTCGCCGCTCCAGTTTGCTTGGCTCGTTCTCGTTTCGGCGGTCGTCGGTGCAGTGACCGCGTCTTCTACGAGCCGCTGTGGGTCACGTCTCCCTGTTTATCTTCTTGACCGCTGGGTGAGGCCGTCGGGATAGAGGCTCGATATCGCGCGTGATTCTGGCTCAGTGCAGGCACAGCTCGCTTTACAGGCGCAACAACGCTCGTTCTCCCCGCTTGGCGTGCTCGCTTTGGAAAACTTGCCGTATGTAGGCGGAAAAGGACGAAGCGTTTATTTACTCTTGATTTTGCATGCACTGCAGCCATTTATTTGTGTTATCGCAGGGGTGGGCACAGTGCAGAGAAGGACAAGTTTTCATCAAACAAAAGCACAATATCGAAGTAAAAACCAAGGAAAACGCTCTGTAGTGCTCGAAAACACTGAAATGTATTATGTTCCACTGCTCAGCCATCGGGGAAAACACTGTATATGAATAAGTGCAAAGCGGACAGTCACGTCTATAGTACGCGGTTATTTCTCGTGGACGACACTTTTACTCCTGCCAAGCGCAAGCATAGCGTTAGCAGTGGCGAGTTGAAATGGCGGTTGTGGAATTTTCAAGGACTCCATGTGGTCTCGATGAGAATGTGGGATGACACTGAGAGCGTTGCTAGTGAGCTCCTGTAGCGATGCCAGTAACTGGAACGAATAGCTCTTATCTTCTTCTCTCTTTTTTTTTATTCAGTCTTCTGAACAAATTCTAATTTCCGAAAGCAAGGCTTAAATACTTACGCTCAACAAAACCCACTGCGAGGAAGAAGCCTTGAGCGAGCGAGTGAACAACGGAGGAGATGGGTGTCTGTTAAAAACCATAACGAATATCTTCCGGTAGTTAGCGTTAATTTCCCGGAACCCGCACCTTCTGCTACAACTCGAGAAGGAAGGAAAGAGAAATGCAGAAGGCAGGGAGGTTAACCAGAATAACGTCCGGTTGGCTACCCTACATCAGGGGAATTTTTAAAGGTTGCCCGTGGCAGATAATACAATTCTAGTTCATGAGCTGGTCGTCTGGAAGCGGCGGATATTACTTAGACAAAAAATTGAAATGCGTAATCGACTAATTAGCAAACACTAATTAGTTAAGCTTTTAAGTAAGTTAACTAATTCCTTACCAAAACGTCGTTTTATGCATTCAATGACAAGAGTAACTGGAACGCCAATGCATCTTTCCGCAAAGTTCGGGAATTAATATCCCGAAATTGGTGTCATCCTGAGAACTCGTTCCAAGTGGGTCCGCCTTGCGAACTGCACGGCTACAATTTGTAAATTGCAATATGTGCCATAAGGCAATTTGTTGAAAAACTGAACTAGTTAATTTTTGTTAATTAGTTGAGTATGCATTCCAATATTTTTGTGTAAGTAGTGTCCGCCGCTTGGAGTAGACCAGTCCATGAATTAAAATTGGGCTATGTGCTTCAGACAACCTTCTAAAAAATTTGAATGTTTGCCGAAACACTCGGTATATAGTGTCAGGAGATACTTGTTGTACTATTAGGTCGAACACCAAAATACCGCATGTAGGGAGAGTGCGAGGTGTCACCGTACAGGTTGTATGTACTATAAGAGAAGCAGACGAGCGCTTTGAGAGACGTTTCGTACGAATGGCGTATTTCCGATGGTTCCGCGTCACCAGATCCGGCGCAGAAGGATCCTGGCGGTTCAGGCATCGGACACCATGGCGCATGCGCGTCGGGGGAGGGTCATATAGACAAAACAGGCGCGCGCATCTCTGCGCTAGAATAATTGCGTTGTAAGGGCAGTTGGGGAAGGTTGTGGCGTTGGTACGCGACAGCGCCGAAGGACGCTGCAGCGAGTCGTGTCCCCGAATGCACGGTCCGTGTACACATACGTAGTGCGTGCCACACATCCTCCCGCGCCGATGATGATGACTGCGCCGGAAAGTGCGATGCATGTCGGCGCTGCTCGGTGCGTTGCTGCGCGTTAGCTCGTCGCGACCGTCTTTCTTTCTTTCTTTTTCGTGAACAGGGCACACAGTTGCGCGTCTCATCCGCGGTCCTATTTTACGAGCACGGCAAGCAAATTTGCGCTAGCGACGCCGACATCTGGGCGTGCTCGATAACCGCGCGCCCCACAGCGGCAGTTATTTAATTGAAGCGTATGTACGCCCGCAGCTTCCTTCATCGGGGTGCCACTGCTGTGTCGCAGTTTTTGTTCTCGCCTACTTTTTCTGTCAACATTATTATTATTATTATTATTATTATTATTATTATTCAGATTAAAATAGAGAGAGAAAAGAATACAGAGAAAGGCAGGGAGGTTAACCAGAGGTAGTTCCTGTTGGCTACCCTGCACGGGGAGAAGGGTTAAATACACAAGTGCTTGTCGCCGTGTGCTGGCGATGGCTACTCCTTTTCGCTCTGTTCAAGTTATAACAATAATGAAGAAAAACAAGTTCCCGCGCTTGTTCATAAGTAAATAAAACAGAAGGATCATCAGCCCGTGTGCACGTGGTACGGGGGTGCAGGCGTGCAGAGCGCAGTTTTTATTATCACTAGCAGCCTGCCCTTCAAAAAGCAGTTCTAAAAACTGTTGCCTTTTTATTGACGCATTGCTGCATACAATATAATTTCTGTTGAGAAACAGTTGAACGTCACACGTGATATTTTGCAAGGGTGCGAACACAGAAGGTGCAGTCGACGGAGCTGAATTTATTTCTCCGGAGTTCGACACCCTCCGCCATTCCGTTATTCAACCCCGGTTGAGCGGCTGACCTTGTTGGTCGTGTTCCGAACGAAGCCAGTGGCATCTCGTACATAGAGCTTTATTCTTGAGAAACGAAGGTACCGAAACGGCAGAGTTCGCTTACGCTTGATGATTTTTGTCGACAACTACTTCCGAACTCCAATTGCTTGTGCATCTCATGGTGACGGTTTCTGCAGCGACAGTGACACGCGCTCGGGGAGCTTCTATATTTACGTCACGACGGCGAAAAATCTGCGGTAAACTGAAATGACAAAGTTGGAAGTTTGTTTTCGCCGCTAAACAAATTATCGTCTCTGACCTGTCTCGCTGACAAATGGTTTTTAGCAGACCTATATACGATTGGTAATTAAGACGCACGAAGCGATTTAGACAACTTGCTCGGTACCATTCATATATTCCTGCTCGTTCCTCTGGATCCCTTCGATACGGGAACCTCCATTCATCACCTCATCCACGCAGTCGACAGCTACAGCGTCTGTAGGGCTGGCTCGTGATATGGCTTCCTATAATAAGGCGCTTCTGTGAAGGCATTTTGTTCGCAAGTATGGCGTGGAAATGTACCCGTCCTTGATGGCAGTGAATATGGATCGCTTGTAAATTGCAAACTGCGCAACACCTCCGCGCGAGGCGTTGCTTCTCGAAATTGAGCCGACGGCTGCCGAGATATTGCAGGGGCTCGCGAACCGACGGTGGCTTGCGTGCGTTTCTTGTGATTCTCCTTTGCATTCGCGAAAGCGGCTTTGAAAAGCTTCTCTTCGCGATTCGGAGTTTCACTTTAACTTCGCCTGCGCGCATTTATTATTTAGCCCTTCTCTTACGTCATCGATGCGCCCTTAGAGCGATGCCATATACACTGCCTTCTGGCGGTTGCATCGACCGCCTCGATGCTGGAAGAGCGTCAGCGAGTGCTGTATATATATAGTGTATATATAACAAAAGCGGCTATGCTCTGTAGACTTACTGCTGAGTATGATTGTATCCGTGCTTCTTGTTTGGCGGATTCGTGAAAGATGCTGGAGGTTTTTTTTAATGTTCTTTGGATCACTAAGCTGTTTCTTTTTTTTTTTTTTGGGGGGGGGCGGGGGGGAGGGGGACTCCTTTATGTACCACTTCCCTCGTTGCATGCGTACTCTTAGTGCTGTATCTGCGAGTGTCGCTTTATGCAGATATTTTGGCGTGTGCGGCAGATCATCACCGTCACGTCCTCTCGGGAAAAAAGGAGGCGATCGAACTCGTCAAGAAAAGTGGATGCGTCCTTTCGGGCGGAATTCGATGCGGGGTTCGCGACGACGTGCGAGCCGCCGTGCCGCCCTTACCTTCGTCGCGACGTCTTTCGTTGTGGCTCCCTCGTCTCGTACCTCTCCGGGCCAGTCGCTACTATTTCGGTTGCATGAGGTTCGAGGATTTGCCTTGCTTGTCTCTCTGCAGTATTTCTTCTTTTTCTCGCGGAATTAAAAGTCTCCCTTAATTTCGTCTCTCGCTGCTGTACAGTTTCATCCGAGCAGGCATGCCTGCGTGAGGCAGCGCAGGGCATGAGCCTTCGCGTCAAACTGAGGCCGTGAGCTATGGCACATGCGCCTATAGCCGCTCGTGCATGCTTGCTCATATAGCACTT
The DNA here is from genome assembly GCF_023375885.2 of Dermacentor andersoni. Classification (NCBI taxonomy): domain Eukaryota; kingdom Metazoa; phylum Arthropoda; class Arachnida; order Ixodida; family Ixodidae; genus Dermacentor; species Dermacentor andersoni. Next base: position 29,467,141 of record NC_092815.1, read on the forward strand.
GATCTCTCTCTCTCTCTCTCTCTCTCTCTCTTCCTTTGCTCCCCCCCTTCTCCTTCTTTTGTAGTGCCGCCTCACCGCCGGGTGTCTCCCAACCGCGCTCGTTTTTGTTTCTTCTTTGTGCTCTCAACTCGAGGTCTTTCTCGCCTTTCGGGCTCTTCTAGTTGGGGCCTTGTTCGAGGACAGTGCTTTTTCTGAACTTGAGCTAATACGCGTACGCGTTTTCTTCGTTGATTTGCGTCGCGGTCGTCACGTCACTCGTAAAGCGGGCCGCGCTCCAAGCTCCGTTATGCGTGGTGACAATGCAAGGTCGCCTGTGTTCGCGAGCCTTGTATATTATTCATTCACTTAGCTTCTGCGAGCTGAAATGGAGCGCAGTGGAGGGCGACCTCCCCCGCCCTTCTTCCCTCTTTCTTTTTTTTTCCCCACCTTTTTTCACCTTGACGCACGAGAGCGCAGTTTAATCACCCCTAGTGCTGCACGGTGGATGCGTTCTGCACTGTGGCGTCTTCTGGTGGACTCATCATTGGAATTCTTATTCCTGCCGTGCCTGCTGTGTATATATATATATATATATATATATATATATATATATATATATATATATATACACAAACACTTTTTGTGTTTTCTTTGTTCTCGTCGCCTTTGCGCACGCTGCCATGCGCGTTCGTTGTTTTCTATATTTTGCATGCGATCTTCTCCGGCAAACTGTCGTCCCGCGTGAGACGTGACATTCACGCAAAAAATTCCACGTGGCACCCCGTGGTGTCGGCGCCTCTTTGGTTGGTATACACATTTTTCATCACAGCTGCCGTGCGTGTTTTTGTTTCGGTGCAATAATAATGTCAAAAGCTTGGCCATGTATAGCACTAATATATCGTACCTTACTCTTGAAACCCATTGATTGGGAACACCGGCGTGGAGAAATTTCGAATTGTGTTGGCCACGTGCCGTTTCTTTCTTAACGTGTAACTAATAAGTATCCATGCACATAAACATGTGCGTTATAGCGTCACAGCATTCGTGGGGAAAGCTGACATCGCGGCTTAGCGCGAGGTCGCGCGTTCGACTGCGCGGAAAGCATAAAAAAGCTCCCGCGTATTACAGTTTTTATTGCACACCGAAGAAACCGTACAGTCGAAAGGTGCTGATGTGGTAAAACTAAGCGGGAGCTTCCGTAATGGCGTCTCTCACAGTGAAAGTATTGCTCTTCGGCGGAAAAGAAAACCAATTCATATTCGACCGATCATTTAGTGCTGCCATTGCGACAGGGAAATGACGTCTCTGGCGCCCAGCACCGGGGCTCCATAGCCACTGAGCCAAATTGTAGTTGCTGTTTTGTATTCTTCTGCTACCTCCACAATGTGTAGGCGTACTATATGATTGCATGCAGTCGTGCCCGAGGCGTACGTGTCTTTGCAGAATCCTGATCGTCGAATGTCGCGCTTGGCTGCGGCGCAAGCGAAACGACTTTTCTGCGTGGCCGCTTCACCAATGAGCCTGCAGCCCGTATTACACGTGTAGTGTCAGAATCTCGGCGCAGCCGCTACAGCGTGCCACTGTCCCCTGCTCGAAACAGGAGATGCGGACCGTACAGCACGGACTCGACTGCCCGGCGAGTTAGGAATCTCGCGGTCATGGGACACGTTTGCCTGGGAAAGCGGATCCTAGTGTTCCCGGATACCTTGGCTTCAGTTCACTATATACATATATCGGTTGTTTCAGCGAACACTTTCCCACATATATATTTTTTAATTGTCTGTGGCAGGTAGCACAATTCTACTCCAGGAGCTGGTACAATCGAAGAGGCGGGCATTACCTGCACAAAAAAGTTTAATGCATAATCGACTATTTAATAAGAATTCACTAATAATATGTTTGACTGATTACCTTATGGCACCTATTGCAATTTACAAATTGTTGCTTGGAGGTTCGCAAAGCGGACCAACTTGGAATGAATTCGTAGGATGGCACCAGTTTCGAGAAAATTGCTCCCGAATTTTGTGGGGAAACGCATTGGCGTTCCAGTTACTGTTGTGTTTCAGTGCATAAAACCAAGTTTTCTCAAGTGGAACGACAGTGCATTTTTACGGCAAGTTTGACGGCGCATATATCGTAAATGATGTCATCCACACAAATTTTTTCAGGTGTATGCGCCTTCCCGTCTCACCCGATAGAATTTGTAAATTGCAATATGTGCCATAAGGTAATTAGCTAAAAGCTTCATTAGTGAATTTTGGTGTGCCTAGTGAGCTTAGTGATGTATAGAAATGGACAATATTTTCTTATTTGTATTTGCGCTTCAAGATGCCTTTTTTCTGCTGTTCAATTACTTCCGATTGAAAGGAACCTGGCAATATGCACACACTACAGCTAAGTGGATTTGGAACATCTGTAGTTCTTGCTTCCTAGCATCAAGGTCAGAGAATCGCCGGAAAATTCGCGAGTGCAGATCGCCGAGGATACTTGTCGTGAATAAAGAAAGAAATGTCGCATTAATGTCACCACTGTATAAACCTTGAACTGCAGCGGAAACGCTCCCACTTTATATTTTGTATCGGCTTCTAAAAAAACTGCAGTTTTGTCCTGAAGCCTTTTCTGCTCATGTACATTTCTAGAGTGAGGTGTGCCTCTCCTTGCAGCGTCACATTGAGCTTATTCATGACAATAGTGGCTCAATGCGATCTTCCCGTGCAAAAGAAACCCTTTACTTTTTCTGCAAAGTTAAATAAACGAGACAAAACTTGTCCGCAGCTCAGCCACCGAACTGCCGTGTGATACGTCACGTATACGAACTGGGATTCTGTCGCCTTTAGAAAATTACGGAAGTGGTGGTGATTGAGCCCATGTGACCTCATAACATCAAGTGTTGAACCAACAGGTTTCATAACACAGGGCGTGCCCATGTATTTCCCACTAAGGGCCTGCTCGGGAATCATGTAGTGAAAAAAAGAGAAAGAAGAAAAAAGATCGGAGAGGAGAAAAATGAAAAGCTTAGATTTGAAATTTTCCACCTTCAGCAGCTTTTATTTGCCCTACGAGCCCACCCCCCTTTTTCTTTTTAACTCCCGACACGTTTTTTCCCCCGTCAATGAATTGTGACAAATTTCAGTTGGCCTCACTATAAGGTGTAGGCGGATACACTGTTTTCTAATTCTTTAAAGATGCCCAACACTGTTACCCTGAAAGAAATTAGCTTTATTCAGATATATTTACCCGCTGTATATTTTCGCGGGCGAAAAGCCGATGAAAGCTTTCTGGGCTCAGCGCGCCTGGGCGAAGTCGAGGAAGCTTCGCGGCGCGGCTTCTGACTTGGTGGCTGGGACCGGCCGATCGGATCGTGCTTCTCACGCGGTGGTCGCTGGAGGCTCCCGATTCGACAGCACTGCCTCGGACAAGGAGGTGTCGTGGCGTGGCGTGGTAACTGCAGTGAAGCCGGCTCCAAGGAAAAGGCGCAACAGCGCAAGGTTTTGTGGAGAGACCCCGCTAGCAAACTGAGGCGCAGCGGGAGCTTTGCGGCGATAAACGGCCCGGCTGCCTTCGACGAACGGATCGCCACAGGCCGTGGTTTGCATACGCACGTGATCTAGACCGTAAAAGGATTTGGAGAGCTGTAGGGTACGTGCGACTAAATTGTGTGCGCTCAGTGTTTCTCCGGGCGCTCTAGGCAATACGAACAGCTGCTGGAATGAGCTCTACGACGCCGAGCACTTCCGGGAAACCTGCGTGGCAGCATCCGTCCACGTGCGCGTACACGCGAAGCGAAGGGTTCGTTTCTGCGATAACGAGCAGTTTCACAAGTTCACGCGCGATGCGAGACCTTGCATTTTCAGACTGAATGGAAACAGAGTGAGAGAACGTAGTACAAGGATAACACAGAGAGATTTTCCTGTCGTGATTTTTGCCGTTTAGTTACCAGCAATAAATCCGGCAGTATGGTTCCGGGTTGTAAACGGTACAAGCTGAAAGGTTTTGCACTGAAGAACAGTGCTAAATAGAATGCTAATCTTTCGAAAGTCTGTTTTCGCTCACTTAGGAGAAAAGTGTTCACAATTTCTAGAGAAAATGAAGGCCAAGCATCTTCACTTCTTATATTTCAAGGTAGCTTCCGGTCCGTAGTCAATTTTGACGCAGAAAAAGTAATCGAATTTCACTATAGGCTGAGCCCTTGGCTTCTCTATAGAACGCGATGTCGCCGATGTAGTGCTTCTTCACCGTTAAACATTTAACTATAGATTTGAGTAGACGCTGTTACGATCCATGACGTCACGACTAGCTAGGGCGAGAACTTCAGGACGACGTCGCCACCCGTTTTTCGTTTTTGTCTCTTTTCTGACACAAGAACCTTTAGCCTTCTCTGACGGTATATTATATATAGGGCTGTTTTTCTAAATGAGTAAAGCGTGATTCACTAACACATTTTAACTGAAGATTCCTTTGTACTGTCTCCTTAAAGAAGAAGCGAAGGGTCAGAGGAAGCTATAATTCAGGTGCTGTACTCGCAGAAATGTCGCGAGAAATGCAACTCTTGGTTGCACAAAGTCCGCGTACACCCACCGTGACGGCGTCGTGGCTTTGGCGTTGCGCTGGCCCGAGCGCGGAGGATCAAATCCCGGCCACGGCGGCCGCATTTCGATGGGGGCGAAATGCAAAAACGCCCGTGTACCGAACTTTTAGTGCGCGTTGAGGAACCCCCGGTGGTCCACATTAACCCGAAGGTGCCCCGTAATCATATCTTGGTTTTGGCACGTAAAACCCTGAAATTAAAAAAAAGAAAAAAAAAAAGCTCAGTGCCCTTCCACTCTGTGAAGAAGGATGACCAGCGAAGCCGTGCCCCTTAATAGCGAACTTCACCTTCGCCACGGGTCGGCCCGGCATTGCACTATCTTCGGGATCGGCCGACATATGGGCAGTTTTGTGTCTACACAAGGACACAATCCTGAGGGAACTGTAGCCCTTAACAGCTTCGCTGTAAGAGAATGTAAAAAAAAAAAAAGGCTATGGCGCCCGCCTTATAAAAGAGGGCGCGTCAACGAGAGATGACGCGCAGCATCGCAGTGCGCGGTATGTGCGCGTCCCACCCCTTGGATGTTCGAGGGCAGAGCACGATCCCAAGCACTGCGTCCCTTACGCCGGTGCAGCTGCTGTGCCAGAACCGTCTTCGTGGGCGCGCGCGCGCGCACCCGTGGATACGCGGACGAGAGGAAGAGCGGACTGCGTGATCGAGGAGGAGGATAGATGCGTGGCGCAGCGCACGCCGGATCCCGCGCGATCGTGGTTCCGCCGTTCTGCAGCCTGCCCAAGCGCACGCTTCTTGACAGTGCTGCGCAGCTGCGATTTTTTGCCGCGCGTCCGTGGCCCGGTGTCGCAACGGCGCGCGCGTTTTGCTTCCCCGCGAAACGCCGTTGGCGGGGAATGCTGCGCGACGTAAGTTGCTGGATTGCGAAGGCCTGCCTTTCTGAGTCATGTGGCGCGCCTCGGCCGAGCAATTTTTCCACGTGTTTCTGTGCGCATGTTCGCCGGATGCCTGCGTCTGTGCGTGCGCAGACGCGGGCTTCGCGATTCTTCTGATAACCTTCGGGGCCGGCGCTGAGGGACGGCTTTTGTTGCTGGGCGTCGAGCACGTGGCACGCGCTGTTCAGCATACTTTCCTCTCCGAACACTTGTTTTGAAAGCGTTCGATGTACAGTACGTACGCATACGGAAGGCGTTTGGCAAACCAGGCTGGGCAGCCGTCATTCCGAGGGGCAATATCCGAGGAAGCGATTGTGACGCGTGTCATTATCCTCCCGTGGCTGCATTAAATCCGCACAGACCTTCCATTCAGACTTGCTGCAACTGAGACGGGATGCTGTGTTGAACTTGTGTGCCCGTTGTACAGGGGCGGATCGTGTTGGAGAGCCCAAAGCAAACGAGTGCTATCGGCTTCAAGGACGCTGTAGACCTTTTAGACATATATAGGTGCGCACGCAAAGCTCCAGATTTCCCCATTTTCATAACTTTCCCGAATTCCTTATAAAGGCTCGAGTTGTGTAGTTGCAAGACCTCAAGAACTAATGAAGGAGGCCGAGCCAGAAGTGGAAGCAAGAGGCGAACGGGGTGCGCGCGTGTACACATCCACACACACCTGGCCTTCAGGCTATATCGCCCACTGACCTCATTATTCGTTTTCATTGTACACCTGAGCATGTGCATGATTATCTCGTCATTTTTCTCGGGCCCAGTCCGACCTTCTATGACAGCGCGATTTTAGCCGGCCGGCTCCAGTTCCTCATTGCCGCCGCGTTCACGTTGCCTCACCGCGACGTCGGCTGCGCCTTCGACGCTTTCGCGTGGCTGGCGCCCGGTTGTCGCTGTCTCTGCGTGTTAACTGCATCGGTCTGCTTCGCGCGATCCAGCCACCCCGTGGCCTTTTTTTAATGTGTCAGCCGTACGCGCGCACGTGGCGACGCCCTAGATTCGAGGGGTCATTTACGTCGCGCGCTCGGTGACCAGTCGGCCTTGTTAGGGATTCAGGCCTATCCGATGACCAGGATTGTTAACGTCAAGGCTCGCGCCGCTTTACCACGCTCCATTGCCGCTGGGGAACGGGTATTTGGTAGATCGTCTCGGGTCGTTTGTTGGCTGCAGAACGCGACCGACTCGTGATTGGTTGATAGTATAGTTTATGCCCTTAACCTACTCATATAGGTTATAGAAATACCCTTTAGTGAAGAACAGGAACTTGGAAACTTCGCGCAGGATGACACTACTGCAAATTAATTTCAAACGTGCAGCGAAAGGACTTACTACGCGCTCGTTGAGCGCTATTACCTTCGGCTTCTATGTGTATTCGTTGCTACGTGTATTCGTTGGAGTGATGGAAGCTGTAGCCTCCACCGCTCTCACAAAGGCGAGCATTCTCACAAAGACGTGAAGATGACAGCTGCATGCGTGAGGGCGATTGTTTGCAACAATTCAGAGGCGACCATGTGAGAACTGCAACGTCATCGATAACTGTGGTGACTTAGCATATGGCGTTATTTTGCTGAACATAATGTCGAGGATTCGTTTCCCGGCCGAGGCTGGCGCATTTCGATAGAGACTTCCGAAATGTGAAAACGCTCGTGTACTATAGTAATGCACGCGTTAATGAAAGTCAGGTGTTCAAAATAAACGCGGAAATCACGGCCACGGCGTCGGTTATAACGTTTTGAAATGTAAAGCCCCGTCAATTCAACTTTATTGGTGTGACCTGAAAACGAGGAAAATATCTTCTACTGCATCTCTTAACGAACGTACTTTAGAGCATTTGGGCCTGTTGGTTCATTAGAGAAAGCGGCTCCAAAGGAGACATATATTGTGTACTCATAAAGCGCCCTTCGACACCCACTCACTGGCATTGCTCCCGATGCTTGCGCACGCGGCAAACAAACGAATGCGACGCTGATGAGAGATAAGGCTGAGATGAGCGCATGCAGATAGTGGCGATCTATGCGCGTGCAGACGCGTCGACGTGCCGATGTATGCGCATGCTATCAGCGCTGAATCGCGGTGCGCTCTATTCCTTTCCTTGGAATATTGCCGAATCGGCACGTGTGTTCGAGGTAAATAGGTGGCTGGGCGCTTGCCTTCTGATGGGCCGTGAGCCAGCCGTGTATATCGGCTCGTTCTCGTGACGTCATAGCTTTCCGTTTTGCTGCTCGGTGTTGACTCTGCCGCAAGATGGAAGAAGGCGGAAGTAGTGAGAGCGCTGAGATAGATGGTCATGCGCCATCTGAGGAGAAGGCGACTGGCGATTGGACCGTACGTACGGGTAGATGGTTCTAATGCGATATGTGCTTTATACGGGTTCTTAACTCGGCTTGCATTTGTGCAGAGTTGTTGACGGCGCGTATCCTAGGACGCAATACATGAGGGGGTCAGTGCGGAGTGTGGCGCCTAGCATATGACCACATCTCTGGGTGCGCTATTTCGCCTTTACGTGCGCCGGACAGCATTAGACCGGCTGGACTCAAGATCCTTTGCGGAAAGGATGATTCGTGGACCATGGCCGTGCGCATCGCTGCCGTAGAAAGCAGCGAGGACGCTGCTATATGTTACCTCAAGTCGACAGGTCTCTGCGATCGTTTATGGACTTGGCGCGGATCTTCAATGCTGCGCGCAACTTGCGCTTCACCCTCTCCCCCTTTCTTTTCGCCCACAAATTCCCCTCCCCCAGTGCAGGTAGCAAACCTAACGTGCGTCTGGTTATAACCACCCTGCCTTTCCTGTCTTCTTCCTCTCTGTCTCTTCATGTGCGCCTTTTACGCGTCAGTAGCAGTTGAATAACTCCGAGGCCGTGGTGTTTAATGGCTTCGAGCTAAGCATCCTTTCGAATTAACGCACTTTATTTACGACTGATGCGAAAGGTAATCGCTAAGTTAAGCGTCCGCAGGAGCAAGAGTCTCACCCGCGTGATCTATGAGGCGTGATTCGTGAAGTACATGTGCTGATCCCGAAGACTGCGCACCAATCGCGTGGTACTAGCAAGAGAACCGCTGACGCGCATGTGATTTCAAGAAGAGTGTTGAACGCTGCTGAGACATGAAGTGAAAGCAAGGAGAATGTATAACGATTCACTTCCGATACTATCAGGGCAACAATAGGATTCAGTTAACAGGCTGGCTGGCTTCAGGTAGAGGTATTTAACAGTGGATGTCATCCCTCCCCATCATCTCAATCAGGTGTAACGGAGAAATAATCTGCTGAGTACAACCAGCCTCTTTATATAACTTTCATAGATCGCGAAAATGCGTGTAGTTCAGTAGAGATGCCAGCTTTCGTGCAGGCATTGTGTAGTCGAGAAGTACTGGAAGCATGCGTGAATATTCTACAAAGGTCGGTAAAGATTCCACAGCCGCTTCCATTCTTCACGGGAAAAGCCATGAACCAAAACTAAAGTCGAACAGTTGTGATTGTGAAGTAGTGCAAATGAGCGCGCGTTCTTATCCAAAGCTGTCGCGTTTTTTAATGTTTCTGTTGCCCACTTATAACCTCTCGTTTCTGTTGTGTTGACAATCGTCCGATACGCAGGGCAGCATCAACTGGACGGCTTGCGTAATGAACAGTTGTTGGTGCTGACGTTTTTTTTTTTTTCTTGCTTCTTTATGACTCATAGAGTGGCTGCCTATCAGCGTTACGAATTCGCTAAAACGGAGTGGTACAGACGTACAATCAGAGTTCTTCTTGGGCCTTTCGGAGCATTACTTTTTAACATTTCCGTAATGTATGGTGTGAGTGCTTTGCCGTGGTTCTGTGAATTCCGTCGAGTGGCTTCTTCACTTGCGTAAAGCCACTACGCGTCCTGAGTTGGCACTGTGTGCGCACATATGACGTAGTGTGAGGGTGATGGTGATATGTTGATTTTTATGGCGCAAGGGCCAGAGAGAGAGAGAGAGACAAAGGAGAGGAAAGACAGGGAGGTTAGCCAGTGTAAGTCCCGGCTGGCTACCCTGTGCTGGGGAAAGGGGTAAAGGGAATAAAAGGAGAAAGAAGAAGAGGAAAAAAAATGGAAAAACAAAGAAAATTGACACAGTAACGCGAAACTACGCGCTACAACGTTCAGAGGCGGTCACACAATTGGCATGTCCTTAAAAACTTCAACAAAGCCCTTAAGGCCTTGAGTGCCGAAGCCCGTCTGGACCAGTGTCCTAGAGCTTTTTCCTCTGTAAAGGGGCGATTGTCCAGTTTTGCGAGAGCGGTCACGAGCACTTTTCTTCGCACTGCGTAACGGGGACAGTCACAAAGGAGGTGTTCAATCGTCTCCTCGCAGCCGCAGGTGTCACAAGTAGGGCTGTCGGCCATTCCAATGCGGAATGAATAGGAGTTTGTGAATGCCAGATATGACCAAAGAGCGCCAATGACGTACTGTGACCGTCAAGCGTCACGCGTTTATCTCGCGGCTTCCCGCCACGCCGTCTCTTACATAGGAAGAGAGAGAGAGGAATTGAGAAGGGGAAAAAAAAAAAGAAGTCTCTCTGCAGAGATAGCTGAAACCTTCCGCTGCTCCACAGTGGCGTCAACGCAACCGCGTAAACATATAGCATTCCACGAGATGAATGGCTCAGTGTGGCTCGTCTCGTTTCAACCTTCCCTCGCCCCAGCAGCTCGCGTCGTCACACACCGCTACTTCTAATTGTGCGACACTTCGCCGTGCCACCCACGGAGCCGGCCCCTATAGCCTAGCGGCGCGCAATTAGGTGTCGTCAATTTCTCGCGCGAGCTTCTCGTGCCTCTGCGAGAGAGGGAGCGCCGACGAGGGGAGACGAGAAAAAGAAATGTCGGTTGCATCCTCCAGACTCCGCGGGACGCCGCAGCTAACAAACCGGCCGCGTCGTCTCGCGAGGCAGCGCGCCGCCGGTGCATTGTCTTAGCGGGCAGGGCTGACGCGTGCGCTCCTGTTTTTTGGCAACCGATTTTTGTGCCTTTTTGAGACGCCTTCTCGCGGCCTAACGTGCTGAGGCGGCTTTTCAGTACTTTCTAAGGAATGACGACGTTTTCGGACGTCACGTGAAGTGGGGTAGATGGAGGGGGGGGGGGGGGGGAGTCCTCAGTTCTCGCTAGCAACCCCCCCCCCCCCCCTCCCTCAGGCCTCAAGCGGCAGCGAACATCTTGGACTGCACGCGAACACCGGGGATATAGTGCAGTCCGCTCGCCCTATAGGTTCGTTCTCTGTGCGAGGCGTCCTTACGGGGTTCGGGGCTAGGACGTGTAAGGAGGGGTAGAACGAACGAAAAGTACGAAGAGAAGGGGTACAGGGCAAACACGGAGCCTCGAGTAGGACATCGGCAGTCGACGGATATTGGAATCTGCGTAGAGAGAGAAAAAAAAAAGAAAAAGCGTGTGGTTGACAAAGACGTTCGTGGTGGTGTTCCCGCGCCGGCGTTCCCCCTGTTTATGTTCGTCACGTCTCGCGGAGCAGCCGCCGGAACCTCTTGGATGCCAATGGATCCTGTCTCGCCGCATCACCTCAGCGTCGACTACCGGTAAGGGACGACGCGTGGCAAGCGCCAGGCGGCACCTGTTCGCTTCTGCGTTATAGCATTGCGCAATTCGATCGGGCATGCGCCATGCAGGCAGGTGCAGGATTTTGCAAGGACGCGCGGTGACCACAGACGGAGCAGAGAGAGAGAGATAGGGGGTGGGGGTCGCATTACTGTGCGAACCGCGTGGCTCGCCGCATTTTGCAGTCTGCGATGAAAACAGGATGCGCTATAAACGGGAGGAATTCTCGCAAACTAACGCAAGGCAGCCGGCGGCACTTTGATAAGCTCCTGACGTGGGCTGCGAGGCACTTGACGCTTACAAATTACCCACTGTCCGTTCTCGCAAGCAATATGGAGGAACGCGCACGTTTTCAGGGCTGGGCGAAATCTATGGTTGCACAACGGACATTACGTGTATATTTCGAACGTGCGTGAGGTATAAGACGAAAAATAGTAAACACTTTGCGCACTTTTCTTTCTTTTTCTAACACGTCATTATGCAAAGGTGTTTAGGTTTTTATGATCGTGTTTGCCTCGGCGGCATTCCTGGTTCTGGAGAGTTTAATTGCCCAACTATAGAACAGCGAAGGCGCAGTCCAGGCGCCTCACAGTCGCGTTATGCTGTGCGTGTCTAGACTACCGCGCGGTTGCAGTGCACGCGTGCAATGTCCGCGTGTCGGTCGTCCTGTTTGCGTCTTGCGCCGGTTAGCACGGCGTGGTCGATCGAAGCTCGCATGCATCGGGCCAAATTTGGCACGCGTTAGCACTGTGCGCGTCAGTGAAAACAACTACGAAGAGAGCGCTGGCACCAGATTTCTATGCTGTGTAATGTATAGAAAACACAGTATAGTAGAGAGAAGAACGATTATATTGGACTCATGACGCGCACACGAACGAAGCTAGCAGTTTTACGCTTGCAGTAACTTCGAAATTGCTCTCCCGGCCGCTCCTCCTATATATGACGAGTACGTTTTTCGCAACACCCCCTGGATAAAGGGAAATCCTTCTTTGATTCATGACGTCACGAGGATCACGAGTGGGTTATCTTTTTCCAAATGACGATCTTCAATAGATACGATGTCACAGCTACAACTGTTTGTTCTGAGGGACTAAGAAGAACAAGATGCATGGGGGTGGGGGGGGGGGCGAATGCGCACGGAGTTTTTGCGTCATCACGACCGGCAAGTCAGTCTCGCGCAGCTTGGGGTCGGCCTTTGTGATTGAGTACCAAATGCACACGGTACGCTCGTATCTCCAACTTCACCTCGCTGGCAAGATACACTGCCGGTCATGCCATAGATTTCACTGTGTCCGTGTCGCACCCGTAATTGGTACCAGAAAGACCCGCCGCGGTGGCTTAGCGGCTGCACGAGGTCGCGGAATCAAATCCCGTCCGCGCGGCGGCGCATGTCGATGGGGGCGAAATGCAAAACGCCCGTGTCCGTTGAATTGGGAGCACGTTAAAGATCCCTTGGTGGTCAAAATTAATCCCGTGTCCCACACTACGGCTTGCCTCATAATCAAATCGCGGGTTTGGCACGAGAAAGCTCAGAATTCAATTCAACCGGTACTAGAACAGGACATCCAAAATATAGGCCCGCGCACTCGAGCATGTGACTGAATGGGCCATATGCGTAAGCGCTCAACGAAGAGAGTCGCGCTATTGAGTGCCTTCTTTTCGCTTTACTTTTCCCTCTTGTCAAGCGTGCCGATGCCAATCACAGGATTCGTGACTCTTTCGACGTGAGGCAGCGGCAGTCGGGCACGCCGCGCCTCGCCTCTCCGTCCGCGGCGCGTGATGTGGGCGCCTGACGCTTGCCGATAGGAATGCCGTAAAACACGGCGTCCCGCGCGCACAGCTGGTCCCGCTGGAAGGCCCGACCTTGGGCGGCCGATCAGTGGGTCAAGTTTCCGCGCGCCCCGTATCGACGCGCCCCGAATCCGACGCGCCGCGAGGCCCCCGTGCACCGCATGCGCGCGGAGGCGAGCAGCCGCGCGCGGCGCCCGCAATCGACGCGTCCCTGGAAAAAGGAGCGAGATATGGCGATGCGCGAGCGAATCGGGCCGTGCTGCGCGCTTATAAGCAATGGCATCGGGCTTTCTCGGCGCAGCAGCTTGTATAGATATACGGGGAGCAATGATAGACCGAGCTAAACGTCTCGACGAGTGATTTTACGCGCGGTTACGGAAAGAAGGTCGTGTGTATAGCGTGGAGCACCGCTTGAATGTCGCAGTTGGCCGGCATTCTGAAAGCGCTATGCCGTTTTATACCTGCGGTAGTTATAAAGTTACACTTGCTGTTCGCACTGGTTCTTGTCATCTTGTCTGAAGCCTTTTGTGTCTCGTATGTATAATCGAAAAAAAAAAGAACAAGACAAGAAAGACGCAAAGGTGAGCGCCAGAACTTCGGCGGCAGCAGCCTTCCTTCTTTAGTTAGTTAGTTAGTTAGTTAGTTAGTTAGTTAGTTAGTTAGTAAAAGGTGGCGCCACAACGAGGCCACCTGCTATAGCCACCTAGCCAAGTGGTACCGTCAATAGCCAATTTGCGTGTGTTACTGGAACGGTGCTATGTCTTCACCTGCGTGCTGCTTTGCTATTGTTTACGACCGCGTCCAGGTTGGGTGCTGATAAACGAAGCTCCTTGCTGTCCCCCAACGAGTGTTACGTCTATAACTGGCCGAACTCACTGCGCTACACCTTGGCCTTTTTTTTTGCCGCACATTAGCCGCCTTCTAAATAGTTCGATTTGTCTTACCCGCCAACCGTCGTATCGTATAATTATCCATCCTAACGCGGCGGAAAATTAAAGGGCTAAGCCTTCGGCAGGCTCCGTCGTAACGGGTCGCCCCGTGCTCCCCAGCATCCTTGCGTCGTCCGATGCTCGACGAAGATTGGAAGCACGGCGACGCCTGTGGAGGTCCCGCTGTGAGCTGTACGGCGCCAACGAAGACGAGCACTCTTTATTCGAGTGACCGTGAGCGATCGCTGGGGCGCTCTCTCGCCCGAGTGAGCCTGACGCACATATATGCGCCGATATCATCGGTGTGTACCTCGAGCCGAAGGGCACCACGCGCGCGCTTCCGGCGCTGCTGAGGGCGACAGAACCCTGCTGCCTCTCTGCCTGGGCCGTTCGTATGTATACGCACCGCTTCTATAGAGTTCGGGGATCGAGAACCGGTCGGTTGAATCCTTCCGCACCTTTTTGGCCCATTCTGCCGCCCACGACGCTTCGCTGATCCGACTCTCTCGAGATCTTGAAATGCCGTCTCTGGCTTATTTCTCTCCTCCCCGCCTCCCCCTTGATTTGAGACATCCGAAACGTCACAGCGGCTGCTGAGCGTCCAAGGTTTCCTCGGCTTTTCCTTTCGTTTTCGCTTTTAGAAACGCGCGTGTGTAGCGTGACTTCAAGGAGAACAGCCTCGTGTGCGTACCGCTAACGTTTCACTGACCTGCCCGTGGTGCGCGGCCCCGCGCCTTCGAAATCCAGAGGTGTATCCGCGCCGACGGTATCCGCGAGAAGTGCCCGGTTCGCTTCTCGTGCTTATCAGCAGTACTGTAGTGTGATTTGTAGATATCGTTTACTTTTGCTATCGCTGCCCGCTTTCCCCTACGTATCATTGTACTCGAAACGTTGGCTCCTCCAAGCGCCAGCGTCTTGACATACCACGTCTAGAGTGGCGCCAGCGCACAGCATTACAGGCATATTATTTCGCTGACTGTCTATTTTTCTTCCCCCTGCCGCATAAAAGGACGATCACGCAGCCTTCAATAAGTGAAACGGGGCATAATCCTCGAAAAGTATTTTTGCTCCGATTTATTTGTTTTCCACAAACCGAAATACAGGTTTTTGCAGAAAACCCGCATATATTAGACAGCAAGGGACCTTAGGTCCACGTGCTGTCAAAAGACATTGTACATATACAGTGCAGTGAATTAAAGGATGAGGGACATGAGTGTAGATCTTTTCTTTGCAAGTATACAATCGCCCAGCTCTGCAACTATATTGATGACTTGAGGTTGGAGGCGCTGTGACTTTTCTGCATAACTGTGCCATGCATTGACATAGTTGTATTAGCCGTCGCATGCAAGTGAAGTGCCAGCAAGACCAGAAAAGCAGATTAGGGTATTCCTTATGTATCACGGTAATTTCTTTAGATTGTCTATAGAGGTAGTCAGTACAGTGCACCAGACTTTCTAAAAAATATGCGAGATGCCTGGACAAACTCGTAACGATCCCTTATCGACACGTTCTTCCTTGCCTTTCATGGGTGTTCGTGTAGGGTCGCCGACAGTCTTGGGTCACGTATACGTGACCACTTGTGTAAGCGCAGCAACATTAACGAAGCGAAGTTGTCGAGATGTCCTTTACATGTCTCCCACAAGTTTTTTAGAGTGCAGCTCTTAGGCGCCCGTTCCTGCGTTGAGCATCGGCGACACTCGGCGTAACCGAGCGAACGAGCACAGCGGACGAAAGACGACAATAGCGAAAAGAGCGCGAGGAGGAAAGCGGAAGAAGAGAGTATGCCGAAGTGGTGAGGAGGAAAGCGGAGTGTCGCATTAGCCGGGCTCAACGGCTGCGACCAGGCATGCTTGGAGCGCGTCCACCGGTACCATATATGGTACCGGTGGACGCGCGTGCGCTACATTGACTGCGCCACCACTGTTAGAGAATGCGCTACGCGCGAGCCACGCCTTCGCGTGTTTACGCTTTCTTCCTGAACATTGCGCGACGCAACCGGTGGAGAGAGAGAGAGAGAGAGAGAGAGAGAGAGAGAGAGAGAGAGAGAGAGAGAGAGAGAGAGAGAGAGAGAGAAAGGCAAAGGAAAGGCAGGGAGGTTAACCAGAGATTATCTCCGGTTGGCTACCCTGTACTGGGGGAGGGGCAAGGGGATGCAATAGGTCAGCCAGAAAGAAGGATAAGAAAAAAAGGAAAAGAAAACATAAACACACACACGCACGTACACACGAACTATTTCTGTGGGCACTGTCACGCAGCCCGCAAAGGCGTTCCTAGTCTTACGCAGTCTCACCGTACAGTCCTACGTCACACAGTGTACAGTCACAATTTGTCAGAAAGTCCCGTGTCTTTCAAGTATCGCAGCAGCGACGCAACCGGTGGAAATGATTCGTCTGCCGCTGCTGCTACACGAGATGCCCGAGTAGAGGCTCAGCGCCGCCGCCGAGAGCACCACGTCCTTCAGAATCAAATTCATTGCCACAGTATATCGCGAATTGAAAACACCTAAACAGCTGCGCTCAAAATTTGCATTAAGGGTTATCGCAATCGTCGGTGAGTTTTTTGCTGTGGATGATCGCTTTCAACACGTATAGTATAATATGAAAACAGCGAGGAGCCGTCGTGCCCGCTTTGTCCTAGGCTCGGCCTGTGTAATAACAACAAAAAAGGACGTGCGTGTATCTGACGTTCAACTGGCTGCAGCTTGTCGTCGCGTTATGAGATAGGGGCGCTCGGCAGCCTTTCACTGCTCTCTCTGCCGTCGGCGTGCAAACATTCTTTCCTTTCTGCTCTCGTGAGGGCACTCAGTCCGTGCGCCTTGTACACGAAGCTCCTCGGTTCGGACACCTTTATCGGCGCGTTCCTCCCCGGCTCGGCGCCGTATCGCACCGTGTCTGCCACCAGGGCGCCGGGCCTTCAGACACCGAAGTCTCGTCGGCAAAGATCGGGAGCGTCTTCGACTGGCTGCGACCGCTCTGCGCGTGCCCCACACAGTCGACGCGGACGCCCGAAGGCAGCAACCATGCCGTTCCTACAGCTCCAGAAAATGTACGTACGGATTATGTGGAGAGCGGTATAATCGCCGCATTGCAGCAGAGAGGCGCGACGTAAGCGTCGGGATGTCTCTGTCATGGGCTGTCGCGTGTACCGTCCACGAAGCGATCTCGCGGATAACCGCACATACGTCTTTGGCTGCAGCAGGCGTTATACCTGTCGCGGCCACTTTCGTAGGCACATTTGCGTGCTTAGAGTATGCAATGGATATACAGTATAGTATGATGACGGTCAGGTTAGTCGTAGCCTGCGAAAGCTGCAGCTTATGAGGACTGGTCCCATGAGCTGGTAGCCCCATGTCATGCCCCAGGTACATATTCACTGTTTCATATCCGATTGTCTTTTAAAATTTAATTGGAACGGCTCCTTAAAAAAAAAAAAAAAAAAAACAGCTCATCCTTAGTCTCGGATCATGTGCGCGATATAGGTTTGCGGTTGTTTAGGAAGGAGATTTGAAATATGCGTATGACGCTTGTTGCACATCGCTAGAGCTGCCTCACGTGCCGTAACAGCAACAAAAACAAACAACAAAGGAAAAACATTCACCTAAAGGAAACGATCAGTATGTAGCCTTAGTGCGTTGCACTTTCGCTTTCTACCTTCGTTTTTACTCTGTTTGTCGATGCAACGGAAAACAGCAGTAGGAGCGTGGAAGTAGTTATTGTAATGCTTTTATTTATTTAGAAAGGGCTGCTCGTCTAGTGGAAACTTCCGACAGGGCAAACATGCAGCAGCGGTAGTATTTAGCACATTCACCTGATGCTTAGTCAAATAGAGGTTAGATTCCGGACCGGCCCTGTGTTACAACTAATGACAGGTCTACACGTTCGTCATTACCTGCTAGTAAATAAAGAAAAAAAAAAAAAACAACAGAGAAAGAAAAACCAATCTGCTCGCGTGCGTCAGAGTTCTTGTTCGCGAACGGGACCTCTTGAAACCGCCGCAAGATAAGTTTATAGATAAGGGGAGCGCAAAGCACCGGCAGTGTGACTGAGTGCTGTCGTTAGTTTGTTTTTGCCCCCCCCCCCCCCCCCCCCATATTGCATCTTTTTTTTCTTTACGTCGTCTTGTTGTGAGCCGCAACCTTGGTCGCCCGCAGGGTTTACCGTTACTTTGAACACTCGCTCTCAGATATGTACGATGCGCAGTACCTCGAGTGCTGCTCCGAACCACGCAGGCAACAAATCCAGGTCCGTGCATGCCGAAGCTCCTCGGCTTGTTTGTACGGCCACACTCATGCAATCATGAGGACGGGACTCGGTGTTCGGCGAATACCTCTTAGGGGAGTAAGAAACGGGAGGGGGTAAGTAGGAGGAGTGAAATCGCTGTGAACTTGTTTACCACCACCTTGAACGACGTTTGTCGGTGTATGAAACAACCGCATTCGAAAACATTGAGCATTAATCTTGCCTTTGGACGAGATTGATGGCGATGGGGGTCTGTCCCAGTAGCGCAGGATACGCCTGCAGGCTCGTACGGGCAGATCCCATTGTAGGGACGACAATCTCGATTGCGTGCACCAACGTGTATGTGGTTACCGCAGGAAATGTATTTTCGAGACGTACATCTGGTGCGGTGGCGTCCAGCTACAAGCGTCCATTTTGCACCGTCCTGTTTAAGCGCGGTGTTTCCCTAGTAAATATGTACATACCGTCTGCTGTCAGCTTTGACTGACATCCACGAAGTACACTAGGGCGCGGTCAAGTGTGTTCGTCGACGCCAGGTGACAGGGTCGGAAATGCTGCTCATGTAGTTCGGCTACGCCGCGTTTTGGAGCGTGTCCGTACGCTCCACCATTCGATTCATGGGGTTTACGTCCCAAACCAACACTCGGGTTATGAGGGGCGCCGTAGTGGCGGGCTCCGGATTATTTTTGAACACTTGGGGTTCTTTAACGCGCACCTAAATCGAATTACACGAACGTTCCTGCGCTTCGCCGCCATCGAAATGCGGCCGGGATTCGAACCCGCGCGCTCGTACTCAGCAGCGAAACGCCATAGCAATTCATCTACCTCGGCGGGTCTCTGTACGCTCCACATGTGTAGGGGCTTCGCACACTCCCAACTAAGGTTCCTCTCGCGGGGCTCGATCGATCGCGACGTCGTCAAAGATGGTGCCGTATTGCGATAACCATTATGAGGAAACCCCAGGCGAATCCTTGCCGTCGCCGTGAGGTTCCGCATATATTTAGGTATATGTACGCTATATGTCACGCCCTGCTATATTACATGCGGTATATGCGGGTTATATTGCCACACCATTCAATCGCTGAAGTGGCTCATACCGGGTCCTACATTCTTGACATCATTATTCCTCAGACTTTTAAGAATGGCAGCCCACAAACAAACGCCATGAAACGAAACACCGCCAGTGCATGCCTTTCATCTTAAACCTTCTCAGGCTTCAATATTATATGCGCGAAACAGTAGCCGAGCTCGAAGTTTAAAATGATGTGATTTCATTGACGCGGCTGTGCACAAGCTCCGGGATCGGCCCGCGAAAGAGGTTTAATTGAAACATACCCGATACGGAAAAGTGGTGGTAAATTCGCTAAGAAAGACTTTCGCCTTTATTAATAAACATAAATGAAATTGTCCGATGGCATGATTCAAACGGAGGATACCTACCACAGCAGCTCGTTTCTACTTAGTCAGCTTACGTACGCTTACTTCAGTTCATACTGCCACTACAGTTACGAGTCTTACACTTCGTGGAATATTCTCACGTGTTGCTATCACATTCATTGCTTCGCCCGTATGGCGAAACTGTGTGTGTCGTCTTTCTTGCTTTGCACTCTGTAAAACGCTGCGTACAGTTACATTCTTTTATTGCAACACCTCGTTCCCGCCACTGCCACCACATGCTGCAGGGCTTGAAGCTTTATTAGCCCTCCATGAAGCGCCCCCCTAACCCGAGCGTCACTTGGAACGTGTACACTGTAGGACGCACGGAACATCCTTGCCGTTGTGAGGGCTTTCCGTCGCTCGTGCATGCGCGTGTGTTTAGCACTCCCGCTGTCGATGTGGGCCAGGGCGTGCGTTCCCTCTATCGTGCACACCCTTTTTCGCGTGTCGGGACGGGCGACCACGGAAGAGCTGCACGCACAGGTGGCAGGCCTGCGCTCGCCGTCCTCGACCAAGCGCTCGCTCGTCCCGCTTCCGCGGTCGTGGGCCCTCATATATATCTACTGTGTGGGCGACGCGTCGCCTGCCTTCTGGTTGGACGCCGCGTGGTTCTCTTTATGCGCGCAGCCGAACGAGGCGAACGGCCGATCTCGCGCGCTCTCGTCGGCGACCGCGCCCAGCGACGGCGCCCGACCGGCCACGCGTCGCGCGCTCGATGGCTCCGCACGCACTGGTCGTGGGAGCGTGGTGACGCGGTTGGGCTTTGTAGCAAAGCCTGCGTGCTGGAGCGTGGAAAGCCGCCTCTGGGCGAATGCGACCCGAGAACGTCCCCGTCGTCAACGTAATCTGCGCCCGTACAAGAATCTTCTACGCTGTATACTTGTCGTTAAAATTCCAGCCAATCCTGATGCTGGGGATAGTATTGACGTAGGCGGCCGACCAGTGGCAAAGCATCTACAAACGAAACGCTTTGTCAATTCGGCCCCTGATTCGTAGCGTGCCATTTTTGTTTTCGTACGCTCATATGATCAGTTTCTCGTATTGTTTTGTTTTGTTGTGCACAGGTGATGCTTTATTCCACTTGCGAAGTAACTGTTTGATAAAGTTGTTTATTTGCCCCTTCTGTGCTCCTGTGCTAGTTTGCCATTCTTTCTTGTTTGTATAGTTGATTACAGCCCATGCGGCCCCTCTATGATGTATTATATGTACTGAGGTATAAATAATTAACTATTAATTCTTCGCATCGCTGCACCAAGCGTAGATAAGATGCTGCGGAGATCGATTTCACATGTGGATCAAGACGCTAGCGGCCGCGTTTTGACACTGTTACGTTTCGCCTACAACGCGCGGTAATGCCGGCGCGGATGCAACGGACGCCGGGGCTTTGTTCAAAACGGCGGACATTTTGGCCTGTTCGACGCCGCCGCAACGCCTACCCGCCAAGCGTGTCCAGGCGTGTTTCAGTGCCACGTGTCTTCGTGTGTGCGTGTGTGTGTGTGTGCCCTCGCTTGTCAAAGCGCGGCAGCCGGGGAGCGGAGTTCCCCGAATGAGGAGCCTGGACGTCTCTCGGCTCAACTGTTCGCGCCGTCGTGTGGGTGAGGGTTGGCGATGCGTCACTACACTCGGTTCAGCAGGTCTCTCGGCTCAACCGCTCGCGCCGTCGTGGGCTCCTGCTGCGCCGTCCCGTGACCTTCATCCCGTGACCTTCATCCCGTGACCTTCCCTTTTGGACCGCGACGCCGAGAGTATAAGAGCAGCTGCCCCCGGACGCCAGGGGAGAGGCTCCGATTTGTACTGTTGAGTTACGTGCTCTCCCGTCTCTCCACTTCGGTCGACCTGACCGGCCGCTCTTTTGCTATGTTAGAATAAACAAGTTGTTCTGTTACCAGTCTTCTCTTGCTTTGCCGGGACCTTCGAATGCTTCCAGTGCCCCAGGCCGCCAGGCCAACGCTACCCTTGGGGCTTGCGACCCATTGGCAATAACGGGCGTCAGCACCGAGACCCCATCAACTCGTGCCAGCGGTGCGATTCCAACATCTGGTTGCCAGCGGTGAGATCGCGACAACGGAGGCCAGCAGCGAAGAGATGCGGTTGACTGTATGCTGAGCAGCTCAACGACCATCCGGGAGCAGTGCAACGAGCCCTGTGTGATGACTGGTTGCCTGCAGCGGAACGACTGCGCTGAATTCTTGGCTGCGAGGTTTGGTGAGTGCGGGACTTTCTTCTTCTGAGTTTTGCCAGGCTTTTGTTAGTGTTAGAAACAGAGCTGGTAATTGGGGTTGTCGTTGCTGCCGGGTTAGTTTGCGGCAAGACAATAGTAGGCAGTAGAGAAAGCAGCATTCAGAGCAGCCATGGATTTGAAGTCGTTGCGCAAACCGAAATTGCTGGAGCTTGCGAGAGAGTTGGGTCTGGATGTCTCAGACAAACTCAGAAAACCAGAACTGCTAAGGGCTATTCTTGAGTTAGAAGCTGAGGATGACGAGCTGTCGGAATGCCTTGAGACCATTGAGGAGAGGGAGACGGCAAAAAGACAGGAGCGTGAACTTAAAGAACAGAAAGAGAAAGATGAGCGCGAACGTAAAGAACAGATAGAACGAGAGCAACAAGAGAAAGAAAGAGAGCGCGACCGTCAACACGCTTTGGAAATGAAGCGTCTCGAGTTAGAGATGGAACGCGCTCGTAATGGAAGTCAGGCACACGGTGCAGGAGAACGAGTATTGTTCAAAATGACTGACCTGATGCGGCCGTTTAAGCTTGGAGAGGACATTGGTTTGTTCCTGGTTAACTTTGAGCGAACGTGCGAGAAGCAGGGGTTCTCTCGGGAAACGTGGCCACAGCGCTTGCTCACTTTGCTACCCGGCGAGGCGGCCGACGTAGTCGCTCGCTTGGAGAGAGAGGAGGCAGAGGATTTCGACAAAGTGAAATCGAGTCTGCTAAAAAAGTACCGGCTGTCAGCGGAGGCGTTCCGTCGGAAGTTCCGGGAAAATGAGAAAGGCAGAAGTGAGTCGTATACAGAGTTTGCCTACAGGCTAATGTCAAACATGCAGGAGTGGCTCAAAGAAGAGAAAGCGTTTGGTGACCACGAGAAAGTTCTGCAGTGTTTCGGGCTAGAACAGTTTTATAGTCGGTTACCTGAGAACGTGCGGTACTGGGTCTTGGATAGGCCAGACGTTAGTACGGTGGCTAGAGCCGCTGAGTTAGCCGAGGAGTTTGTGACGCGTCGGGCTCGTGGAGCTAAGGACGGTCAAAAGGGTGAATTTGGCTCCAAGTTTGAGAGGCCGAAGTTCACACCCATGAGAGCAAAGGGGGATACACGTAGTGCGGATGCGAGTGAAAGCAGGCCGACCGAACGTAAGGAGACGGCGGCAACCGAAGCCGAACGCAGAAAGCGGTTCGAGACGAGGCAAGCGCGCGTGTGTTATACGTGCCAGAAGCCGGGTCACTTTTCGGCGCAGTGTCCAGAAACAAAAACACAAGTCGTGTTTTTGTCTATATGCAGCACTGACGAGAACATGAAGCTTCTCGAGCCTTACATGCGAGACCTCCTCGTGAACGGGAAAGAGTGCCGAGTGCTTCGCGATTCCGCAGCTACGATGGATGTCGTTCACCCCTCTTACGTAGAACCCGATATGTTCACGGGCGAGTGCGCATGGATCAAGCAAGCAGTGGAAGCTCATAGTGTGTGTCTGCCGGTAGCAAAAGTGCTTATTGAAGGACCTTTCGGAGCACTTGAGACGGAGGCCGCAGTGTCATCTATGCTGCCCCTCCAGTACCCGTACCTATTTTCGAACAGGTCCGATCACCTCCTGCGCGAGAAGGGGCTTTTGTTTGGTGAGGCTAGCGTTCAGGCCTTAACCAGATCGAAGGTTCGGGAGCTCGCTGCAAAGGCGGTAGTTGCGGGGCCGACGTTGTTGAACGATGAAAAAGGGTCAGAGGCGCAGCAAGCTGGTATTCAGAGCACGCCCGAACTGAATAAAATTGAGCCTGTAGCGTTAAAGGCAGCAGATACTGGAGAGGAAATTCCCGACACGGGAAAGTTAGAAGAGCTGTCTCCAGATTTGCTCATCGCGCCTACGTCAGACGGACTTAACAGGTTGCTAAAAGTCAGCCGGTCGGCTTTGATAACCGAGCAAAAGAAGGATGGCAGCCTAGAAAACATACGCTGCATTATCAAGGAAGGTATCGCCAAGAAAAATGCTCGCTTTGTGGAAAGAGGTGGGGTCCTGTACCGGAAGTATCTAGACCGCAGGGGAGTGGAGTTCGATCAGCTGATCGTGCCTCAATGCTATCGTCAGGATCTGTTGCGCTTGTCGCATGGGGGTTCGTGGTCCGGACACCTAGGAGTTAAGAAAACTAAGGACCGTCTCTTGCAGGAGTACTATTGGCCAGGGTGTTTTCGGGACGCAGACCACTTTGTGAAGACATGCGACACCTGTCAGCGGGTGGGAAAGCCAGGGGACAAATCGAGGGCGCCGTTGAAGTTGGTACCTATCATTACGGAGCCTTTTAGACGGCTCGTTATTGATACTGTGGGACCTCTGCCGGTAACAGCCACGGGGTACCGACACATTTTGACTGTGATCTGCCCAGCGACAAAGTTCCCTGAAGCAGTGCCGCTTAAAGAACTCAGCTCAGTTGAGATAGTCAATGCACTACTGTCCATATTTGCGCGAGTTGGTTTTCCTGCTGAAATCCAGTCAGATCAGGGTACAGTGTTTACTAGCGCTTTGACGACAGCCTTTCTCGAAAGGTGCGGGGTAAGGCTGTTACACAGCTCAGTGCACCACCCCCAGTCGAATTCCGTGGAGAAGCTCCACTCCGTCATGAAGCGCGTGTTGAGAGCATTGTGTTTTGAACATCAAACTGACTGGGAGCTGTGTCTGCCTGGAGTGATGTTTGCTTTAAGAACCGCGCCGCATGCGGCTACGGGGTTTTCGCCAGCTGAGCTGGTGTACGGTCGCTCGCTGCGATCTCCGCTTCGCATGCTTCGAGAGTCATGGGAAGGCAGGGGCGACGACCCAGTCGTGGTAGAGTACGTGCTTAAGCTCCTCGAACGCTTAAGAAGGGCACAGGAGTTGTCAGGTGAAGCAATGGCAGAGGCCCAGCAGAGGGCCAAGGTTTATTATGATCGGACAGCCAGGGCCCGTCGTTTTGAGGTGGGCGATGAGGTCATGATATTGCGCACATCGCTAAAGAACAAACTCGACGTGCAGTGGGAGGGCCCAGCACGGATTGTTCAAAAACTGTCGGACGTTAACTACGTGGTGAGTCTGCCAGGAAAGCGGAAAGCACAGCAAGTTTACCACTGTAATCTGCTCAAACCCTATAAGCAACGGGAAGCAGTGGTGTGCATGATGGTAAACGTGCCCGAAGAGCTTCCGGTCGAGCTTCCGGGACTAGGCTCAGTGACGAACAGGAAAGACACCGATCAAGTCATTAGTGACTTAATAAGTAAAGCATCGCTGTCGCCTGAGCAGAAAACCGAACTACACCAGCTCTTACAAGAGTTTCAAGGTCTGTTCTCTGAGAGGCCTGGTAGGACTTCTGTCCTTACTCATGACATAGAACTTACCTCCCCAGAGCCAGTACGATCCAAGGCGTACCGGGTGTCACCCCGCCAGAGCGATATTATGGAGGCTGAGGTGAAGAAAATGCTACAGCTCGGTGTTATTGAAGCGGGTGAGAGTGATTATACCTCCCCTTTGATTTTAGTTGAGGTACCGGGCAAGGAACCTCGTCCTTGCGTCGACTACCGCAGGCTTAATTCCATCACTAAGGATCAAATTTATCCGATCCCTAACATCGAGGAGCGCCTTGAGAGAGTGAGTAGCGCTCAGTTTATTTCCACCCTAGATCTTGTCAGGGGTTATTGGCAGGTTCCACTTACAGAAGAGGCTAGTAGGTATGCGGCGTTCATTTCACCAATGGGGACATTCCGTCCTAAAGTTTTGAGTTTTGGTTTGAAGAACGCGCCATACTGCTTTTCAAGCCTCATGGATAAAGTGTTGCGGGGACAGCAAGAATTCGCTTTACCGTATCTAGACGACGTAGCGATATTCTCCGCATCCTGGCCTGAGCATATGGTGCACTTGCGGGCAGTGCTAACCCGCCTGCGCGATGCGGGCTTGACAGTCAAGGCTCCCAAGTGCCAGTTAGCACAGGCCGAGGTTGTCTACCTCGGACACGTGATTGGTCGGGGTCGACGCCGCCCCTCTGAAATAAAGGTGGCCGCTGTGCGAGACTTCCCGCAACCGCGCACGAAGACCGATATTCGGTCGTTCTTAGGTGTCGCCGGCTACTATCAGAGGTACATCCCCAGGTACTCTGATATCGCGGCTCCCTTGACGGATGCTCTAAGAAAGACAGAGCCGCAAACAGTCGTCTGGGATGAGACGAAGGAAAGAGCTTTTAGCGCCCTAAAGAGCGCCCTAACAAGCCAGCCTGTGCTACGATCGCCCGACTACACAAAAGGGTTCGTTGTTCAGTGTGATGCTAGTGAGCGAGGCATGGGCGTTGTACTGTGCCAACGGGAAAATGGAGAAGTAGAACACCCCGTCCTGTATGCTAGTCGTAAGCTGACGAGTCGTGAGCAGGCGTATAGCACCACCGAGAAAGAGTGTGCGTGTATCGTGTGGGCCGTTCAGAAATTGTCATGTTACCTAGCTGGCTCGAGGTTTATCATTGAGACGGATCACTGCCCTCTCCAATGGCTGCAGACCATCTCTCTCAAAAATGGCCGCCTCCTGCGCTGGAGCCTCGCTTTGCAACAATATTCCTTTGAGGTGCGTTACGAAAAGGGGAGTCTCAACGGTAACGCCGATGGCTTAAGTCGAAGCCCCTAACGTGGGAATCAGCCTCAAAATTGCTTGTTACTGATGTTTTTCTTCCTGAGGCAGGATTTTTAACCTATTGCTTTTGTGTAGTGTTTCAAAGTGATGATGTGCTTTCTAGTGCAATTTTTCCGATTTGTGGACGCGTTCTGAGTGCTGCTAAACTACTGTAAGGAACTAGGCAGCAGTATAAAAGGGGAAAGAGCCTGGCAGGGCTTAGTGAGGGTTGTGCCGTGCTTGCTGACTGAGCGGTTGACTTTTGGCGTGGTTCTAACGCTTGCCGGAAACGAGAACAAAAATGTCAACTCTCCCGAAGTCACTTTGCAGTGTCCTGTGTGCACCTGAACGTGAGAACGAGGCCTTCTCTGTGCGCTGCGCTCAAGAAACGCCCAAGGACGCCCAACTTCGGTTATGAGCATCATCGAGCGACATCCCTCCGGACAGCGGATGCAGTCCCCTGACCATCGGGATCTCCTTCCCCCGGCGGGGCGGTCTGTTACGTTTCGCCTACAACGCGCGGTAATGCCGGCGCGGATGCAACGGACGCCGGGGCTTTGTTCAAAACGGCGGACATTTTGGCCTGTTCGACGCCGCCGCAACGCCTACCCGCCAAGCGTGTCCAGGCGTGTTTCAGTGCCACGTGTCTTCGTGTGTGCGTGTGTGTGTGTGTGCCCTCGCTTGTCAAAGCGCGGCAGCCGGGGAGCGGAGTTCCCCGAATGAGGAGCCTGGACGTCTCTCGGCTCAACTGTTCGCGCCGTCGTGTGGGTGAGGGTTGGCGATGCGTCACTACACTCGGTTCAGCAGGTCTCTCGGCTCAACCGCTCGCGCCGTCGTGGGCTCCTGCTGCGCCGTCCCGTGACCTTCATCCCGTGACCTTCATCCCGTGACCTTCCCTTTTGGACCGCGACGCCGAGAGTATAAGAGCAGCTGCCCCCGGACGCCAGGGGAGAGGCTCCGATTTGTACTGTTGAGTTACGTGCTCTCCCGTCTCTCCACTTCGGTCGACCTGACCGGCCGCTCTTTTGCTATGTTAGAATAAACAAGTTGTTCTGTTACCAGTCTTCTCTTGCTTTGCCGGGACCTTCGAATGCTTCCAGTGCCCCAGGCCGCCAGGCCAACGCTACCCTTGGGGCTTGCGACCCATTGGCAATAACGGGCGTCAGCACCGAGACCCCATCAACTCGTGCCAGCGGTGCGATTCCAACAACACCATTAACGCGGATGTCATTTTGTTATAGTCGCTGCAAGCCTTGCGCCAAACATCCTGCCAAAATTTATACACGAAGTTACATCGTCACTGGCACGCAGTTTAATCAGTTGGGAAGAGCGGTGGAACCAAAGCGGACCCCCAATGACTGTTCGAGCGCCGGTGTAACCTCTTCTCTGTCATTGCTACGATACAGCCAGTGAGGCTAAGAAAAAGCTTGTTGACGTTGAGTTTTTCGTACTTTTTTGTCGACTGTTCGCCGCTTTCCATTTCTTCCTTTTCAGTCTGGCACCGTGCATCACGCCTCATTGTATTTCCAGTCCTGTAATGTCTGGCCCTGTGCTGGAAATCGGCTTGGGCGTTCTTTTTTGGTGCATTACGGTGGAAAAGTTGTATGTCTCCCACCCACTTGCGTAATCGAATTTGCGTCATCGGTGACAAGCGTTTGAGTCGTGATCTCCCAGCTTCTCTCGGATTACTTTGACTTTCCTAAGAAGGTTCATCAGGAGCGTTACTTCTGCGTTCGGCTAGACTGAATTGAACTAATCCTGCATACTACATATGCAGCACTAATCAGGCATGAGAAGCATTTTGCTTCCTTTTGCGCCTCCTACAACTTGATCGTTGTCCACTAATGGTGTTCGACGTCCCAAGGAGACACAGTGTCGCACCACTTGCAAACACCCCTAACGGCACCGACGCATACATTGCATACGCACATCGCTGTACAGCCCTCGTCACATTTGATCTTGCTTTGCAATCGGAATTCCTTCGAGGCGTCCTAAAAAGGCTTGACAATCGCACGTTCTGCTGCGCTCAACTCACACGCCCTATAGATCACGACTTCTTTCATAAACTTTCCTCCTGCATCTGCTGTATAGCGGCTGCTGAGAGGAAACAAGCGTACGCATACGTACGCCTGTTTCCTCTCGCTTTCTTTCCTTTGTTTGACGCTTGCCGGTGACGTTGGGCTTGGAGCTGGTGTTTTAGTCCAGCTTTAGACTACAGACCTCCGGCGCTTTCTCGCTTCCTGTGAAGAACACGCCTGCTGCCGTCAGCAGCATAAGTGCGGGAGCAGTGAACGGAAACCATGTGCCGCATACAAGTGTATGCGCCTTGCGCTGTGTGTGTCCACGTCGCCGAGAATGCGAAAGAAAGACAGATATTTGGAGGCGAGTTGTGCGATTCGTCATGAGCACTCGGATTTTACCAAATGCGATATGCGTATTGAAAGGACAGCGGGTAAATTAACTCACGATATGAAGAGCTTCGCTCAAATGGAAGCACGTTGGCGCACAGTGAGTGATTTTGTGAGAAAGGAACGACGTTTTCGCGAGAAGTGCCTTGCCTTTGTCGCTCGACATCTGCGCGCGAGGTTCTTCACCCATTGGTAAATTCATCAGCGGGTACAATTCTCCGAGCCAGTCGCCACATATTTGTCCTCTCAGTAAACGACGCAGCTTTAGTGTGTGCGCTAAGGAGGAGGGGGCGGTGGAAGGAAAGGAGGGAGGAAAGGTCAACCAGACGCGCAAAGGGCTCCCAATGTGCAGCAAGAGGTCCGCAAGTGTGCGCGGGTGCAGAACGACGCGTTGTGCGCGAGTCTGTTGCCGCGTACGCAAATGAGAAAAACGAAAAAGAGATATTTAAAAATTCAGAGCCATTCCACTCTGTGAAGGTGGATGACCAGTGGAGCTGTATATATATGGTGATAAATACGTTGATAATAAATATGTTGATTGATAATAAGACACATGCTGCAGTGAATTTTGTTTTCGCACGATTTCTTGTAGTTGTTTTATTAAATTGCATACCCAATGCATTTTCTTATTTTTAACCTTCTTTTGTTTGCTTTTATAGATGTATTATTTGGTCACCAAGGTGACTATCGCTTTATGATCGCTATGATATACGGCCAGTGGCTCTGAGGCGACACTGGTTAGGTCATTGGCCAATGTGAGGTCTGTACACGACCGATGACGCGTCGTGTGCACACTGATGTTTGTGTAACACTAAATGTCGAACCTTTCCACCGAACAACGCCACGAACGACTTTCCATCTGGCCGAGACACGTCTATGTTGAAACTACCCACAATTACGATGGGAGCGGAGTCGGTAGGGGTGATCCAACCAACGGTGCATACGCTTGGCGTTTGCACGTGCCGCCCGCCGTTGCCGCGCACATTTTTGCTTCTGTTCACGACGGTGTTCTTCGTAGGCGCGCTGTTGTTCCGCAATCCT
Organism: Dermacentor andersoni; assembly: GCF_023375885.2. Classification (NCBI taxonomy): domain Eukaryota; kingdom Metazoa; phylum Arthropoda; class Arachnida; order Ixodida; family Ixodidae; genus Dermacentor; species Dermacentor andersoni. Next base: position 29,496,837 of record NC_092815.1, read on the forward strand.
CACCGCACGCGGCTTACCCATTGTACGGGTGGGAGGGAACTGTGATAAGGTTACGTGGTTTACCCATAGAGCCCGGCCGTGACGTCAACCTGCAGTCCATGCTAAACATTGTCTTTTCCGGTGTTACTTTTCCTATTGCGCTATTTTTTATCATAATACGTTTTGACACTTCTCGCGATTAAGCGCAGCTGGGACATATCCGACGGTATACGCTTTTGCTTTAGCTCTTCTAACTCTGGGGTGGCCGCCATCTTTTTTGCCTGCGCACACAATCCGCCAAAACCTAGCGTATAACAGCTCCGCTCTGAAACGGCAGATTCAGCACGAGCAAATGTGAAAGTGACTCTGCAAGCTATATACGTTCGCCCGCCGGTTGTCGGCAGCCGCCAGGAAACTGCAACACACGCTGACACTGCCTATACGTGTATATACACGTATATACAACACGCGTTGCTCTGCCTGCCGCTTGCGCCCGCTTTGTTTCCGGGGCTGGGGCTCCATGCTGTCGCGCGACGCGCAGTGCATTGGGCCTTTTGTTTGCGAAAATAAGTGAACGCACCTGCATCCTCATTTCGACAGAGAGCGACGCATTCGCTGCACGGCGCTAATGATTAGGCGAGCGCTTGTTTGTGGTCTGTGCGCTCGCGTGTGCGGAGTCACTTCTTTAATTCCACACCTTATATATAGGCAGTGTACATCTCGGACACAAATTTTATTTGCTGCTGCTTATACCGGGTGTTTCAGCGAACACTTTATATATATTTTTTTAATTGCCTGTGACAGCTAGCACAATTCTAGTCCATGCACTGGTCTACTCGAAGAGGCGGACATTACTTGCACAAGAAATTGAAATGCATAATCTACTAATTAACAGAGGCTAACTTATTAAGTTTTCCAGCTAATTTCCTTATGGCACATAGTGCAATATACAAATTCTACCCGGGGAGTTCGCACGGCGGATCCACTTGGAACAAATTCTCAGGATGACACCAATCTCGGTATATTAATTAGTTCCCCAACATTGCGGAGAAGTATATAGGCGCTCCAGTTACTTTTGTGCTTCAATGCATAAAACGATGTTTTGATAAGAAGTGGAACCGCAGTACCTTTTTACCGCAAGTTTGATAGCGCATATCTCGTAAATAGTGTCATCCACACAATTCTTTCCGAATGGATCCGCCTTGCGAACTCCCCGGCTAGAATTTGTAAATTACTATATGTGTCATACAGTAAGTAGTTAAAAACTTAATTAGATGTATTGCTACTTTGTCGATTATGTATTTCAATTTGTGTGTGTGTGTGTGTGTGTGTGCCCCACACACACACACACTGTTCCCACTGTCGCGGCAGTTTCATAATCCTTCTATCACCGAGAGGAGCTCGCCGTGTCGTGTCTCCTTGAAACGCGAGCACTCACACTCGCGATGATCTGCGTGGCAATAGAGAGTTTTAGCAGAGCGTTTACGGTCCGCTCCGCTCAGACCGGCCTATCACAACAATTGGCACGCCGCCGCTCAGCGAAACGCTACTGGGAACGCTGACGCGCGTGCGCACAGCACACATAGCGGCAGCGGAACGTGGGACGCTGACCACGTTCCGCTAGGAACCTGATCGGTGCGTCAGGGAGCGTGTAGTTGCTTTCGTAATCGTTTTACCGCCAAGCTGAGAGCACGTCAGTGGCATCTCTGGAAGGCGCTCTTGTTAGATAAGCGAAATCAATGCATTCTGTGCAGCCACCGGTGCGCGTGAAACGTGTGCGGAGCGGAGCGCAAGCAAACGCTCTGCTAAAACTGTCTAATGGCACGGGCTGCCGAGTTCGAAAAGCGGCGGCCCGCACACATTGCTCTCTATTTTTTTATCGACTCGTCTCTCGCTGCCCGCTTCAACACGTTGCTCCCCGCTGGGCCACACTTATCTCCTCTCGAAACTACGCACTGCGCTTCCCTCTAGTTTTCTGGGGTCGACGTTGTGTGCAGCAACACTTCGCTGCTCTGCTTGCGGCCGAAGTTACAAGCCTTGCTTTCTGAGCCCGTATTTTGCGACGATTCCCTTTGTTTACGTATTCATTCTTTTCGCCCTGCGTCATTGGATCGCCGGCCTCGGCGTTGACCATTAATATATAGCCGGAATGTTAGACGGTCGGCGTGACGCACGATAAGAGGTGAACCGAATGAACAGCACTATTAAAACGCACGGTCTTTCTTCATCATTATAGTAAGTTGTGCTTTTAATTAACTTCTAAATACGTTTCGCCCATTAAACACTCCATGCACTAATACATACATATATATATATATATATATATATATAATGTATAAACGAGAAGAAAGGGTTAACCGAGGGGCCCGATTTTTATTAGTCATATCATAAGAAGCCAACAAACACTGACACCAAGGACAACATAGGGGAAATCACTTACGCTTATTAATAAATGAAATGAAGAAACGATAAATTAATGGAAATTAAAGTGGATGAAAAAACAACTTGCCGCAGGTAGGACCCTGGGAACACTCCCAGGGTTCTACTAGGAGACATAAATACCCAAGAAACTGGATGGGGAAACAGCGCCGCGGTAGCTCAATTGGTAGAGCATCGCACGCGAAATGCGAAGGTTGTGGCTTCGGTTCCCACCTGCGGCAAGTTGTTTTTTCATCCACTTTAATTTCCATTAATTTATCGTTTCTTCATTTCATTTATTAAGCTCAAGTAATTTCCCCTATGTTGTCATTGGTGTCAGTGTTTGTTGGCTTCTTATATATATATATATATATATATATATATATATATATATATATATATATATATATATATATATATATATATATATATATATGCTTCTCTGTTATAATGCCATGGATCTGTGTATTTTCGCACTCCGATATCCGTGTCCGTATTCTCGATCTATTGCTTTCCGCGAGCGAGTATACTTTCAAGTTTTGCTCAACACAGCGGCCATCGCGAGGCCGCCTTGCATCCAGTCAGTGCACTAGAGGACTACGCGGTCATGCACTAAAGCAGCGCCGATGGGAAAGTCAGGCAGGGCTGAAGAGCTCGAGTGCAGCGCGAGCGCGGATAGGTCGTCAGCAATCGCCGACGTTCCGCCCCTGCAGTTGATGTCCGCGCGGCGATCGGACGGGTGTTTCGCATTCCATTCGCGGCGCATGTGCCGGTGTAGCATGCTGGAGCCAGCGCTGGTCTTCCCCGCGTGCATCAGCGCGCGCCGAGAAATTCGCAGGGGGGCAATGAGGCGTGGCCGACTGTCTGCGGTCAGCGATTATGTGTGCACGCACGGCGATGACTTTCGTCCCCTCGTCTTCCGGGAAGCAGGGAGAGAATCGCAAGCGAGGAAAACAGCGTCCGCCGCGTGCTCCGTAATGCGCTCGGGGCAGAGCGGGCGAGTGCGGCGCCTGTTGTTTGTTGGTCGACGGCGATCGCGTTCCTGCACGCGAGCTGGCCGTGTTTTACGAGGCCATGCAGCGCGGTTATGTCCGGCCGCGTGCACGGCACGTGCGCAGTGGCGGCAGGAGGGTGCGTACGACGCCGTCGTCCTGTTGCACGGCGCGGGCTGCGGCCTGCCGCCTGACAAGAAGACTGTGCGGGCCGGCACCCTGTTTAGTGTGTGCGAGAAAAGTATATAGGCTGACACATTCGATTCACTACACATCCCGCGCATCCGTTGTCGCGTTGACAGAGAGCGAAGTTCCTTGCTTTGTCGCGATTAGGCGTGATAAGGAGCGCACCGCACTTTAGTGGTCCCAGTGCGTGCTTGTTCAATTTAAGCGCCGATTTGTACTACTTCGAGACCTGCATGGTGCAACAGTCGCGAAAGAAGCCATGCGGTTTGCAAGAGAATTTTCACGGGAAGTTTTCCGAAGGCTGGCGCTTCTGCGTTTTAAGACATCATTCGGTGCCGCCAAGCGGAAACACGCTCGGCTGGCGCTACCGTAAGAAAAAAAAAAAAAAAAAGAAGAAACAGAAACTGTAAAGAAAAAATTTCGCTTTGCGAGTTTTTGTTGCATGGAGGCGAGCCAAGTCGCTGCAGCCCCGCGGCTGCCGTGCACGTCAGCCGCTCCTGACTTGACTCAACGTATGTGCCACAGCGCGCGATGCCTTAATCGCGTAGTTTACGGGCCGCGGATCCGCGTTACATGTCTACCGGCTCTGAATATCTCCGACGCCCATGTATAGGGCTGCCGCCTTACTTAAGCTGAACACGCAAAGCGAGCTTCCGTCACCTTCACTTAAAGGTTTGTGTACCTTTAAAAAGAACTAAACATCCGCTCTTTTGGGCGGATGACGAAGCAAACGTCGCTTTACCCGCCCGCGTGTACGGCATACCAAATTTAAATCAGCAACGCGCAGATTTGGGCCATTTGGTGTTCCATGAATGAGTGCAGCACACAACTGAACAACTTACTACATGTCATTCGTTCCCTGTCAGTTGCTCAGTTGTACGCTATACCAAAATAACCTGACAAGCTGTTCTGCTTGAGTCTGACCGCAACAATTAATACCCGGCGTTTATACTGCAACTGAGCCGAACATATGTCAACAAACCATCCTTTATTCTCTCATTCTCGCCATCCTTTCCTCTGCCTGCAGTGTTACGTCGTTTCCTTTCTTTGTTCCGTTCTCCATGTGTAGTTTGCGTTCGTTGTCTCAGTATATACGGATGCATTTACGCCTTGGTTACCACGACGTGAACAGACCATGATGTGCCGTCTGTGGTTAGGCGCTGCACTTACGAATTAATATGCCTTGCGTATTGGAATGGTTGACAGCGCCACGTGGACACATGCAGCAGCGATGAGACGCTCGCACACATTGTCTGTGTCTGCCCACGATGTAGTGCCCAAAGACAAGTGATCTCCAGAGTGCTCCAGAGTGATCTCCAGTGATGCGTTCGCGCGATCGGCGCGGCGATACATGTCGATGTGTCCATCTTCGCGAAATTTTCGCGATGCGGTAGAGGGTGTTCCAACTCCGATTTGCCTCGTACGAGTTCGCAGACCTACGCGGCTCCCGCTGTTCATAGCGCGCGCACTGCCCTCCTCACCCGCCGGCTCGCATCCTTCGATGACGTCATCTCCGCATTATGATAGCCCCGTTGCTACAGGGTACAGCGGCCGCATTCTTCGCGCGCACATCGGATGTACGGAACCGATGCGCAGTACGCTGCTTCCCGGCTGTTGTATTTCCTCCATTCTGGAGCCAAAAAGTCCCCCTCCCCAGCGGCGCCAGACACCAGATAAACCCCCGCGCTGCGGGCCGCCGACGAAGTGGCAAGGAGAACTTCTCAGAGGCGCCGGACATTTGATACCCCTCAAACTACGTGCCTTACTGGCGGGCGCGTTCTATACAAACGGCGAGCGGCGGTGCGGTGGTGCCTTCCAAGTGTGGAGGTGGTGGTGACAACTTTATTGCACACAGGGGAGTTGCGGACACGCAGGTCCGTGGGCCCCCGCACGGCTCCACTGCACTCAAGCGTTCATGTCCCGGAGGCTCATGACCCTGGCAGCCCGGCCTGTGGCGATGGCTTTGGTGCGTGCGTGGTGCAAGAATGCTTGTGTGGCATGGTGTATTGTGACTTTCTCCTTCTCACTACTCTCTCCCATTTCCCATACCCTCTAGTGAAAATTAAAGCAGTCTTCTTGATGCGCTCGAAGCGAAAGGACGTCTGTCGTTTTTCCATCAGTTCAAAGTTCTCCGTCTCTTATTCCACAACATTTTTTGGTGCCGAAACCCGGGAATAGGGACGTCAAAGGATGGACATCGACAGACTCAAGCGAAAAAGGGCCGTGGCGCGAACTTCTACAACGAAGCTGCTCAATGAAGTATCCACCATGGACGACAGCGCATCAATCGGTGAGCTGGAAGAAAAGCTAAATCTTCTTACTCTTAAAGAAGACTCACTGAAAGAGCTAGATCGGGAGATAGAAAAAGGCGTTGAAGATGAAGCTTTCGAAGAGGAAATTGCATGCTCCGAAATGTACAGAGAAAAGATCATCGTGGCTAAAACAAAGGTACAACGCATGCTACGCGACTTAAGCTGCACAAATGTTTCATCAGATCGCACACTAAACTCCTCAGATCAAAGAGAATCTAGCGCAAACGATTCGCAAATACGCCCCACCGTAAAGCTGCCAAAGCTCGAAATCAACAAATTCAACGGAGAGCTTCGAGAGTGGCAAGGGTTCTGGAGTCAGTTTGAGTCGACTATCAACGCTAACCAGAACCTCTCAAACGTAGACAAATTCAAGTACCTCAACAGCTACTTGACAGGAAAGGCGGCGGCTGCGGTAGCAGGACTTGACTTGTCGGAAGGCAACTACGATGTCGCTCTCTCGCTATTAAAGGAGAGGTTCGGCAGAAAGGAAGTTATTATAGAAGACCACATGTCACGGCTGCTTAACATCAAGCCAGTGCGTGACTCACGGAATCTCGGTCAACTGCGCAGCCTCGTCGACGAAGTAGAGACAGGTGTACGCAGCCTCACTTCTTTAGGCGTGAGTGTTGGCACTTATGGAACTTTGTTACTGACCGTAGTAAAGAAAGCGGTGCCTGCCGACCTTCGTCTGGAATACCAAAGAAAAAACGAGGCTACGAACGAGGGAAGGGAGCTGGAGGAGTTCCTGCGTTTTTTGAGAAAAGAGGTTGCGACGCGGGAGATCATACAGCGGGCCGAAGCTCCGAGAGACAACAGTGCCGAATTGGTAAAGGAAAGGCGCAAGAGCAACACTAAAGCGGCGAACATGCCTACTGCAGCGGCACTGCACACCACGATCAAGGGCAGCACAGCATGTCTATTTTGTAATTCGAACGGCCATGAGACCGGCAACTGCAACGCAAAGATGTCTGTGGCGGATAAGAGAGAGGTGCTGAAGCGTGACAATCGATGTTTCCGGTGTACAACAAAAGGGCACGAGGCAAGAGAATGCCGTAAAGCTAAGTGGCTCAGGTGTGCGCATTGCAAGGGCAGACATTTAACGACAGTGTGCGACCCTCACTTTAGGAGACACCGCAACACTGATGAAAGGGATGCATCTTCGTCACCGGTGATTGAGCAAGCCACGGTGTTGAAGTCCTCATTAGGCACGGGAGATGACTTGATGTGCAATGGAGAGCAGCAGTTTCTCCTACAGACAGCGCGAGCTTGGACAGAGGGTCCACATGAACGTACGCTTGTCAGGCTTCTCCTGGACGGTGGCAGCCAACGAACCTTTATTCATCGCAAGCTATCCGAAAAGCTGCAGTTAAAAGTGCTGGGAGAAGAGGAACTTAAAATATTTGCCTTTGGTGAGACATCAGCCACCACACGCACAAAAACGCGTCGAGTGGAGCTGTGGCTCAGAAGCCAGTACGACGGAAAAGGGGTGCGAGTGGAAGCGCTGGAAGTTCCTTGCATCTGTGCAGATATCATGGCTGCTCCATCAAATTCTGTCCTACTTCAACTTTCAAAATTTCACTTCCAAGTCGCAGACGCCTCGCGGGGCGACGAAAGCGAAAATATTGACCTTTTGATTGGTGCTGATCATTACTGGGAAATTGTCACGGGATCCACTAAGCGTCTCAGCTCCAAATTGATGGCAGTGGAGACTGTATTCGGATGGACAGTCCAGGGCCAGGTCGGCACAAGGAAGTCAACAGGAGTCTGCTCCTCGGCTGCTGGCGTGATGCGGATAGGAGTGAGTGAACAAATTGACAAGGAAATATCAGCACAGCTAAAGTCTTTCTGGGAGCTCGAGCACATCGGTATCAAGGAACATGAGCCAGTTCGTCACGAGGACGCAGTCCTTCAGCACTATAAAGAAACCGTCAACTTTGAGAATGGCCGCTATAAGGTGTCGTTCCCTTGGAATTCGATGGTTTACGAGCTTGGCGACAACTACGAGTGCGCAGCAAGGCGTCTTAAAGCACAGACAAGCGCCTCTTGGAAGGAGATTCGTTGATTAGGGAATACGACGCCTGCATAAGAGACTACATAGAAAAGGGCTATGCAGAGCCAGCCAGCAGGGATTACGGCACGTCGGAAGGTCCGGTGTACTATATGCCACATCAAGCAGTTGTTCGTCGCGAAAGTCAGACGACAAAACTGAGGGTAGTATTTGATGCATCATCTAGTGCCAAAAATCGCCTCTCACTGAACAGTGTTTTGGAAAGTGGCCCAAACCTAAACCCAGAGCTCATTGATCTGCTGATCAATTTCCGTACTTACAACATTGCCATCGTTGCGGATATTGAAAAGGCCTTTCTCCAAATATCACTATCAGAGGGCGATCGGAACGCTGTGCAGTTTCTCTGGTACGCTATGACGCCAAAGAAAGGGGAAGAGCTTCCAGCTGTGGTGACCTATCGCATGACTCGCGTGCCGTTCGGTGTCACGTCGAGCCCATTTCTCTTGGCCGCAACGTTGCAACATCATCTTGAAGGCCTGCCGGAACGGTATGCTGAAACTGCAGGTATTCTGCGCAGGCATCTTTACGTGGACGACCTTGTAACTGGGGTTGACAGCCTTGACAAGGGTAAAGCCTTGTGCCAGGAATCCAAAGATATATTGTCTCAAGCAGGGATGCGGCTACACAAGTGGATGTCGAACGACCGCGATCTCGTCAACTTCTTAGAGAATAGCAATGTGGAGAGAAGGAACGCTGATGCTGGACATGCTGCAGCTACAAAGGTATTGGGAGTAGGTTGGAATGCTCAGACTGACCACTTTGAATACAACCTAACTTCACTCATCGACTTCCTCTCCGCAAGAGCCGACAACAAGAGATTTGTGCTGCAGGTCTCGGCAAGAATTTTCGACCCTTTTGGATTTATTGCTCCCACCACATTGTGCGTAAAGGTAATGTTCCAGAAGTTGTGGGAGTTGGGAATTGGTTGGGACGATCCCTTGCCTGAAACCTTGCAGCCTGAGTGGGACTGCTGGTGTAGGGAGCTTCCACGCATCGAAGGAGTGTCTATTCCAAGACTGATAGCGGCAGACTTCAGAAACGATGATACGGAGAAAGTGGTGCATGTTTTCTGTGACGCAAGCCCGAAGGCCTATGGTGCTGTCGCATATATTGTGACCAAGTCTCCGTTCGGACTAACAAATGTCAGCTTGGTCATGGCTAAATCAAGAGTGGCCCCTTTGAAACGCCTCTCGCTACCCCGATTGGAGCTGATGGGAGCCCTTATTGGCGCGCGACTATGCCACTACGTTGCCAAGGCCTTGGATCTGAAGAACGTTGCTACCATCCTCTGGACTGACTCTACAGTAGCTATGTACTGGATCAAGGGAAACGCTGCCAGATGGAAGCCCTTCGTGGCAAATCGAGTCTCAGAGTTACAAGCGCTGACAGATCCCAGGGATTGGAGACACTGCCCAGGCTCAGACAACCCCGCTGACCTAATCACCCGCGGCATTCTCCCATCGGCCCTGCGGGAAAGCGAACTGTGGTGGAAAGGACCCCGATGGCTTCAGGAGGATGACACGTGTTGGCCAATGATAAGTGAGCCGAGCTCGAATGTTAGGGAGTGCCAAATGGAAGAGCGAAAGGTGACGGTGATGCCCATAGTATCATCGTCATCCATGGCAATTTTCAATGTTGAGAATTATAGTTCATTCAGCAGAGTCGTGCGAGTAACCGCGTGGGTCCGCCGCTTTGTCGACAACTGCCACAACAAAAAAGGAAGGACGATCGGCCCATTACGAGCTGAAGAAGTAATCAGCGCCGAAAGATACTGGTTGGCTAAGGCTCAACGAGATGCGTTCAGCGACGACATTTCAAACCTGAAGAATCAAAGACCGCTGCACAAGAGCTCTCCTGTTTTGCCTTTCAACCCGTACTTCGACAAAGAGGGCCTCATGCGAGTGGGTGGACGCTTGGAATTCAGTGATAACAACGAAGAGACTAAGCATCCCATCGTTCTCCCTGGCAATCACCCCCTCACATCACTGCTCATACGGAAGGAACATTTGAGAATGCTGCACGCGGGCGTACGCGATACTCTAGCACAGCTGCGAGAATCGTATTGGATTATCCGAGGACGTCAGACCGTAAAGAAAATTATCAAGCAGTGCCTCGTCTGTCACAAGCAAAGTTGCCCTCCAGCTACGGAACCAGTAGCACCACTTCCAGCTGACAGAGTGACAAAGGGAAACCCGTTCGACATCGTTGGCATCGATTTTGCAGGGCCCTTGATTTGTCAACAGTCACGCGACAGCAAAAAATGCTACATCGCTATTTTCACCTGTGCTGTGACACGTGCCGTCCACCTTGAGCTTGTCAGCGACCTGTCGGCTACAGCCTTCCTGTTGGCCTTTAAACGCTTTGTGGCACGCCGTGGGATTTGCTCGACGGTGTATTCGGACAACGCGCTCACATTCAAGCGTGCAGCCAGGGATCTAAAGGCAATGTTCATGCTGTTACAAGCCGAGGAATTGCAGTCATACTTCGCCGGAAACCAGATCAGATGGAAGTTTATTGTTGAACGGGCAGCTTGGTGGGGTGGATTCTGGGAGCGGATGGTGCGATCTGTGAAAGTAGCATTGCGAAAGGTGTTAGGTCGGAGCAGCTTGAGTTTCGAAGAACTGACCACCGTTCTTTATGAGGTGGAGGCCGTGATCAACTCACGCCCTCTGACTTTCATATATGATGATGCTCAAGAACCAGAACCGCTGTCACCGGCTCATTTCCTTGTCGGAAGGAGGTTGACGACTCTTCCTCCACACCTGCTGCCGGACGAAATTCCTGGCGGTGGAATGCATCTCTCACGACGCTGTAAGTACCGGACTGCCATGGCCGATGGTTTCTGGAGACGGTGGCGGAAAGAGTACTTATTGGAGCTCAGATCGGCACATATGTGCCGACCAACGACATCGAGTGATCTGAAGAAAGGCGCATTGGTGCTCCTGAAGGAAGACCGTTTGAAACGCCACATGTGGAAGACCGCCAGAATTTAGGAAACATTTAAGGGTAGAGACGGCAGGGTGCGGTCCTGCAAACTGGTATTAAGTGGGGGAACTGAGGTGAAGCGACCGATACAGCTGCTGTATCCCTTGGAGATTGTGGAGCAATGAGCTCAATAATAGTTCGCTCATCCGGGGGAGGTTGTTGTATTTCCTCCATTCTGGAGCCAAAAAGTCCCCCTCCCCAGCGGCGCCAGACACCAGATAAACCCCCGCGCTGCGGGCCGCCGACGAAGTGGCAAGGAGAACTTCTCAGAGGCGCCGGACATTTGATACCCCTCAAACTACGTGCCTTACTGGCGGGCGCGTTCTATACAAACGGCGAGCGGCGGTGCGGTGGTGCCTTCCAAGTGTGGAGGTGGTGGTGACAACTTTATTGCACACAGGGGAGTTGCGGACACGCAGGTCCGTGGGCCCCCGCACGGCTCCACTGCACTCAAGCGTTCATGTCCCGGAGGCTCATGACCCTGGCAGCCCGGCCTGTGGCGATGGCTTTGGTGCGTGCGTGGTGCAAGAATGCTTGTGTGGCATGGTGTATTGTGACTTTCTCCTTCTCACTACTCTCTCCCATTTCCCATACCCTCTAGTGAAAAATAAAGCAGTCTTCTTGATGCGCTCGAAGCGAAAGGACGTCTGTCGTTTTTCCATCAGTTCAAAGTTCTCCGTCTCTTATTCCACAACACCGGCTAAGCATTTCCGGCCGTGTTTCACGTCCCGTCGTGATGCGGAATCCGCGAGCGCGGTTCGTTGATTCTTCGCGGAAACTGGCTGCACCGAGGCTCGGCCTTGGACTCTCTCACTCTTTCCACACCCCGCCCTAAAGTGTGCGAAAAAATGACCAGTTCGCCAAGCACCGGTTCAACAAAACACGCTCTGTCACTCTCTCCTCAGCATTTGTGCCGCCCTCCGTCGTTGCAGGGCTCCTCGCTGGCCATTGCCACTGGAAGCGCCATACTTGATATAGAACAAAGCAGAATGCAAAGGCTCATGAAACTATTGTTTTCATCTCTCTCTCTCTCTCTCTCGTGCGTTCTAGTCTTTTCCAAGCATTGAGAGGTGGGTCATGTCTGGCGATGTAAATGAATGTGAAATGAAAGGCTTTTTTTTTGTTTTTGTGGGCTGGCGCAGCATTTCCCCCCTGCTTCTTCTGCTGGGGCAAACAGTAGTAGGTGAGAGGAAAACGACGTTCATATATACGGTACTAACATAAAAATAGATAAAAAAAAAGAACTGCCGCCTTGTCTGTTCTTCGTGTAAACAAAGCCGCGGAAAGGAATTCCTATATGCGACAGCGTTATGTCCGTCGCTTTATCTCTCCAGGGGAGCATGTTTGTCCTGTCCTGGCTTCTGGGTCATGCGATTGGAAAAGCACGAAGCCGTTTACTGTGGCTCACTCCCGACGTTTTCGAGAAAGCACGTGCCACGCCTTTCAATTGAAGTCGTCCTCACTGACCTCTGTCTCGTCCAGGAAGAAACAGCCGTTGCGAAGTTCGCCAACAGTTGGAAGTCCAGCACCTCTGTACTACAGTTCAGGGCGCACCTGATCGCATACGTCAGGTGGACACTGGCATCTTTGCGACCGCTGAGCTGAACCTCACTTAACTGGCACCTGCTACATGTATGTTCAGTTACAAGGTAATTACATCGCTGAGCCTGCTCGAGGCATTACCCGCATTTAGAATTTGGATATTACTTTGTTATTATTTGTTTTATTATTATTACTTTTCTTTTTACAAGCGAGTATAATGTACGGCTGCAGATGGTAAGTGAACTTCAGCAGCGTGCCCATCAAAGCAAAATATTGGGCTGAAAAAACATGCTGACTGCACTTGCTCAAGAAAACATGACGTGTAGAATCAACGACGTTGCAATACGCAGTGCGCACTCTCGATAGAAACGAGAAAGCGAGCTGGTCGTCTTAATTACGTGAGCGGGACAGCGAGCGAGTGTGAGCAACAGCCTTTTCCCATATCCCACGCCGCAACTGTACTGGCAGATTCAAAGTGCAGATATTGCGGCATGTGTGCACTGAATAGGGTTTGGTACTTTAGTACACTAACTTCATGTGTACTGCCTGACGGACATCCAGTACCGCAGTTTATTTGCTTCCCCTCGGCGCGCCTTTTTCGGTTATTCCTCTTTCCTTTCCACGGCCACCAACCTACATGGGAGCATTGATTGGTTACGTATCCCGTGTCTGGCGTAAGGCAAATTCCGAGCGGATGACGTCACACATACGCGTAAATCACGCAGCCTCCCGCTGGTGGCAAATGGTGAGGACGCCATCTGGGCCGGCCGTGGAACAGCTTTTCTTTTTTAACTCACGCAACCCCCCCCCCCCCCCCCCCCGCACACACACACATATATAATTTCGCCAGACCCCACCGCCCCAATCTTTGTTTTATCATCTCTCCGCACTCCACGATGTCGAGGCTGTTGAGAGTTGGAGAGGCCAGCCAGGCCTCTTGACGCGTAGGGGGCGATTGACATTTGCTAGCCCTTTTGCCTTTTGTGTTTGCGTGTATGCGCTTTTCTGCGTGGCCTTCGATCATATCTTCCCGGCGCCGTCCCCGTATATCGACCGAGGAGAAGCAGCAGCGGCAGCAACTACGGAAGCGGCTGAGGCGATCGGCGGGGGTCGAGTGGACGCCACGTTGTGAAAGGGTTGGTTGCCCTCGGTTGCCGCTACGCGCTGCAAAACAAGACAGCGCTCGCCCGAGCACCCGACTCACCACCGCCTCCCCGCAAACACGCACAAGCACACAAAATGCAGCCTGGGAAGAAGCCGCGTCATGAAGGCTTCTTTCAGGCCCATGCATCGACGCGCGACGCACGCCTCATCCAATTAGGCCGTGCACCCCGCAAGCAGTGCTTACAATGTTGCTTACGGGTAGCATTCGTGCGGTGATTCATTTATAATTCGGGTTTTGTTCTTTCTCACTTACTTACGCGTTGACCTTGTCGTCACCGCTCTTTGCAATTGCTATACCTGTCTGTAGCAATCATAGCCCCTTGTCTTTTCTCCGTGGAATTGTCGAGGGTTCTCAGTGTGTCTGGCATCTGCATATGAGAGAGGGAGAGAGAGAGGAAGGGGGAGGAATATGTCCGCTAGTGGCGCCTCCTTGAAGATGCTGAACTCGGCGCCGTTTTCTTTTAGCGGCATGCCGTTCTTGTGCAGTGGGAGGCCTGATGGAAAGACTATTTTAGGACGTAGCTCTGCACGTTCCTGCGGCGAGCGTCGGCATTCCTCGTAACCGAGCGAACTAGCACAACTAAGGATGAAAGAGCAAACGCGGAGGGCAGCGGGGGATGAAAGTGAAAGACGGTGATACCGAAAAGAGCGCGAGGAGGAAAGCGGAGGAGGGTGCAGCGGAACCGTGAGGCGGAAAGCGGAGGAGGAGGGTATGGCGAAAGCATGAGAAGAAAAGCGTAGTGCCGCGCAAGATCGGCTCTGCGGCGATGATGGCTAGGAGATGGCGCCAGAGTAGCGCGCGTCGTCTGTACACCGATGACGCCACCGATACCGTATATGGAAACAAACCGTTGTATGAGTGGAGTTCTGTGCATTCTGTACACCGTTTGGGTCGTACCTTGCCACGCACCAATAATCGTCATCTGTCTTGCTTGCGTTTCCTTTCTTGAAAACGCTGCGCTCGCTACTTTCCTGTAGAGAATGCTCGGTCATGCTGATAACGCGCATGCCGATCGTGACTTGGAAGTACCGGGCTCGCAGCGTTAAAGAAAGGCAATGCGGATAAGACAGATCACGATTATTGTTGTGTGGCAAGATACGACTCAAAGGGTGTAGTCTTGTTTAAGAGTGTGTGCGGCGGCTGCTGCGAATCACACCACGCGTCACCCACGCGCTGCCTCTCGCGATCTCTCGGTTAGCGAGGCAGTCGCGCCACACACCGCTCCGTTTGCAACGTGCCGCACGAGACAGATTGTCCGTGCCAGCCACTAATATCGCGAAATGAAAAGACGTATAGAGCCGCACTCAAATTTCGCATTAGGGAATATCGTAACCGTCGGTGAACCATCTTCTAGTACGTTTAATGATCAGAAACGCCGAAGAACGTGTAGTGAAACGCCGGAGGGAAGGGTGGCTCCGAGGTCGAGAAAGTCGCTGCTGTTATGTTTTCCTTCGTTTGTTGGAAGCGTGGGAGTAGCCCGCAGCGTTGCGGCTCCTCCCAAAAAAAGCATTCGGAATCTTGAATGACAATGAACAGAAGAGCTCCGAGAAGCTTCATAGCCCTATGTATATGATTTATACACACGTCTGTAAGCGTGGATTGAAACATTCTACATGAATGTTTTGTTCCCCTGTGCAAAGTATAGCGCATCGACCTATACCAATCCGCGGCGGCTAGATTCAGGCGTTGCATAACAGCAGTGAATGGAACTGCGTAACGTCCGACAGGTAAAAGAAGAAAAAAGAAAAAGAATGCACCATGTGGCTTGCGCGCACATCTTAGGGATAGGTTAGCTTATTTGAATAAGGCTTACATACAGGTCTATCCTTATTAAAATCGTGTGGCTATATTAATCTCCGTAGTTGTAGGCTTCGCGCAGGACATCAAAAGCCTTACGAAGGACCCCGGCCAGCGGCTGTCCTAACTCTTATTTTTCTTTCTCAACACCACCCAGCCTTCTGACCTCCCGCCTAGCCCGCGAATGTTGCGCCACAAACAGTGTGGCGCAACGTCGTTCGCTTCTGTTGTGTCTGAAACCGCCAGCTCACCTTCCATTTATATTTAAAGCAACGCAGGCTCTTGCGCAAAAGCGCAACTGCCTTTCTCCTCACAATGTCACCTAGATAAGAGATAACCTGCGCTCTTTAACAACAACACCTAGATGGCACAGGCCTGTTTACTCCAATGCATGACGTCACGCTACCTGGCCAGAAATTTGCATTGACAAGGCTGGCGTGATGAAAGCGGTGACGTCAAAATCACTGTTGCCTACTCGGGAGCATCCCCATTAGATTCTATGGTAGTCAGGCGAGGTAACATGACGTCATGGATCGGAGTGAAAAGGCCTTGTGCTATCTAGGTGGTGGTGTCTATACGCCGTGACCGTGACGTCATGGGGGAAGCCTGAGAGCATATGCATACGTAGCAATCTGGAACGCGCCCTGCACGCTCGTTTTGCTTTTCCAAAGCACGATGTTCAGCGGCAGCTTAGACCTTTGCCGGTTACGTCATAATCGGTGCGCGTACGTCTTGTGTTATCTATGAGATGTCGAGGCGTCAATCGCAGAGACGTGACGTGATGCTGCTGATTTGACGTCAGGCGCAGCGACGCCGAGTCGTTTGTTAGCCCATAAATGCGCGCTCTTTCGGCGAAGGTTTTCAGCTTAAGCACACGAGCTTTGCTTGTTATGTGCATGCAGCCTCACGCCGAACTGTGTTTGTTATTTCGCGCGAAATACATTGCGCACATAAGCTTTTCACGGCGAAGGTCCCGCAAATACCACAAAATGTCCACCACGTATACAGTGTGAATAGCCGGCTGCGCACTGCGCGAGCATCTGCTGCTACAGGTTCTGTTACGGCTGCCGCCAGTTGTTACGGGGACGGGCTTTCGGCGCCCTTCAACAGCGTCTGCTTGGAGCTCCGGTGAGGGTCCTGCAGGGAAGACGAGATGATGTAAAAAACAAATAACAGAAATTTAATACATCGTTACGGGTGAGCGGTGCGCGCCAAGAGAAAAATTACAAACACGTTCAGCGTGCGTGCTTCTGCAAGCATGGGTAGAGAAGACCTCTTCGTGGTGTCTCGCCATCCTTTTTATCCCCTAGACCATCCGGGCAACCTCATTCTCTCTTTCTACCTGGTGGAGGACCTTGTCAGCACATTGGTCAGCCCACACAGAGGAATACGGAGAAAACCAAGCACTCACTCGTATAGATGTGGGGAGCGTAGACACGTCGGGTCAACACACTGGTCAACCCACACACCGAGAATTCTGACCACTCCCTGGCGTAGAGAAGTTGAACGTCATTCGAAGGAGGGTAGGATTTGCACTGGTGCATAATCCCCTCGCACACACCCGACGAACAAATCGTTTCATGTTGCTTAGCGTGACGATTAGGCATGTCGAGTTTCAGGCGCTTGGCATCCGTTTCCTTCATCGCCGCACACAGTGAACCGTAACAGTTCCATATCTCCTTGTTCTATAACGCATAATCATGCGCGGTCTTATTGCCGCGTCAGCTTATAATTTATTTCGCGAAAGACGGTGACCAAATCGGTCGGTTGACCAGTGCGATTCACACTGTACGCGTGCGTTCTCTCGAACCAAGGGTTTCTCTTTCTTTCCCCTTTTTCCCTGTATTTCTTCCCGCGACTCCACTACGAACCAAACCGGACAAAAGAGAGCGTTGGTCGCTCGGACTCGTTAGGGAGCCTGAATGCATGCATATAGGCTACCTAGGGTGCGTTTTGTTTTCCAAACGCTGCTGTCGATGAGACGACGGCTTTTCGCCGCTGCTTTTGCACGCAAACGGCACCGCACTGCCCGATTTTTCTTGCCTCACTCAATGCGATCCGGTGCAAGAAACCAAGGAAACGCTCCAGCGAGCACCATTAGTCGTGACCGGGACGATGCTGTCTCGTGATCGTGCTTTCGTTGATCGACCGTGCTTCGCGTGCGTCGTTCAGCCATGGCAGTTGGCGCGCCGTTCGCTTGTCTTGTTTGCTTGTCTGTTTGATCCCGCTATCCCACAGCCGATCCGACGCGCGGAACTCAAGAGCCCTGACAAAAAGAATGAAGTTAAAAAAGAAAGATGTCTGGGCAAATATAGCTGGCGCGGTTCTGTGGGCACTTATCTTTTCCCCCTTCATGAATAGTTGCCTACCGCCGGCGCGTTCAAAGATCTATAATGTAAGGTTCTGCGATGCCAATCTTCGGCAACGCCTGCAGAACGCCCATTGTCTATGGACAAAGCACGTTTGCCCCCCGGTGTGTCGTGGATGCAGAAATAGCTCTCGGCCGTTGACTTCGCGAATAGTATTTCGGAACTGGAAAGAAAATAATAAAATAAGTTTTCCAGACCCACTGCCGTCGTCACGTGTGCTGAGTCACCGTCGGAAGCGTGCAGGTGCTGCGCCTGGTGTATTCGCTTAGGGTTGTGTCATCTCCGGCGTGGTGCATCCGGTCGGCTTTCTTTTCGGCACCTGGACGAGCGAAATTACCTGGAGACGTCGTTTGACTTCCTTTCTTCTTTTCCCTTCGTATTCGAACCATATACAGTAAACTCTCAGTTGTACGAACGTCGGTTTATCGAATATTTCAGAATAACGAACTTTTTAAAAATCCGCGGCAGTTTTCTTATAGATTCTATGCAAAAATGTTTCACTTAAACGAATTTCGGAAGAGTGAATATTTCAGTTTAACGAACTCGCTCAGAGGACCAAGGCTTATTTTTACGATCAGTTCAACGAAGTTTTGCGCCCTGCACTGCAGGCGCGACCGATGCCCGCCCTCATCAAACCGCCGCTCCAGCGGCAATGTAACGTCGCTGGCGCTACAGCGCCCCTAGGGCAAAGCGGCGGCGCGGAGATCGAACGGCAACGAGGCATAGCCTCCGAGATTGCCCGCACAAAATGAGCAAGCATGTAATCTCGGAGGCCATGAACAAAGTAAGCTCGCTGGCGCTTACAACGCCGCCAGAGCAAAGCGGCGATCTGTCACATCACAAACCACGTGGTGTGTGTTTTTCTCTGACTGGCTAGTCGTGGCGTGGTCGTCCCGTCTCTTTCTTTCCTGTCTCGTCGGTTCCGCGTGAGCACACAAAAGACCCACGTGGTGTGTTTTTCATCGGCTCCGTTCAGCCTTCCAGTTTTAAGTAACAACGGCAATTGACTTTTCGGACAGTTTTGTTACTTCCTGTGCTTTAAAAGTACAAGTGCAGAAGAAGATTACAGATATTTTTTTTTTCTAAGTGAGAAAGGCAGCATTATAAATGTTATGAACCTTGTACTTGTTATGTACAAATTCCACTTCACACATTTCTAACACTATGCATGCCATGTCTCTTGCTCCATGAATTGCACTTCAAACTTTTGACTCTGTATGCCATGTCTTATGTTGGTCTAGTGAATATTCAGTTTAGCGAACTTTCAATTAAGTGAACTATTTCCTTCGGTCCCTTGAAGTTCACTCAAGTGAGAGTTCACTGTATACGGCTATTCGTGCAAGACGCAATCCTCTGATTTTTAACGCAATAGCGTTAGGGGCCCTGTGTAGCAGAAAATCCGCCGTCGGTGTCCAATGTCGGACGTCGTTTCGGCAAAACATATTTTCGAGCCACCCAGGCCCAGGCCCTCCATCTGGCGCAAGCAAGCTACTGAACTAATTGAATTTCCCAAGCTAAAATACGGAGAAAAATTGTAAAGTACAACTTACAAGCTAGAATACACGAGAAAACATATTTCTGTTACACGGAAACTCAAAAGAAACCCCTTTTCCAACGTATCTACAATTCATAGACCGACCACGGCGTCCGCCATTTGCGCGCGCCGGTGCGTGAGTATCTCGGGGGCCATGGAGCGGTGCGCCCGGTTCCTTGCAGTACCTCCATATGGCGCTCGCCTCCGCCGCATCGCGGCCCACGCAAGAGGCCGCGTTTCTATACCAGAAAGCCTGCCTTCGTACACAGCGTTCGTGACCAGCTTTTCCCGGTAAACATTACGGTTACATACGCTCCAGTTGCCGGGAAGTGTGAGGAGCAGTCAGGGATCTTTGAATGCTTTCGCGTTCCAATCTTAAAGGCGAAGCTTATGAGGAAGCTTTAGCTCGGGCCCAACTCCAACGCGGCCCATTCAAATGCATGTAAAACGCAAAAACACTTTTCTGAGATAATCCCTGGATCGACTTTAATGAAATTTGAGGCATTTTGAGAGAAAAAGCTAAATTCTAGTGACTGTTGAAAGCGGAATTTCGATTTATGGCCTGCATTTTGTTAAAAGCATTTTCAAAAATTCGGAAGTTCGAAAAAATACACACGAAGTTTGTAAATTGATAACTCTGCATCAAGAACATATATCGCGGTTCTGTAAGCTGTCTCCATTATATCATTCAAAGCGGACAAATTATATATGTCAACTTATATATTACATGAATTTGTTTCGTTGTGTACAAGGGTTTTGCAAAAGCTGTATTCACACATTACTAAATTTTTTGAGAATCATGTGTAACATATCAATTATGTCCGCTTTAGATGTACTATGGGATGCAATTTCCGAAATTGTGATACCATTTTTCATTGCTGAGATACGGAGTTGTAAACTTCATAGTTTCGTTTCCTGAAAATGTGCGACTTTCGCCAATCTTTAGTAATAAATTGACAACCTAAATCGAAAATTCGAAACAAACAGTCACTATATTTTAGGTTTCTCTTTTAAATGCAACAAACCTCGTGAAATTCGATGGAGGGGTTGCCGAGAAAAACGAATTCTCCTTTTACATGTATTTAGATAGGAGCACCAGAGCTAAAGCTTCCTCCATCTTTCTTTAATCTGAATTTCGCCAGCGATGTAATCAGCGGTTCGAGGTTGCTGATTCGATGGAGGAACGCGCCCGGCGTTCTCGTTGATGGGGTTGCCATTTACCGCTCGCCTATAAAAGTGATGTGTCCACGTACGTTGCGACGAAATGTTCACTCAATATGCAGGCACGGTTTGTATTTTGCTTTTTTTTTCTTAGGCACTCACGATTGTAACCTGATCATATTGAATATGAAAACGTCAGTAAAGCCGAGAAAAGTCTGCACAAATTTTGAGGGGCATTTCTGTAAAAGAGGAGCAGGTGTTGAAGCACTACATTGTTGGAGAGAGAGAGAGAGAGACGGAGAGAGAGAGGGGGAAGGAAGGAAGGACAGGAAAGGCAGGGAAGTCAACCAGAAGAGCACCCGGTTTGCTACCCTACACTGGGGGTGGGGGAAAGGGGAATAGAAATAGGAAAAAAAGGAGAAAGTAAGCACTGAGTGCGTGTGGGAGGGACACTATACACAGGGACACTATAAACGGTTTCGTAAGCCGGTGCACTTCAAGCATTTCACTAGTGCACGAATCGCTTTTCGTGCCAGTGACGGGTGTGGCCACGGTCCGAGTATCTTTGACTCGGTGAACGGTCGTGAGTCCAGTCACATTGTTGGAAGTGCCCAATTGAAGTGTGCAGGTAGAAAGAGCAAAATTGCCCCCCCCCCCCGCCCTCTACCGCCCTTTTGTTTTTTACGAGTAGAGGACATCGAAAGCGTTTAGGATCTTGGAGCTTGATGTGGAAGGCGCTTCCTCGATACGCAGCTCTATTTGCGTGTTCTCGAAATTCTTGGCTATTGGAGCTGTGTGTTTAGTGCCGACCTTTTCTGCTCAGGAATGGACTACATCACTTTGCTGCAAAATATAATTTTCAAAAAGTACAACTTTTTGTCATCCTTAAAGCAGGCCAAGCACCTTCATAATGCGTGTATTCTGAATGAAGGTCATGCAGTTCACTCAGCGCTGTCTGGTCGCAAGCGTAAACACGTGTGTGTTCAGTCCTCAATAAATGAAACGAGCCAAACGCGAGCAGTTGACGTTCGGTAAGTGCCAGATTCTGTTAAACGTACCGTATACGTGCTTTCTTCGGAAGATAGTGAAATGTGCCATCACGCCCAGTCCCCTCAAACCTCTCGTCTTGAGGCATAAATATAAGCGACAAGTTCCTGAGGACACTTACAGGGTGCAATCAATATGTACCGAAAGCCACTCGACCGTAAACCCCTTGCGATAATTAAGGGATCAGTCCCACACTCCTTCCTTCCAATTTGAAAAAAAATTTCCTCCGAGCTAATAACTACCGTTGCATTCATTTCATTTATACGGCAATTCAGCTCGTAAATAATTTCTCTGAACAAGAAGCAGTATGGTATCAATTACAGGGTTACTTCTTATCGCGCAAGATGCCTTTTCACGAGACGGGTATACCCTTTGCTTTCGTCTTCGTGTGCGGAGTCAGGTTGCGCCCTGGTTTATGCGGCCTGGAAATCTGGCGCATACGACTTTCGGGTCACATGCGCACTCTTTGCACCAGCTGCCACGCATGCGCACTCCTCATTGCTGTGACCCTTGACCTACGAGGCTGGCAGCCGCGTCGGCAGCTCGCGCCATTGCAACCGCTTCGCTACGCGTGCTCGCGTATAACCTCCGACATTGATGCAGATGCGAGTATCGTGCTGCTGCCGCAAAAGACGGGACCGAGGTACATCTCGTGTTCGTTACACGGCCGGCAACGCGTGCAGCTCCTATTTGCATATACCGATGTTATTTCACTCTATAGGCGGACACCAGGCGCCTGGACATACCAAAGGTCCTTTGAAGCTTGGGAGCGTAGAGCTTTCAAAAGAACAATTGTTCAAGGTGTACGTGTCAGTGTTATACGGTCTCCAGATGGTCTCCGCTGAAGCTTTTAAAAGAAACCGCAAGATATTATAAAACGCAAAAGTGACGAGGGACGAAAAAGCTACCGACGCGCAGAAAAAAAAAAAAAAAAAAAAAAAAAAATCGAGGACACCTCGATACGTAGCAGCCGATAACCAAATAGCACATTCTTATATTTATTTATTTCAAAATACCTTCAAGCCCCGTGAGGAGCACTGAGTAAGAGGGGGCATCGCTGCAAGACAGTTGTATACGTCACAAAGACGAGCAAAAATCATCGTTACAAAAGAGGCTTACAAATGAACAAGATGCGGTGAACGAAACGTCTGATAAATTTTATCCCACACATTGCTCGCGCACATAATCGAATATCGTGTAAAAGAAGTGTAGTTTAAATCATGAAAAAGATAAAGAAAAAATATGCGTGACGTTACACAGGTATACAGAACATGTCATACAGCGTGGCGTTACATAGACATACAGAACATGGCATACAGGATGACACATATTTAGGACAGAAACTGCAGGTTCAGGAGTTGCCTAAATTTATATCTGTCCATTTGCGTGACAGTGCTCTCAGGAAGGGAATTCCACAAGCGGATGGTTCGTGGCAAAGCCTACAAATCAAATGCATCCGCGTTTCCGCAGATGCGATTGAAACTTAACTTATTCAGTCGTCAGGATAGGCAACTTGCATGTCCCAGCAGCAAAGGCGATGACTTCATTTGATGAACATACTTATGGAGCAAAGACTACAATGCCACGTCACGACGACTACTTAGTGCATGAAGCGAAAGTTCAACTTTGATTTGAGTTGTGCTTGACTGCCTATTGTAATTGTGAGAAATGAATAGACTCGATCGGTTTTGGATGGCTTCTAACATGCACATTAAATATTCATGACGAGGAGACCGTACCGGGGATGCGAACTCCAGCTGCGGATGGACGAACGAAAGTCGGGAAGGCTAACGTGCATGCGGATGTTAGAGGGGATTTACGTAGGTTGCGACGAATGTACCCTAGTGTTTTTGAAGCATTAGCCCATATGGTTGTTGCATGAGAGGCCCAGGAAAGATTCGCTGTGAGATTAACTCCTAAATATTTGTACAGCGAAGCTTCCGATACTGTATCCGCATTTATATAACAAGAAAAACATGAGTTGAAGTGTTTGCGTGTGAAAGTCATTACTTTGAATTTAGATGAATTAAGTGTCATTTGCCAGGTGTTGCACCAGTCGCTAATGGGTTGAAGGTCCCTCGAAGAATAAGGTGATCCTAAAAGCTGGTAATTGGTCGGTTTATTATACAATCATCGGCAAAAAGTTCGCGTGCAAGAGGATATGTTATTGGGCAAGGCCTAATACACTGCCCTGCGGTACACCGGAAGTTACGTAGGCGAGGGGTGATGTAAAATTCTTCATGACTATAAATTGCTGACGATTAGTTAGGAAGTTGCGCATCCAAGACAGCGTTAAACAGCGTAATTTGAGAGCAGTTAATTTGGAAGTTAAACGGCAGTGAGCTACACGGTCGAAAGCCTTAGAAAAGTTGAGAAGGATGCAGTCTGTTTGAAGGTTCATGTGAGAATGTACGTCAGTAGTGAACTCTAGTAACTCTGTCTCGCATGATAAACCTTTCCTGAAGCCGTGCTGGCTAGTGAAGAAAAAAATGTTTGATTCAATATGTTCATATATATGAGATGTCATAATGTGCTCGAGCATTTTGCAGCATATCCTTGTTAATGAAATTGGACGGTAGTTTTCAGGGGAATTCTTGCTGCCACTTACTTTTGTACACAGGCACCACTTTAGCAATTTTCCAATCAGAGGGAAGCTGACCTGATGATAATGACTGGTGGACAATATGGCACAAGGTTTTGCTGGTTGGCGAAGTTGCATTTTCTCAAACTTTAGAGTTAATATTATCGATGCCTCAAGAGCTAGATATTTTAGGGTTATTAATAAGACATGCGATCCAATCTTCTGTAATATTGATGGGTTCCATGTTTTGGTAGTCTAAATCAGTGACTTCAGGAATGAGTGAAGGGTCTTTATGATTTATGATTGGCTGGGGTATGCGTCAGAAGGAGGCAGGCACTCCACCCAATCAGCACTTCAGCAGCAGACGAAATGAACATGTCCATTAGGTGGGCTTTTACACAATAACCCCCCCCCCCCCTCCATTTTACTGGTGTTGCCCAAACATAATTTGCATCCTCAATGCGCAGTCGCTCAGCAGAACGGCTAATAGTCTGGCTTTTCCTTCAGCAAATGCAATCAAAAGTGTCTTCTTGCTTCTCGTGTAGTTACTGAAAAATCTTCATGGATAGAGAAACTACACCCTTTAAGTTTTCGTGCAGAATACAACAAGCTCCCTTTGACTTCAAAAAAAAAAAAAAAAAAAAAAAAAAAAAAAAGGTCATTTTAGCTACAGCAGGCCTTTTCTTGTCTTGCGCATACTTTCCTAACCTATGGACTCTTTCGAACTGAGCAGTCGACATTTCGATGCGCAATTTTTCTCCATTTTGTTCTGAAGCAGCCCAGCCTTCTTTAGCTTTGTCTTCTAATTAAAAAAAAAAAAAAAGAAGATCAGGTTAGATCGCCTCATTCGGTTTTCCGCTTCGTCGCATCTAGAAGTTTTTTATTCAGCCGATGAAATACGTCTCACAATGTTCCGATACACGATTCAGAATCGGCAGCCGGCTGAGAAGGGATAGGTGTCTTCAACATCGTTATCTTTGTTTTTAGTCATTTAATGTCTTTCACGGTGGCTGCGTGTCATTCTTTCGCGTGTTTCAAGCCCTCGCGCGGAGCCTTTTCATTATCTTCATGCTTGCGGACGGTTTCCTATGCAGCTGCCCGCCCCTCTTGGGAATTTTTGAAATCGGCCAGCATAGCTTTGACTGTGTCCTCCAACTTATTGATTCTTTCCAAGGCAGCAGCAAAGAAGCATCTGCTTCAGCCTTGGACATGGGTCCGGGATTTTGCACAACGTCGCCCGCGAGGACAAATAATAGCTCAAACAAGGCAATGCAGATTTTCAACAAATATGCGACCGACCGTTTCAACTCGCCAGTGCACTCTGTCGGCCACGACACCACTGTGATACAATAATCACTAGTTTTAACAGAATCAGCACCTTCAAGATAATTAACATGCGATAACGGCATTCGTAACCAAAGCATACTTGAAGTGATGTCGTGTCCGAAGCGAACGATGGCTGGCTGGTCTTTAAATCCTCCGCCGGCTGCGTCGAATGTAGTCGTGGTGGTCTCCAGCCGTGTTGCCAGACGAGCAGTGGGGCGGGTGTCCTTGCTTGGCGTTGCGTTCGTCGCCGCCGGACAGGCAGGAAGTGGGCCAGTTTCACCGTGCTGGTAGGGCCTGAGAATTCTGGAGTATAAAGGCCGTGTCATGACAATCTGAAATAACGGCATTCGTGAGGAAGGCATACTTGAAGTGGTGTCGTGCCTAGAGATGTAAAACTTCATGAAATTTTGAGACGCGTGAGAAAAAAAGCTGGTTTATTTCAAGTTTCCTTTTTCCATAAAATTACGGAAAATTAACAAAAAGGAAAGATAATCGCGCACAGAGCTATGAGAAACCCGACACATTTATTTCTCTAACACTGAAAAGAATACAATTCTTACATTACTGGATCATGTGTTAGGCTGCTGAGCACAAGGTCGCGGGATCGAATCCCGGCCACGGCGGCCGCATTTCGATGGGGGCGAAATGCGAAAACACCCGTGTACTTAGATTTAGGTGCACGTTATAAAGAACCCCAGGTGGTCGAAATTTCCGGAGTCCTCCACTACGGCGTGCCTCATAATCAGAAAGTGGTTTTGGCACGTAAAACCCCATAATTTAATTTAATTACTGGATCACCAAAGTCCCAGCAGAGCTTCCGGTTTCAAAATCTAGGCACGATTTCACATCCAAGCATCAAGACGGACATTTGTATCAGTGCCCGATTCATTTCCGCTTGACGCGTCACTGCTTCGCTGTGTAGCGGACGAAGCCTCCCGCGCACAATTTTTCGCCCCCGAAATTTTCAGTTTCTTTTTTTCGACCGCTTACATCTCCAGTCGTGCTCCGCGGCACCCATGTTGCGCCGATGCTGCTGCAGGTGACAGGCCGTGCCGGCGCTGCTGTACAGGCGCGATCATGATTGTGAATGCGGGCGTCACGACGGCGTTTGGTGCTTGGGAATTTCTATAATACAGTGAAACTTGTTTCTAACAGGTAAAAGATTGAACTTCCGCATTTGTACAGAATTTCCTTTTCTTCTGTCGGACGCCCTCTAGGCTCAAGAGTATTCCTTTGAGATTGCAAAGGACAAACGCGGCCTCCTTCGACTCAAAGCATAGAATTATTGTATGAAACTTTATGACTGAACGCTTCTTTCGAGTATAGGCCTCCTCTGATGAGCCCGTGTGACAGTGCGCGTCCTCCCTTGAAGTTTAAAGGACCTTTGGTTCAATTAAGGACTTTGAAAGTGCCCGTGTGACTGGGGCGCCGCCCGGTATCGCCACTGACCTCCTCTAGATCAGTGGGTATCGGCTACTGACCGCGAACATGCCATCGAATCATCATCATCATCATCATCATCATCATCATCATCATCATCATCATCATCACAGAGGCTGGGACTCTAGTGAACACGTGTTTGAAAGCTCGAGCAAAACGTGTGTCAGCACGTACGTGTTTGCAGCGCGTAGGAACTTGACACTGCGAAGTATAAACAAACAAAGTAAACGCGTCTAGAAAGCGTGTCGTATACCAAGATATGCAGATTCGTCGGCTGCCATGACGCGAGTCGACCGCTAGTCGTTAACGGGTCGACACGAGGTCACGTTGGCACAGAAACTTGGGTTTTGCGATTCGGTAGCGACAGACCCATATAGGTGCGTCGCTTGTCAGCCACTTCGCGTCGACCGTCCCGTCATGTTCGTTCCGGTGCGACGACGAGAGGCTGTCTTGCTGCCTCGGTCGTGACTTGCGGGTTTGGCAGACGAGCCGCGTTTACCCCCTTTGCCGGAACGCCTGCTTACGTGACCGTGCTGGGGCGTTGAATGTCGTTCGCCTGCTCACACGTTCGGCAAGATGGGGCACCTTCTTCGTGCAGGGAACGCCCCTTGTTGCATGGGCTGAATGAGGCAGGCAACATAAACAAGTAAAATAAGCTTTACGGGCGAGACCGCATTTCGTGCGCTATACATGGCGAGGCAGCTGACTTCCTCCTCCACAGCCGTCCTGCAGGTTTGCGCTTCTGACCTACAGAGGCAGGGCATGGAGCGCACTGTATGTATACACGAATGCACTGCTCGTGCACGCCTGTTGCTCCCATTAAGCACAGGAAGAAGGAGAAGACAGCCGGTCTTGAAGTCTAGGCTGTTTCTTCGCGCACGTTTTGTATCCGTTCATTTCAAGAGAGAGGGAATATGGGTTATTAGAGGCAAGGAAAGCCCGTTGTACTTGTCTGTTACTTCGCAAATGAAGGCGAGCAAACTATTTACAGACAAAAACGTACACGTATACTTGTACAATATACGTGCGTAGGAGCGGGCACTTTCCGCCCGAAATTTCGTGCCCCCCCCTCCATTTTTTTTTTTTTTTTCCGTCATCGCAGGAAAGACGCACTCAGGCTTGCGCACGCCTCCCTAACGACGTACGCAGTCAGCGTCTTGGGGCTGGGCGTGGTTGCGGCAACCGCCGTTTTTTTTTTTTTTTTTTTTTTAATATTCTGGACGCTGTTCTTCCCGTTGGTTCTTCTTTCGGCGCGGTTTCCTCTCGAATCCCCTCGTCACCATTTCTGACGCGCATTGCGCCACGTTTGGAACACGCAGCTGCCTGTGCGCTGCGCAGTGTTGAGATTCAGAGAGTAGCCGTTCAGTGCGCTATAGTACGAAGACAGCGTGTGTGCGCGCGTGGCTTTGAACATATTACTTACGAAGTTGCGCACTGCACTAATTAAACGTGCCGCGCTAATTAACGTATTAGCGAATATCGATCACCAAAGAGAGAGAGAAAAGGACAGACAGGGATGTTAACCATGGCCGTGCCCGGTTGATATTACCAAATATTTTTTTTTTGTAGTAGCGTTCTTTGTATGGTACTGGATTGGCTACATGCGGGTATACCCGCCGCGGTAGCGCGATGACTATATATGGCGTTGCGCTGCTGAGCTCGAGGTCGCAGGTTCGATCCCGGCAGCATTTCGATTATGGCGACATGCAAAAGCGCTGGTGTACTAATACTCAGGCGCACGTTTAGGAAGATCAAAATTAATCCCCGCCACGGCGTGCCTCATAATCAGATCGAGGTTTTTGCACGTAGAGCCTCAGGTTTGAATGCCGCGGCGCGACGCGTTTTTTTTTCGGAATTCACTCGGCGGAATTCATACGTGTACAATACAAGAAATACAATACAATACAATACAATACAATACAATACAATACAAGAAAAGAATTGTTACAGTATGCGGTGCTTCTCGCTTTGGAGTTCTGTAATGAAATAGTCTTGGCGCGAGTTAATTGGTTCATCTGCAATGCACACACACACACTACGAGGTTAAGTGCTTTCCTTCTGCGTTTTCTCGCGTGTCCTCAGTACAGATTCGGTATTTGAGACTTGACATTGAAGCTGTGCGTTGTACACGCGCGACACTCAGTATACGAGCCGGCACATGGCGCTTCGTTTCCCAGCTGCTCGCTGCAGCCGTCTCCTGTGAAGTGCCGGCGTGTTTTCTTCTTCGCTTCCCGGCAGATAAGGGAGAGCCGCGCGTTTTTTCCGTCAACGAAGGCTCAGAACTGGCGGTACAGCGCGGTCCGGGGACGTCACGTGAGAAGAGCCACCCGAGGCGAGGCCGCAGGCCACGTGCGCGGAGGTCGCGTGAGGCACGTCCGCTGGCTAGGAGGCGAAATACTGCTCCGAGGACCGCGCCATCAAAGGTGTCGGACTCGAGCCTAAAACGGGGCGTGCTCGCAATCGATCGCAGTGCTGCGAGCAGCTGCTTGCTGCTGTTGATTATGCATAAGACGAAACGCGCGTCGGTAGCGGCATGCCTGCGACCCTATAGCGCGACATGTTTCTTTTTATCTTTTTTTTTCTTTCTTTTTATGGGCGCCAAAGTCTCACGGTTCTTACCTTATACCCGTATTTCGGCGTCAGTCAGCCGTGGGAACAAATCCTGCCGAAGGGAGCCGCGATCCGACGACGTGCAGACACCGATAAGGTGTCTGTCTGCACGTCAGCTTCCGGGCATGGTTGAAAACGAACGAAAGATGCGAGGAGGTGGGCGTATCCTACGGGGTGAGCACCAGAGGGGAGGGATGTGGCGAGAAACGTGTACGCCTGAGCTAGTCGGCTGTGCCCCGCGGCACTTCTGTACGTAATTGGTGCTGCTTATTCACTCTTATTATTACGTAGAATAGTACCCGATCAAAATAGAAAGAAAAAGGTTTCGGGGAAAGGGACGCCGGGTCGAACAAAGAAAGATAAAGGCATGTACAGTATGTTCACGACCGCTAATAAAGCTAGAGTATAGTTAAGAACGAGTGCAGTGCCACATGTAAAATCGTAGCTGCTCATTTGAAGAGTTCATGTCTAGTGCATGGGATATAGACTATATTGATTAGTAACGTGTTGCATAACACGTGCCTAGTTTATTTTTAAGCGTGTACACCTACAAATTTAATGATATAATGTACCCCCTACCGTTAGTCATGTAATTTGGAGGCTGATAAAAAGAAATAAGAAACGAGAAAGTTTAGTAAATAAATGGCGTTTTCGGGCGGGGATGCGGAAGTGAATGTGTCGGACCGCATGAACTTTGCCAAATAATAGTAAAAAATATATTTTTTAAAATGTTGGAAATCAATGTTATGCGAAGTATTGTGCAGGTACCTGGCTATCCATAATTGCTTGGGATTCGGCAAAGCGATGCCAGAGGGACCAACGTGTTTGCGTATATTGAGTAGTTGCGTGTGTGAGTCGCGAACGTACGTGTGTGTGTGACGTGGTGTATGACGACGACCGCGTTGAAGACGATCGTATAGCGGCGACGGCACACTTCCCATAGACACACACCGGCCGTTCGACGCGAGCTTATACGACATGGCGATTGTTGGGTTCTACATGGATAGTGCACGAAGGCGTAAGCGAGAGAAACCCGGATTGTGACGTCATGACGAGGTGTATATGCGGAAACGACGATGACATTTGTACTCCGGCGAAGAAACGTTAAAACATGATTAAGTTTTGTGATCATGAAGTCCGTACAACGTTGCACAGTTTCTACGTAGCGTTAGCTGCTGCGAGGAAAGTACTGGTGAACGTGGGCTGGTCCCGAAGAAAGTCAGGAATGTGGCACACCACGCACGCGCGGCGTGTATGAGCAAGCGGGTTTTGGAACGGGTAAAGTGAAAGTGTGATCGCGGGTTAGAGCACCGAGCTGCTGTGCTCGATATCAGAGGTTAAATTCGTGAGTCTGTCACCTTTTTTATTATTTTTTTATTAAAGCCAGGCAAGACAGGAACCTATCTACCGCAAAGTGCCAAGAATGAGGCAAATAATGTTTCGCATTAGTACGCCTGCAGAACCAGCGCACATCTTCGAATCCATGTGAAGCGAAGCTTTCCTGCATGAAGCGGGTAATCAAATGCTATAAATTTTCCCACTTAATTCATGCGTCTTTGGCGTAAAGGAAAATGGAGCGCGCAGATGTGCTCTCGCGCTACGCATGCTATATGACGCACGACACGATCATCTCAAGGAGCTTGTTGGCGCTGGCAACGAAAGTAGTGTGATTATGGCCTAATGGTTGATGATCCGTGTGTGTGCAATAAGAATGGGTGAGAGAGAGAGAGAGATTTTCGCCTTTATAGTTAAGAGCATGGAGCTGCTGTGATGGGGGACCGAGGTTCGATACCGCCATCGGGCACGTAATTTTTTTTTTTTTTTAGAGCGTGAACTATTCGGCAAGACAGCAGGTGGCAGCCACAATCGGGAAAATCCGGGAGGGCTCGCCAAGAAGGCTTCGCTCCGAAAGACGAGGACATGGCCGCCTAACACACGCACACACAGGCACGCATGCACGAAAACTAACTTCCTCATATGCAGTCGATCCGGTCTTTGTAGCCCGCCGCGGACGCTGTTGCTGCGTGGAGGCCATGTGGCCCTCGCGGCTTGAGCGCGACGTCAGGGGCGGCTTCGCCGTTATACCACGTCACATGTTGAGCGCCGTCCGTACGCGCGCGTCCGCTTCAAATGCAAAGCCTGTTTATCCACTTCGGCGTTTTCGTTGCTTTTCTGCTTCTTTCCGGTTGGCGCGTAATCGCCGAAGAGATGTCGCCGAGCGTGCAGCTGCGCGTCGCGACCGGCCTCGCCGCTCTCCGAGTGGAAGAAAGATTAGACGCGCGCGTGATCGGTGTACGGACGGAGAGACGGGCCTTTCGGGACGCGCGGCGACGCCTCGATCTGGCAGCGGACTTACACTCGAGAAATGGGAGTACAGTCGCTCGCGTCGAACTGCGAATGAGATGGGCACGATCACGCACTGCGCTGGTACGGCTGGTACCGCTTACCGGCATGAAGAGAGCGCACGTGGGAGAACGTGGTGAAATGGGCGAAAGGACGCCGCAGCACAAGAAGCTTTACGCTCGTCAAGGACTGCGCTCGAAGCGCCGCCACGTACACGGTAAAATAATTTACACCCTTAAACGTGAAAAAGGGTGTAAATGTCCTTAGGGTGTGATTTATACAACGGACACCCGCGGGGTGTGAGTTATAGACACATTTACACCCTTTTTCACCTTTAGGGTTGTTAATTGTTTTACAGTGTACCTGTCGAAAGTTGGGCTACACCCGAGCCTGTGGTCCACACCATAGATCCTTGTTAAATTTCATCGGGCAAAGCCGACTATCCATGTGTTCAGGGTGACCCAGCTAAGTTTAGCCAGAGCTTTAAGGGGCACTTTGCGTGCCTCTTTGCGTGCCCGCTTGAGGCACTTTGCGTGCATTTGCGGGCTTCTTTCACGCTCGGAAAAACACTTTTATGTAGCACGTATTGAGCAACAGAAAGTTGTATAGGGAGTTTTTCATGTCGCTCTACAACGTTGTCATTGACACTTTGCATCTAATTATAATATTGGAGAAGTTGATCAATTAAGTAGGACTGATTATCTAATTGGGCGGAATGAAAAAAAATAGTTTGAGTATCTCCAACTGACGGCAAACAACATTACCTTTGTTCTGTCCAGCTGCGCTGCATTTGCATATTCTTAAACTCTGGCTGAAGTTAGCTGGGACACCCTGTGTAACTTATATGCACCAAACGTTTTATGCCGCAGGGCAAGCTTTGTAATAATGAATAAAAATAAAAGCTTAACGCGGTACACAGGCTGCAGGGAATCACGAGTGACTTGTTTTCTACCAAGCCAAATGAAGCACATGCGCAGAAGCTTTTGTTAATGTCACACTAACTGATCGAACCGCGTTATCGAGAAACTCGCATCACTTGCTGTCAAGAGAAGCGAAGGTTGACTGAAGTACATTTAGGGACCTGATAGGTTTTCGAGATTTCTCTTTCGCGTTTTCCTCTTTCGATTTCTCTTTTCGTGAGTGCGCGGAGTGCAACCGTGCCGTATACGCAGTTCGAATGCTCGAGCATCCTATCGGTATAGCGTGCACGATTATGCGAAGGTGACAAACAGACGTCTGATGAGGCTGTACTATTTAGGTTTGACGTTGTTGAATATGTTTGCCTATCGTTTGGCCCCTTGAAAACAGCGCAGTATGGGCGCGCCTACGTCCAAGCGGAATCGAATGATAGAGCTTGTGCATTGGCCACGCTTTTTCGCGCTCCTATAGTTTCTTGTTCAAGCCACGACGGGCAGCCTGTGCTCTGCTCCGTGTTTCTCACGCCGCTACATAAAGCAGAGCCGCAACTTGCGGCTTTCCGAGGCGCTGTACACATTTACCAACAGCTACGTGTTCGATGCGATATATTCCGGAATGGAAAGGCGGCCGTGTGTGTGCAGTTCGGCCTGCGTCACGGATCTCACGCGCGCAGCTTGTATCTTAAGTTGAGAGCTCGAGAGGAACTCGGGCCAACACGCTCACAAATATGAGCTCGACATCGCGGTTGCCGGGCCACTGCGGCCTTCTTAATTCTTGCAACGGCAGTTCAGGCGGAGCTGCTCGCTTTGTCGCCAATGCATGGCTATCGCGTTTGCCCATTCCGGTGACAGGAACGGCTGTGGCATGGCAACTTCAACTCGATCGACCACGGACTTGGGCGCTGAGGCGTGATCCCCAAAGAGCCGTAGAAGATAGCGCCTCTTCCTCCTCGCGGACTTTACCGACTCTCGATTGCATTTTTTGTGGCTACAACTGCCAACCGGACTTCTCCATCGCGAAATGTATTTAGTGTGTGTAGGTTGTGGCTGGGCGTCGCTTCCGCCAGCGTTCACTCTTTGTCGGATCGGCTGACGGTGAGGCGTGCAACATTTCCGCTGAAGTGCCACGAGGAAAACCAGTTCCACGTGTTAGGGCGAAGCACTACTTCGGAATATATATATATATATATATATGCCCGCATTTCTCGTGCCGCCGCGCTGTCCGCTGCAGTTCCGTAAACCATGCTATGTTGAGCTCAGATTGAGTTTATGGCCGAAAGCTAAATCCACCTGATGACATTATCCCTGCTTGCTACTGGCTAGGTATTGTTTCTCTTCTCTGGCAAAAAGAGAGACACATTTTTGCATTATTTTCTGTCAACGAAAAATGTAAGTGTCATGTACGTGTTACGGGTGGCCTATGCTTCTAGTAGACGGGTGGCTACACCTTGTTCTTATTATTACTCATGCGACATCTGCTCGTGACGTCAGAGATTACGGCGGTTAGTAGTAGCTGGCACTCGTTTAAGCTGGCGTTTTGTGCGTGAAATTTAAACGAAAATGTGTACGTGGGCGCGTACGCGGCATAAGGAACAGCACGCATATAATTTTTTCTGCCTTTCCGTGCAGCACCGGTGAGTCCTTGCACAAAATTAATTTATGCTGCTTAACTCAAACGATCATAGACCGGTTTGAACCGCTATTTTTTCGCTCGAGATCGAGCTGAACTTGAAGTAAAGCGTTTTCGCTGAACCGGAACAAAAAAGCTTCTGTGTACACTATAGACTGCAGCGCGCATACTAAACTTCATGGCAGCGCAGACACATCGCGGGTAAAGTTTCGATTTCAGTTACCAGAAAAACGGTCCCAAACGTGACGTCGGGTCACGCAGTAGTGCGCGTAAAATGGGCTAACGAAACGAGTTCGAGGCTGTTTCGTTTTGGAAGCTGTTGTACCAAGTATGCACTGCAAGGCGCTGTTTCTTTCTTTGTTTGTTTCTTTCTTTCTTTCTTTCTTTTTGTTTTTTAAAGGAATGAACTACATAATAGTTGTCGTGGTACGGGTTGGATAAACTACGTTACCGCAGAAAAGAAATAGCGCTCGACAAAGTTGACACAATAACTTTGCCTAGCTGCAGCAGTGCAGTGATCGTCCGTATATCAGAAGTTGCCTTGTAATAAGTTGTAATGACCCGTCACCTCTTCTACGCAGACCGTGGCAGAAGCAGAAGAAGATGGAGATGGGAAACCAGGACGAAGCTCCCAAGGACCCGGGAGCTCTGACCTCTCACCCAAGCTACACGGACAAGGACTTTGAAGGTGAGCGTGGGACTGATCGAGTACCATATAATGAATGCTTATCTTGGACTGCGCGCGCTTCAACGCTCCCGATAAGCTGCTGAATTTTGTTTTAAAAATTCTGTGCCCATCCACTCTGTGAA
This sequence comes from Dermacentor andersoni, assembly GCF_023375885.2. NCBI lineage: Eukaryota > Metazoa > Arthropoda > Arachnida > Ixodida > Ixodidae > Dermacentor > Dermacentor andersoni. The sequence continues at coordinate 29,532,049 of NC_092815.1, forward strand.
GAAGGATGACCCGCGTGGGTCCCTTAATGGCGAACTTCACCTTCGCCGCGGGTCGGCCCGGCATCGCACTATCTTCGGGATTGGCCCACGTATGGGGAGTGCTTAACGCCTGCTTCACCTCCGCTGCGGGTCGGCCCGGTATTGCACTAACTTCGGGATCGGCCCACGTATGGGGAGTTTTTGCTTACCACGCCAATGACACGAAAATTTTCTTAGACAGTAGAGGTATACAGCTTTGCAGTAAAAAATGAATTTTCAAGGTGCTGGCAGCTGGCATGCGCTGCTGCTCCTCTTGCCGACATCACGACATCAGGCAAGCCAAACCTGTCTAAGGGATCCGCTCGAGCGCACGGATTTGGAGTGCGCACACCGTTTGACAAACGGGCAGATTGCCCACGCACTAGAATGTACTGTACAAATTTCACTGAGATCCCCCAACTCTCTGTGTAAGTTGGACACGAAAATTTTTATCTGTGGGGCATTACATATGTAAGATGGGTTGCTTAAGTAACATTGACTTTTGTGTGTATGTGTGTGTAAATTGCACCACATTCTCTTTCAAACCTTATTTGCGTGACAAGACTTGCTTTATTGCATGCTTGCTTTTGCGAGAGTTAACATTATTAACCTCTTACATAAAAAAGGAGAGAGAGAGAAATAGAGAAATGGGGTGAAAACACCTAATTAGAACTACGTCTGTCCTAGCGTCACGTGAAGCTTTATCGTCCAGGTTTATAGTCATTTGCAAAGTCATGTCTTAGTATGTGATCTGAGACTATCGTTTACAAGCTTTTAAATACCCTTTTCCAAAAAAAAAAGGAAAAGAAAGGGAAATGTGCCCCAAAATATATTTGTTTATTTTCACTTTGTACCTTGTCTAAACGGGCTCCTTCACGTATTGCGTGACTTCACATGTTGCCGCAGTCAGCCGCACTTTTGTGTTTTTGACGTCTCTTACCCGCGGCAATGTTGCGCGATGTCGATTGTGAATCGCAGGTCACCGAGCTCACACGGTGTATGTTGGGTTGCACGTGCCTGGTTACCGCCGGCGTGGCCACCGCAGGCACCACCGGCACCACCACAAGAATGGTCACGCCCGTAAGGACGAAGGCGCCACCGGCGACGGCAACCACCGATCAGGTAAGTTCATCACTCGGCTGCTGCGACGCTCGGCGCAGTGTTCAACCTGGAGTTACAGCATGTGCTACCAAAGGTAGCAATTTGCACTAAACTCTAGGGTCAATCTGGAATGCAGGGCTGACAACCCCCGAAGCCAGTTTCCCGTAGCTCGCATAAAAGATTGCCCTAGGTTTCCCTAGATATTCTTGCAAACGTTAGTTGTTCAGCCTGCAAATATAATTTCTATAAAGAAAAAATTTCGTTTGTGCTATACAAATAGGCTGGAAATCTCGTAGTTTAAATTTAATTGAACCTTTAAATTTATATAGAGAGTAATTTTTAAGCTCGTCTTGAAATATTCACGTAATGAACTCACGGGGCTCAAACTGAAATGATGCTGCAGTGCAAGTTGTAATGCCAACAACAGAGTCTCTTACTTGAAGTCATATTCACAGAAGATATAAACACTTTGTTGCTGTCCAAAGTTGTTCTGCACCTAGACCAAAGTGCCAAGATTACATGGAACCTTATTCGAATTGTACAGAAGATGGACACCGGACTCACCATACAGAATGTAACAGTGTCACAACAGTGTGCCACTTCAAGACACAAATGTGAAAGGTGTGAAGGGTTTTTCTGAATGCCATGTACTGACATAGCACCACAACATGTATGCGCGTGCTTACGTGTCATTTCTTGTGAAGCACGTAGCTACGTGTCTATTTTTTACTTTTCCACCAAAGTGAAACCCCCCCCAAGCACATGACCACTGGGATTCTCTCCAACGCTGCTCTGCCTATGGGCAGTTCCCAGTGATTTTAGTATACGCATGTGTAGTCCGCTGTTTAGCAGCACGACCGCTGTGTCATGCTCGGTGCTAGGTATATGTGTCCACTTACAGCCTGATTTGGCCTTGTTGCTTTGTTTGATGTCCCAGCATACGCTTGTTTCGCCAGTTACACATGCATATATTATTCAGAGCATACATAGGCAGCCCCGTTAAAGCGGTATGAATGACAAAATTGCAGTAGCACTACTTCATTACACGGCCTAGCAACCACACACTGTCATTTACTGGGTGAAGTGCATTCACAGCGCTGTTTTCCAATCCATAGTAATAGTTCACGTGCTAATGCGAAGGTAATTTGCAAGTGACTGAAGTCAAAAGTCACTGTCACATCTGCGGTTTTGCTGTTTCAGTGTCCTGGCACGAAATTTCCTTAGATTTGGATTTGTTTCCCTATTTCCCTAGAAAACACAGAACTCCCTAGATCTACGAACATTTCTCTAGAGTCGGCAGCACTGCTGGAATGGGCCGACGTTGGCCACCGCTTGTCGGAGTCCAAAAACAGTGCAGGTGGCGAGGGGGCGCTGGCTACGTGGGCCAGCCGAAGTGCTTTACCATCAGTTGGGAGCATTATGTTGGTATCTTGGCCGATAGGCAGCGTGGTACCATAGCTATTGGTAGTGAAAAAATGCCACTGGAGTAAAAGAAGGAACTATCTAAACTAAGCTCTCATTTACCTCTCCCTCTCTGAATCATCAGAGCTGAAAGCACTGAAATTGGGAAATGGCTTATAGAGGCTTTTGATTATAAGTGTAAATGTGGCCTGTGGACAGGAGTTTCTGGCTATCCCATAACTTTGCAGGGCAGCTAAGTTGTACAACATTGGCACTAATAAATAGATCAATTTGACATTATGTTGCAACCACCGGCAAAACCAATATTTTTTAACGAAGATGCTTTAGTGTCCTAACCCCCATTCACATCTTATACGTTACGCCAGTGGCATAGTCAGAAATATTTTTCGGTGGGGGGAGGGAGGGCACCCTCTTGACCGGGGCAGGAACGGCTGAAAGAGGGAGGAAGGGGGCAGGGTAGACTGCATACTAATACAGAAATTCCAGGGAGGGGAAGGAGCGGAGGCATGTGCCCAGTGTGTCACCCCATGGCTACGCCACTGTCTTGCACAATTCAAAGCTGAAATGCATGCTTGTTGATTGATAAAATTGTTCACCATTGTTTAAAGTTTGTGGAAGAAATCTGACAGACAGGAAAGACATTGGGAAAGACAGACAGGAAGGAAGCTTGGTGCATTATTATGTTGCAGCCTCCAGAAGCTTTCATCAAATGCACTAGGGTGTCGCTAGGTATGAGAACCATCACTGGTTGCTTTTAATGGTTAAGCTGAAGCCATTGTTGGTAATCGACAAAAAGAAACAAAAGAAAAAAAGTGACTGTGCATGGTTTCTTATGACTGGACAAAAGTCACAATTAATTGTCATTTACTGGACTGGTCTTGATTGAGCATGTTTCTAATGACAAAATGAGATTAATAGTGAGGTGGGAGGAAGTGAAGGCAGCTGCATTTGGAGAAAGTGTCATAGAGTCTACCCCATTTATGTATCGCATGGCTATGGTAGAATCAGCATGCCGATACGTTTGTAGCATGTCCAACCTTTTTGCATACATGGTCGAGCAAAAGTACAGAGAAACTGAACTTTGCTGCAGCCTAGGCACGCAGGTGAAAATGGCTGTGGCACATTTCTCATTTCTGTGCTATAGACCTAGACTTGTGAAGAAATTCATTTCTTTTTTCTTTTCTTTTTTTGTGGTAGCTATGGCTTGTGTACTATGCTTAGCTTGTGGTAGCTATGGCTTGTGTAGCTATGGCTTCTGCTTAGAGGTACATTAAATGTGTGCTGCTGCACCTCGTGTATTTTGCAACTGATTGGTTTTGCTCTGCCAGTGTCTAGTGCTTGCATCAAGGCACTCGGCTACTATTTTCATTTTTCTCAGTTCTAAGGCTCCAATTGTGTGCGAATGACGCTGGCTATTAACTCTCATCTAAAGTCACTTATCTGAGGGCAGGAAGTTCAAGGGACTCAATTGGGGCGGAGGGGGGTGCAGGCAGTGGGAGTTCATGGGGGCAACTGAAAGGGGAGTCTGCAAATAGATGTGATCTGGTTGATTTCTTTCGACTTGCGCATTTGGCCATTGGGACCACATAGAAAGTAGCGTCTCCCAACTAGACTGCTGTATGTGGGTGTAAGGTGGCTGTTTGAACCACACAGGACTACTGCTCGTGCAGTCTCATGAGCATGTCAGTTTTCTCTGACTGGATGCGCAATCTGTGCTTTGTGTGAAGGATTTTAATCTAAAAATGCCAAGCCTGGCATCCTAAAGATTAAATGAAACTGATGGTTTCTAGCTCATAAGATTAGGCTAATGTTTTGCGAGTGTGCATGTGAAGTTGAAGACAATGCCACACAATCTTATTTGCACAATCATGGTATGGAAAGGCAGGTGTATGACACACAGACACAAAAACAAAAAGGACAACACAAACTGGTGACTGTCAATTGAAAGACTATGTAGTAGTGGAAAAAAGTAAGACACAAGACTTCTCTGTGCATATTCAAGGGAATTGGCAGTGCCAGCCCATCAATCATGGAGACGCATAGGCACTTATGAAAAAGTACAATTTAGGCATGACAACTGAATTATGCATATGATACTACAATGGATGGAATGCCACACCTTGACCATAAGGCGCACTTCTTTGCTCCTATGGAACTTACTGCAAATTGAGGAGTACACTTGCAATCTCAACCATCTTGCTTAGCCTTCTGTCATTCTAAGCTTCATATCTATTTTACACTAATTATTTTATGTACAACATGGTTAGACACACTTAAAATAGCAGTACTCGTAGCAGAGCTATCTGAGGTATTCTTTAATAACCTGAAATGCAATATTAAAAGCTACATGAGTATGTCTCACTGGTAGTGTAAGTAAATGCATGTGCACATAGAGATAAAATCAGAAGCAATTTAAGAGTGCAAGTAATCAGAAAAGATATATATAGCAACAACTATATAGTGCAAGTAGATATATGTACAGTGCTCACGGAATGAAACGCGACAGGGAGAATTTAGTAGAACCCTGCATATGTGCAAAGTACTCGAGAGTACCATGTCATGTCGCTATGGCTTTGGTCACCAAAGGTGATGCGGAATGCTATCTAAGTGTACACACTGAAATTACGTCGATGTGACACGAACTGCAGCCGGTGGAAACGAAAGTATGCATATTAGTTAGCCCTAAATTGACGCATTTCATTCCGTGAGCATTGTACCTATAAACAAAGCAATACAAGAATTGCAATTTTTATTGGTTCAACATAGCACTCTTGCACTTGTGTGATGAGTCAGCATTTCCTACTAAAATGTTGTCCTTGTATCTTACTCTTCTGTACCAGAATCGTAGGAACTTGGTTCCATCAATACCGATATTATGTATATCTTACAGGTTGAGATATCCAAAATCTCATTCATTCAGTTGAATCCTTTTGCATGTGGTCAGGTTTATTGCTATTCTGTTGTGGAAAATGCTTTCCCTTCAGTTATGTGAAGTCTTACCAAGTCTTTCATGGTTATGTACACTTGCAGGTAATCGTTTGTAGGAAACAATTACCTGCTCACATTCTTAGGATACTGTATGTCTTGCTTTGTCTGCACTATTCTTGTACAAGCTGCACTGGTTATTTGGTCCTCTTTTTAGATAGCTGTCTGCCCGTTTGCCATGGATTATATGTGCACACTGGTGTGTTTCTGTTCGACATGCAGTTACTCCCCCAGCGGAGCGGGTCCACTTTATCCTCGGAGAGGAAGAAGATGGCCTACACGAAGCACATCCGCTGTTCAGCGAGATGGAGATCCTTTGCGCTGAAGGGGATGAGATGGAGTGGAGAGAAGCAGCGAGGTCAGTGCTGCTAACATAGAATGATGATTACACCCTTACGTTGGGCTTGCTTTGCCTTGCACATTCGAACATGATGTAAAAGATGTGCGCCACTGACTCTGGTGAGACAGTGAACACCAGATGTCAGCAGGCAGTTTTGTGTTTCTTACATTTCCTTTCCTTTTTTGTCAAAGAAAATAATCTCAAAAATAAAATGTTCATTTCATCAGTCAGCAGTGCTTGCATGTTGTATTAACTTTATTGCTACTACAGGTTTTTTATGGCCTTGTGACTTGACTGAGAGTACAGTGGGGAATAGCTTATGGTTTTGTGACTAGAGACCCTGCCTATACCGCTGATACAACGCAGACCTTGTGATATCTGAGTGGCTTCAAATATGGAGGTTTTACTGCAAATGTGTACATCTTGTTTTGTGCCTCACTTCTTCCCCTTTGTGTGGGTGAGCAGCAGTTAGCATGGGTGAAAATATGCTTACCTCCTGTATGAGCATTATATTAGAGAAAGCCTGAAGATTGTCAGAACCAAATAGGAAGGGATTTAGAGCGTATATTATTATTTGTGGGCTTGTATTGTTAGTTGTAGCAGTCTAGTAAGTGATAAAAGTATGCGGAATGGCATGTATTAACAACAGACCACTGGTAGGTTAGGCTTGGCAGTGTCATAAATGTGAAAGGAAACTTTCTAGTGGAATAATGAGCTTCTCTTTTGTCATTGCTGTTTTTAATTCATTTTAGCATTATGATATCCTCGGCACAAGGATATCTTTCTATTTTCATAGTAGTCTTCAATAGAGAGTTTTAGAATAGGGGCCCCAAAGAAATAGCGTCGAAACCACTGTGCATGCGCGAGATGCAAACTGCATTTGGGTTTTGCGTTGGGAAGGCTAGTTTCACCGATTTAGCGGGAGCCCGAATAGCGGCCCCAAAAGCTTTGCGTCAGCAAACATGGCGCCACCCATCGAAGCGACGGCTCTAACCTAGCACCAAACTGGGTTCGATTTGTGGTAACGCGTGAAGTTCGCAAGCTAGGAGAAGTGGCTGCAGTTATCGCTTTCTCTCAACTAGTGTGCGTTAGGAAGATTAATTCATTAGACACCACTGATTCCGAATTCGATTGTGGATTTTATGGCTCGTAGGCCTAACATGGCTAAGCTTGGCTGGTGAAGGCACGTAAAGTTGGTTTGCTCAAAACTAAGTGCAACTAATTGTTTGCTGCTTACAGAATAATATCTAAATTGTAAATAAATGTGAATACACGCAAGTGAAAATTACTATTCCTATCATAAAATGGTATGTTTTACTTAATTATTTCTAATAGCTTTTCTTTGATGCCGCAGTGGCGCTGTCAGCGCAAGACGCTATCCGCAAATGCAAAGCCCTATGCTAAAGCTCTCTACTCCTGCGTGCCCCAATGCTAACACCCGCAAAGCTCTTTGGGGCTCCAAACTATTGGAGCCCCTATTATAAAACTCTCTAATGAATTCTAAATGCACATTATTAGGCATTGTTTCGGATACTCCAAGTTGCACTGCATACCATATTAACTCAAAATGACTAGTTACATATTTCCCTCCATGCATTGATACTTTGAAGTACATAGAGATGGTGTGCATGATTTTCTTTTGTAACTCTGTGTCTTTGTTAAAACCATGCTGTGCAACTTGTCTTCAGTGAATGAGAAAGAGTGCTTAGAATTTAATAAAGTTTGAATGCAATAACATGCTTTTTTCTGAAATGCAGCTGCCAAAAGAGAGCAGGGTGCTTAGAATTGTTTGCTGCTTGAATTCGGCTTAATGCAGTAGTTCTTTGCTCCGGACATACCTAGACTTCATAGTAGTTCCGGTTATATAGTTAAACCTCGATATAACGAAGTTGGTAAAATCGACCATTTGCTTCGTTATATCGAAATTTCGTTGTATTGAAGTTCGACATTTTATGCAAATAAGTACAGTCGTCGATCGAATTTTTTTTTCTTTCACATGGAAAGGGACCGCAGAAATTTCCACATTACCGGGCAATCGAAAAAAGCAAATTTGAATAATAAAACAGTTCATTTTGATGAATTCGGGAGTCAGCGACGCATGGTACGGTTTCATGCCACGTACGTCGACGATATCTTCACGTCGGCGATACGAATTAAGCGAAGCCAGCCACTATTTCGCGTGCACTCCGCCCCCGCCGCTGATAGCGTCGCCCGCACTGGGAAGGCGTTATCAGGAAAAGCACCCGCAGCCGGGAGCGAATGCTTCGTCTGCCTCTCGCCCCCAACGGGTCACCGAAACTCGAGATTACGCAACCTTCAGTACTAAGCGCGCAGGAAGACAGGTTACATGATGCCACGCTGTCTGAGCACGCCCGCTCTCTACACACGCGGCAGATTACCTAATAATGCAGAGTGCGCGGCTGCTTATATATATATATATATATATATATATATATCTGCGCGCTCGGCCGTGCGCCAGAAATCGCGACGCGCGCCAACTTAACCCCCCTCCCGCACCGCCCCTCCCGCGCGCTTGATCGCGTTACCGCGAGCTCCCTCCCCTCCCGCTCTTTCCCTTTGATCGCGCGGGGAGGCGGCACTCGTGCGTGAAGCAACCGTCTTTCTTTCTCACCCTCGCACACTTTCACTCGCACCTAAAGCACACAGTTCGCGGGGCGCGATAGGATCTTATCGCACTTGGACTTGATATGGAACATGATGCGGCTCCACTTCGGCTGTCAGCGCGGCGCGTGATTTGAGAGGTGTGTTTGCAAGCAGCTGCTTGTAATTTAATCATTTGACAATCTGCGTCCGCGGAAGTTTCTACTTATTGGCTCGGCCTCGGCATTCTTTTGCGGCGGCAGTGAAATTTCGTTATATTGAAATCGCATACAAACACATTTCGTTATATTGAGGTTCTTACGATATGGTGTTCAATGGACAAAAGGTTACGAAAAGTTAAATACTTCGTTATATCGAGAATTTCGTTATATTGAAGTTCGTTATATTTAGGTTTAACTGTATTTACAAAAGACGACTTGCAAAAGTGGAGTGGCATAAAATTATGGTTAATCTATTGTCCTCATTCTGATTTCTACATCCTTAGCGTCTGTTGGCATGAATATCAAAGCATTCTCTCCAAAGCTTTTAATGATTCAGTGTGGGTAAACAAAACGAGAGCAAGGACACTTTAACCCCACAGTGCCTAACATGCAATTGTTGATATGCCAAGTTTGACATTGCAAAAGGCTGATTTAAGCATGCAAAACGCACAAACCAATAGTAGTGTTTTTGACACACTGAAGTGAAGTTTCAGTTGTGGAGAACTGGGAAAACAAATTAATAATAAGCTAGTTACTACACTAATGAATTTTCACTTAAATATAATTTCAATGCTTTCTTTTTGTACAAATGCGCTCTCCATGGCTGGAAATACAGGTGAACAAGTTCTTTTAATTTTCTTTGGTGGCTTTTGGGATTTGTGTGGGGTTAATTGTGGTTATCATTCTGTATTGATGGCCAAAGTGCAAGTTTTGTTTTCATGGAGGCCTTCCAGCACGTTTTGTTTTGTACTTTTTTTTTCAGGGCACTGACCCCTGTATTCAGAAATGCATCTTAAGTTGAAGCCCATACTTGACTTGATTTATACAACGCCTGGCATGAACGAGCCCATAGTGCTCATTGCGTTTCCTGTAGCGCGTTCATGACAGGCGTCATCAAAATCAAGTCAAGCATGGGCTTCAAGTTAAGGTACGTTTCTGAATACGGGGGTGAGTGAACCACATTATCAGGGCAATGCAAAAATATAGTAAGCGTGCGCACTAATTTCATGCTGCTCACCTCTGACTGAGTTTTCCTTTCTGCAACAATGCAGATGGATCAAGTTTGAAGAGGATGTGGAAGAAGGAGGTGATCGATGGTCCAAACCACACGTGTCAACCATCTCGCTTCACTCGTTAATGGAGCTACGCAGCTTTATTCTCAATGGCACCATCATGCTTGACATGGAAGCCAGCAGCTTGGAGAATATAGCTGGTACACTACTTTGTGAAAACTCTTATCTCATTTGTAGTTTTCTGCACATATGTGTTTATTTCCATTTGGAAAGTGTGGTGACCTCAACAACATAAGGCAAGAAAGTTCTGCTTCACAAAGAGTGGAGTTTATAATAGTAGTTCTTGATTGCTCGGAGAGGGGATGCATAGTATAACTTGTGTAGTAATCAAACAACAACATAAATAATTATTGGATATAACTAAGTAAATCTAAAAATGTTCTTGCTGGCATCTGCCGGTAATGAATATATGCTTACAATGAATATCGGATATGTCACAGATTTTTCATCTCGGATGCGACTGCATTATAACAAGGTTCGACTGTAGAACATTGTGTCCATAGTATAACTTTGTGTCATTGTCAGAGACATAATGCTTCACCCTGGGCATGTTACAGAAGAAGGAGATTCGACTGAACTTATGTCTTTTTACTGTCTGAGCTGTGGTTGTGATGTGCTGTGACCATACCAGTGACTTCATCAGATCTAGAGCCTTGTTTTCTGCTCTTTTACTTCTCGCTATGTGTAGGAACAGTGCCCACACACCCTATATAGCATTTACAAGTAGAGCTAGCCAAAAAGCTTCATACCTCAGTAGATTTACTGGGAGCATCGCTTGGCTTTGATAATCAAGCTCCAATGAATGGATCCTGTTCAATTTTTTTCTTGTACACCATTTCATTATCTGCCTTTTGTTAGGTTGTCTTCCTGACTTCCTCATTTTGTCTGTGTATACTGCTAACAGATCTGGTCTTGGAGAACATGGTGAATGGCGGTCAGTTGCCTGCGGGTGAGCAGTTGGAGCGTACCAAAGAAGTACTCCTGCGCCGTCACCGGCATCAGCATGAGCGACACCGCACAGACAAAGGCTCGCGGCTGCCCCTGATTCGATCTCTCGCTGACATTGGCCGCAATTCCTCCAAGAGCATGTTCGGAGCCCACAGTAAGCACCCCACCCGAGTCCTGTGTGACATTCTTTGCCCATCCTCAGGGCTGTTGTGCAATGCTGCTGTTCCAGTATATATGCAGCCTTTAGTTTTTTTTTTTCTCGCATACATCAATTTGGTTCTGTATGTCTGAAAAGAAACATAGGACAGGTGCTAACCTTCAACTAAATTTATATTGAGGGGCCAAAGATGTATAGAACTTCTAAATAATTTCTATATACACATATGAAATTTAGTTCATAGTCAGAGCCTGTTATACGCTCCTGCTATCATCATCGAAGTTGGGCGTCCTTAAATTGTGTTTTGCCTTTCATTTCTTTTGGAATAGTTTCTTAAGTTGTTGCAGCTAAATGTGCTGCCATGAAATCCGTCTGTGTATTGTTCCTTCCTTATGTCCCTGTCCCATTTGCTCTCTTCTTTGCTCTGATGTCTTACCAATTCGCGCAGTTGACAATTTAATCCTCCTCTTCCTAAGCTTTGGAATCATCAGGCATTTTTATAGTTTTCATTCTCCCAGTGTGTGGCATGAGGGGAAATTTAATTAACTGTGTAATAGGTGGTACTGACTGCTTTTTAAAAGTTAGTGGCATTTTTAGCATAGTGAAGCTATTTCTGGTTCTCGCTCCTTTTGATTCATATGTACATTCTTGCTAGCTTAGGCTACAAAATAAAACCGAGTTGCTTGTGCAGTGAAATGTTTCTGATGCAAATGGTGTTGAGGTATTCATGAAGGTTGTTTGGATGCCTGATTGAGTTTGCAATTGAGAGGAACTTCAGCGAATTTTTTTCTTGTCAGCTCATTTTAGAGCCAAGATTTAGTTCAAATTTAGTAATATCACCACAACTGGTTGCCGTTCTATCACTCATACTATTACTATTGGCATTATTCTGAAATAAGTCCATATTCAAAGAGACCACTACCTGGTTTTAATAAATCATTGGTATTGTTTATTAGGGGACTGTAAAAATCTGTTGGCAATAACTTGTTGGCATTCATATTGCAGCGGCATTATAGATGCCAGCAGGACATGTAAGAAGTGCAAAATGAACAGAGTAGGCATTCATGCATTTAATTATTGCCTGTGTGTTTATTTAACAATGGTGAACATAAATTGCTAACGCTATTTGGTGGGAATAATTTCAGTTGGCATCATACATGAAGTGTTCTGTGACAGCTTCATACAAGTGAGTCTGTTTGGGAATGTGCTCTGCAAGATCCCCAGAAAGAGTTTGTCATTGTTTTTTGCTACAAGCAGTGTGATGTGCTTACCCTGAACCGCCTTTCTTGAGTTGTCAAATGACTACACAACAACATGTGTTTTGTGAGCTAGCTGCATACTGAAAAGAAACAGTCACCAACCCAACCATGTGCTTCAGGTTTTGTCTCTTAATAATGTCATGTTTTGCATTTTGCAATAAAAAATTTGCCACGAAAAGATAACATGAGATGATATAAGAAGTAAAGGTATAATTTACTGTTTGAGACTGTTGTTCTTACTTGCGTATTACGCTTTTTCACAAGGATTGTCAGGTTCTATTTGATGGCAGTGAACATAGCAAATTAGCATATTCTAGAGTGCATTTCATGAGAAAACTTCCAGGTTGCATATTGCACATGAAAAATAACGCAGCTTTGTGACTGTCACAGTCTGTTGGCCTCTGATGATGCCTTCTTTAAACAAATTTTTGCCACTGTGGTGCTCGTGTGTGCTGCGGCGCATTTACCGCATCGTTGTTGTTCTGCACTTGTTCTTTCTTCCTCGGTTGGCGTTGAACACCAACACTGACACCCAGCCAACGGGGGCAAGGATTCTAGTCCGTCACTTAACCCCGATCCATCGTCTGTGGTGGTCTCAACGACACCAGCTGTCACAAACGCCGAAGCAACAAACCGTGGAGGCTGGCGTCCCACCAGAATCCTCCGAGAACTCTTTTGTGGTAAAGGTGCCTCACGAACACACATGCAACCGCTCGCTCTTGTTGATGTGTCCTGTTTGTGGCTGCATTCCGAACCACCACCCTGCTGGAAGGCTCTTGCACAGAATCTGGATCAGGTTTTGTTTCGCCATTGCTGATAATGGAGACCTTATAAGCATACCACTTGCACTCTACTGTTTCTGCTACTGTCTTAGCCACCTGCCAGTTTAATGCATGCCAGCCAAGTTCTGCCTCACTTGAACATGGCTTCAGTTAGCTGGCGCGCTCAAAGCTAGCAGGTGGCGGAGGTTGGTAATGCTAAAGGTAGAGCAATAGTGGCTTGCTAAAACTCTCTAATGACAAGATTCTCTTTCTCTGGTCAGTGGTCTTTATTCTCTGGGCACCCACTGCATAACATCGTTTTATGTGTTTTTTTCTAGAATGTATAGCATGCACTGAGCAATTTAAAAGTTAGGCAAAAAAGAGGTGAGGCGTGCAGACAGGACACAAGAGTAGAAAGGTGGACAACACGAACGCCGCCTTTCTGTTCGCCTGTCCACCTTTCTACTCTTGTGTCCTGTCTGCACGCCTCACCTCTTTTTTTGCATAATGAATTACCAACTAGCTCAGCTCTCTGTTGTTAAAAGTTAGGCTCGATATCTCACTAATAGTTTTCAATCTTGCAGTGTTTCCGAGCAACTTGCATCAGCAGCAATGCATGTGGAAGAGAAAACTTTTCAGGCACACCTTTCATAGGAAGAGCTATGCTCCTAAAATGATCAGTTCATTTCTTGGTTTGTAAGCAAAGGCATTAAAGCAGCTTTGTCACTGCTCAGGATGAAGCTATGCAGGCTGCACATGTTGTTGCATCCTTGAATTTCAACCCTGACAAGCTATGAATACGGCAAAATGTACACTTTAAACTGAGCTAGCCTGAATGGCATTTCCAGACTTCTACGATCCTCTCTGTCTTTTCCTTAGCTTAAATTTCTCAGTGATCTTTTTGGTGCGTAAAGCTGGAAAAGCCCTTGCAATCTAGACCAAAATTCACTCATCGGAATTGAGAGCATTTCCAGAAGGGTGACCAGGAAACTGGAGCTGCTACTGGTAACAAAGGCACCTTGAAGGCTGCGCAAATGCACTGGCAGCTAACCCGACACCAACCACACGCCTGATATATTGTCACTGTGTTGTGGTGGTGGCCACACCCTGTTCGGCTTCTCTCATCTTGCGCACTGCCAGCTCTGCTAACCCCACATATTCAGGCCTTGTCAATGACTGTGGGGCCCTATTTCCATGAATGCGATTCCCAAAGCGTGAGCATCAAATGTGACCATATTTTTTTTTTCGCATGCGCCTAATAAGCACACTTGTACAAGATCTCAAGTCAGTTTGAACGTTACTTCTGCTACCATTACTTGAATTTTTGACAGGTGAACAGGCCATGGCTTGTCTTTGTATATTCGGAGGTTATATATTCTCACTTATGCCAGGATTAAGTCAGAGATGCAGCCACAAGGCAAAATTCATTGCCATGCAATTTTACTTGTGCTTCCACTTGATCAGTACCACTAGCTGATCATGGCAGTAAATATTGCAAGTTCCTGCTTACAGCAAATTTTAAGTTTACCATTGGCACTCAGGATGCTGAAGCTTCTCTGTTTATGCTGTACAAAAAAAAGTGAAGCAATAGAAGTCAATTGTAAAAAACACAGTCCTAGTCTTTGGTGACAGTTATTTATGGCCAAATCAGCACCTTATGTAGCTTTAATGTCTTGCTCTGAAATAATTCACTCTTTCAGAGTAGTACTACGTGCTTGTGACAGCAGTCACATGATGCTGCTTTGGATTTTCGTCGCATTCATGTGAACATGGCTGCTGTATGTATGTATATGAAAAGGAGACTCCACTTCACACATAGCATATTCATAGGCCTTATGTATTGTTATCTAGTAACATAAATTTTTTATGTGCAATCTTAGTGTGCAAATCACAAACATATCTCTTCTTTGGAGGACTGAAATCTTTGAGTCATAATCCAGTGGCGGCTTTAGAGACAAAAAAGTACACTGCATGTGAATGATAATGTGACGTATCTACAGGTACTTTCTTGGTACTGGTAGATTACTTAGCCAGATATTGAGTCTAAATCATTCAGTAAAGTAGACATTTTAACAAGTGTCTTGGTACTTAGGCCCTGTCAAGTGGAGTCTTCTACTGTGTGGGCTGTTGCTTCCATATCATTGGTTGTTCTGTACAACACAAGGCCTGCAGGAAAAAAAAAAGTCCTGTTCTATGTTGTTGTGCTTTCGTTATGTTCAGTACAAGAAGTGCTGAGACTTGTGGCCTGTTCTGTGTCTGGCACCTGCACAACTGTTCTGTGTTCAGTCAGTAATTCGCAGTTCTTATCTGTGCAATGTCATTTTCACCTCCTGAAGCTAGTAATATGCTCTTGTATGCACATGTGTGGGAAGATGATCCTGTGTGGAATGAATGAAATGTCTGATATATTTTCTGCTTTCTTTTAATTCTGCAATATAACGCTTTGTGACAGCAGCTTGCTCTTGCTTCTGAGTGAGCAACATAATGCTTATAGTTAACAGAACAGTGCTTCATTATAAGAATTGCTGTTACTAGTGCAGCCTTCTCACTTGTTATAACTGTTTACTTTTCTTTATTTATGAATAAAACTCAAGATTGCCTGAGTAATCTCTCTCACTGGCTAGCCATTGAGAAGACCATTTTACTTAATGTGGTAACGCTTTGCTGTGGACCAGTTCGTTGAATAGAAGCGTGAAGTAAACTGCATAAGGAAAAAAATGTGGACACAAAAAGTGCTCATCTATCGCTTGTCATCTGCACTAGACAGTGACTAGTGCAGATGACAAGCGATAGATGAGCACAACTGTCCATCATATGTGTTGATTGTTGTTGTTGTGTCCACATTCACATGCTGCAGTTTTCTTGATACTATTGTTTATCACTTTTGACTCGGGCAGCTTGTTTTCTATTTTTTGGAAGGCTTGACTAAGAATAGCAATTCTTATAGTGAGCCATGGCACCTTATTGCTGCACTTGTATCAGCAGTCTCTCTAATGAGAAAAAAATGCACACCGTAAGTTGTAATCAAAGCCTGTCAGTTGCCGTAGGAGTTGTGATAGTTGCTGAACAGAGGTGTTCCTTTTTCTATGAACAGGTGGCTCTGGCAACAACACAGAGGGCATGACTCAGAGCCCCAGCTCCAATTCTCTTCACATTCACGCTCCACACCCGGCACTGGCACACAGCGGCTCCACTCTGACAGATGCTGCCACCAATGCCAGTTCTCCTGACCTCCAACACAGGGTCAGCTTAAGCAAAGCTCATTGTTATCATGCACTACTATGAGGTTTGAGATACTGTAGCTAGCTCTGCAAGGTGAGGAATGGAAGTGAGGGGTACACAGGAGTGACTGGGCTGTAAAGATTCAAATTAAATCTAGCACGAGAATATAGCGAAAAGTAGAATTGGCTGATTTCTAGCAAATGAAGATAGTAAAAGATTAAAGAAAAACAATTGAAGTCTACTATATAGAAAGAGCAAAGAATAAATGTAACGAATCAATTATGTTTGGCTGGTGAAGACACCAATGAATCAAAGGGAAGAATCAGTTTGGATTAGCGTGTGTCCTGGGTCCCTTTCATTCTGGTCCAGCCTCTGTCAGGTTTTTATGTGAAGATCATTCATGTCTTGCTTATTCTTGCGGGGAAAAGGTGTATGGCACATTACTTATGAAAGTACGTAGTGCCAGTAAGCTGCACTAGGAAATAAACAGCACATATTTGCATAGCGACAGGGGAAACACACATGGCTTGAGCTTTATTTGTTACAAATGAATTAAGAACATAGCACAGGAGGAACACTGCAATTTTTTGGGAATAGTCTTTTTATTGTTTGTTGCACTTGGTGTGTAATGTGCTACTGATGTTTTTCTTCTTTTCTAAATTCCTGCTTCAGGAAATTTCTGTCATTTTAACAGCAACTTATAATTGGGTTGAAGCAGGATAAGTTCCTTGTGGGCATATCTTTAATAGACATGTCTTTACCAAAGTGCCTTAAAGAAAGCTCACCTCTCAATCAAGCCATCAACAAACGTCTCTCGAGCCGAGCACTTCACTTTGGGCTCAGCACTTATTAATTTCGTTAATTGACCTTATATTATGGTTTTGAACCTGGTTATGTTATTTCAATCAGTTTCATTTTGTCCTTCTGCCCTGCTTTCAAAGGATGCACAACTGGTGCTGTGGTCACTGATACGTGTATCCCTCGTGAGTACTGACACCTCTTGGGCTTCTGTGTGTGCAGTTAAACCAGGCATTCATGAAGAAAATCCCACCAGGAGCCCAAGCGTCCAACATTCTCGTTGGCGAAGTGGACTTCCTCGAACGACCAATTACGGCCTTTGTGCGGTTGGCGGCCGCAGTGCCCTTGGGTGACCTCACTGAGGTGCCCGTGCCTACTCGGTTTCTGTTCCTGTTGCTTGGGCCTCAGGGCAACATGGTGCGCTACCACGAGATTGGCCGCGCCATTGCTATTCTCATGTCTGACGAGGTGAGTGTACAGTGTGCCTTCTGCTGCAGGTTTACATGATGCTGAGGGGCTCATATGAGCAATGTCAGCTACTCCTATATGGAATGCCACTGTCTGTATTTATATCTGCAAACAGAATTTTCATTAACCTCCTCAGGCCCAACAATTTCTTAATGACATGATACCTTATAAAGTCAATTCTTATTGTCAACCACTCTCTTATGAACCTGAAAAATGACTTCCTTGATCAAATGGAACTGGCACACGCTCGCGTCAGCACCTCCATGTATGTAAGCAAAGAGTGCACCTCACCGGTTTGTTCAGATAAATGTGCCTTTTGTTTGTCTAACATCACACGGCAGTTCCTCGTGTTAACTTTTCATTCTGGATTGCTGCTTCATCTGGCGGCTTTAGAAGTGTACTATGTACACATTCATTTTTCATTGTCAGTGACAGTGGAGTGGTACATCGCAGTCCAAGTATCAATCTTTCTTAAAACCGTTGTGAACAGGATGATTACATGTTTGACATACAGTGTCGCCTGAATGTTTATCATTCCTGGTTTAAGTAATGACAAGGATGAACGCCGTTGTCTGTGGGTGCATACACTGGGCCTGAAAAGGTTAACAGCCTTGCAAGCTTAGAGTAGATAAGTGTGCTTGCACTGGCAAAGGATACATGGGCTGCGTTATACGTAGTATAATTTTGCTTGCCCTTACAGCAAACTTTTAGTCTGAACAGCGACTAAACATTTTTGTACTCACTCATGCACATGCTTAAAAATTTTTTTCATAAGCTGTGCACAGGTTGATATCCACAAAAATAGTTTCTTGTGGTCAGTGGGCTGATTGTCTCAAATAAACACTATGTGTCTGTCTTTGGAATGGGTTTATCGCCACATGAAAGAACTTGGGCATACTAGCAAGACAGTGTGTACAGTTTTCACCACACCTTCTCAGCACAGCCACTGTGCTATTGCAAGTCCCAATATGTGTCCTGAGCATGTTGCTGGCAGTTAGTGGCATTAATTAACTGAGGGGGCAAATTGATAATGGAATAAAGGTTGAAGTGAAGAGGGACTGACACTTGTCCTGTTCCTATCACCATCCATCACCACGATTTTTCATATCATGTTTCTCACAGTGGGGCTATATGGTGGCCCTCTTCATTTTTTTGTCACTCCTCTGGCTGATACAGGTGTCGAAATAAGTGAGCACTCCTGTTCTTTCAGGTCTTCCATGACGTTGCTTTCAAGGCCAAAAACAGAGACCACCTTCTGGCTGGAGTCGACGAGTTCCTGGACGCAGCCACAGTGCTGCCTCCAGGTGCCTGGGATCCTTCCATCCGCATTGAGCCCCCGCAGCATGTTCCCTCACAGGTGGGCCCCCTTTCTTCCTCCCATTGTAGCCACAGTCAGTGCACTTTTAAAAGAAATATCTGATTAGTATTCAAATATAACTTCCAACATTTCTCGGATGTTGTGGGGCCATAGCAGTCTCTGCATGAGCTGCATCCATATTGCAACAAGCCACTAGAATAATTTGAATGTCTTTAATAGTTATCAGCAGTAATAGTCCCTGTAAGAGTCCTTTAACGCTCAGATTTATTTGGTTTGTTGCTCAATATTTCGAGAAAATATTTACGAGAAATTTTAAGTTAAGCATTATTCGTAAGTTACCCATCTGAAATAGCAAAATGTCCCCTTTTATTATAACAGGAGACTTGGTGAGCCAGAAAACATGCTAATAAGAAAGATAGGTGCTGATGCCACCCTGAAGTACTGTAACAGCTCATCATAATGTCATGGATTTTAATGCTGTTTACTCAGGTCTAGATGATTATTCGAGTCATCAATTAATTCACCATTGCACTGTGATTTGCTAGCACAACCACCCGAAAAAGGTGTTGGTCCTGGGTTTGAAACCCAGACCAAGACGAATTTTTCCTCAACTGTGAAGCTTTCTTTCTGAGAAACGAGTGTCGGTTTCCTTTGTAGCTTCATGCTACATTCGGGTGGGTGACAATATTTTCCTTTCATGCGTGGTTGTCAGGAAGGGCGCAAGAAGCAGGAGCCTTCGAAGGAACCGGCTTTCTCCCCAGAGGAGGAGGAAGAAAAGGAAAGAGAGGAGAGTGGTCTCAAGAGAACTGGAAGGTAAGTATGTTCAGCTAGTGTGGACAAGGAGTCCCTTCACTGCTGCAAGAGACTAAGAGACAAAAAAACTGAGTGAAGGTAATGCCACACAGATTAATAGGGGAGGGGGCAAATGAAAGCTCAAACAATATGCAAGAAAAGGAAATTTAGTCCTTTCTTTGCATTATTTTTCCAAACAGCCTGTGTTGTGCAACCTTCACTCTGACATGAAAAACCAACTATACTCACAGACAACTTTCTGTGGCAATGAAGGGAATGCTAAGGAGGCAAAGCAAATGTCTGACAGCGCTCGTGGAAATAGTCCCAAAGTCTCATCTGCGATTGTTTAAGCTGGAGAACAGAAAACATAAACATATTAGTTATTACAATACTTTTATTAAAACAAGACATGCACCACTCAACATTATAATCAAATTTTATTTTTCCACTTTATTTTTCTGCATATTGTCAAATGTGAAACCAAGTAGCAAGCTATGCTGATTTAGTGTCTGCTCTGTGAAACTATAATAGAAAGCACTGTCGAACTCGGCCGGACTACTTGGAAGAGTATCACAGGTGCAGTAGCTCTGCCCCTGTAAGTTTTCCTTCATTGCCACAGAAAGTTGTCTGGTGGCATACTTATTTTACAAGCTTTACTAATTAAAAGATGAGTTGCGACATGCGTGTTGGCATGCTTCTCAAGGACAGACTCTCGTATAAGATAAATTTTGTTAATGGGAACAATACGGGGACCTTTTTTTAAGACACTGCTTTATGCAAAAAAAGTGAGGCGTGCAGACAGGACACAAGAGAAGTGGACAACACAAACGCTGACTATCAACTGAAGGGAGCATTGAGGCGAAAAGAGAAAGAAGACACAAAACTCATTTGCGCAAGCTCTGGAATGGCATCACCACATGTCAGTCGGGCACATGTCTACGTGCCCGACTGACATGTGGTGATGCCATTCCGGAGCTTGCGCAGATGAGTTTTGTGTCTTCTTTCTTTTTTCGCCTCAACGCTCCCTTCAATTGATAGTCAGCATTTGTGTTGTCCACTTCTCTTCTCTTGTGTCCTGTCTGCACGCCTCACTTTTTTTGCATAATGAATCCTTACTAACTAGCCCAGCTTTCTGTTGTTCGATGCCTTCCTTAGCAAGTTATTCCAACTTTTTCATATTGGGTGTGCGAATTTATAGCCTCTTTTGTTAGCGGATACTGGAGATGGTGCAGACTAAAAATGAACACCAATCTCAAAGATAGATCAGGTGTCAGTGGTACCAGTGCTCTCAGTATTCATACTGGTGGTGCTCGTGGTTGCCAGTGGTGTCAGTACTGATGGTACTAGTGTGCAATACTAGTGGTACAGTGGTATCTGTGGTACGATGGTAACACTGATAAAGAAAGCATTCTTACATTCTTCCCTCATGACAGCTAGTGTTTTGAGACACCATCGTTGAGATGCTGCACCCCTGGTTGAAGATGCAGATGCTGTTGTTTGAGATGCTGCGGGCCTCTCAGAATAAATTATATGTTTCGTACACATCTTTCTCACCCCAACTTGCGCAGAAAAGCATTGTCTTTTGTCGATGTCAATTAGAGGTCGAATCACCTTCCAACTGTTTAGTTTCCCATTAGTTTACCATAGATATTAGTGTGCTTTTGTTAGGGTAACATTCCTGCAAGATGGATTTCCAAGCTCTCTTGAATCTTGTTAAAGAGAGCTTACTACATCTTTTTAAAAACTGGCTTGTTAACATTCATAACATTCCCTATAAATGCTATACTAATTTTTTTTTCTGCTTTTGTAGATGTCCACTTTTGTGTCCATGGCAATATATATATATATACAAGCGAGCAACAGAGTTCGATCATCTGTTTTTTATTTAAATGGGGAAGAAAAACTAGATGTGCCAGCTGGGAGAGATGGAGGGAAATACTGGTATTATAGGCAAGGCACACGCATGCTAACATTTAATTGTAGTCTGTCAGAAGGGATTGCAGGAGCTATGATATCCTCCTATCTTTGACAGGATTTCCACTTCAGTTGTCCCTTTCATTGACCACCGCATCTCTAACATAAATATTCCATTGCACAGGTTGTTTGGTGGCCTTATCAACGACATCAAACGCAAAGCGCCATGGTACCTGAGTGACTTCAAGGATGCCATTGCCCTTCAGTCTATTGCTTCCGTGTTCTTCTTGTATTTCGCCTGCCTTACGCCCATCATCACTTTTGGTGGTCTTCTGGGCTCGGCAACAGAGCAGAGAATTGTGGGTATTGCTATCTATACTAGCTTCTACTTTTATGTGTGCTTTCAAGTTGTAGCATTAATGTGGTTTAAGCTCATCTTTGAAGCTCATTCTTGATGAAAAAGAAGAAAACATTCTCCAATAAGTTTGTGTAAATGTGCAAAAGATTTTTTTATCTTCAGTGCTATTAGTTTTAAAGAATTATGAGTAGTTGTCAGATATCTCCAAATCAAAAATATGCTCTTTTGTCAGAGGCACTACTTATGAGTGCGTTGCAGCATATATTGGTAAATTGCAATGGACAGCTTGGCAAAATGCTGTAGGGGAATTTCTGATGGGAGTCAAGTAACTAATGACATGAATTTATATGTGCATTCATTTTATTGTTATAGACAGATATGCTGTTAATGAGAACCAGAATGCTATGATTGGTACTTGTATTCAGATACTAATATGGTCTGTGTGTATTTGAGAATTTGTTTTTCTAAGTTGTGTGCAGTGCCTGGCAGCTCCTGTATAGCAAGTGGCCAAATGAACCCTCCACCATTGTGTGCTTGCAGGCAGCCATGGAGAGCTTGATGTCTGGAGCTGTGTGTGGAATCCTCTATGGCCTATTCAGCGGTCAGCCACTGACTATCCTGGGTAGCACTGGACCTGTGCTAGTATTTGAGACAATTCTATACGACTTCTGCAAGTGAGTTGTCATGCTGCCTTATTTCCTATATGTTTTATACTCATTGTAACTGCCATTAAATGTTCACAGTGTAGTTGTAACCCGCCGCAGTTGCTTAGTGGCTGTGGTGTTGGGCTGCTAAGCACAAGGTCGCAGGATCGAATCCCGGCCACGGCGGCCGCATTTCGATGGTGGCAAAATGCGAAAACACCCGTATACTTAGGTTTAGGTGCACATTAAAGAACTCCAGGTGGTACAAATTTCTGCAGTCCCCCACTATGGCATGCCTCATAATCAGAAAGTGGTTTTGGCATGTAAGACCCCATAATTTAATTTAATTTAATTGTTTGTGTAGTTGTAGTGTAACCTACTGGGATTATGGCAAGAAGCTTGAAAGGAAAAGCCAACACCATGTGGATGGCAGCCTATTCTTTCATGAATCTGCTTCCTCCTTGCAGTTTTCCATGCTATTGTTAATCATGATCAAAAGTGCCAGGCAAGTGCAAGTAAGATAGGAGCATTTTATACATGCACTAACTTAGAGCCTCTTTAAATTTGTGATGTGGTAAGCCTCTGTACAAGTGACCAAATTGTCACGACAGGAGGGAGAAGAGGAACAAACACAGTGATTGCGGATAACACGGTGTCACTTCTTGTGAAACACACATAATTCAAAAGTTGATGTCTATGTGTGTGTTTGTGTGTGCATGCAAGTGTAGGCATGTGCATACACATGTGTGTCTGTGCTAACTTGAGAGGCTTAAAAGTATGCGTTTTTCAGACACCACTGAAGTATCGCGGGTATTAGGCACATGCGGTGACTTTTGCCATTTCAAAGGGCTGAACCTGCACCAACACACTGCCCAGTCAAGGACTATGTAAAATAAAAAGTTTAACACAGAAAACAAATTTACATTCTTCGAAATATATGCATGATAGACATATAGAGATTGCTCGCTTGTAATACAAAAGCCTTCTGTGGATCCCAGAGTTTGAATTGCAGTGCAGATCACATGTAGTTTGTTAATGGCAGCATTGGTTCCGTGAACTTAGCAGGAGTTTTCATGGATAACATTACTAGGAAATGCAAGTTGAAAACAAGTAAAAAAATTAATGCCTGCAATGTTTCAATTGTTTCAGGGACCATGACCTGGACTATCTTTCACTACGGCTATGGATTGGCTTATGGACAGCAACCATCTTAGTTCTCCTCGTGGCTTTTGATGCCAGTGCATTAGTGTGCTACATTACACGCTTCACAGAAGAAAACTTTGCAACCCTCATTTCACTCATCTTTATCTACAAAGCCGTCGAAAACGTAAGTCGTTTGAATAAGCCTGATGTATTCCAACAGTGTGAACTGCCATTGGCAACACAAGTAAACATGCTAGTTTAATGCGGCAATTATAAAATTGAGCGTAATTGAGTGCACATGAATGTCTGCTGCCTTCAAAGTTGCCTGCTGTTGCCTCCAAAATACATGCGCTGAAGCCAGAAACCTCCGAGTATGAATCATGCATCTTAGAAAACCTCACACAAGATGGCAGCTACACAATAGCACATTGGTCAGTACATTCAGTTATTTCAGTCCACAGTGGTGGTGGCAAGAAACCTCTTCTTTTACAGTGGTAGCTGTAATGGGCTCACTCTCCTGGTCGTTTTGATGTCCGCTGGTGCCATTGCTGGAATTCCAAAATTCTTTGTGAGAAAATTGTGAAGGAAGAAAAATTATTTTTGTTCCTCGGGGATTTGAACTTGCGACTAATAGATTTTACATCTCAACAACTCTGCAAATGCTGCAGCAGAGGAGAATACTGATCGTGGAGAGCTTGATTGGCATTAACAGCTACCATGATTGACTAACACCCGCTCAACAGCTGTGTACTCGATAAAGCTGGCATCTGCACCTTCTTCATATTCAAGCGAGTCGCATTCCCAGTGTGGAGGTGGTCCTAAATTAAGTTTTGTTCTACATTTAATGACAATTAGCCAGCGCATATGCTTCGTCTTTATTAGTTTTCTTTTTCTAGTGCTTGGCTTCTTTTCATGTTTACTGTAAGGCGCTGATGTTGTCTTTCCTTCAAGGATAGTGCGAGTCCTATTAATGGGTTAGCCCAAAGGTTAATTTGAGAAAAACCGAACGAATCCAGCAGTAGGAAGTTAAAGGGTTGTTTTAGTAGAAACCAGTGGTAAAGCCCGGACAAGTAAGAGGAGGAAGAAAGCTGAGTCTGTATATATCGTAGCACCAGGAAGCGTAACTTCCATAAATGAATAGACTCACACTTATTTCACTTCTCGAAAAGAGCTTGCTTATTTGCACCTGCGAATGTTTACTCCAACAAACACCACACGAGAGAGTCTAAAGCTTACTGTGCATTATATTTTGCCGACTGTTATCACTGCTTGGCGTTACAGGTGAAAATGTCATCTTTTTAAGTGCACTTTTATTCGCCCTTTCCCTCCACTTTGCGGGCGATGCTGTTTTTGCCAAGTGTACAAATGTGCCACTGAGATTGTGACTGGGTAGATAACTTGTCGCTGGCTGCTGTCTTGCCAGGCGTGGAGGTTGCTGAACCACGAAGGTCACTGGGTACGTGCAACTGGATATGTTTCACAGTGCATGTGCCCATTCTTGACCAATGCCTCAGAACGAGTGTGTGCCACTGTGATGCAAGAGGTATACAGAAGCCTTAAATGAATTGTAGCAGCTGAGATGTGATGAGTGGCCGCACTTATTGAGGAAGCTGGCCTGACCATGAAAACGAATGCATTGAACACAGTGGAGGAATCGGCGAATATTCAAGTTCAAGTTCAAGTTCAAGTTTATTCATCAATGATGTCAGTTTTACAAAGAATTGTATGCAAAATTAGCACTACACAGGGAGTCCCAAAGTTAAAAACTGTCGGGGGGATTCCCATACATGAACAAAATGAAAAAAAAAATGATATACAGATCAAGCATTGGTTATGGTGGCTTTACAGACAATTTGATAAAATAAGAAAAAGCGTGGAAAAACAAGAAAATATAAAATTGTTTAGTAAGACAACAAATTGCGAAGAAACCTTCTGTAGTGAACAAGCAATGCAAATTTACAATACAATAAAAATAGGAGTAATATAACATGTAGTATAATAGCTAAGTCAATTATGATTACAATCACAAAAGTCAGTGGTTAGGATGAAGAGAGTTGCTGCATAAAGTATTTCTTAACTTGATTCTTGAATATGTGCTCTGTGGGGGATGATTTAATGGTATGTGGAATAGAATTCCATAGTTTTATTCCCACAAATGTGGTAGTGGACTTACCATAGTTTGTGTGCACTTTAGGTAAAAGATGATTATCGAGTTCAGAGAACCTATTAGTTTTAGTATTTACAAAAGTTTCAATAACAAAGCCATCTATGTGTGCAATATTACGAAATAACTTATAGATCACAATTGTTAGCTTTAACTGAAAGAGCTGATGAAGAGGACGAATGGTTAAACTGCAATAAAGTGGCGCTGCATTCGATAGGAAATGGCTGAAAGTCATGAGGCGAATCGCCTGATTCTGCAGGCATTGAAGTTGGCTGAGGTGAGCGAGGTATGTGTTTCTCCAGGCTGATATGCAGTAAGATAAATGGCTGTAAATGTGTGCATGATAAAGGGAATGGATAATGTGTGGCTGAAAATATGAGCGGGTTTTGATTATGGCGCGTATTCCAAACAATATCTTACGGACAAGTGACTGCGCATGAAGATTGAATTTCAGATGTCTATCTAAAACTATGCCAAGAAACTTAGTGCTATCAGATATTGGTATTAAGTTATTTTCAAGACACGCCGATATAGAGTTCGAAATTAGTGTCGGGAAGGAATGAAAAACCATAAAAACCGTTTTTAGCGGATTGATTCACAACATGTTCTTTCGATACCAGGAAGTTATGTTATGCAGATCAATGTTAACATTTCGCTGTAGCTCGTCGACATTGTTAGCGCAAGTAAAAATAGTCATGTCGTCTGCATATAATATACAGTCCGTAGTAGTCAGAACATTAGGTAGGTCGTTAATAAATAGCAGGAACAGCAGTGGGCCAAGGATTGAGCCCTGAGGAATGCCTTGATATATGTTCTTAGCAGATGAGAGTTTGCCGTCAATCAATATTGCGACCATATAGCTGGGCACCGAGTGCGTTCTCCACCGTGTGCAGAGCTAAGTTCGTCTTCATTGCCACGATGTTAACGGTGGCATTACAGTATTTAGATATGTGTTGCCATTCTATGTACATACACATCTGATGGATATTTTTCCCTCTAAAGTATATCATACATTACCTTTCTCCTCCTGATGCAGACATTTAACAATTATGGGCATGTCATCTGCTTTTGCTGCTGATTCACTAACTCAAACAAGCTTTGCCTAATTTAGATTTGAGCACTGTGCCAGACCTCTCCTTCTCTTTTTTTTTTCTTCTTCTTCTTCTCTCTCTCTCTCTCTCTGTTTACTATATGGTTAAGGAAGTAGGGTGAGTGGGACAAAGTGACTCTTTGTAATGTGGGAACTATCACACGAATGGAAAGATCTGGCAGACATACAGACAGATCATAACCAGTTCGGAGCTCTCAGCTGCTGTTGCTAGGATAATAGGAGTGCATGTTTACGTATATGTGCTCAAATAAGTTGGTAAATGGTAAAGTTATTCTGTGGCGATCAGCATGGGAGCTATGAAATAGGAGTGGCTGCATAGGATATCTGTTTATAAGATGCTTATGTGTAAGCCGGTGCAAACATTCAAAACATTTGAATATTAAATTGAATATTGGCCTATTTGATTCAGTGTTCGAAAGCGCTATTCGATTAGGCCCTCAAATCGAACAGTCACTATTTGAAAAGCTGAATATTTTTCAAATAGTTTTCAAATACTTTACGTCGTTGACTGTGCACAACCGAGCATGAAATAGACAAAGAAATGCGATAACGTTTATCCCAGTGGACATAACAGTCAACAGCATGCTATGTCATTCAGACAGCCAGACTTTTCTGGCTAAACAAGGTCACCTGCAATGAAATATTTAGACATGCCTTTCGGCGGTGGGTATTGTTTCATACAATTTGTAGATGCAGCACCTGTGTCCTCTTATCCGATTAAATATGAGTATGTTTCATTAAAACATACTTTATACAGTAGTGGCACCATCTGCCACGGCCATTCTAACTAAAGAAAAAGCACTTTTTTTTTTCGGTTTGCCATTGCAGATCTTTCCGTTCTGCCATTTGGTAGTGAAGGCACACACAGTTATTAATTTGGCCAACAAGGCTACCTTTCTAAACTTTATATGATAATGCATGATCACGCTTGCTCCGAAGAGACCTAAGTTTGCGGACAAACTGCTTAGCAATTGTTCTTAGTTCTCCCTTTGTGCTTTTAATAAAGCATGCTACATATATGTGGCATGCTTCATTTAAAAATTTTATTTTTAAACTTTATTTAAAATATTTATAAAAAAAAATGTGTCACTGCACATTATAATGTGCAGTGACAAATCTTTTCTAATGTTGTGAATACTAGGATGTGAAAATTGTTTGATATTAATGGCATGGAGACTGTAAATTATTTGCAAACTATTAGAAAAATATTTGGTATTCGATTCAGTTTTGACATTTGATTCCTATTCGATTTTATTTGCTTCTAGCACTATTCAATTAGCAGTATTCGATTCGGTCTCAAAAAACAAATCTTGCAGTCCTACTTATCGGTAGATAAAATGCCTACTTTTAGCTTTTATTTCAGTGGACTTTCTTAAATTGAATTGAATTTTGGGGTTTTATGTGCCAAAACCACGACTTAATTATGAGGCATGCCATAGTAGGGGACTCCGGAATAATTTTGACCACCAGGGGGTCTTTAATGTGCCTCCAATGCATGGCACCACAGGTGTTTTTGCATTTCGCCTCCACCAAATGCGGCCGCTGCGACTGAGATTTGATCCCACGACCTCGTGCTTAGCAGCACAACACCATAGCCGCTAAGTGACGGTGGCGGGTAGTGGACTTCTCTAAAGGGCAACATGTATTCCAATAGTGTGTGTACTGACATTGGTTTTTGGTTGTCATGTGTGCAGGTGTTGAAGATTGGCCACAAGTACCCGATGAACCTGGATATTGACCTGCGTGTTGACTGCTACTGTGAGCCGCCAAATGGAACGGACTTGTACAATTCGACTTATAACTGGACCGTGTTGAGCAAGCATGCCTGCAAGGAGCTCGGAGGCACTCTGCAGGGTCTGGGCTGTCAGTACTATGCGGACGTCTTTCTGTTCTCAGTGCTGCTGTTCATCACCACATTTGCACTGGCCGTCTTCCTCAAGGACTTCAGAACCACCAGCTACTTCCCCACCTATGTGAGATCCTCCTGCTTCTTGTTTTGGTTTGCATCGCCAGAAGGGCAGTCGTTAACATGTTAAGTTCCTGTGTTACCTGTATTTATTATTTTAGCTGCTCCATTTACCTTTGAACACATGCTCTTGTGGCCAATTACATTCATGGTGCCTTGAGAGGAACTCTAGAACTGCTTCTGCATGCACAGGCTGCTGGCCAACAACGCTGAGGCACTCCTCTGGCCACGTGGCCCTTTGTGTGTGCAGGAAGCAGCTTGCAAAACTTTAATTAAATGTTTAGAGCAAGCAGGACTTGCACTCAGCTGCTCTACAAACAGTGCCCATAGTAATGGCATGCAGGACCATGCAACAAATATACCTGCGGTGTGACACTACATGCAAACAAAGGTAAATGTTGACTTAGCTACAGACTGTATAGGTGTAATTGTATGCAGTAGAATTTCGTTAATTTGACTCTGGTTAATTCAATCTTTCATTTAATTCAATCCTAACGAAAGGTCCCAGTCGGCGCTGGTGCATTTCTACGGGCCCAAACATTTATTTCAATCCTAAGGTTGGCCTTTGCTTAATAATTTTAACTTACCAGCCAACATGCACATGCCTGATGCCTGTGGTGATGCCAGTAGCCACCCCTTTTGTGGCAGCATGTCCCGATGAAGCTTAGAGGACTTTGGATGTGTTGAACACAGGTCAAAAATGTCTCCCGTCAAAAACCCCCATTTGCAGCTTACCCTTGGATGCTTTTCAAACAATAACAGTAGCTCACGATGTTTCATCATGGTATTTACCAAATTCTAATGTGTGCCCTTTTTTTTACCAAGAAAACTTGGCCAAAAATCATCTGCACGGTGCATGTGGATGCAAAAACAAAACTTTATTTGCAGTGTTCATATTTACCGCATAAAACTGCTGCATTGTGGCGAAACTGACGGTAGGAAACCGGCTGCCATTGTGCAACACATATTAGACCCTTAATTTTTCTTGCTAGAAAACTGGGTACACATTAAATTTCTGCTTTGTTTGGGAGCTTTAATGTCACTTCTATATTAGTTTACTGCTTTGGACAAATAGAAAGCAGGCAGGCATTTGATTCGGGGCTTGTCAGAATCGGGAAGATACTACTGCCAAATGAATGAGGTGGCACATTCGGGCGGCTTTTTCTGTATCTTGTTCATTTCATACCACCAGATAATTCGATCAATTTCATCGGTCCCATAAAGTTCAAATTATCAAAAGCCGACTGTATAATCTTCAACTACTTACTATCATCCCCTCTCCTACCATCTCTCCCTGTCCTTTACTCCTATATTGCCTTTGGGATCAGCCCAGAGCATAAATAAAAAGGTTGTAATGTTTCTTCGCCAGAGTACAATAAATGAAAGGTTATGCCATTGCTGTTGACGTCATGTTATCATTGTCGTTTTGCTGCTGTCATCACATGCATGCTTGTGTCACACACACAATTCCTCACCTTACACGGGCATGTTCATTCATCTGGTCACACTTAGCAGAATCCCAAAGGTTGCTGGATAGACAGCTACAATCAGAATGTTTCACTTAGCATTGATATTTACAGCGCACGGGATCTGCACAATTTTTTTTTAGTAGAGCGCTAATTACTATTAGTGCTGCAGTGTCTGGCTTCACATTTGTGGGATGTTGCGCGTTTTGTTTCACAGGTGCGAGCACTGGTGAGCGATTTTTCCGTGGTTATTGCCATCTTACTCATGACTGTAGCAGACATGCTTCTTGGCTTGGACACTCCTAAACTGGAGGTGCCTGAAAAGTTTGAGGTAAGTTTAATGAGTCTGCAGGAGTTCATTTAGAAAAACTGCTTTCCACAAGCATATGCCGAATTTGTGTGAACATAACATGGCCCTATGTAACAGAGGTCTTAAAAAAATAAAAAGTTTTATTTACAGCTTACAATGTCAAATTGCCATTTTTAACCTGTTACTTCCTTTGTACAGTGCTGTGCTAGTTTGCACATTAGACATGTGGGGAAGCCTACCTGACAAATACTGGATGGCTTTCTTCGGTTGCTGAGGTGCTTAGTGGCAGAACACAGTGCACTGGACACAAAAGAGAAAGAATTCATTCGAGCGGTACGACGGTTTGCTTGAGTAAAACTGCTCTAATCTGCTGCTCTGCTCAGATGGGATTAGGTGAGCTGTAAGAGTCATATGAGGTTGATGATGAGAATAAACTGTACTGCTTCGATATGTAAAAATCTGTCTTGAAAACTTGTTTACAGCTACAAATGAAAAGCTAGTGACACATAGAGCTAATGAAGTAGCGTTTGCCTGCCATTTGTATGTGCGCTAGAGGCAAACAACAAAGTGTGTGATTCAGTGTTTCGGGCAGTTTGCACTAGTCACAGTTTGGAGAGCGCACATGTCAAATGTGATGCATGTCTGATTGCACAATGCCAATATCTGTGCTAGAGGCTCACACGGCCACACTGCAGTAGCCCCCAAGGCATCGTCCAGTGTATCATGAACAGAAATGTAGCATGAAATGCTCTTTTGTTGAGATGACCAGGAAAAAAGAAGTCGCAGTTTTGCCCAAAAGGCGAAGCATCGATTGTGATAGCAAATTAGTGGCCTGCTATACAAAGTAAGGACAGTAGTTATATCAGCCCTGTAAACTTCTGAACATAGGCATACTAACTAAATGAACAAGTATGGTGTCACATGTGCACAAGCAAACATGAACACATCTCGCTCAGTGACCGTGAAAACTCGCTGTCAGAATGCTGGAGTGACGAAGCGCAGTAGCAGCAGTGAGCGAATTGACCTTCATGCTGCCTCTCATTTCAACATGAACTAAGCCACGAAAACACAGCGCAAGGTGGACTCTGTTCCTGTCGCAGATGGCTTTCAACATGGTGCAGCCCGGGCGAGTGTGTGTGGCTAAACAGCTGCTGCCAGAGTAGAACCCCTCCCTCCTCTCCCTCCGGAGGCATGCGCATGATGGAATATGGCATGCTTTCTCTCCGCTTCCCTCCTTTGCATGCACGAGATTGAGTCGCCACCCTTGCACGCTTTCACTCGCACATACAGCACACGGCGTGCGGCGTCAATTTTACTGCCCTTGAACTTTATGTGGAACCTCACGGTAACGGCGACAACAGAAATGTGCCTGGAGTGTCCATATAATTTTATCGCAATAAAATTGCACCAGAACTCATCTCACGATGAATGTCAAACTTAATGCGATTAGCAATGTAGCGTCAGACCGTATTGCCACCACAGAGGTGTGTCATATACGAGGCATGTGTGCAGCTGGACTCCTCTCTCGTGCTTCGCTCTTGACACGCTGCGTTATTCAGCAGTGCCACCGCGAAGTCTGCATGTGACATTTGTGTGAATATACATTCAGACAAGCTGTCCGAGTATATATGACACAGGTTTGATTCCGCCAAGCAGGGAATAAATTTTATGACTTTTTTTTGCCTCTGAAGAGTGGCTCATACTAAGTGGCACATAGTTGCACAATTTGGCGTCAAAGACGTTCGTTGAAGAGCGTCACATGCTCAATGGCACATACCCAGTGACCAAAACCAACATTGAAGACTTTCATTGAAGTGTGGCGCATACCTAGTTTCACATAATCAGTGATTTAAGTCAGAGTGAACGAGGTTCATTGAAAAGTGGCACATAAGCAGTGGCAGTAACG
Organism: Dermacentor andersoni; assembly: GCF_023375885.2. Taxonomy (NCBI): domain Eukaryota; kingdom Metazoa; phylum Arthropoda; class Arachnida; order Ixodida; family Ixodidae; genus Dermacentor; species Dermacentor andersoni. The sequence goes on from NC_092815.1 coordinate 29,564,515, forward strand.
CAAGTTGGCTTGGAATGGTTTAACTGATGAGCGGCTCAAGCAGCGTCACACACGCATGACCCAAGTTTGCCCAATTGGTTTCAAACTCAGTTCCTTCATCACAGCATCTCGGTGTTCTAACCATTGGACCACGAACTGCGCAGTGGCTAAGTTGGTGGGAAAATGGTTAGAGATAGGCGCAGGCAGACGGTCAGATAGACAGCCCCTGAAAAGGGCATGAAGTACCCGAAGAATGCTAATCACATTAAAAGTAAAGCACACTGTATCTAAGCAAATATAATTCATTTCCTATGCTTCGCCCATCATGCTCAGTGCACAAGTAACAAACCATTCACACTCGTAGCCAACCTGGGAGGGCCGTGGCTGGCTAATTCCGGTGCTGGGTCGCAATCCCTGGTGGACGATCTTAGCCGCCATAGCCCCTGCAATGCTGGCGACCATCCTCATCTTCATGGACCAACAGATCACAGCTGTCATCATCAACCGCAAGGAAAACAAGTTGAAGGTCTGTCATAATGCTGCATCACCACTTTCATTTAGGTCTAGGCTTTTGCTTCCTTAAACATTAGTAAAGTGCAAATTTATCATTGCCACTTGTGGCTTCATCCCGATTGACAAGCACCCCCTGCCGCCTTAAGGCGCAAGTGGTGCTGTGCTGCCAGTGTACAGCATTATGGCTTGTGCAAAATGCGGCAGAAGTACTTTGCTATCGGCAGCGTTATTGTTTTGACTTTCAATACTAAGATAAAAATTTGATATACTTTAGATTTTGGCACTCATTGAGTTCGATACACAACTTGTCTGCAATCTATAAATTGACAAAAATTTGCAAGTAAGGTCTTTGCAGCCTTGGGGCATGGAAATGTGTGCCTAATTAAATTTATTGTGACAAGAGATGGGCATGAAGTCCTTTTCTATCAAAGTTACGTTTTGCACAAAATATGGTATATGGGAAACAAGATGTCGCTAAATGTCCAGATGCTGGCTGTGGGTACTTCAAGTAATCGCCATTGACACTGAAAGGATATGTTATATACCCTGAAGCGTGTAAAAAATCTTGAACCGCACATTCTTCAATTAGTAACCACTTGTTTTATGGCAAATTAAGTAAACCAGGCAGGATATATTTGCATCTCCCAAGAAAAAAAAAGCATTTTTAATTAGGAAGGTAAAACCACGGGAGGCATGCACAAAAAGCAGAAAGGCCAACAAAGCCATGCTGGAACACCTGTAATTGAGCAAATCATGATTTAGGAGGTATATATAGAGAATCATCTAAGGTTTGATTGCTTTCTTTTCTTTAGAATAGAGCAAATGAAATTAAATCAATTATTAGTGCACAAGCACTTAATACTAACGACAGCTGTTTTTTAAACCCCCTCTTCATTTTACTAGATTGTCAAACATAACAAAGCAGGCTGTCGTGACATGCATTGGACATGACAATGCAACTATCATGGCTTAGAGATCAGCAGCAAGTCATTGGTCCAGTCATAAATGTTTCATGATCAACATCAGGCCTGCTGCTATGGTCATGTGCATGCTACTCAATGTTTGTGATATGTCGTAGAGACAGGACTTCTGGAAACTGAACTCGGTGTCACTCAGTAGAGAAAGCTTGTAATAAATAATCTGGCACATCTTCGTGGATTCTACAGTGTTCCACAAGATTATCAAGATTAGTTGTGACATTTAAATAATTTCAAGTAGAAGAGTTCATTAAAGCTGGAATGTTCATTTTAGTGCCTCTTTAAAGGGACACTAAAGGCTAATACTTACTAAGTCGACATGGACTGTTTAAATACCATTCCAGAAACCTCGCAATGCTTGTGCAAAAGAAGGACTTAGTTTATGTGAAAATTGCATCTGAAGGGTCTGCATATGTTATTTGAAATTCAAATCTCCCGCCACCCAACTGGGAGAGTCGTGACGTTGCATACGCTGTCACCACTCTTTGCTGCCGTTGGTGAGCAAAACAGCGCCCGACAGACAGCAGTACCGAGCCAAGACAGATAAAGTCAGAGCGGCTGATTCGCCGCTGCAGCTGCTTTTTGGTCAAGTGGCGTAAACCGTTCAGGCAACCCGTGTTATCACATGGAAGTTGAATTCTCTGCTATTTGCATTTTGTGAAAGTTTGCGAGCCAGCAAAACCAGCGCAGTACTATGTGATAACTACTGAAACGCGAAAGCATGGGCGGCACGGAGTCGAGCGAAAACGAAACCTGTCGACCGCCCACGTCATTGTCAAGGGCAATTTCGATGAGTTCTTTTGTCTAAAAATTGAATAGAACTGGACAAGTAGCATTTTATTTCGTCTTATAATACAATACAAGGATGTTTTGTGCGATGAGTGGTTGAGTACTAGTGACAGAATTTAACTGAGGAGTGCTTTTGTCATTGGGCAACTACTTTAATTTCCCGGGGGAGTCTCTAGTCATGTCCTGCATTTACCTCAATTTCTCAATTATTAAGGCTCTGTTCTTGAATATATTGATGCCTTAGAGATTCTCGAGCACTTATCTATCACTTTAGCTTGACTTAATATTTGCCTTTAGTGCCCCTTTAAGCGAATTTAGGTAAATGTTTGTGCAGTCGTACCGTAATCTGTATAGTATCGGCATTTAACCACTATTAAAGCAGTGATGTGAAGCATTGTTATAGCAAGCAGGCATAGAGAAGCTTGTGTGCTGACTAATTTTTGCTTACAATTTTGACATTACAAGTAACACTGTGCCTCTTGGGTGCCCCATCGTATCCTGCTCCCAACAGAAAGGTTGCGGCTACCATCTCGACCTCTTGGTGTTGAGTGTCCTCATTGCCATCTGCTCTGTTCTTGGGCTGCCCTGGTTCGTCGCAGCTACAGTGCTAGCCATGACTCACGTTAACTCTCTGCGAATGGAATCAGAATCGTCAGCACCAGGAGAGAAGCCGCAGTTCCTGGGTGTAAGGTGAGATGGATTTTGCACATTGCTGATAAAGAAGCGTGTAACCAGCATTTGTTAGGATTAATTTCCCAATTAATTCTGCTAGCCTCTCACTACACTGCCTTAAGCAAAGGGCCACGCATTCTTTTCATTGTGAGCTACTACCTAGCGCGATTGGCATGTGCACGTCATTGCATGCTTACCTTGCCATGTGTGACAGAGGAAAGCGGAAGAGTAATGGAAAGAAATTAGGCAGAACTCATCGGAGAATGATCATTAAAATGCATCAATAGCTTCTCAGTAGACATGCTGAGATGCGTTGCTGGGCATACTTATTTGCTGTGGCTTTGATTACACTGTCTCCGGGGTCGGCCCAGTTTACTCGGCCAGAATCCACAGAAAAGGGGGGAGGGGGGGTTCGAATTGAAAAGGAACTGTGACAATCGATATTCTGCAGCATGTGCCATAGCATGACGCAGGATAAGGGTTAAAAGAGATTGGCAAACACATATTGTTCTTCCTCAGTGTGAGAGCTATCATTAATCATTTAATGTTGTTTTTTGTTTAATTGATGCAATACTAAAGCTATATCTATGTCCACATTGTCTGCTGATTCCTTTTTTTATTTGCGCGCAGCATAGCATGCAGAAATGCACAAGGAAATGTTTATTCGTGCTTAGCAATGGTGAATACGTTTTGTCTTCAGAATGGCAAAGCCTTTAGTTTGAATTCAGTTTTATGCTCAAGTTAATCTGCTTTCTTAGTTAAAGAGGCCCTACAACATCTTTTCTTCAAAACTGAGAAGACATAGGAGGGAGGGAGTGTGATGTCCTTCAGTGAAAATATTTGCAGACAAATTTTTAAAAAGGGTCTAATAATAATGAAGGTATGTGTGCATACTATTTAATTTGCCCTTTCCTTTTCAACACAGCATTTCCTATTAGCTGGATTGGCACCGATAGCCAATGCCTTGTCTACTGCTCCTTTTGTACTTTCTCTTCTTTTCGCGGTGGAATTATGGTCAACGTTCCTCAGGAAGGTGCTGGAGCGAAACAAAGTCTAGCTACCATTCTCCTGTCAGCAGTTTTGAGTGCAGTAATTTCAGCTTTCAGAGCTGTAATGTGATGTACTAGGAGTCCTTTTTTCTTCTTTTTTTGATAACGAAGGAGAAAAATCGTGTATATTTTTATCCTCATTGCAGAGAGCAAAGGCTCACCCAGGTGTTTATCTTTCTTCTGGTGGGCCTCTCAGTATTCTTCACTCCTGTTCTCAAGGTATGCGTTTATCTCCTTTGTAATGGCAAGCTATAGTCATGTATTTAGTAACTTAAGCACACCTATGCTGTCAGAAGTGTGAGGCCATGACTTTGTTAAAAAAAATTGTGCAGAAACCATCGACAATGCTTGTCAGTATAAGTGAATAGCTTGAACGAATAAACAAATAAGATAAACAAGCGAACATACGAAATAATGAAACAGAGCATGAATGAGTGTGAGAAAGAAAACGAGAGAAAGGGAAGGAATGAACAAATGTTTTCCTTTCCGAGTCCAATCACTGACCTTTACAGACTTCTGACCTTCACAGACCTCTGAACAGCCACAAGAATGGCTGAAAGAGCTAAAGAAAGCTATATGTTTTAAATGCTTAACTGTCTTGCTGCACTTGCACACACACACTTGAGTTGGTACATGCAGACGAAGCTGCTGAAAATGCTGTAGGCTACGCACCTTGGCTTAAAAAAATACTCTTAACACAAAAGTTTTATGTACCTGGCTGCAGCAAAAACCTAGCAATAATTTTACACAAAAGGTTGCCTGTATTAAGCATCAAATAGTCATTTATCAAAGAAATTCCAGTTTGCAGGCATTAATAGATTATCTGAGCTGTAATGAGTGCTCAGTTTTTGGCTTTGTGTTCATCTAAAACTGGCTGCTGAGTGGCCATACAGTAAGAAGCATTAGTGTCGTGTTGTGAGTGATCACCTATGCTTAAACTTTATTGGCTCTTAAAAAAACAGAAAGCGTTCCCCAATTTTATTTTTTGTTGTTGCTCATGAAGTCGCAGGTGCCAATAATATATTCAAACAAAATGTGTATGCAAAAGTTTGAGTACTTAGTTGCACTGAAATTTGAGCAACCATTAGATAGTTGAAGCAGAATGTTGATGTCATTTTCTGTCTTTGCAGCGTATTCCTATGGCTGTATTATATGGTGTCTTTCTCTACATGGGAGTGTCATCCCTCAAAGGCTCACAGGTACTTTACTTCCCAGTTTACCTAATCTTTAGTGCATACAAATGGACCAAAGATCGAAAGTGAAATTTAAGTCAGTTGATTGCAAATGTCGTTTTTCTCCTCATACGTAACACTAAAAAAGAAATTATAAATAATGTTAATGGCTAACAAGTCTCTGCTAGCTACTATGCACTTTAAAAGTTTATCACAACATAAATGAATAAAAAAAAAAGACATTTCAGCTCTCATACGAGAGCCTTGTCCACAATGAAAGCAAAGGAAATCGGAGTTGATTATGCATGTATGAATAGATAGCACAGGCAAAGGGTATAAATGGAAAGAATGCTGTTGTCATTGCAGCTCAGCATGGCATCAGTCATCTGGATTAGTAATGACTTTAGACGACGATGCGAGGTTAGATTTCTTTCAGTGGCTAGCGCATGGGCCCTACCCTGGTCGATATCATGTCTTTTTAACACTGAATGTTCGGTGATAGCACTAGAAGATACTTTTTGCTTTTTTAACAACAACATCATCATCATCATCAGCCTGGTTATGCCCACTGCAGGGCAAAGGCCTCTCCCATACTTCTTCAACTACCCCGGTCATGTACTAATTGTAGCCATGTTGTCCCTGCAAACTTCTTAATCTCGTCCGCCCACCTAACTTTCTGCCGCCCTCTGCTACGCTTCCCTTCCATTGGAATCCATTCCGTAACTCTTAATGACCATCGGTTATCTTCTCTCCTCATTACGTGTCCTGCCCATGCCCATTTCTTTTTCTTGATTTCAACTAAGATATCATTAACTCGTGTTTGTTCCCTCACCCAATCTGCTCTTTTCTTATCCCTTAACGTTACACCTATCATTCTTCTTTCCATAGCTCCTTGCGTCGTCCTCAATTTAAGTAGAGCCCTTTTCGTAAGCTTCCAGGTTTCTGCCCTGTACGTGAGTACTGGTAAGACACAGCTGTTATAAACTTTTTCTTGAGGGATAATGGCAACCTGCTGTTCATGATCTGAGAATGCCTGCCAAACGCACCCCAGCCCATTCTTATTCTTCTGATTATTTCAGTCTCATGATCCGGATCCGCCGTCACTACCTGTCCTAAGTAGATGTATTCCCTTACCACTTCCAGTGCCTCACTACCTATTGTAAACTGCTGTTCTCTTCCGAGACTGTTAAACATTATTTTAGTTTTCTGCAGATTAATTTTTAGACCCACCCTTCGGCTTTGCCTCTCCAGGTCAGTGAGCATGCATTGCAGTTGGTCCCCTGAGTTACTAAGCAAGGCAATATCATCAGCGAATCGCAAGTTACTAAGGTATTCTCCATTAACTCTTATCCCCAATTCTTCCCAGTCCAGGTTTCTGAATACCTCCTGTAAACACGCTGTGAATAGCATTGGAGAGATCGTGTCTCCCTGCCTGACGCCTTTATTTATTGGGATTTTGTTGCTTTCTTTATGGAGGACTATGGTGGCTGTGGAGCCGCTATAGATATCTTTCAGTATTTTTACATACGGCTCGTCTACACCCTGATTCCGCAATGCCTCCATGACTGCTGAGGTTTCGACTGAATCAAACGCTTTCTCGTAATCAATGAAAGCTATATATAAAGGTTGGTTATATTCCGCACATTTTTCTATCACCTGATTGATAGTATGAATATGGTCTATTGTTGAGTAGCCTTTACGGAATCCTGCATGGTCCTTCGGTTGACGGAAGTCTAAGGTGTTCTTGATTCTATTTGCAATTACCTTAGTAAATACTTTGTAGGCAACGGACAGTAAACTGATCGGTCTATAATTTTTCAAGTCTTTGGCGTCCCCTTTCTTATGGATTAGGATTATGTTAGCGTTTTTCCAAGATTCGGGTACGCTCGAAGTCATGAGGCATTGCGTATACAGGGTGGCCAGTTTCTCTAGAACAATCTGCCCACCATTCTTCAACAAATCTGCTGTTACCTGATCCTCCCCAGCTGCCTTCCCCCTTTGCATAGCTCCCAAGGCTTTCTTTACTTCTTCCGGTGTTACCCGTGGGATTTCGAATTCCTCTAGACTATTCTCTCTTCCATTATCGTCGTGGGTGCCACTGGTACTGTATAAATCTCTACAGAACTCCTCAGCCACTTGAACTATCTCATCCATATTAGTAATGATATTGCCGGCTTTGTCTCTTAACGCATACATCTGATTCTTGCCAATTCCTAGTTTCTTCTTCACTGCTTTTAGGCTTCCTCCATTCCTGAGAGCATGTTCAATTCTATCCATATTATACTTCCTTATGTCAGCTGTCTTACGCTTGTTGATCAACTTCGAAAGTTCTGCCAGTTCTATTCTAGCTGTAGGGTTAGAGGCTTTCATACATTGGCGTTTCTTGATCAGATCTTTCATCTCCTGCGATAGCTTACTGGTATCCTGTCTAACGGAGTTGCCACCGACTTCTATTGCACACTCCTTAATGATGCCCACAAGATTGTTGTTCATTGCTTCAACACTAAGGTCCTCTTCCGGAGTTAAAGCCGAATACCTGTTCTGTAGCTTGATCTGAAATTCCTTTATTTTCCCTCTTACCGCTAACTCATTGATCGACTTCTATGTACCAGCTGCTTCCGTTCCCTCCTCAGGTCTAGGCTAATTCGAGTTCTTACCATCCTATGGTCACTGCAGCACACCTTGCTGAGCACGTCCACATCTTGTATGATGCCAGGGTTAGCGCAGAGTATGAAGTCTATCTCATTTCTAGTCTCGCCGTTCGGGCTCCTCCACGTCCACTTTCGGCTATCTCGCTTGCGGAAGGAGGTATTAATTATCCGCATATTATTCTGTTCCGCAAACTCTACTAATAACTCTCCCCTGCTATTCCTAGTGCCTATGCCATATTCCCCCACTGCCTTGTCTCCAGCCTGCTTCTTGCCTACCTTGGCATTGAAGTCGCCCATCAGTATAGTGTATTTTGTTTTGACTTTACCCATCGCCGATTCCACGTCTTCATAGAAGCTTTCGACTTCCTTGTCATCATGACTGGATCTAGGGGCGTAGACCTGTATAACCTTCATTTTGTACCTCTTATTAAGTTTCACAACAAGACCTGCCACCCTCTCGTTAATGCTATAGAATTCTTGTGTGTTACCAGCTATGTTCTTATTATTTTTAACATAATTGTTAGCAGTGTTCCGTGGTTGTGCAGTAAACTTTCGTTAATTCGACTCCAGTTAATTCGATTTCTTCGGTTAATTCGATCTTGACCGAAGTGCTGGTCAGTGCCCACACATTTCTATGGGCCCAAACTTCCGTTATTTCAATATCATAATACGGATCAGACTGGCCAGCTTCGCCGAAGTACACCGGTGTTATGTGGTGAAGCATACAATAAATGGAAACTGGTTACTGTCATGGGCCACAATATGCGCTTCTTAATTATACAGGCATGGACACACCGTCTCCGGTCACAGTATGAGCACCTCGACAGACGTTTAATAAGCACTCTGGCAACTATTAATTCAGATCTGTTTTTGACGTTGCTGTCGCGATTTGAGCCCTCTTTTTGCCCGCCATGCGTGTTTCGTATATGCGACCGTTAACGAGGCCTAGTACGCGTTCCTTAATTATACACACGCGTCGTGCACCGAGAAGCGGAGAAAAGGCAACTGTGTTTTGGGTAATCTAGCGAAAATGAAGGCAGCACGTTGAGAAAGCTCTGAAAGTCGAGGGTACATTTAAAGCCAAAAAAAGAGTGGGTGTCTTTCTAAAACTCTGAAGGCCTGCCGGTAAACTCATTAGGCATCTCGGTGCTCGTATTGTGACCGGTGATGGCGCATCTGCGTGTGTAACTAAACATGTGCTATGTCCCATAACAGTAACATATTTCTCCGTTTCGTATGTTTCACCACATCTGTACTGTGACGAAGCCGACTTTAAAGGCAACTACTGTCAAGTGAACGCTGTGTGTTGGCGTTTTTTTCTGCTGTTTGTTCCCATCAGGATCGAGTTAACGGAGGCCGACTTTACCTTTGTTACACAACAGTAACTGTATAATTTTAAAGTGAACTTTTTTTTCATTACCGAGTAACACATGTTGACTCTATTTAAGAAAACTTATGCATGCATAAGCATTACTAATAGGAAATTGCCAGGCTTATAGCACCAAAGGATGGAAGTTCACAGTGAAATGAAGTTACTTGTTGGTGTGTAGTGGAAGGCCATGGCAACAGCCGTGAAACTTCAAAAAGCATAGACACTGCTCACTTTGATGAACTTAAACGGGCTTTAATTTATCCAAATTTAAGAACATATAGTAAATGCGTGCATGTGACCTGTGTGGGGCCTGCCACTTATGTATGTGCATGCAACTATTTTGTGCAGTTCTTCGACCGCATACTGATCATGTTCATGCCACAAAAGTACCAGCCCGACTACATGTTCCTGCGGCATGTTCCCACCATGCGAGTGCACCTGTTCACGCTCATACAGCTCACTTGTCTCGTCTGCCTCTGGCTCATCAAGTCGTACAAGCCATCTTCCATTGCATTCCCTCTCATGGTAAGCACTGCTGCACTGTACTGTGCCTCTCATAGAGAAGCTTTCACTAAGACACTGCTGTGCCACTTGTATCATATTTTCATGTGTAAAGCCTTCCCCTCTATATAACAACCCCACCTATCATTACTACACCTTAAAAAAGTGGGGAGGGGGGGGAGGTTTATGTGTTTAATCCACTCAAATAATAGCATACAACAACTTTATTATCTCGGGAGAGAAAACTACTGGTCCAATTTTTGGCACAAAGCAAAGCTCCAGAAAACATTTTGTTTTTTATGTAGAATCATCACAACTTTAACTGCTGCACAGTTCGGCTTCACGGCAATAAGAGCTTTATTGCGGTGAAGTTCTCTTTAGGGTGAAGGGGGAATGTTTATCATTTTCTGCAGCTTTTATCACTATTGTTTTCTTTCCGATGCAGTCCTTCTCACATCTCATTTCATGGTCAAACGACTTCAGTCTTCTTTTTCAAACAGTGTCTGCAGAGTTTGTGATTTCGATTGTCATTTTATATTAAAAGCTTAGTTTAATTGCAGTATTTGTGAATAAATAAATAAATTAATTAATTACCATATTTACTTGCATTATATTCGCACTCGCGTAATGATCGCACTCCTTAATTTTGTCGTCAAAATTCGATTTCTTTCCTTTCCTGTGTAATGATCGCACCCCGAACTTGCCACAGCGATATGTCGTGTGCCAAGTCTAGCTAATGATGATTGCGCTTACCATCTGTCGAATCCTGTTGAATGCTATGCGAACGACTCTTCAAGACATACCAAACGGTCTGCACACACCGAACATTCTTAAGCAGATGCCCCATTTCATTCCTTTCATCACTTTCCACACTTTCATGAAAGAAAAGCTGCAACCAGATTTGCCTTGGCTTTATTATCTGTAGGCTTTGTAGTGGTTGTGGTCAACAGCAACAAAAAAAGGTGCTTTTCAATTCTTTTGGTCTGCACTCGTAGGCACGCAACAAATCGTGAGCGGCAACGATAGTAGCCACATTTACACTGATATGTTAGAAGTGTACCCTATTCATACGCTGACACTTCTAACACAGGTAAGATATTCGCCCACCCATAGCGCAAGCATGCCATATTAAGATAGTAGTGAAGACAAATGCCGCAGTTTCTGCAGCGTGCCCGCCATGGGTTTCTGTCACTGGCAGCTAAGTGCGCCCATCTCTGTTTCTGTCCACACAAAGTGGTCATGGCTACGTTATTGCCGCAGACTTGCCGATAGTAACAATAATATTCATTACTGATACGGAAGAAACTGTTTCAATGCGTGTAATGTCCTCGCGAGAAGAAAAAAAATCGTGTTCGGCGCGTTCGTCTTGCTCCGCCGGCCGCCATTTTTGTTTTGTTGTCCTACACTGTTACAACGGCAGCCGCCTATTTGTTGACCTGTTGTCATACCGCAGCAAATACAGGATGAAAAAAAAAACATGTTTTCTTTGCGCAGGAAATTTAACTAGCGTAACGATCGCACCCCTGAATTTTTGTCAATTTTTTTTTACAAAAAAGTGCAATCATTATGCGAGTAAATACCGTAATTGGTTGTTTTGCTACTTTTTATATAGCGTGTTTCTGCCCTGCCTTCCAGCTTGTGGTCATGATTGGTGTGCGGAAGTTGCTGGACTTCATCTTCACCCAGCGAGAACTGAAAGTTCTCGATGACGTCATGCCTGAACACACTAAAAAGAAGCGAGAGGAAGACAAGATGAAGGAAGCTGAACAGGAAGAATTCGAAATGAAGGTTTGATGTTCTCTGACTTATCTTTTGTACATTGATGCCTGTAACACATTGCCATGGCTAGTCAGGGAAACTACCTGCACTGTGAATATTTAATTTCTCCTGCTACATATGTCGGGATAGTTCAGTTACTTCCAGTGTAAACTTAAACTGACTAAAAAAGAGAAAGAAAGGGGGTTATATTTGAAATGACACCTGCCTCGCTTCACATTGAGTCTGTTATTTCAAATCAAATCAATTTTGTTTCACATCAACAGTTACAGATGTCCAGGGCACAGGCTAAAGTAAAGGCTCAAAGATTTGGCTTGACACGGCCTGTGGCTCGTAAGGTACAAATACTAATACAATAAATCAATGAATACATCAGTAGCAGAAACAAACATATTATGGATGGGTAGTCAGAACAAAATATATGGCACAGGATGCCTCTACAGTTGGGAATAATTCATGGCACAGAAAATAAGCAGCAGAAGGAACACTCAAGCACAGCCATTAACAAAAGCTTTCGTTCTAAGAAATGCACCAGTCTAATTTCGCAGATAATGGATATCACAAAAGATGCCTCCAGATTTTCTGCATAGTAACTGGCGTACTAGTAACCAGGCATGAAATGTCTTGTTGCATACACTTCCTTCAGATATTGCTGACTTTGCACGAATTCATTTGTGCTTGTTGTTGCATGCTTATGTGTTCATTGTTTAAAGGGATGCTAAAAAGAAACTCTAAATCAATTTAGACTGATAAAGTCAAAATTTTATTTTTGCTAATGTTGGGGTAACGGGTTGATTATTAGAAGAGAAAATTAAGGTCTAAGTTAAATTTTTTATTTGCATGTCGAAACCGCAGCACCTGTACGTCAGTGTGACGTCACGGATGTCAATGTGTTTTCTCTTATTTTGTTTGTTGTAGCACAGTAAAGTTCTTGAAACTTGCAAAATGTAGTTTTTGGCACTTTTGAATATACAGTCGAACCCGGCTATATCGAACTCGCAAAAAGACGCCTATCAGTTTGATATAGAGCATAATTCGATATAAGCCTGCTAAATAATTGGATGTCATAAAAGCACATATACCATACATAAAATCACTTTAATGATGAAACTAGCTTAGTTTCCCATGATATAGTCCTGCATTTTCTTCTGCTTGGGCGATTTCGCTGCCTACGGTGCACGCACTTCTCCACATTGTCTGCATTCCTTCTGCATTCGTGCAGAAGCACCGGACTAGTGCGAGCGCACCAATCACTTCGGAGGATGTGGGCAAAACACCGTCGTTGCTTTCCTCATTGTGCCCACTTTAACTAGTGCTTGGTACGATGTTGGCAATGTAGTCTCCGTTTTCGGGCTCCCCCGTAGTCGTGACCCCATCATTTGTACTCACAAACTCATCCACCATTGATTCGGCAACTGCTTCCGGAAATTCTGACAGCTCGCTCCAAACTTCGGCAACACCGGCAACGGCTTCGTCGCATTCATCAGAATTTACAATCATCACCGAGCACGCGGAAGCCAGCACGGCTGAAGCAATTTCAGATGAACCACTAGTACACGGCCGTGCGTACACATCGGGCACCACGGGCACCGGGTTGCGACTTTGGCCGCTTTAGTCCTAATGTCCCCCTTATTCTTCAAGATCGTGCTGAAAGTGCTCCTCGAAATCTTGCACACTGTGGTGACATCCGACTTCTCACTGCGTACGACCCGATTTATGATTTCGAGCTTCAGGACGAAAGGCGAATTCTGTCGCTTCATCACGGCAGCACTGCGGGAGAAAGCCCACAATGCGCACACACAATGAACCAGAAAAGCAGCAAGACTATGCTATGGTGTACTGGAATAAAGTAGTGTGTTGTCCGGCGGCGAAAACGTGCCTCTTTTTGCGATGACGGCCGGGAATGCTGGAGCACGCCGGTCCACTGCAGCGCCATCTGTCACTGCAGCCTGGAGTCATTGCTGGCAAGAGGAAAAATAATGGTGCAACACAGGGCCTCCAGGATTGGCAGTTATGGTTGTCGTGGAGGTCATGCATGTACGTTTGGAGCTCACCGATTGCTTGCTGTGGTTTTTCCTGCCGTGTTCACACATCCTATATGTGCACGGCAAGCGCTGTGTGTGTGTGTGTGTGTGTGTGCGTGCGCATTGAGGTTCCTGCATAACGATCACAACTCTGGGCTGCTTCAGATCAGGCACATTGAGAACATTGGCTGTATTCTTGCCCTTCGGTGCCCTTTTACGGAGCGAAATATCTAAACGTTAGCGGCTGCATTCGTCATAGAGCAGTATGTTTTTTTCTTCAGTGAAACTTGGCGAACTCTTTTCTGGCTGATACAAAATGAAAGGAATCCTGTGCAACCGACCAGGCACAGTACAGGTGCTCTCTCCATAGCTTTTCATCCTCGTGTCTTTCGAAATAGTAAAAATATATGTGTGCTTACCGAGCGGAATGAGCAGACGAGTGTTTGTTTGTCTTCTGCTACCGAAACGCTGAGCCATTGGCTGAGCAGACGATCAGGAACACTGCATGATCTGTCGTCTGAAACGTGCAAGCATAGACGGCGCTATTGATGTATGTTAACTGTTTGTATTGTTTATTTTTTGCAAATTATAAGAATTTCAGTTGTGTTTTGAGAGCGTGTTAGTTTATAAATGCAGAAAGTTTTGCACAACATGTTTAAATTTCGCGCTTTAGGCACGCCGGTTGATCGCAGCACCTTACTGGTGGCATCATCGCAGAAGCGTCCTCAGTTCTCCCATCGTTTTTCTGCTCAGATGACACACTGCCCCATTCCATACACCATGGCAAGACTACTCGCACTTTCGCAATCTTGCACGATGAGGGCACAAGAGCCTCTGATTGGCTGTCTGAGCAAGCGCTGCAGGTGGGCCAGGATAATTTTTTGCAGAGGGGGTGTCGACGGCTTGTCCGAGGCAGCGCGGTCACGGTAGGGAGAGCGGTTTCATGGCTCATGGTAGGGTTTCCCCACCGCAGCGAGGGAAAGCCAACTTCTGGGGACACTTTCCCGCCGCTTGACGTTCGATATATCGAGAGTTGCTGCTATTTTTGTTCGATGTAAGCGCAATTTTTGCTATATATACTGATTGTAACTATACCGTGTCCAGAAATTGTTCGATATATAGAATAATGCTATATAAATGGGTTCGACTGTAATGTAGTCTATCTTTATTGATAAAAATTTAACTGGGCTGAAGCATCCACTGTCAAAATCTGTGACGTAATGGCAGGCTGGTGGGAGAAGTTCAAGGCGGTGTCCACACCTGTCTTTAGTTTTTGCATCTTTTCTGACTGATCAAGCCTTCGCTCATGGTAAGAGTGACTTTTTTGGTGTTGTCGAAGGGTGATTCACTAGCACAGCTGAAACAGTCTTCTCTTTCATGTCCCTTTAATTAAGGACTTCTGAGGTCACCTTACATGCTTCTACATCTAAACTTCAAAATGTTTTGATCGTCTCATAGCTTTAAGGATAATGGAAGAAATTTAATACCAGCCAGAGCAAAAGCTAAGTGACTTTCTTTTTTTATCTTTCGTATACAAAATAGACCTAACTGGTTTGAATATCTTTAGAGAGAAGGCTGATATCCTTTTATACTGTAACATTGATATAAGATAACCTCAAAGATTTTCTTAAACCATTGCTTCACAGGCTTTGATGCTCTGTGACCAAATAGAAGATAATTTATTTTGACACCTCTAGGCCCAACTTAGCCCTACTCACAGTGGCATGAACATTTCTATTTCAAAGAGCTGATGTATATTAAATCAGACTTTATACTCTAAAGCTAACGAGTTGGACTAGGAATAATTGTAAATAAACAAAGATAAAGATATAAAGCTTAAACACTCTGTGATGATTATAGAGAGCTTGATCATTAGAACACATTTTTAAAAAATCAAGGTTGAATTAACAGTGTGTGCTCCATCGCAGATTGCTGACTTTCAGTAGAGCCAGTTTGCCACCCTGGTTTAGCAATTAATAGCTCACAACAAATTTTGCTAAAAAGCGTCTGTGTAATGATGATTTAACAAAATTTGGAAAACATTTGTCTTGAACCTATTGGTTATGCGTGACGATTGACATTAGAAGGAATGGTCAATTTTGTAGAAAGACGTGATCATTATTGTAGTGTTTACCTTTCAAAGTTCAATGTCATTTAAGAAGTTGCATGCAGTCATTGGCATGACACTGCATGGTCTTTTATGGGCTATGACTAACATTTGACTTTGCCTGCCCTTTAAGTCTTGTGCATGCTGTTGTGCAGGACCATAGTGCATGCAAATGTACAGTGCTTGATGCTCGAAGGTGACATAATCTTTGTAGGCAGTAGTCATTACTGCATATTGAATATTGTGCTAGTAAGGGAGTGCAGCATAAAATAGTTCTTCTGCATAAACTAATGGGTCATTTGCACAGAAATTTGTATAGATGTGGAATTTCATGATGCATTTTGTTTTATATCCTGCTCATATGACATAAACACTTGCCTGTTTCATTGAACGTAAATCAAAAGTATTTGCCGTCTACTCTGCAATAATACTAGACTGAGAAAGTAATGTCTATTGGAGGTACATTTGTCCTATGGGGTCTAAATGCCTTCTATGGAGAGGCAGGAAGGAATAAGAGAAGCAGTTTCACTGTCATCGTGACAGTGTCACCATTCCTTCTGCCGAGCACATCTAGATTTTTCGTGCAGCACTGTCACAGAATATGTGTACCACTGGATTAATCTGGAAAAAGACACACGAGTACTGCATCCAAGCATGATAGTAAAAAAAAAAAAAAAAGCATCATGAAGTGCCATTCGCATCTGAAATTTGAGCACAAACATACCTGCAGTTTAGCTGAAAAAGCAATTTATACCTGGCTTCCTTATTGACGCAGCACTTAATACAGTGCATTAACTAAGCAGTAAAGATACCGTTAACTGCAGTTAGCTTAACATTTAGCAGGTTATAACAACTTTAGAACAGTTGTCACTTAAAAGCAGGCCTTTCGTGCATTCTTTTCATGGGCTTCTGACGGTAGTGTATTGTGCAACTACTATGCTAAAGATGTATGTTTCCTCAAGTGAGGTTAAATGTACAACTGTTTAAATGTTGAAAATGTAGATGCCCCAGCATGCTGCATGAGCTACCATATATGTGTGCTTAATGGGGTAGAACCAACTATCTTGAAATACAAAGTATCGACCCCTTGAATGCTTGGTGGGCTAAACTGCATCCTTATCACATTCGATTAGTGCTCTTCTCTAATGCTAATAACCAGTGCCGGGGTGAATTTCCTGCTGCTGTCATGGCAGATATGTTTGATGCATTAACTTGTTGCAAATTGCGTGCTTGTAGCAATTAGCCTAGTGTTTTGAAATGCTTTGTTCCGTGCTGCATTTTTTAAGGATGAGCATGTCTTTGTTTCATACCAAAGCCTGCAAAACTGGGTTTGATGCAGGAGGAAACTGGGGATAAGGTGAGCATGCTGTCTTTCTTGAAAGCAACTGTCTTACTTATCACTTCTTCCCTTTATTTCACATATGTGTTTTCTGTGCACACAAGGCATGCTACCTGCTACCGACTTTGCTACAATTAATTGACTGAGAATATTGTTAGAGTAATTTCTGCTAATGAGCATATATAACATTTTTGCCAACTTGCTAGACTCTTCGTTGCAGAAGACAGTGGCTTGTCACATTCACCATGTTATACAATAATTGTATATAAACCAGAATGACCAACCCGTGGCTGTTACCAAAGCACTTGGAACCGCTTGAAGGAAACAACTGGCATTAACTAAGTTGCCTTAGCTTAGTCTGATTGCGCAGTGAGCTATATCAGAGTAGTTTTTGATATGGCTAATTTAGGTTTAGCATTGCTAAACCTGCATATTTCGAATGAGACTGTCTTGAATTGAATATTTAGCATTGCATTTATAGCTTAGCATTCTTTTGTGAGGCACATGTTTAGAAATGAAAAGAGAGACTGTGTAGAACTAAATGGACACACTGTATAGTAATTTAAAGGTACTTAAACGAAGACTACTGGCAAAATATTTAGCAGAAGGGCACATTCATCAGCAAAAAAACTCTAGCAATTAATGGCAGTGCCTGACTTTTGCTGTATTCCGCACATTGTGTTGGTGTGCTGGACATAATATTTATACCCATGGTTAGCTGAAGGTGACAAGGTTTCAAGATCAGGCTGCTCATCACGTGCTTTTCGCTTTCTCTCAAAGCGGTTGTCTGCACTGTACAGCATAATGTAGCGAAGCTTGTGCTCTCGGGTTATTGTGTTTTATTCATGCAATGCTGTATGGGACTCTTTGTTCTAGACTATACTAGAATATGAAAGCTTGACCATATCTAACAGGAGCAGCAATATTACCGCATAACAGCAAATTTTGACTATAATTTTTTCTTAACAGTTGGGTCATTTATACATTCTTTGGCAAACACTAGAAGCACCAAGACTGCTCGTGTTCCCTGAATAGTACCAGAAGTAAATCTGAATATGGGCTTTGCTTTTTTGCTATGGCAGGTCTCATTGCACTGAGGGTAGCTGTGCCTCTTTAGATTTGTGTAATGATGTAAAGCTTTGCTTACATGTAGAAGAGTACACTCTAAAATATTTAGCCTGGCTTTACCAAACACATTCTCTCACTTGGTTTTGTTATGTGGTGATGCTTCTGTATCCTACCTGTATCACTGCAGAATTGCTGCCTTCCTTGCCTTGTTTTGCTGCCACAGCGAAGTATTTTTTCTTTTTAATGCAAAGAATCCTACATATACATTGGGAAAGGAAGGAAGGCATGCTAGCTGCATTGTTGCAGCAAGATAAGAACAGCAAGAGCAGCGTATGTCATGGTTGCGGACAGTGCGAAAAATATTGGAAAATATACGAAGAAAGTGAACTGACTATGGCTGCGCTGAACTAGTGACTGAAAGTTTGTAGTGAAAAAAGAAAACATGTACACTGAGCACATCACGAGTGGCAATCAAATAATCAGTGGGAATAATTGCAAGCAAAGCAATGGCAGACGACAATAAGATATATTCTTTTTATCACTCTGCTTTCCAGTGCACATACAGACACCTTTGTGCTATTGATCTAAGTGGAACACTGGTACGTGCACAGGCACCACAGTTAATGTATAGCAGTAATCATAAAGGCAATAGTTTATCCGGTTTTCTCGATAGAACACACTATAAAACACGGTTCATATTTACAAAACTTCTGATACGTAAGAGCATTTCCTCATTAGAAAGCACTTGGTCACACGGCATTGATGTTAGTGGTCACTGTAATAATGATACAATCACCATGGCAATGACTGATTGTGGTCAACAATTATGTAAGAATAGTTTTCTGAACATGGGCCCAAGCGATCTTCAGAAGCATGGTCGTGGCGATTAAGGCAGGCCAGAGGAAAGCAAGCAAGAAGGTTGCTGTGGTATTCCCTTTTTGATCCATTTGGTAACGTCACTCTGCATAGTGACTGGCACTTTTATCAGTTCCTTCTCCTTTCCTGGACAAGGCTTCGTTTCAACTGCGTGCATCATTTCTCTCTGCCAGCTCTTTGTGCAGTTCTGCATGCACATGGGGAGTCCCATTTGAGACCTCCTCTCCTCAAGGAAGGGAAGTTCGCATATTAGTTGAGAAGGCTGGGCAAGGCCATCTTGGATGTGTCCTGTGGTTTGAGAAGCAACGCAGTTTGACCCCTTTCCCAGTTACTGTGTACATAGCAAGCACATCACACGAATGCACCTTGTTTTGTCAACGACGTTGGGATACAGGTGCATCATGATACCGTGTGCCTCACCCATTGTTCATTATTTTATTGGTGACTCCTGCCATGGCCTTCTGTGTATTTACAATGCCTGCCCTCCACAATGCATGGGAACCAGTGGTCCACTATGAGTGCCATATTCCTGCAGTCATCTTGTGCGTGTTGTTGCTTGAGTTTTGACAACTTCCAACTAGTGCTGCTGCTTCTCAGTGTTCACTCCCTTGCTTTTCCACATGATTTACAGTGAAAGAAAGAAAGAAAGAGAGGAAGTTGACGTGACTCTAACCATGCCCCATAAACTGTGATTAACAGCTGGGAAAGTGGCACCCTTTAATCGATCCCCGAATTTTGTGTCAATGGGCAGGCATTGAGAAAAGTACAGTAGGCTATGTTCGTTCTCTCAAAGCACTGCAATGTGGTTGAGACATGTGCTGCCTGCTTTGCGGTGCAGAATGCGCTGCTCCCGGAGGCCAGTTCAGGGAATGTGGCCATCGCTTTAGTGAACGGCAACCTCATCAAGGTTCCCATGGAGAAATACAAGGAGGAGGCTGAGCTGCCACAGATAAACATCACCGAGCAGCTCTCGCAGACAGGCCTTTGGCAGGCCATCGACCAGCACAACCAGCACAAGGGTGGCAACCCTTCCTCAGGAGGAGGGTCCAAGGCGGCAGACGACGGGTCCAGGTGGGATTCATCCTCATGCTTCTGTAGCGAATCTGTCCTTTCAACCTAAATTATTTCTGCTTGCAGAAGTCTTTGGATTGTCGATGGCATGAGAAAGTAAGATATTCCCGCAGGCAACAATATCATTTGATAACGGATCATAACATGTTTGTCTTCTCTTGGCCTTTGTAGGAAGCTCTACAGAGTGCCTATATCTAGCGATTTCCACTTTTTTATTGTAATTTTTTTTAATCATTTGAGCTGCCATATTTTAGTTTTTGTTTAGATATGTGACCTGGGTCTAAATGTTGTGCATCTAATGTTCTAAATGTGAAGTACTAGTTCTCCATTATCTGCTCCTCTTGTTCAAACCTACTTGGTCCTCTTGTTTCAGTCATACTATACTTCGCTTTTTTTTCTTAAATTATTAACTCACTCTGGTCTCTTGAATTCTGTGAGGATATAATGAGTGAATAAATCGGCAGGTGTCCTCTGCAGACTTGAGGCTGTGCACCCATGTGGCAAAAAAAAAAGTTCATCTTTAAAAACATTTGTTTGGAGCTGAGCAACGGGTGAGCAAATGAGACGTGCTCACACTTACGAGCGTGTGTTTACCTCTTCATTCCTTTTCAGATTCACTATATGAGTTGTTGCCTTTTGCTTTGCTTTTATTTTTTGTTGAATACTGGGAAACCATGTTCTGGATTCGAACGGTCACTCTACAAGGAAGGAAGATGCAGGCTAATCCCGTTAGCTGCTTAGATATCTGTGATATATATATATATATATATATATATATATATATATATATATATATATATATATACCAGAAAAAAAGTAGTTCTGGGTTCGGGTAAATATTCACAGTGAAGCAGACGAGCGTATGAAGCGGTTTATTGACGTTTCGGCCGGGGTCTGGCCTTCATCAGAATACATTGCATGGTGTCAGTACAGTTAATATACATGTGCCTATCAACCAAATGAAGATACGCTTACATGAAAAACGAATAAAAAGGGCGAACAAAATGCATCCGAATCGTTCAAAGGATAGCTGACACGTGTATAGACCGATGGCGATTGCAAACATATCTAAAATACAAAGCATAAAAACGCATAGAAATGAATTGTAAAAAGCCAATCGCCATGTGACAACAAAACGTGCTCAATGTGCTCAATATGTGCTATGTTATCAAGCAAACACAGACACAGAAAAAGGGGAATAGCGACATACTAGTAGACGAAGGGACAAGTGACGGGCTACAACTGTCACAGCTAGTGACAGATCTGAGTTCTGTATTTGTGATGTGGGCATTACTGAGCGTGTTCATGTTTTGTTTCCTTTCACTTTGCTTTAGATTGTTGCTACCGAGTCCGTTACTTTCCTAGCCTAATTAAGCTCATAGAGGGAGCATGTTGTACAGCAATGACACTTGAGTGCTACTGCTCGCAAATTTAACCTTCATTGTAACTGTAATACAGCAAGTGTAAACAACATGCTCATATTATTATATGCAAATATTGTGGCTCTGCAACTATGCTCTTGAACAGTACTCCTCTCAATTTTCTCGGTGTCCATAATTGATTTGAGTGTTTAATTGTATTTCAACAACAAGGAAATTGTTTCTGATCGGAAGGCACATAGATGACAACTTGGATGCTTCAAAACAGCTAGAAGAACAGTTCCGGTAGAGTTAGTAACATTTATCAACTAAGAAAACTGACATAAAAGCAAGCAAATGCATGCAAATTAGTGAGTGAGTTAATTTCAAACAGTGTCTCTGTAAACTAATACTTGACAAAACAATAAATGAAGGAATTGAGAAGGTGACATAAGTGAATGAAACAATGAAAAATATTTGCCAGCAATTTTTTTTAAGTCTCCTGAAGTATTTCATATTAGGTTTCACGTATGTGGCCAAGATACATTTTTTTAATTATGCAGATATTTTTGTGCACATAACCTAAGCAAGCTAAGGAAGCAAACTGCCATATGTGAACACACATCAACCAATATTTATTACCTGTGAACAAAAGATTCATGCTAGAACTAAATGCCTTATCTTGAATACTAATGTAGTAGACCTTTTCTTCTTGATGCTTATGTGTTACATAACCAGTAACAGCATTTCAATGCAGACTATACAGTGGCAGTAATTAGGACCTGTGTTTATTGTAGGTGATCTTGTGGTTTGTGCTCTCATTGTGCTGGGCACTCTTGCATATATGGGATATTTCAGTAATTATACTGTCTGCAGTTGTTAAAAGTAGACGATTCAAGACAATATTATCTCTTATGTTGCACAAAATTCATTTCAGTCATATGCAAAAGAAATTGTCTAATAATAATCACTAATATTGTTACTTTATTCATGGTGGCTTGCATGGTACGGCCTAACTTCAGCATTCATTCATTGTTATTTTCCTGTGCACATCTTCAAAAACATGCCTGTAATCATAACACTTGGTTTTTGTAGTGCTTTATTAGTTAGATGTACCATTAAATGCATGTTTTCAAGAGATTATGCAGAATGTCATAGAGCATGTTTCTGTTTCATGTAGTGAGAAGGACAGAAAGTAGTGGTTTATTGGTTTGATCATGAGGATAATGTGTTCTCGAATGTTGTCTTGCATCCATTGACTTAAGGTGCCTGCTTCATTTAATCTGCCTAGCAGACAAATTGGTTGGCATGATGGTTGGGAAACTTTTTTGCATTCATTGCCTTCAGTCTCACATATTACTTCTCGTGTGTATGTGTGGGGATGCTGGATGCGGTATTGGCTCCTTGTTTAACAGTGGCATGGGTTGTCTTGTGTTCTGACGGTTGCTTCTAAAGAAGAAGCGCTAGCGGCTTGCATCAAGCTATGTTTTAGAACTTTTGATTCATGCTTGAACCTTGTTTGCCACAAAATGGTGCCCTTTCAGCACTCCTCACGTGGCCAACCAGTGGGAAACAGTGAGGTGGTCAGCACTGGTACCTTTACTGCGAAATGAGAGGCACAGTCATGGTGGCTCATTGATTCCTGGAGCCAGGGATTCTTTATTGCAGGAAAGCTCACAATTGCCCGATGGTTGTTCATAGCCACAGAGAGAGACCATAATACGCTGCCTTGTATTTCTCAGTAGAAGAAAAAGCCAAACTTTTAAATAAATTCCTGTATTCCTGACCCAGTTTTAGTGCCCATGCATTGCCATCAACAAGTATAGCCTTGACGACAGAAAAAGAGAAAGGAGATAAGCAATAATTAATCCTTTGCGGTCATGTGTCGGGCTCCTCCCTACAAACAAAAAATATCCATTCCAGTCGGGTAGTGCCCGACATCTGACAAGTTCACCGGTTTTTAGTATTGGTAGCGCCAGCTTTCAGGAACTTTTTCTTCTGAAGGGAGCTTTATTTTTTTTTCTTCCTTTGCTTCAAGGAATTTTTGTGGAATTTATTGTGTGAAGCGCTGGCAGGACGGCAATGTTTTTTGCATGTGCATTTGATGGATGCAATTCACGCGTTCAGTGAATCAGAAAATAATTTTAGTGCCGTGGATGAAAATATTTTGCCTTCAGATGGTCAGCAAACGTCTTCGAGTGAGAGCACTTTGGAAGGTAGCAACAATGAGACCCTGCAGACTTGCAGAGTAAATCCTGGCCTTCACCCAGGAGAGTGCTTTGAGCACTACCATACAGTGCTCAAGTACCATTGAGAGCCTCAGCAATAAATACATTTTTGGAAATAAATCACCTAATATGCATTTGTTTATGTTAACACTTTTTCTCTGTGGTTTCAAAATGCACAAAATAGCTCCCGACTGGAATGACTACAAGTTGGGTAAATGCACATGACTACAAAGGGTTAATGAAAGGTGTGGATAGAGTGAGAGGAATGGAGAAGAGGCGAACTGTAAATATTATTTGAGCTTTATATTATTTCTCCACTAAGAGCAGAAAGGAATGTGGAAGAAGGCATAGAGAATAAAGCAAGATGTGGAAAGAAGGGCACATTAGACATTAAGGAGCAGAAGCTTTAAGTGTTTAAGGTTAATTGTACTCTTTATATGATATTGCAGGCCGACTGCATTGCAGGAGCTGCCACAATGCACGTTAGGTGTCCTGGGACATACTTTCAATGAAATCTTGATGTATTGTCTTAGTGGTGGAGTTTGTTGGCATGCTTTTCAGTGACGCCTACTAAATGTGAAGTGAAAGGAAGCCCCAGAAATGGTCTCGCCACCTGAATGCCTTTGACAGTTGCCAAAAACGGTTCCCTTAATGGAACTGCATATGTAGCTGAAAGGAATGGAAGCCAGTGCTGACCAGTGCTCTTTACTGATTTGCATGCAGAATACTTGGAGAGTTCATATAGTTGATGCACTATTGGCAAGAAATGTGGTTGCGGCATAATTGTCCCACCTCAGTGCAGAAACTGTTTCTTCAATTCTGTGGAACTTCGCCACTAGGCTGCAAACACATTTTTATGGAACCAAGGCACAAGCTGTAGCAAACGGCATTTTTTGGAGTACTGACCATACTGAACCGGCCAGGCTGATTATGCTACAGGTCACCTGGGTCTTGTGGCATTTTGGCTTGCATTTGTGCTTTTGTTTGTTTGTGCGTGTTTAGTGTCTCACCTGTAGCATTCCTTCTCTCTCTTCTTTTTTTCTTTCTTTTGTCCTCTCTTTCACCTCTCCCGTTCTTTATCACTTATATTTTTTTTTCATACCCGACTTGCACTGCTTTCACCACTGCCCATTGAAACTGTAGACAGGTACGTAGGTCTCCTAACGACTGCGCAGGCGTGTCTGCATGGCTCTGCTGCCTTTGCCATGCTCACTAACAACAGCAGCGTTGACAGCGCAGCATTGCTTCATGGCCTGCATGACCAGTGTGCTCAGGAATTGCTAAAGCATGGGAGAGGCTAGGGTGCGATGCTTCAATGATGCTTTCACTGCTGTCTTCTTGACCAGCAAAAAACTAACTGCGTTGCACCAAAATTTTGTCGAGAGCTTGAATTGTTTAATGCATCTTGTTTATGTGTGAGTACGTTTCGCATGCAGAACACTAGGCCATAGTGGTTTTTATTGCAGCACTTTGAGGTCTGTACACACATTGTGGTTAATTTATGTATCTGTAACACACAAAAAATAAATGGTGTAAGAGGCACACTGTTCGCATTTGGAGCAAAATGAAGTACACTAAGAAAGAAAATCTTGCCAGTTTGTAAAAAAAAAAAAGAAATTTAAAATTAATCAAACTTCTGGAACAAAAATATTATTGATTGGGGCAAGCTTTTCAGCTTACTTTTGGTGTGAGTAGCAGAAATTGATGTACTGGATACTAGAGGCAAAGCGTTTGCTAATGCTGCTCAATGTAAATGAAGAGATAGAGAGAAGGAATGTGCTCCTGAGTATAGGCGTATGAGTAAAGAAAAGAAATGTACAGCTGAAAATATGAGAAGTGCTGAAGGATTTAATTTCCCAGCATATTTATACCATGTAGCTGCTCTTTTTTGTGTGTCTGTGTTTTCGTGCAAATTTATTATGTCAATGCATTGCTATTTAGCATTGTGCCTCAGCACACCATTAAAAGGAAAACGTAGTGTAGTACTGGTTCAGCTCATGAATTGATATTGAGAAGCTACCCAAACATCACATCTCATGACAGTGTTCTGCTTTCTGATAATACGCTTGTCAATATGTAGAATTTAGCAAATGCGAGCTCTCCTTTCCATAAACAGCTATAGCACATCTTAATTTATGCTGCAAGCTTTTGCTGTTTGATTCTCGCTATATTGTGTCCACAGCTTATTTGGTACAGATCTTATCAACCATGTTAATTCTTGGCTATTCCTTGTGCCTAACACTTGCAAAATGTACAATCACCTGTGTAAGCACATCGTGCTTTCCCGTACTCGAACTCATACTAACCCCTTCAGGTGCATCAAGTAGTTGCCTGATTTGCCTAATCTCAGTCTTTATCAGCGTTCTTGATGAGCTGTCTAAAATGCACATTCCATGAAATGCTCCTTCAAGCATTTTGTCACAGCTGCACATGCTACCAGAGCAGCTCTCACATGCTTCTGTTAAAAGCTGTGCTCTCTTAGCAAGGGCAAGAGGGCACTACACATATAGGCATAGTTTGTTGTTTGCAAAATTGTTTGTTGGTATGCATTACCTAAGTGACAAACTTCACAAATACTTTCTTAGTAAATTAAGGAAATATGGAATAACCAAGTTCTTAGTTAACAAAAGGTCAGCTTAATAGCATGCATACATATTGTCAGTCATTCTTGTTTTCATAACCGTGTACATTCTTTTGCAAAAAATAGAGTACATTTACCTTCTCCACTTTAACATGCAGTCATGCACTGTAGCAAAGTCTAAATATGTGTCTTGTGAAGACACAATAACTTCACTTTGCAGGGAGTGTTTTGGACCTTTAATTTACTGAATTTTACATGGGCTGAGCCCTGTGCAGTACATTTGTCATTAACCTAAACCAGAAAACTGAAGATAAGAATAAAGAAATAATGCAGTAGGATTTATAAAAGTATGGAGTGAACAGTGACTGAAATATTTGAGCACTTCAATTGCTAGTAAACATCTGTTTAATCATGAACGCTGTAATACATGAATGCTTAACGTTTCAAGTATTCATAAGTTTGTTAGTCAGGCTTTCTTGTTATTTTTGTTTTTCTTTTTTTTTAATTCCCCCCCCCCTTCTTTATGTTTCTGTTAGGCCCATTGTGTCTTATAGTTGTGTAATCAACAAAGAGTCAGTCTCTATACCTTGCCAGCATTTTCTATGCTGCCTCACTGTAGCCAGAAAAACGAAAGAAAAACATATTAAAGGGGCAGTATGATGTCAAGTTGCCAATGCTTCATGCATTTTTATCTGCCCTTCGACACTGAAAAATTCCTGTAAGCTCTTGGCTCATAATTGTGTCGATGTATGCACATGAATGCTTGCTAGGTGTTCCTAAGTCAGAAACCAAATAAATATCGCAACGTTTATGGAGATTTGGCAACTTTATGTATTTTGAGAATGCTGACTTTCGTTTAAACGCTTAATAAATCACCAGAGATTTATAATGTTTAGGAGTGACCATGAAATTTAATGAGACACCTGTGTGCTTTTATTGTTGTACGTCACAGGAGGCAGGTCACACAAGAAACATACCATACAAGCATACCGAATAGTTCAACAGTGCTTGTTGTTTACAACGGAAGCAGTTGCTTGCTGCACCTGGGTTCCTGTCACAGCTAACTGGTGTCACAACAGTGTCACTACCTGATAATACATACTACTTTGGTATCACTGCTAAAAGTGAGCTGCGTGCACTGATTCACTACCCACACCCCCTCTGCTCCTTTGTGGCCTCTCTCACCACATTCTCTTCTTGTGCTTCTTTTCCTACCCCCTCCTGTTTTTTTTTCTTGTGGATGGGGCACAGAAAAAAGAAACGTGGAAGTAAGAAAGATGCGCTCAACGAAGAGGAACGCAAGCGTCTCTCTACCATGGCTGAAGAGGACGACGAGGAGGATTGTGGCATCACCATCCGCATAGACGCCCCTACACCCGTGCCCTCCAAGCACGGTTCGCCCCAAGAGGCCAAGAAGCCCTTTCCCAATGGCAGCGAGACGTCCGTTTGACGCCAGATGAGCCCTTAGGTTTATTTTCTTTTTTTTTTTTTCCCTGGACGTTCATTCCCCCCAAGGCTCTCCCCCTTTTCAGGCGTTCCCCCAATGTGCCCCTTGCCCTCATCAGCACAACACAGGTGTCCCTTTCCAGGTGCCAAGGGTCAGGGGTACATTCGAGAAACGAAGGGCTTACTGGGCATAGAGCGGTGCGCGAGAGGCAGGCCACACCGGCAGTCCTCCGTGTGGCAGCCATCGAGAGTGCAGCACTTCTAGAGAACACTATTTCCGATGGCCTGCGTTCAGGGCTCTGTCCTGGTAGTGCAAAAGAGCCCAGAGAAACCAGTCCATAGCATAACAGGCACATGCACCTGTGCAGCTCTCTAGTTGTGCTCTACATGGGTCTTGCAAATGCAACCCGAGATGAAGGTCTGTGGGAATTATTGCAGACTTTGCTGTCTGCAGGATTTTTGGAGTCTCCCCAGTGCTCTACCAGATTCTGGAAACCTGCACTCCAAACTTTCCCTCAGGTGCCTATCTTGGTGGCAGCTAGTGAGGCCTGTGGAAACACAACAGGAGAAAGTGTTTTTTTTTTTCCTTCTTTTTTTGTCAATGTTGTTGCCATTGTCACAGGTGTATAAGATGCAATTTCGAGGACCCGATAAGCCGAAAAATTTGAAGTTGACAAAGGTCACAGCCGCTGTCGTGCTTTTGGAAATGTCGATCGATGGAGTCTGCTGGGCCACTTGGGACTACCTCATGAGCTGGCCTTCACTCGGAGGCATGTGGTTATGGTATTGTGAAGCGGCTTCCCTTTGCTGCATAATCTAACTGTGAGACAGCTGAAGTGACAAGCCTTGAGAGACACAATCCTGTCCAATGTGCTGGACCAGTTCTCAACGAGAGGATTTCTTTTTATAGTTGTTCTTGTTACACATTGCTATGGGCAAGAAGCTGTGCAGTTCTAGGGGTGGACAGTGCATTTGTTTGAATCTGCTTTAGTGTCCATTAATATGCTAGCAGAGAGTGTAAGAGCTGGTGAAATGTTTAACAGCATGGTAGCCCTTGTAGCATCTTTTAAATTTTCTTGCTGTTCTCTCGCGCAGGTCTTAGCAGTGCGTCGTGTTGAGCTTATAACTTGTTTCTGCCTGCATTGTCCCAGCCCATTAGATTTTATGGTTGCAGCACACAAGCGAGCGCTTGAAGGCTAGACTCTTTTCAAGTTGCATATTTATTTGCTAGTCTGTAACAGAGTCCTCTCTATCTTTTTTTTTTTTTCTGCATAAGAGTTGCTCAGTTTTATATGCGTATCTAAGGCAGGGAAATGTTGATTGTTGTGTTCAGAATCCCCGTGAATGTTCTTACCTTGCTTCTGATAAGCTTTTCAGAGCACAAGTCCGTAGAGTATGCAGCATACAACTGCTTCTTCTAAATTATACACTGTGCACATTTGTATGATTGATAAGGAGCAGCTATGTTTCCATGCTCAGTTATCGCTGACTTTTTTTTTAATCTGTGGGAACACTTTAGAAGTATGTTCTCTACTAATCTGCAAAGAACACACTTGAGACAAAGAATGACATTTGTTACTAGCTGCACAGAATATTTTTAGATACTGATGTTGAGTCAAGTCCTTTGTTAGGCTGTCTTGATTAAAGTAGCCAGCAGACAACTCACGTTTCCTACTTCTTAAAGTTTAGCTTATCCATTAGAGCAACTCAGGAAAGCAGTGTGTCGAAGATGTGCTAGTAGTTTAGGGCCAGTGTAGTTTAGCAAAGTGACACTGCTTTAAAATTAAATTCAGCATGATTAAACATTTTGTTTTTGTACATACATTCACCTCTTCCTTGCATGGCTTGAATAGGCTGTCAATCACATTTTTCGAGGTAGGGTGTGATGCATATTGTTGTCCTAGTGCCATATTTCGTCCGGCGAGTTATGGTAGGGTTGAAAACAGATGTGCTCAACTGGTGATTTCTGTGTTGGCCCCATATTTCATGTTATTTTCTTCTGTGAACGAAAATCATGAGGAGAGCATCGCATATGTAACAGTCATTGTGTACTGGAAGGTACAGTGCATTTTTTCTTATGTGTGTGTAAGAAGTCATTTTACTGAAAAAGATCTGCACCTATATTTTATGACATCTTGCAGTCATGGGCCTTCATGTTTTGTTCACTGCTTACTGGGGGCTCGTTGGTGTGATGGGAAGCATTTATTAGTCTTTGCAGTGGCTGTGTGCACACTCTGAACTGTTTTAAACAATTGAAGAATGTCTAACGGTACACACAGTAGTGGCATTGAGAGAGAGAGAGAGAGTTTGTGTATGTGTGTGAAAATGTGCGCATGTGTGCGAGTTGTGTATGAATGCATAAATTGTTCTCTAAATGTGTCTTCTTGCATACCTGCCTTATAGAAAAGTACAACGATAGAAAACGGCATCAGAAAGTAAAACTGCGAATGATATATTGATCAAAAACGAACACCTGATCATCGATGGGGCCTATAGCCAGCTCTGAAATTCAACTTGTGCCGTCAGCTTCTGACATCTCGGTGATTTCCTTTCTTTCTAGATTGAAATGATGTCCTGTCTACGCGTGTGTGATCAGGTCATATTACACACTATTTCGAGAGTTGAAGGATTCTGAGAATGAGTAGAGTTATTGATGTCTGTAGTCTTTGTTGCCAAAGCAAGAGAAGAGTTCTGTAGCTTCAACAATTAATGTACTTGGCTCTGTAGGGCATCCGTTTCCATTGCGTTGCAAAGTGATTGAATGAGCTTCCGTTTTACTTAAGCAACAACCACTCATATAGCATTTGTGACGGTGATTCTGTCATGAACAACTCTGCGCAGTGTGGAGCAGCTAGCTTTTCACACATTGTCCATAGTACCAATACAGTTATTTTTGTCTGCGTAGAGATCCGCTGCTTGTTCTCTAATAACAAGCAGACAAGCAGATGCAAGAGAACAAAAGCAGAGCCAGCCAAATCTTCACGACTATGTTTTCGGGATTTCTCCGCGACCCGAAGGGTTTCTCCAGTTCTTGTGCCATCTCATGATTAGAGTGCAGTTTTCTTAGGGTGTGCAGTAGCTGCACTTTGTTTGCCGTAGCTGTATTGAATCGAGAAGTGACAAAGGAGCTGAGACCATAGTTTTACGTAGATGCCCTACACACACATACATACGCAAACATTACGTTGCATCGTACATACTCCACTCCTATGGGGGAGGGAAAAGAATGACAGGCTTCTGTATGAAAAACAGTTCAGAAATATGAAAAAAAAAGGTAATGCTATGTCTCTATGTGTGATAAATAAAATGTGTTAGAATTACTTGCTCATTATGGGCGGGCATTTCGGTCTCCTGTAGCTAGGGGGCAGTAGTCGTGTTGTTTGAGCCTTGGGATGTAGTCATCAGAGGATATAGCACTCACTTGCAGAGCAGCGTAAGCAAGTTGACTCCTTAATTTACAATAAAATCTCGGTCGGTTTAGTTTGTTTTTATTGTTGGGAAGCCCAGGACACAGTTGAGAGCAGTGGCCCGAAATGTTGTACATTCTCTTCTTACAGGCTGCGTCTGTGCACCACTGGGCTGTGCAAACCTTCCTTTGTTTGTCTCTTTTACTTTGTTTGTCGGGCAGGATGGCGGTTGCTAGATGCAATAAAAGTAGACAGCTGTAATCCTTGTACGAAGGGTGGGTGGGTGCATAAGAAAAATATAAATTTGCTACTGTTGCAATGTACACTATTCAGTAAAGAAAATTCTTTTTTCAATGTGGCAAGAAAAATATGAAAATAAAGATGCTGCTTTTATAAAATACGATTCCTGTTTCATTGTGTGGCTGTTCATTCAATTTAGTTTTTTTTTTGCAGTAAGAATTTAGAAAAGGGCCTAGTCATCTTATTCTATTGCACATTTGCATTAATGCTAAATTTTTGACTAGATGGACCTACTGCAATGACCTTCATGTCTATATGAAAAATGTTAGCTAGGTTGCATCAACTGCCAAGTTTTCTTCCGGCTGCTACAGAGTCTCTGCCAAATTTTTATCATGTGTTGGTGCAGTGGACTATTTATGCTACAGGGAAGCTGTTCCTTTATTGCCGTTTTCTACCATTTTAGTATTTGTGAACAGTTCATAAATTCCTTCCTTTGTCCCTGTCCAGATGGACAGACATGCTCTGCTGATCACGCCCACTACAGCCCTCCCGGTACTCAAGTCCCACCAGTTCTTTTTTCTCTTGTTCTCAGCGGACATTTATGCTACATAGAAACTGGTTTCTTGTCGTTAGTTTCTTCCGATTGATAATTAATTAAGTATTCGTAAATCTCCTGGCCTGTCAAAGTGCAGACGAACCTGCCACACTGGCTTGCCATAGCTTCTCTGCCGTCGACATAGCTCTGCAACATTTGCTTCACTTGCAGTGAGGAATTTAATTTGCAAGCCTTCTGTGTGTTTAGATGACTTCTCCATAGATGGCACAACAGGTACGCAATGTTAATTTTTGCATGAGTCATTTCTGGTGAGGCAGAGAACAAATTGAGAACACAAAGCGAGTATACTCGGGAGTGGCAGGGACCGTGCAAGGGTGGGTGCCTGAGTTATCTCTGGAGTTGCAGTTAAAGGGTGAAGAAGAGTAAAATTGCAGCCACTTATATCTTGTATAAATCTTGAATGGGAGCTGTAGAAGCCGGGGGTCGTGGCCTCTAAGTCTGGCATCACATAGAGGGTTGCTCTCTAGCCTACGCTTCCGGTACGTCTCGTAACGAGTAGCTGGCCTACACTATAGGGGCGTCACACGGAGGCTAAGCGGACCCATGCTATCATCCGAGTTTTCTTGAAGAGGGTTGTTTCTTTCGTGAAGAGTAAAAGGTCGAGAGGATGCGAAATGGAACAGGAAGTTTATTTACAAATGAAAAGGCAGTGAAAAGGCAGACTTATTTACATAGAACAAGGGGGTCCTCATACTAGACTAGCTACAGGTCTGAACAGACTACATCTTTCTGGGGAGCAAACATTAGAGCACACTAGCCCAGAGAAGGGGATGCTTGAAAACGGGGGTGTCACGCTTGATTCCATTTGTGCGTCTTGGCTCCTGGTATGGGCCAGTAGCAACCGTAACGAAGTGGCATATAACACACTTTCACAGGAGTTCCTTGGTCTCAGCGTCAGTTGGCAACCAAGTGCTATCCATCAACCCCGTAGCCGTCAAAGGTGAGATGCCTTGGTGTTGCTACTGTTCTGTGCGAGGCTACATGTGAGCCTCGCGAAGCAATTCGTCACAGTAAGGCGAGAGAGGCTGGGAGGTTGCTTTCCCCGCTGGCCGATCGTAACAGAGTTTACCATTGTTGTTGAAAAGAAAAGAGTACAATCATTGCTTTCTACCAGTGATAACATATGGGGCAGAAACTTTCGAGGGCCCCTGAAACGGTTCGGACAAATTTTGTAGACGCGTAGGGTACAGCTTAAGTAGAACATTCGCACCACAATTTAAGTGAAGCGTTACGTATTAATGGAGCTACAAGCTATTACAAGTTACCCTCCTCCCTAGCCATGCTTTTCCTCCTCAACTCGTTCGCCGAGCGTTCGGCACTAAGCTCCGGCTTCATTGGTTCTGCGTCACGATGCTACGTCACATCGTCCACTTCCGGTTGTTTTGGAGCCCACCCCCGCCCGCGCGAAACCTCTCCGCTGGCCGCTTGGCCGTCGACCCCAAGCGAGAGCCTGGTAGAGTATTCTGGTATTCCTGGAGAGTGTCTGGTATTCCAGTAACCACAGGCAAGCTGAGTGTTTCGGCAGATGGCTGTAGGCATAAACTCAAGCTGATGAAGGAACTTTAGCGTAGACGTATGTGAGCGGCCTGATCGGTCTGCACAGTCCAGCCACTTGTTGACGCAGAGCTTAACCAGCCAAACAAAGAGCTAATGTTGCTCTAACCAAGTGGAAAACATTTTAAACATCTACAAAAACAATGTGGTTGATGATTACACTCCTGCGAAAAATTTACACCACCAGCAAAGACGAATACGTTTTGTTACTGCTGCTGTGTGTGGTTGAGCTCTATGCCACCAGGTGGCAGCACCGTGCATACCGTTCACATTTGCGCTTCTGCTCACCCGTTAAACGGCACAGTCAAGCGGCCAGGCTCTGTCCCCTTGCACTTGCCCTAATACCGGACTCGTGAAACGCTATTGCGTTAGTAATCTTCCCATGTATAGTGACGACCGCAATCGCGCAAATCCTGGCGCTGATCAGATAGCGGCAGTCCGATGCGCTGCAGCCAGTCCGCTCGTCTACTGGCTTGCAGAGAGACACGATGTCGCAGCTGGACATATTGCCAGTCGCTATGTTTGCAGTCCACAACGCAACAAAGTCGAACCATAGCACTCGCGAAATGACAAACCGACACTGAGGGCGGAGCTCTCGTCAAGAACGGAGCACGTTGTAACACAAGCAGACGACACTTGCTTTGTGCCGGATGTGCTTAAGTGTACTGAAATATTGTTCTTGTGCATTCTCTTTCTGTTACTTTCTTTTTATAAAAACAAGTTAACTAACATTCCAACTATTACGAACATCATTTGTTTACCATAAAGTTGGAAAAATTGTCGATTACGCAGCCTGGTCTGCCAATCGGATAGCTCGCCCCACTGACGTCATATGGGTGATTTCCGTCATATGGGTAGGGGCGGCTTAATATTCCGCCAAGCAGTGTGCTGCAATCGGCAGCGATGTGCATTTTTAAAACCTTGTAATAAATTTCACGCTTTACGTGGAGCACTTAGATGTGTCAATTAACGATCAGAAGGACCTACTCTAACGACTCAGTACGTTTGTAGAACATGGTCAAAATCGTTTCAGGGTCCCTTTCATATTAACAAAGAAGCTCAAGAACAAGTTGAGGACAGCACAAAGAGCAATGGAATGAAAAATGTTAGGCGTAACATTAAGAGATAGGAAGAGAGCGGTGTGGATGAGAGAGCAAACAGGGATAGCCAATATTCTAGCTGACATTAAGAGAGAGAGAGAGAGAGAAAAATTTATTCGGACCATCGAGGTGGTTGCTCTTGAGGTCGCGTGGGTGGTGTCCTCATTGCAGGACTCCACTGGCCATGGCTGCTCGACGTACTTGCTGGATGAGAGCTTCTTGTCCCGCCAGGGTACCGCCGGTCAGCTGTACCTCCCACCGCCCAAATGACGTGCTAGGCGTCTTTAAGTGTTGAGGTTTGCCCCCGCATCCCCACGAGATGTGAAAGAGTGTAGGGCGTGTGTCGCTGCACCAGGGGCAGATGCCGCAATATGTATGTGGGAACATTTTACTGTATCTGTGTAGGTTTGGAAATGTGTTGGTCTGAATAAGTCGGATAGCTACGGCATCTTCAGTGCTGAGCTTTCTGTGAGGCGGAGGATAAATCCTGCGGTTGAGTCATTGGATCTCGAGTCGGTCGCAGTAATTGGATGGCAGGGGCATGAAGGTAAAGGGTGGGGATTGATGAGACGATTGGTCTTGCCCCGCTCGGTTGATTAGCGCTCGAGCTAGGGCGTTCGCCCTTTCGTTCCCCTCCAGACCCGCGTGGCCCGGCGTCCATGTGATTTGATGGTATTCTTGCAGCCTCGGGCCTAGAATCTGAGCCGCCAGCAGCGGTGTTCATCCGTTGGTAAAGTTACGGCAGGCCTGTTGCGAGTCGGTAACGACATGGACTTCCCTGCCTACCCTGTCTTCTTGCTTTATCACCAGCGCCGTGGCTATGGTCTCAGCCGCAGCTGGGGTCTCTGCCCTTACGGAGGCCGCGAGGTTCACGGAGTTGTCTCTCCTGTTCACGGCGGCTACCGCGAAAAGGTCCCCTACAGGGTACGCCGCCACGTCCACGTACGTTACGTACGAGTCACCCTTGAATTGTCGGCGCTGTCTGTCGACGCGAACCTTGCGTCGTCCTTCATGGAGTTCATGACTCATGTGCTTCGGTATCGGGTTCGCCTTGATCTTGCCTCTGACCACAGGCGGGAGTGATCGTTGCCCATCGAGGGCACGGAGCTCCGTTGCCGTTCCGGTCTGGTGGAGGATGGCTCTGCCCCCGCCGTGTTCTGTAGTCTGGTCTTTTGCGAAGCCATAACCGCGTCCAACAGCTCAGCGAAGGTGTTGTGGATCCTGAGGGCCGCTAACTTCTCGTTTGAGGTGGTGACAGGGAGACCCAGGGCTGTTTTGTACGCGCCTATGATGATGGCATCGACTTGTTCTTGGTCGCGTTTGTTTAGCGAGTGATAGTGATACGGCATGCTATACGTTATTCTGCTGATCACCAGAGCCTGGACGAGGCGAAGCGTGTCCTCTTCTCGCATGCCCTTGCGGCTTCTTGTAATTCGTTTTACAATCCGTGAGATCTGGTTGGCAACCAGTGGCACACCTTAGGGTTTGGATGGTGTGGGAGGCTTTCAGGTTGCTCTGGATCCAAAAACCCAGAATCCTAGCCGTATTGCCTTCCGTGATCTTCTGGCCCTCAAGATAGAGATCGATAGGGCCGGGGGACTTGTAGATTCCTCCTCCATGCACCCGGATCACCTCGGACTTTTCGGGCGCACAACGCATCCCTCTCGCTGCCGCAAATCTCTCCACGGCTGTCGCGGCCTCTTGAAGGGTCGCCTCTTTTCGTGCTAGGGAGCCCTTGGTGGCCCAGAGCGTGATGTCGTCTGCGTACAGGGCATAACCTAGGTCGGGGATCTTGCGCAGCTCTTTGGTCAGCGCCAGCATCGCGACGTTGAAGAGAATCGCCCCTTGCGGTGCTCCTTTGTTCGGCACGTCGATTGTATCCGATTGAGTCTGGCCTATTCCAATGGTTGCTGTCCGGCCTGTCAGGAACGATTTAACGTAATTAAAGATGCGCTCCCCGCAGCTGATGTCGTTCAGTGCCTTGAGAATGGCCTCGTGAGAGATGTTATCGAAGGCCCCTTTTAGGTCGAGTGCGAGCAGGAGGTGTTCTCCTCCCTTCGGGATGCCCTTGAGAACTTCTTCCCTTAGGATTAGGAACGCATCTTGCGCAGAAAGTCCCGGCCTGAAGCAAAGCATGGTGTGCGGGAAGAGGTCACCGTCCTCTGTGTAATGTTGGAGGCGAGCTGGGCAGGCCATGTAATGCATAGAGTAGATAACCGGTGGACTATTAGAGTTACAGAATGGGTGCCAAGGGAAGGGAGGCGCAGTCGAGGGTGGCAGAAGCTAGGCGTAAGTTGGAATCGGCTAGCGCAAGACCAGGGTAATTGGAGATGGCTGGGAGGGAGGGGCCTTCGTCCCGCAGTGAACATATAAATAGAATGATGATGATGATTATATCTCATAGTGGAGGTGATATTTAAAACCCTGCTTAAATTGTCTGCATATGCAAGATGTAAAAGCAGCCATTGTCAATTAGATATTGTCAGAAAAGGTATGCGTGTGGATCAATGGCATGTCCCTTTTGATCCTTATTAATAACACCAAAGAGGTAGCTGGGCGACTGCAGTTTCACTACTCCATAAC
The DNA here is from genome assembly GCF_023375885.2 of Dermacentor andersoni. Classification (NCBI taxonomy): domain Eukaryota; kingdom Metazoa; phylum Arthropoda; class Arachnida; order Ixodida; family Ixodidae; genus Dermacentor; species Dermacentor andersoni. Next base: position 29,601,564 of record NC_092815.1, read on the forward strand.
CCTGACTCAATCGCCCATTCGGTTAAAAGTGGGTGGAGCTGGCCTGAAACAGAAGTAATGTGAATTCGCAATGAAAGAATGAATGAAGGGCGTTAAACTGCTTTAACTGGGAAAGACTCGACCTACCACACTGGCTTTGGCTATGGCAGTGGCTATGGCATTCTGCTGAGCATGAGATTGCAGCTAAAACCGATATCCGGCACCAGCGACCATATTCCAATGCAGATGTAACACAGGAAAACTAATTTCTCAAGCTTCAGGTGTGTGTTGAACAGCCACAGGTGGTCAAGATTAATTCAGAGTCTTCCACCAGCTGGATGTCTAGTATAGCCCTTGTGTTGCTCTGGAATGTTAAACCTCTTCAATCAAATCAAATCGAATCAACAATGTATAGAAAAACTGCAGTGCAAATGCAATTGAGGGTCACCATTAATGGTTGCAAATTTAATTGTTGACTGGAAGTTTAACTTGCATCACTGATCCTTCCCACTAGCTTTGTGCTTGCAGTAACACAGAGCATGAAATGACACAGAAAGATAGACACAAGCATGTCGACAACAGCACAGACTTGTAGTGAGGTTATGTATTTGTGTAGACATGTGGCCTGATATGGTTATAACAGCAGTCGTACAAAAGAAGCAGGCAAAAAATAGCGTAAAAGATAATAAAAATGTGAATACTATTGCACTCTAGCGCAAAATTGCTGTATGTTGTATGTCATTACCACGACACACAAAACCCACCAAAAAATGCGCTCCAGGTTTGTGAGGAAGTGCAGCATATATGATAGTCAGCTGGAAGAAAGCATGGTTATACACACTGCCCGCTCATGGAGTGCCGCAGCTTTCATCATCTGCATTATTTACTTGACACAGTTATGCACGCAACAGAACACTTTTAGATTGAGAGAGTGAAATTCAGCTGACATCTTAGTTTTTTGTCCTCATTACGAAAGTACTGGTGGAATCTCAGGAGTCAAAACCTAACCACAAAGTTGGACAGAGAGCAGCCCCAGTGCAAAAACAATTAAGAGAAGATAACATTGAAGTGGTTCTGTTTATCTTCAATGTAGTGTGTACACTAACATAAGATTGCGAAACGTTTGCAGTGTGAATGTTTCTTTTTACAGCCCCAGAAAAATTGTGCCTCAGCAGTAAAACCAAACTTCATTATAATGAAGTTGCGTCTAGCACAAAATTATTTTTGTCATATCCAATATTTATTACATGTGATATCAACCATTTTCTTCACTTGTTCATTATACTCATCTTCAGTATAGTATCGAGGTTCGACTTCTACAACAACGTAAAATAGTGGCACTGAAAGACATGATTTTTAGAAGTGGAATTGCAACAGTTAATTATTGCTTCTTGTGCATAAGGTACAAAGTCTGTTCATTGCTGATTTCATGCTGGTGAAGGGAAGTGCTGGGCACGGTTTGAATTATTTATTCATGCCATTGATGTGATTGCTTCTGAGGGTGAGAGGCCACAGTTGCAGACTGATGAGTCTGCAGTGCCCTGCTGTGTGCAACAAAGGTGCTGTGCAAACAAATATGAGACCATCCAACTTGCAGAGAAATGAGCAGAACTGGGAACGAGCTTGTCTACATCGTGCCAATGCTGCAGCATGGGCACAGGAACAGGCTCGTGCAGCCGAGTGAAAGCAGCAACTGCGTACCGAAGATCTGGCAGCCTACCAAGCCGTCATTTAATGAACTGTCAGGATTAACCGAGTGATAAGCACCAGGCTTCGCTGGTTAACTACCCGTATGGAGTGCTTGGGTGGTGATTTTTTTCATATTCCTCTACAATGTTTTCCTTGAAAATTTTCATCTAATTATAAGATTAGAAAAGTTTATGAATTAATTAAGACTAATTATGTAATGAAGCTATGTGGCATTTGCATAATTTTATATCTTAGTGCATGGTAGTTGGGACACCCTGTATATTTACATGTGTCTGTGCTTGGTGTTCGCAGTGGAAATTAGAAAAAAAAAATGTTGAAGTGAAAAAATACAGATGAGGTAGCCGCCACTGGTGCTTTAATGTGCTTGTCCTCCAATTGTCAGGATTTGCAGAAATAAAGCGAAAACATTAACAGAGTCCGCTGCAACAATGATGCAGTAAGCTTTTAGCCGCAATAGATAAGTGAAAAGATGGAGGCAACTCAAAAGAGACCTCAAATGATGTGGGTAACAGAATGATCTGGTACTGACACTTTAAAGGGGAGGGGGCATCACCCCTCCTCGCAGTCCGCACCTATGATGCCAACGGGAGTGCCATAACACACAGCCTAGTGACTGGTGGAAACTTTTCAGTAGCATAGGTTACGACTCTCCATCTACAAAAAAATCGCAGCTCATTTTGATGCACATGTGTGTAGCTCCTGACCTGAGTGGGCACTGATGTGCTTGAATGTAAGAGCGCATGTGCTCTTTGCAAGACATCCGTGGCCATGACCAGAGCTCTTTTTATTTATTTATTTTATTTTGTGATACTGTCAGTCCCATCAGAGATTTTTACAGGAGTGGGTTAGAAGGCTCTGTAGACATTGTGGGACAGGCATTTACATAAGTATACAAAAAGGTACCTAGAAAATGTTAAGGACAATGGACCTATGTTAACAGCAATGAGTATGGCAAAAAGATAATGCACAATTTTCAATTATTTCAATTACATATGATGTTCCGCAAAAAAATAAATAGGAAAGGACAGGCATATGAGATATACCATTGATATCTACAATTTCACATCACAGAATTCCAATATACCTGGTAAGTAAAACAATGATATACACAATAGTGATAACATCACTTACTCGTTACTGACAGCACAGTTTGGCTAGCAGGTTCAACAAATTTGTCAACAGTGGGCTGTGCGACTATCGTCTGGGCTAAAGCATTCCAGTCACGAACAGCTCGTGGGAAGAACGAAAAACTAAATGTATTGTTAGCGCAAGAATATTCTTGGAGTGTAAGGTGATGCTTACGATGGGTTTCTCTGGATGCGTTATAGGATATGTAGGTGTCGGAATCCACTTGATGCAGTATGAGATAAAAAAATTTGAGTCGGTACAGCATTGCAGGACTGCTTAGTATATGAAGGCCAGCCGATCTCGAACAGCATCCGAGTAGGCGAGTTGGTGCGCTTATATTTGTTATAGATAAAGCGCACAGCTTTGCGCTGGACAGCCTCAAGAGTAGCTATATTATTTTGGGCAAAGGGAAACCACGCCACGTTCGCATATTCTAAGATAGGATGCATGATTGTCACATAGGCCTAGAGCTTGGCTTCCTTCATAGAGTATCGCAGAGCCTGCTTTAAGAATATTAGCTTTCGAATCGCTTTGTTTGCCATGAGCTCTACATGAGCTGACCATCCTAAGTCTGATGATATGACGACGCACAAGTACTTATACTGAGTGACAGTGTTAAGGATGGTACTACTACAGCCATATGTAAAAATAAGTTTGGATTTCTTTTTTGTTACTGGCATTGAAACTATTTAATCAAAGTCGACAGCCATTTGCCAGTTTTCACACCATTGGGCTATCAAAGCAAAATCCTTGTTAAGACTAATTTGATCTTGTCAGTTTACTACTTCTCTATACAGGACCCAGTTGTCTGCAAATAACATAATCTTGGAATCAACCTGACTAGTTATGTCGTTTATGAATAAAAGGAACAGGATAGGGGCCAAAAAGGAACCCTAAGGTACACCAGAAAGTACTGGCACAATTTCAGAAGTTTTGTTGGATGCATTGGGCTAAAGCAAACATTGATAAAGGTGCCCATCTGTTGTCATTCAATAATGTTGTGCCATGTTCATAACCTCCCTGTCAGAAGGTGTCTGCATACTTTAGTCACACACTCAAATTGCCATAGTGTCTACTGGCCATCGCTGTTTCCCTATAGCCACCTATACGACCTCTACAGATGGGCTCATTAACTGCTTTGTTCTATACAGAATTATGCAATAAAACAATAAATGCTACCTAAGTATTTTCACTGTAGTAAATATGTGCCTTCAAATGCATCATTTCTTTAATAAAGTGAATAGTTTTATTTAAGCATTTGGCTATGTGCTTACACTGCCAATCCTTGTCGATGGTTTCTGCACATATTTTTTCTTCATTGTGTTAGGCCAGAGTCGCATGCAGACTTCACTCTACCACATCACAAAGCAATAATTTGATTAGAAAAACTAGTGCATATGCATGTGCACCGATTTCCAATAGGCCCCAAATACAGGAATGGAATGCGCGAGTAATTGCCAACCTTACTAGTCTTTTTCACATCCATGATTCTGCATTGCAAACTTACTTGCATAAATTCTGAGCTAGTTTCGCTTTCTCTCTGTCCTCCATAAACAGCAATTTCTATCGCAACTTTAGATGGTCATTTTCAGCAAATAAACTGCACCAGAAACGACCATGCACTGAGGCGACTGGAGTTGAACACAAGCAACTTCATGCTTTTCTGTTGTTGATAGGAGATGAGACTGACCGCAAAATAAAATTATGTTTTGTTCTCGCACACTTCAACATTAATCCCTTCCATTTTAAATCTATCTGAATGCGAGTTTAGCAGCAGAATGTTTGGATTTCCACCGTGTCATAAAGTCGTGACATCGAGCACTTCGCCTTCTTGTGTACACCCGTGGTAAGGTGGAATTGGAACACGCGAGGAGTAGACAAATAGAACGAGGACGTGGTATAAGCAGTGCTGGTTGAATGATGAGACCAGGCAGACCATTGAGATCCATTTTGATGATGTTGGTGGTGATTTGGATCCTCTGTTTTATGGATTCTACTTCTGCGAGGCAACACTGCGTGTGTGGCTGTGCATGACGCTCGTGCGCATTGTTGACTTGTGAGCACAGACACAAAGCTGAGCATGACACCGTGCAATTAGTTTGAACTAATTGCACGGTGTCGTGCCCATTTCAATGGGATGCACATTCTTTCTACGCATCACTACAGCTGACGACATGTCTTCCACTGAAAGCTGAGAGTGATCACAACTGTCCCAGTGATGAAGATGACAATGAATTTAAGGTACATAATCTCCAATAATGGGCATGAACAGCAGGGTTGAGGGAGATGAAAATTACAGCAATTCCAAACGTATCCTTTCAGAAATAACCAACCCTCCACTGTAGATATGTGCCACGAGCACTCAGGATAACAAAAGATGGTATGAATTGGACAAAGAGATACTACACCAAGAAGAAATCTAAGGTGCCTCAGTGGCAGGTGTCTCTGAGAGCGAGAATGTGAAGACTTCGATTGAGTTTTTCAGAGATCTTTTAAATGAAGTGCGCTCAACCAGGTAAATGACACTGCTCCAAAGTGGTGGATTATTCCAAGTTACAATCAACTAGGAATAAATGTTGAGGACATATATAGAGCAAGTGCTGTTGAAAGGCAGAATTACGTGTTGGAATGAAAACAATAAAAGCAGTAATAATTTTTGATAATTGAAAACTACAACAAAAGCGAAAGATATAAATATTTAACTGGGCATCTGGATAGACAATCTCAATAAATTCGTGGACGACAGAGCTAACATCCCTGTGGCTAAATCCCAGAGTAGATGCCTCGAATTAAATAATAAGAGGTATCTACCCATTAAGTCCAGGCCAAGTTTTTGAATAGGTAGTCCCAAGATTGTTTTTCTTGTAGCAGCAAAGTCATAATCCATGGAAAACATCCTGGTAATGAAGAAGTGGCTCATTAAACTAGTTCCAACTGGGGACGCCAGCACTAACAGCACTGTCCACTTGTAAAAGACATGCAGCAAAGGTGCAAACAACTTGACTGTAAGAACACGTAATGGGAAGACATGGGTTCGTGCCCCATCTGCAGCCAGCTGTTTTTTCATCCATGCTCATTTCCATTAATTTATCATTTTTTAAATTCAATTAATAAGTACATCTAATTTCTCCTATGCTGTCCTTGGTGTCTTTGTTTGTTGGCTTATTATGACATGACTAATAAAAATTGGGCCCTTGGTTTCCTTTCTTCTCATTCATTACATACCGAAGCCTCGAATCCGGCAGCATTGAAGACTTCAGGTAGCATGTGTGGGTTTACTAACCAGTTGCGTTCACCCAAAAAGATTACGTACACATGACACCAATGACAAAAAGGGACGTTCCACATTTGCTGTCAAGGAAGGCCGTGAAGTATGGTGCTGGCTAACACTCCCAGGTTTAATGCTAGTAGATAAACATAAAATGCCCCATAAAGTGGATGGGAAAACAGCACCGCGGTAGCTCAATTGCTAAGAGCATTGCATACACAATGCAAAGATGTGGGTTCATGCCCCACCTGCGGCCAGTTGTTTTCTCATCCACTTTCATTTCTTTTATCATTTAAATTCATTAATTAACAAGTACAAGTAATTTCCACTATGCTGTCCTGGGTGTCCTTGTTTGTTGGCTTCTTATGATAAGACTAATAAAAATCAGGCCCTCGGTTTCCATTCTTCTTGTTCACATGGTTTTCACGTGTTTTATGCACAACATGCATCCCTGCCTCAATACACACTTCTTTGTTTTCCATCAGCACTTGAGCAAGATGGAACTTAGGTTTCCTTAATAGAAAGAGTGCCATGGAGAAAAAGAAAGCAAGCATTTTTAAAGCGACTGTAGAATATGCATAAATTTACAGCATTGGTTGAAGGAGAGCCAAATTCCCAACGTACTGATTTTGGGAAATACATGCAGCACGACTCATTAAAGCCTTGTTCTTCATCGTCATCATCATCATCAGCCTGGTTACGCCCACTGCGGGGCAAAGGCTTCTCCCATACTTCTCCAACAACCCCGGTCATGTACTAATTGTGGCCATGTCGTCCCTGCAAACTTCTTAATCTCATAATCACTTGTTCTTCAACGTAGCGATAAAAGCCAGAGAAAACAGTACAAAGGTTGAAATTTTTAGAGCTGCATTAAGAGGTTATATGCAGATGTCCCAGTTTCTCGTATTATTCATTCGTGGCAGCTAATGCTTTGAGACACTGTGTTAGACAGCCTTTGGGATCAGCACATATTTCTTAATAATTTTCTTACAGCAGCTAGCACTGCGCTGCTGTAAGCAGCACAGCTAGCAAGACACTGCTTTCATGAAGGTGGCACCATCTCGCACAGCTTGATCAGTACACTGGACCAGGTCTTAACAGATTGGCAACGTGCGTTTCTCCGCCAGAGTTAAGAATGTCAATTGTCATGACATTTTCCTTGTGGCCTATGCTGCTGCCAAACATATGGCGGTCCACCTGGTAACGCTTTGTCAAAACTGAAACAATGCATGATATACGCCACGAGCAGTGCCTACAGGGGCGCCACCGAAAGCCGCGTAGCGGCGGCCGTTGAAACCGCAGGCGGGCCTCGTGCTGGAGACGCCTGCTTCCACTGCAGGCATGACTGAAGTGTGTGCGTGCGATCTGCCGCTTCTGCTGTCCCAGATAGTTACTTCTACGGTGTCAGTGTGCGCAAGGAAATCGCACTGCATTTCACGGCTGTCTGGGACAACATTGTCTCCTTACGCGCCAATTGTTTGCCATGGATGAGCATCAACAAGCTTGCCTATGAAGTGGAGCTCATCGCCAAGATGCTGCTTTTATTACAACACCCCGGCCGCTAATGGCTTCATTTGTTGGCCCATGAATGAACATTCTTTATGCACACACTTGCCTCATTTACATGGCATGTATTTTGATAGTAGGTTGAGGGAGCAATGCATCGTTTGTACAGGTGCGGCTACATGAGAAGCCAGCAACTGTACAGCTTGCAAACCAGCACGATGACCTTGAGAAAAACTAGCACATATAGGACTCCAGCAATAATTAAGGATTGATTGCTTTTATGCTTGCGTCTTACCACTGTCAGCGTAGCATGGATTTCACATGTTCCATTGTTCAACAAGCAGAGCATATCAATGATTTCACAGAAGCAGCGAGTGAGATATTGGAAGATGCCATAGCTGAAAATTTGCCTACCTGGTCAATCAAGAGCATATTGCTTTTATATTTTATGTTATTTTTTAGTGTTGCCACCATTTTTACTAGTATCACCCTGCCAATCCAATAGAAAATTAAACCACATGTTGTATCGCTTGTTGTAGTGCCCAAAGTCTGAATAGCGAATGCAGCACTTTTTAATTAGTTAGAAGAGTACGCTGACACAATATTTACAGTTCGAAAACAAATACAAAGCATGGCATTAAGTAATTCTTGTAAACCACTTGCTGCATTGAAATCATTTTCGAAGCAGAGGCAACTACAGTGAAGCAACACGAACATATATTGACCCGTTTCATTCGAAAGAAGAGAACAAGCACTCGCTAGCAAGAAAAGAAAACAAAAAATGAAACATGAAGGTATTGAAATTGACCACAACGCATGACACAGCTGGGGTAAAGTGAATCTGCATTAGTTGCACACATCAGGGCTTCGTAGTTCAGGCATTTCTCATCACCGCAAAGTGATATTAAGAGTCATTCAAAACGAGGTTGAATACTCTGTCAAAAGCGCTTAATGCTCACAGACGCCAGGTTGTACAGTCAACATGCAGACAGCTGAGGCGAGTGTACACCGAATGTTCTATGCCGCAGGTCGCATTTTAGTGCCATCGATAGGTAGAGCAGCATCCGATTCTGTGCAACACGTGGAAAATTGCGTGACGCTTTTTTGAAAGCACCGTCACCTGCTTTTTAATACGGAGACCTTTGTTCAAAGTGTTTTCTAAACACAATGAGCGCTTCACAGCCTCGCCATGTTCGCCTTTAGTCATGTTCTATGCCAGTGCCCGCAGTACAGTGTTCAGAGACAATCGCTTTCCATCGTGCTGAGTCAGTTGGACCGTTGGACGACCAGCCTCTGTTGGAAGAAAGAATTTTACATCGACGCGACTTACCATTGCATCAGAAGGCCGTACAAGCACTACTGTGTTTATTGAGATTGACTGGCCTGTGTGAATGCCTGTGATTGGAATGCCTATTCTGTTACCTGTTCTTCTTTGTTCTTACTTTTTCTTTGTTCTCTCGCGCTTTGTAGTCATTACAAACCCTATATCCTCCACTCCAGTGCAGGGTAGCAAACCGGAAAGTCGCTTCTGGTTAACCTAGCTTCCTGCCTTTCCTCTCTCTCTTTCTCTCCAGCTTCGCTCCACATTCTCTGGCTTAGCTTTTCGCATCCTTACTTTTTTTCAAAGGAGGGCCATCCCGTCTCATCAGTAACAACAACCTGATCTTTATTGCATTGCCTGTTTGCTTAGTGGTTATGGTGTTGGATTGCTAAGCACGAGGTTGCGGGATCGAATCCCGCCCACGGCGGCCGCATTTCAATGGGGGCGAAATGTGAAAACACCCGTGTACTTAGATTTCGGTGCACGTTAAAGAACCCCAGGTTGTCCAAATTTTCGGAGTCCCCTCACTAAGGCGTGCCTCATAATCAGATCGTGGTTTTGGCACGTAGAACCCCGCAATATATTAATCGAACTTTAACCGTAAAAATGTTCACTAAAGGCGCATCAACATCAAGCAAATAAGAATATAGCAATCGCCCTAACAGCAGTAAATAAAGCGCGATTGCTTATCTTCTGGCGAGTTTTTGTTTGTTTTAAAGCACCCAACTACGCAACAGGTCTTTGAAAACATCGCTGGAGACTAACAGAAGCGCTAAATCACGATCAAGAACAGTCGGCGTTGTCTGCGTTTTGTGCATGGCGAGCTACCAGTACTGTGCAGCTGTTGAGAGTATGGTCATATAGAATAAAGAACGTATGGTCACAGAACACCTATATAGAGCATAGAGAATGAGGGTTGCAAGACACATACCATAGAGCTTGTCACTAATGAGAAACATTATGACACACACAGCTCCTTGTGCGTCTTCTGTTGTCCCGTCTTTTAATCGCGCTACCGCACACCCTTTATAGAGTTAATAATATATTGAGAGGTTTCCAACTGAATCGGGACAATTTTCTTGCTAAGTTCTTAAACCTGCGTGTCTTAATTAATTTGCTTTTTCAATTTATGCTAAACTTTTCATTACTGTTTCGCGCCGTCGCCGTTGTCGCGCTCATACAGTTTAACTGTCCCTAACATTTCATGTCAGTGGCAGCAAACACCGGCGCCTGCATTACACTCTACCTGCACACACCCAAGGAGTTTTATTTGCGTAAAATTTTCGCGCACACAGAGAGGAAAAAACGTTGGCTAGACTATTCTAGGCCATAACACATAACACGATCAAGCCAATCCGTTTCCTATCCACACACTTTCTGCAAATTTTGGTTTCTGAAGAAGTTGTGAGATCAGTATGCTTTCCGCTCGAATTTTTTCTACTAGGTTCTCTCATTTATGGTTGAGTAACTCTGCGAAAAGGTAGGAGGACGAAAGCTGTTCACCTTGTGTACCAAAGCATGTTTTATGTTTATCTACGCTAAGAATGTGACCCAAGTTGTGGCTGCAGGTTTTGAAGGTTATTCAGTCTTTCGTGGTCACATTGTTGTAAATGTAATGTTTTTAACCAAGTTGCTGTAGCAAAACGCTGAAAATCTTTTTTTTTTTTTTTGGGGGGGGGGGGGGGGGGGGTCGGCTAGCTGAGGTGGTTTAGTTTTTCAAAACCTTTCCCGTTTTTCTGGGTTTGAAGCGTGACTCGGACCCTTGGTTCCCGGCTGGCGTCATCCGATTCAACTCAAGTCGTCGACTATGTGCCAGAAGACGCCGACGCTGTTCTGAGGGATCCTGATGAAGCTAAAAAAGAGAAGCAGCTTGCTGAAGTTATCACTATTGATACACCAGTAAGTTGTGCTTTGCAGACGTTGTTCCAAAATGTGGCATAATTACAGCGGGCACCCAATTGACTAAGCGATATCTGTATGAGGGAGGCTGACAGTTTCTTTTTGAAATCGTCGAACTGCACTAACAGTGATGCCACGTGATGCCACTCGCAGCTATATCTTATTTGGTAATGTGTTTCACCTTGGAAGTCTCGCCTGAACAAGTTTTTTTTACTGAATATGACGGCTAATACGACAAGCACCATGTCGCTTTGTTTTTTGTGTGTTTTTGCGATAAGTATTGCTTGCAAAAATACAAACTGAATGAAAACAATATAAAATGCCGATACGTCGAGAACAAGCTTTGCACGATTGAAATTTAGTACACATTTAATATATTTAAGAACACCAATGGGTGATTCCACAGCCCATTCATCAATCATTGTTTCCATAGCGCTAGCACAGGTATGTGTGGGGCACAACAACAGGACAGTGTGCATCCACTTGGCCAGCACCTCCTCTAGAGGAGGCGCTGACTTAGCTTGTGACCCAAACTGGTCATGCCACTTGATGTGAAAGGTGCCATCGGTAGGCTGCAGAGAATATAGAAGCAGAAGTTGTGCTTGGACTTGTAAGCGAAAGGTCAGAAGAAAAAAGTAGGATGACTCAGTCTTACAGCTTTGAACAACATGACAGTTACACAAACATGAACAGCTTAAGGAATTAGGAATGACTCTGCTTGCAATGATTCATTTGTTTGCTCTAAATATGGATGCCCTACGAGCATAGAGGAGGCACTGGACCTACAGAGCACTTGCAATGTGAGTTGTGTGCTGGTTCAGGGAAAACCAGAAAACCGCCAAATGGCGTGGTGATGTGTATGTTGAACCTGCAGCCGGCACTGCGAAGGAAAAACCGGCTGTGCCGGTGGAAAACTGGCCTGGTGGCACCCTATGCATACCTACACATATTCTGTTACTCGGAAGAAAAAGAAAAAGCAAAAGGAGTGACCGTAGTAGCCCATCTTAATTAAATTCATGGGCATGTGATTCTAAAAACATTTTCTTGCTGTCATGCATCGTGGAACTGAGTTAACATACACATAAAGTGCCATATGTGCATATACAGCTGTTTTTATGTTGGCTATAGCATCATGAATAGCGCAGTTAATAGGAAAAACTAAGCTGTATGTACAGCCTGGGATGTTGTCATCTAAGGGCTGTAATTGAGGTTGTTTGTGCTAGTGTTGAAGTCAGACACTTGCGGAAGCTTTACTTGCTGTTTCGTCTTGCAAAACGGTTTACATGTTGCATTCAGTTCAGTTTCACTGTGGCTGTTCGTCTCATACATGGTAGTTTGTGCATCAAGCATGTTTACTTTATTATGCTCTAATAAGAAAGCCTTGGGAGCTATACAAAGGGGGAAGGCAGCTGGTGAGGATCAGGTAACAGCAGATTTGCTGAAGGATGGTGGGCAGATTGTTCTAGAAAAACTGGCCAGCCTCTATACGCAATGCCTCAAGACCTCGAGCGTACCGGAATCTTGGAAGAACGCTAACATAATCCTAATCCATAAGAAAGGCGACGCCAAAGACTTGAAAAATTATAGACCGATCAGCTTACTGTCCGTTGCCTACAAAGTATTTACTAAGGTAATTGCAAATAGAATCCGGAATACCTTAGACTTCCGTCAACCAAAGGACCAGGCAGGATTCCGTAAAGGCTACTCAACAATAGATCATATTCACACTATCAATCAGGTGATAGAGAAATGTACGGAATATAACCAACCATTATATATAGCTTTCATTGATTACGAGAAAGCGTTTGATTCAGTCGAAACCTCAGCAGTCATGGAGGCATTGCGGAATCAGGGTGTAGACGAGCCGTATGTAAAAATACTGAAAGATATCTATAGCGGCTCCACAGCCACTGTACTCCTCCATAAAGAAAGCAACAAAATCCCAATAAAGAAAGGCGTCAGGCAGGGAGATACGATCTCTCCAATGCTATTCACAGCGTGTTTACAGGAGGTATTCAGAGACCTGGATTGGGAAGAATTGGGGATAAGAGTAAATGGAGAATACCTTAGTAACTTGCGCTTCGCTGATGATATTGCCTTGCTTAGTAACTCAGGGGACCAACTGCAATGCATGCTCACTGATCTGGAGAGGCAGAGCAGAAGGGTGGGACTAAAAATGAATCTGCAGAAAACTAAAGTAATGTTTAACAGTCTCGGAAGGGAACAGCAGTTTACGACAGGTAGCGAGGCACTGGAAGTGGTAAGAGAATACATCTACTTAGGACAGGTAGTGACTGCTGATCCAGATCATGAGAGTGAAATAATCAGAAGAATAAGAATGGGCTGGGGTGCGTTTGGCAGGCATTCGCAGATCATGAACAGCAGGTTGCCATTATCCCTCAAGAGAAAAGTGTATAACAGCTGTGTCTTACCAGTACTCACGTACGGGGCAGAAACCTGGAGGCTTACGAAAAGGGTTCTACTTAAATTGAGGACGACGCAACGAGCTATGGAAAGAAAAATGATAGGTGTAACGTTAAGGGATAAGAAAAGAGCAGATTGGGTGAGGGAACAAACGCGCGTTAATGACATCTTAGTTGAAATCAAGAAAAAGAAATGGGCATGGGCAGGACATGTAATGAGGAGGGATGATAACCGATGGTCATTAAGGGCTACGGACTGGATTCCGAGGGAAGGGAAGCGTAGCAGGGGGCGACAGAAAGTTAGGTGGGCAGATGAGATTAGGAAGTTTGGAGGGTCAACATGGCCACGATTAGTACATGACCGGGGTAGTTGGAGAAGTATGGGAGAGGCCTTTGCCCTGCAGTGGGCGTAATCAGGCTGATGATGATGATGATAATCAGTTAAGAACTTGGTGCGGATGAGTGAAAAAGTGAAGGGAGAAGTTATTGTTCTCTTTTCCCCCTGCTTTTGTAGATGGACATCTCATGCCTTACCGGCGTACCTGAAGAGCACATAAAAACACGACGTGTGCGCATCTTCATCCCTGCCCGCAATGCTATGCAGTCTGGAACCTACAACACACATAAATGGAAGATGGAGTTTGACATGCGTGAACGTTGGGAGAACCCACTCATGGGCTGGTCCTCCACGTGAGTCACGATTTTGGTGTTTGCTTGTTTAGCTGTTGTTATTTTACTTAATGGTGCTCAGTTCAACTGGTCACTTAGCAGGCATAGTAAATGGCAGCTGCCTGAAACCACATTATCAAATTTAAGCAGCAAATTGAACTGTTGTAATGAATTGCGAGCACAGTGGTAATAGGGTCATCAATTGCTTCCATGCGCAAAGTGTACAAACCATGTCTGACTGATTGCAGACGGCCTTGATTTAGCTTAAAGGAGGCATAACATTCCTTACTCGCTAGTGTCCGAGTCTGAAGTGTTCCCGGTAAGCCAAGGGGCCTGTTTCGCCATTTCTTTCTTCTCATTAGCTCTGGTATAAGCGCTGTCCAAACCTGTAGAAAGGTTGAAGGCACTTAGCCGCTGTCAAGGTCGCCTGTTTTACACATGGCTCAGAACCATATTGTTCTGGCGGCCCATCTCGCCACTCTTAGTGTTTGCCTGGGAGCGATAGTTTTGGTATATATGCAAACGACGGCCAGAAAATGGCTCCAAAAAGATGGCTAGAGGCAGGCAGACACGACAGTAAGCTAACGGGTTCATATCCGCGCATGCGCGACTCTGGGTTTCCTGGTAAGTGCTGAAACATTTTTCCCTTTTCTTACTTTTCACGCACGTCTTAAGTGCTGTTAAAATTCGCCGAAAACGGCCACATGCGTACACAAGATTTCGGAACCATGATGTTAGGACCATTGAGAAATGACACTATATTGTGTTGCCTACCACGATCGGCAAAACCCACCAATGGCAGATAAATGAAGGGACCTTTTAGGCGTGTATGGCCCTCTGGGCTGGACTTCTCTGCGATAAGGCAGTCTTGCCACCTACAGGGTTATCTGACTGAGCTATGTCAGTGGCTCGGTTGCCATATTCAAAAATTCGAATCCTTGTACGACAATTTTCTTTTTTAATTTGAGGGTAGTAAGCTCGAATTCCACCTCCTCCAATGCACTACATCTCCAGGCTTGGAATGGTGCTTCACTCTGGCAAAAGATGCTGAGAGCGAGTGGGGCTATACTAATCCAAGTACAACCAAGTTGCGAAGACCCACTAAGCTTCAACAAAAGACACTCCCTCACCAGGACAGGAATTGGCCTCCCTGGTGCAGTATTTGGCCACAACCTTCCTGATGATATCTTCAATTAACCAATGGTCCTCAGTCCCCAGCAACTGCGGAGCACCTGGCCAAGGCGGCGGTCCGACCTGTAATGCTGCAGAGGATGCTGAGAATTTCTGGACCCGGAGAAGCCGCCTATGGAAACTGACCCTGGCAACCTTTAACACCTGAACTTTGTCGAGTGAGGCTAGCTTAGCAGGACTTTGAGGAACTATCAGGCATTGTTTGGGATATCATTGGTATATACAGTGCTGACTAACGGCTATGTCCTCTATTATAGAGGTCTTCCAGATAAGAAGCAATACGGGGTAGGATTACCAATCCATAAAGGCATAGCGGGCAACATTGACAAATTCTACAGCATTAATGAGAGGGTAGCAGTAGTTGTAATCCAACATAATGAGAGGTATAGATTAAAAGTAGTACAAGCCTAAGCTCCAACATCCAGTCGTGGTGATAGTGAAGCAGATCAGTTTTATGAAGATGTTGAATTAGGGATGAGAAAAATGCAAACTCAGTGTACTGTAGTAATGGGCGACTTCAATGCAAAAGTGGGGAAAAAGCAGGCTGGTGAACAAGCAGTTGGCAACTACGGCGTCGATTCTAGGAATGCTAGACGAGAGATGCTGGTAGAATTCACGGAAAGGAATAAGCTGCGAATGATGAACACCTTCTTCAGTTAGCGTGGCAACAGAAAGTGGACCTGGAAAAGCCCTAATGGTGAGACAAGAAATGAAATTGATTTCATACTTTCTGCCGATCCCAGCATAGTGCAGGATGTAGAAGTGAAATGTAGGGTAAAGTGCAGTGCTCATAGGTTAGTGAGAGCTAGGATTCACCTCAATTTAAGCAGAGAAAGAGCAAAATTGGTTAGAAAGAAACAGGCCAACCTAGATGCAGTAAGGGTAGAAGCAGACCAATGCAGGCTGCTACTTGCAAACAAATATGCAGCCTTAGAACTGCAAGATGATGACATAGAGGTAATGAAACCATAACGAGGCTGTCTTCAGAGGCAGCAATTGAAGTGGGAGGTAAAGCACCAAGGCAACCAGTAGTAAGCACTCCCAAGCAACAAAGGACCTAATAAAGAAACGACAAAGAATGAAAGTTTCGAACTCAAGAGATAAAATAGAATACGTGGAACTGTCAAAACTAATCACCAAGGCAAAATTAAGTGATATTCGAAACTATAACGTGAGAAAGACTGAAGAAGCCGTAAAAAATGGACGCAGCCTGAAATCAGTGAGAAGGAAACTTGGCATAGGACAAACCAACATGTATGCACTGAAATATAAGCAGGGTAATATCATCAGCAATCTCGAAGGTACAGTAAAAGCAGTGGAAGAATTCTATACTGACCTGCACAGTACCCAGAGGAGCCACTACGATACCTTCATTCGAAGCATTAATGAACAGGTTGCAGAGACTCCTTCTATAACTAGCGATGAGGTTAAAAGGACCTTGCAAGATGTGAGACAAGTAGCAGGAGAAGATGGAATAACAGTTGATTTAATCAAAGACCTTTATACTAACTGTCTATGGACTCCAAGGGTCCCAGAGAACTGGAAAAATGCAAACATTATACTAATCCACAAAAAGAGAAACGTTAAAGAATTGAAAAATTATAGGCCCATTAGCTTACTCCTAGTATTATATAAAATATTCACCAAGGTAATATCCAATAGAATAAAGGCAACACTGGACTTCAGTCAACCAAGAGAACAGGCTGGCTTCAGGAAAGGATACTCTACAATGGATCACATCCATGTCATTAATCAGGTAATCAAGAAATCTGCAGAGTACAATCAGCCTCTCTATATGGCTTTCATAGATTACGAAAAGGCATTTGATTCAGTAGAAATACCAGCAGTCATAGAGGCATTACATAATCAAGGAGTACAGGGCGCTATAACGTAAAGCTATCCCAAACTTCTATTCCAATTCTGCAATCAGCCCTCCGCGATTGGTCAAAAACATTTTGGGCCACCCCCACTGCGCCTGTCAGTCACGCGATGTCATGCAAACCACGATAGCTCCCCATCCGATATGACGTGTACAGTCCGATTATGCATGAGTGGATTGGACAAAAGAAAAATACAGGAGTTATTTCTCATTCGACGCCTTTTCGCCATTGGCCCTTGGCTATTGGTCAAAAGTTTTCAGGCTGCACTCACTTCACCTGCCTGTCACGTGACGTCACAAAAGTGACGTGTATGCATTAAAGATACATTAATATGCCAAACAAAACTGAATTTTTCTCTGAATAGCCGCAGGCTGCCCCATTCCGAAGGGAATAAAAGATGGCTGCCGCCGATCGCTCAGGCACTGGCTACTCGCACCTGCCGGAGAGCATGGGCTTATTTTCATACAATAAAACATTTTGTGTGGCCGTGTAACATTTTCGAGCACTTTCGGCACGTTTGCGACCTCGCTCAGCCAAGTTTTTTTTGCTGAGGATCCCTTTTAGCGGCATTCTTAACCTTCCATTGCATGCCGCCGCAATTTTCGACCAGCCACCCCAAGCTAAGTAAGGGAAAACAGACCAGTCGCAGACGCCGGCACCGCCCTCTTCATCCAGATATCGATTTTCAGTGCACTGGCTCAGCCCCATCGAATCGCCTCTCCACTTGAGGGTGCTCCTCGTTTCTTACCAGCCATTTAGATAAAAAAAGCCGCTCAGTGTAGGCAATGCCATTTGTTTTTAAAGCAAATGAAAGTGACCTCCTATAAACAAGGAGAGCGTTTGATTGGTCTGTTTAGACAACCCTGTGGGTCACGGCCCGGTGCTTTCGTCGGTGGTTACGCAAATTCGATGTCAGGAGATTGGAATAAAAACATTGGAATAGTTTTACGTTGTAGGGCCCCAGGCCGCTTACATAAATATCTTTGAAAATATCTGCAGAGATTCCACAGCTACCTTATTTCTCCAAAAGTAGAAAGATACCTATAAAGAATGGGGTCAGACAAGGCGACGCAAACTCTCCAATGCTATTCACTGCGTTCTTTGAAGAAGTATCAAGCTATTAAACTGGGAAAGCTTAGGAGTGAGGATCAGCGGCGAATATCTCGGCAACCTTTGGTTTGCAAATGACATTGTCCTTTTCAGCAACACTGGAGACGAGTTACTATGAATTATTGAGGACCTTAACAGAGAGAGTGTAAGAGCAGGATCGAAGATTAATACGCAGAAGACAAATGACGAATAGCCGGGCAACGGAACAAGAGTCCAGGATCGCCACTCAGCCTCTAGAGTCTGTGAAGGGGTATGTTTACCTAGGCCACTTACTCACAGGGAACCCTGATCATGAGAAGGAAATTTACAGAAGAATCAAAATGGGCTAGAGCACATATGGCAGACATTGTCAGCTCCTGACTGAAAGCTTACCATTATCGTTGAAAAGGAAGGTGTGCAATCAGTGCATTCTACCAGTGCTGACATATGGGCAGAAATTTGGAGACTGACAAAGAAGCTTGAGAACAAGTTAAGGACGTGCAAAGAGCGATGGAATGAAGAATGCTAGGTGTAACATTAAGAGGCAGAAAGAGAGCGGTTTGGATCAGAGAGCAAATGGGTATAGCCGATATTCTAATTGACATTAAGAGAAAGAAACGGTGCTGAGCAGGTCATGTGATGCATAGGTTAGATAACCGGTGAACCATTAGGGTTACAGAATGGGTACCAAGAGAAGGGAGGCGCAGTTGAGGACGGCAGAAGACTAGGTGGGGCGATGAAATTAGGGAATTCGTGGGCACTAGTTGGAGTCGGTTGGTGCAGGACAGGGGCAATTGGAGATCGCAAGGAGACGCCTTCTTCCTGCAGTGGACATAAAATAGTCTGATGATGATGATGAATAAATGAGAAAAAGGGGATTCGAGGGACCCAATTTTCGTTAGGTACAACCATATGAAGCCAAGGAAAGCATGGGGGAATTATTTATTGTTTTAATTGATATGCAGGAATAATAAGGTTAAGAGAAATGAAAGTGGACAAAAAAACTACTAGTCGCATGTGGGAGCCAAACCCACATCATCTGCATTACATGTGCGATGCTCTTGCCAGTTGAGCTACAGTGATGGCTCTTCCCATGTTGACATTCTTGGGTATATATGTATGTGTGCAATACCTGAACCTGAGAGTGTTAGCTAGTGCCGTTCACGACCATGGTGGTGAAAGTGGCACGCCTTTTTGACCGTGGGCATCACATAGTACATGAACTTTTTAGAAGCAGGCAGCTGACCAATAAACATTTGTATTCTACGTGAAGGTACAAAACCTGTTGGTGTTGAATCCTTGCTATGTAATGAACGAGAAGAAGGAGTACCAATGGGCTCAATTTCTGTTATCCACAACTCTATCAGAATCAGTTTATTCATCAGAATCAGTTTATTCATGACAAAATGGGGATAATTACATGATAAGTATATACAGAAGGAGGTCCCATAGTTAGAAACTGAAATGGGACCTCCTATATAAATATGAAGCCAACAGATAATGAATTCGTATAGAACACCTTTACACAAGTATAATGCTGGTCTACTGACATGACATGAGCATGTTAAGTTCAATTGACGTGTCGCCTTACACAGTCTAGCATTAAATTGTTCTGCTCTGTGACGTTGTGGGCTGGACGAAGGTTCTTTTTTCTAAAAGCCTTACTGGGGCATGAATGAGAAGAAAGGAAACCGAGGAACCCAATTTTAAAAAAAATCATATTGCCACACCAGTACTCCATGAGGAAGAGGACAACGCGAGTAGGCATGAGCGTTTTGTCAAGGTGCAGTGAAGAAGAAGTTGCAGTTCCACTCGGTATTAAAAAGGCAACCCGCCGCTGTGCCTCCTGAATAGCGCTATATGACCCCTGTTTGTGACGTTGCGACACTGGTGGAGGTGCTGGAGCCTGCAACCCCATGCGGGCAACCCCTGTTCGGAACCTAACACCAAGTTCCGAAGGTCCACCTCTCCTAAGGACTCCAGTGCACTGTTTCAGTCGGCGCCTGCTCGGCCTGAGCCCAGACTTCCTTCCTGTTGCAACTACCGCCAGCATGGCTACATCATCAGCGCTTCCTCCTTCTTCACAAACGATGACTAGCCTTTCCAAGATGACTCTTGAACACCCTCGCGTCCCCGAAATATTCCACGGCCATGCTTTTGAAGATATAGAGGACTGGCTTGACCAGTACGAACGCGTTGCTCTGGTAAATCGCTGGAACGACCAACAAAAACTCGCCCATGCTGATTTTGCGCAAGAAAACAGCGTTTGTACATGGTACGTGAACAGGGAAGGGAGCTTCCAAATGTAGAGCAATTTTCGTCGTCAGCTCCTTGATACATTCTCGAGCTCGGACCGGCACGATTACACGCAACAACTTATTGAGGCTCAGGTACAGAAACCCAACAAAACCGTTGCCATGTATGCAGGAGATATGGCCCGTCTATTTCATCGAGCTGACCCCGATATGACCGAGGCAAAGAAAGTGCGTCATCTGATGCGGGGAATTAAGGAACCACTCTCTGCCGGTCTTGTACGAAACCCGCCAACAACGGTCGACGAATTCATCAAGGAAGCGACTGTCATCGAGCGGGCGCTTCAGCAACGTTGCCGCCCCTTCGACCGCCAGCCCAACAACATGCCAATCAGCTCCGCAGCTCAGATTATTGACCACACTTCTTTACGGGACATGATTCGAAACATCCTGCTTGAAGAGCTGCAAGCCCTCGGCATTCCTCCTACAGAGTTGGTAGTCGTTTCTGTTGCCAAAGTCTTGCGCAAGGAGTTGCAGCAAGCCTTCTCCTCATCAGTCCCATGTCCAGCAACATGTCCGCCGATGTATGTTTACATGGTTCGGCGTCCTCCCCCTTCGCTGCCAGTAAGGCCATTTCAGCCACGGTTCGTTCCGGTGCCGTGGTGGCAATGGGAGTCTGTGAGACGACCTCCAGTTCGCCGTACTGACTTGTGGCGCGCGGCCGACCATTGACCACTCTGCTTCCACTGCGGCGAACCAGGTCACATTGCCCGTTACTGCCCCCATCCAGATGCTGGAGCCGGCTCCTTTTCGCCTGCCGCTTCTCTGCACTTCGACGTCCATCGCGCCCCGAACAGTGATCAGCTGTCACCGTGCCATGCAGCTTGACCACGTCACTGGCAGTCCCCATCACCTATGCGTTACACTTCCCCAAACCGCTACTTTCACCACTGACGTCGGCAGGGGTGGTCGCTCCCCTGTCCGCACTGGGGAAACTAACAGCAGCGACATCCGGGGGGAAGGTTGCCTTGTATCGAGACCCCCCACGCTCCCTACGAAGATGATATGATGACGACGAATGCTAACGCCGACCAAGATGACATCATGATGACGAATACTCACACCGACAACGTTACCCCTGTCAATCTCAGCATTCTGGTGGATGGACATCACGTCACTGCACTTGTTGGCACTGGTGCAGACTTCTCGATTATGCGGCAAGAGCTGGCCAACCGCATTAGGAAAGTGAAGATGCTGTGGACAGGGCCCCACATAAGAAGTGCCGGGGGTCAGCTAATGATACCAATGGGAACATGCACCGCCTGAATTCACATTGGTGATTCCAACTTCGTTGCCACTTTCGTCATTCTCCCTTACTGCTGCAAGGACCTCATCTTGGGGATGGATTTTCTGCGAGATCATGGCAGAGTCATAAAAATTCCGGAATGTATGGTGACGTTTTCTGCCAGCCCATATGGTGACACAATGAATGACGGGAAACGCGAGTGTTTGCGAATCGTTGACGATGTGACCCTTCAGCCCTGATCCTGCCGCCTTGTCTCTATATCATCAAGAAGCCCTACCACGGGGATGTGATCGCATAACAAATTGTTGCACTATTGCTCATGCAAGGTGTTTCCATTGCTAGAGGTGTACTCCACATGGCTCATGGGCATGCGGAAGTCTTTTTCACGAACTTGAGCAACGAACGCTGTCACATTCAGAAAGGTACTGCAATTGCGTACTGCGACGACATCACCCAAGTGAGAGATTGTTCCGCTCTACAAGAAAACGATTGTGCTGCTCTTGCCACCTTTGTCTGTTGACGTTAGCTCCACCCTGTCGCCTTCGGAGCGGCAGTGCCTATTGGAGCTGATACACCAGTTCGAAGATTGCTTTTCGACTACGTCAAAGATCAACAAACACAACTGACCAAGCACCGTATCATCACGGATGATACTACGCGGCTGATTTGACAAAATCCCTACCGTGTAGCTCCCAAGGGACGTGAAGAGATTCACAAACAAGTGAAGAAGATGCTCGAGGATGGTGTGATACAGCCTTCGAAAATTCCTTGGGCGTCACCCGTGGTATTAGTCCAAAAGAAAGACGGCAGTTTGCGATTCTGCATCGATTACCGCAAATTAAACCAGGTCACAAAAAAGGACGTCTACCCGATGCCATGCATCGATGATTCGCTGGACAGGCTGCGACATGCACATTATTTTCATCAATGGACCTACGAAGTGGGTGTTGGCAGATCGAGGTTGATGAGCGAGATCATGAGAAAAATGCCTTGGTGACCCCCGACGGTCTTTATGAAATTAAGGTCCTTCCTTTTGGTTTGTGCTCAGTGCCTGCCACTTTTCAGCATCTAATGGACACCGTACTATCAGGTTTGAAGTGGCAAACATGCTCGGTCTATCTAGACGACGTCATAGTATTCTCAGCTACATTTGAGGAGCACCTAAGCCGGTTACTCACTATTCTCCAAGCCATACGCTCGGCTGGACTGACGTTAAAGCCCGAGAAATGTCATTTTGGTTTCAACGAACTGTGCTTCCTTGGCCACATTGTCAGTCACGAGGGTGTGCGACCTGATCCAGCCAAAATAGACACTGCGGCCTTCCCCGCACCATCCGACAAGAAGGCAGTGAGCCGTTTCTTGGGGCTGTGCGCCTATTAACGACTCTTTATTGCGGACTTTTCATGTATTGTTATGCCGTTAACACGCCTGACATGTGCCAATGTTCCCTTTCTGTGGGGAAAATGAGCAAGTAGCATTTAGCGAGCTACGCCATTGCCTGCAAACGCTTCCCGTTCTTGCGCACTTCGACCAGCATGCTCCTACAGCACTTCACACTGACGCGAGCAACGTTGGTCTGGGTGCCGTACTGGTGCAGTGGCAAGACGGCTCCGAAAAAGCAATCGCCTACGTTAGCTGGTCTCTCTCTCTCTCTCTCACACGGAGGAAAGCTACTCGACTACCGCGAAGGAATGCCTCATTGTGGTGTGGGTGGTTATCAAATTTCGCCCGTATTTGTACGGCCGCTCATTCAAGGTTGTCAGCGATCATCATTCTCTTTCTTGGCTGACTAACCTGAAACATCCATCTGGCGTGCTGGAGTCTGAGGCTTCAGGAGTTCAACATGACCATAATTTACAAATCAGCAAAGAGGCACACCGATGCCGACTGCCTCTTGCGGTCACCCGTCTAGTCCGCAGGTACCAATGACATGGACGTGCACGCTGAATTTTTGGGTGTCGTCAATGCCGTCACCACTTCACAGGAGAAGCGCCACGACCCAGAGTTGCTCCCACTGATTAATTTGAAGGTTGAATAAAGACGTTCCGCGAATTTATGCCATTGTATTGTCTCCGGAACGATGTTCTCAATAAGAAGGACTCTTCTGCCAATGGCAGCACATACCTGCTTGTTGTACTGGCATCACTTTGAAAAGAAATACTAAACACATGCCATAATGAAACCACCTCAGGTCATCTAGGTTGCATGAGAACATTGTCCCGACTCCGACGGAAGTATTACTGGCTGAAGCTACCCACTGCTGTAAAGCATCACGTGCAAACATGTGCGGACTGCCAAAGACGTAAAGCGCCTCCCGGCAAGCCCGCAGGTCTCTTACATCCGGTCGAGGTACCAGGCCAGCCATTCGCCCAAGTTGGAATGGATTTCCTGGGCCCATTTCCAACTTCTACAGCTGGCAACAGATGGATTATTGTTGTCACCGATTACCTGACGCGCTACGTGGAGACGAAAGCTACACAGCGAGGCACAACAGCCAAAGCAGCTAGTTTTTTCATTGAAATCATCGTCCTTAGGCACGGTGCCCCAAAAGTAGTCATCACAGACAGGGGCCCTGCCTTCACTGCCGAACTTCTTGACTCACTTCTCAGACTCTGTGGTACAAGCCACCGAAAAACTACCGCTTATCATCCCCAGACGAACGGACTAACCAAGCGTCTTAATAAGACTCTCACAGACATGCTATGCATGTATGTCGACGTAGAACATAAGAACTGGGATCAGATTTTGCGTTATATAACATTCGCCTACAATACCACTCGACAGGAAACTACTGGAATGGCACCGTTCAGCTTGGTCCACGGTCGCGAAGCCACAACAATGCTGGTGCCATGCTGCCGCACAAGTTTGACCACCACCTACCGACGTTGACGAAGTTACTCAGCGCGCCAAAGAAGCCAGACAGCTTGCCCGTGTACGTATCTGCATTCAGCAAGACCGAGATGTGAAACGGTACGATCTTCGACACAGGTGCGTTTTCTACACTCCTGGCGACAAAATATGGGTCTGGATACCCATACACCATCGTGGACTCTCCGAAAAGCTCCCAAGACGGTACTTTGGGCCGTACAGAGTGATCTGCCACCTGAGCGACGTGAATTACGAGATCGTTCCAGACAGTGACAATATCTCCAGTCGCCGCAAGCACTTACCCGAAGTGGTGCATATGGTACGGATGAAGCCGTACCTGTCGACCTAATTTTTGCTTTTTTTTGTTCTCATTTTCTTTTTGTGTGTGTGCTTGTGTGACTCTGTCCTGTTGTCCCGATTGAATTGCGCATCGGGACGATGCTTCCTTCGGAAAGACGCAAATGCCACACCAGTACTCCATGACAAAGAGGACAATGCGAGTAGGCATGAGCGCTTTGTCAAGGCACAGTGAAGAAGTCGCACTTGCACTCGGTATTAAAAAGGTGGCCCGCCGCTGTGCCTCCTGAATAGCGCTCTACGACCCCTGTTTTTGACGTTGTTACAATATCATAAGAAGCCAACAAACAAAGACATCAAGGATTGATGACAGCTAAAAATCATCTTTGTAGAAAATTCCGTTGAAACTTGGTCGCTCATTTCAAGCTTTTGAATTTAACTTCTGAAGAGCGGGAATGTAGTCATAATGATAGACATTCGAATCTTGTTACAACAATGTTGCATTTGACATGGAAATATCTTCAATACACAGTATTGGATATTTGCTTTAAGCGTATATTCACGACATGCTGATACTGGTGATAAAATTAATATTTATTTCATTAGATCTGTGTTCTTCATATTATTGAAGCTCAACTGCAACTGTGTAACATGAGGTAACTTGCATCTTGTCCTACTGGTGTGTCATGGATTAGCAGGTAGTTATATAGAAGATTTTTTTTACCTGTGTACCTTCTTGGTACTTGTTCTACAGGATAAGATAAGCCCATGTTGTGAAAAATATTAAAATGTCAAGCGAGAGAGAGAGAGAGAGAGAAAAGGATGCATAGAAAGGCAGGGAGGTTAACCAGAGGCAGTTCCAATTGGTTACCCTGCACAGGGGGAACGATGAAGGGGGATAAAAAGAGAAAGTGAGTGGAAGGGGGAGATAGAGAGAAATAGAGACGAGCACCAACAAGCCTCGTGCACTACAGAGCGGTAGGAGGTGGCATTCTTAAAGTCTATCGTGAAGCCCCGTGGACTGCAGGAACCTTAATAACGCGAGTAAGGCCTTCAGTGCGGATGTTCTGTGGGAGTACTGACCTAAAGCTTTGAGTTCTGATGGTGGACGATTGTCCAACTGGTCCAGTACTCTGCACAGCACTTGTCTCTGGGCGCTATATTGCGGGCAGACACAGATAATATGTGCGAGCGTCTCAGCGATGTTGCATGTGGCACACGTGGGGCTGTTGGCCATTCCAATAAGGGAAGCATATGAGTTCGAAATGCAATGCTAGTAAGCTTGAACATGGCAGGCACTTCTAGAATGGTTTCTTGATGACTCAGCCTGGTTGAAATAGGCTTGTCCGAAATAATAAAGGTGTTAATGAAGTGATTGCAGGCTGCCAACATGTCTTCAGCTGTGCATCTAGATGATTATTGCATAAGTGCAGGTAAAGTTAGAAACATTTACCTTTAAAAGGTACTCACTACGCTCAAGAAATGACACTATGCTATGTATTTGACTGTATTAGCTGCTGTGAGTTGTGACCGAGCTCGACTGGGCCAGCACAGTATTTTCTAAGTGTGTGTCAGGGTGACTTCTAGGGTGATCACATGGAGTCCCGCATTTTTTATGAGATCACATTAGAACCAAGAGCTCGCTGTTGGGGAAGCTGAAGTGGCAATTCATCATTTCTTAACAATGCAAGGTACACCCGGCCACAAAATATTACGGACCATGAAATCTTACAAAGAGCTGAATATCTCCGTAACCTCACAACGCAGCCTGGTATTTGCATCTACGACCTCCACTAGAATATGCTAACAACATTGCCGCAAACAATTTTACTGGCTACTGCTACAGACTGGTCGGGAATTGAGCGTTTTCTGAGATCCTGTGGTCCGTAAACTTTTGTGGCCGGGTGTACACTTGAATGTTATAGAGATTGTAAGGGAAAATATTATATCAAGTTAGAGAAGCAGACTGCAGTTTAGGAAGTATCAAGTAAGTCAGTTTTGCCAAGAAAATGGGTTTGATGTGCAAGAAAACATTGCAGGGGTGGAACATGGGATAGTATCAGAGTGATGAAACTGTACTCTGTGATGTCACACAGTGCAGCACATTGTCACGGGTGGCAGAAGCTTTTGTAATAATTCAACAGAAGAATGAAATTCAAACTGGCAGTCTTTGCAGGCTTTTCCTGTAGTAAATGATTCTACATATGCAAAAAATTCTGTTCTTTTATGCATAAGCAAAAGGTACTACTATTGCAATATGCACTTCCAGTGATCAGTAGCTTGTATGTGTACAGGCATAGGGCAGTGCAGCAGTACAGGGAACAATATAAGCAATAACAATGAAGCTAATTAGAATAAACCATATTTGTGAGTAAATGGTGCCAATGAATACCGATAGTGTTACAATGCACATGCATGCATGATAGTTTGCCTGGCTCTTGTAATCCCCCAATACAGATTGGCTATGTAGTGGGTGAACTGATGCCACCTGATCTCTTCTGGTATCTCAGTGTGTAGCAGCAAGTGAGCACACCATATTGTGATGACTATTTCTGTTTACTCCGGACAGTTATGCAATTCATTGTACTCTAAATGCACCTTGAAACTCACTTTAAGCAGGTGTTGTTGGATCTCTCTGGACGAAGGTTCATCCGTACCGCTGCCACCAGCTGTTGGATCTCTTTGGATGAAGGTTCATCCCTAGCGCTGCCACCAGTTGTTGGATCTGGAGGACAATCCCAATTGCTGTCCCCCAGATATTGGACCTTGCCGTTGGGTGCGGGAGTTGGCCGAGGTTGAGGAGGACCTTGAGATGAAAACTGGAGGTTTATTTACATTATTTACAGTGAGAGTACAAAGAAATTAACAGTCATAAAGTCATTACGGGCCCGCAGCAACTCGGACGCTGCGGCCCGTGGCAAGAAGCTCGAAAGAGATGAATGAAGGAATGCTCTCTTGCTGCTCCCGGTCTCTGGCTTTTAAGCCCTTCGGTGTCTCGAAGTCGCATCACGTTCGGCCAATCGGCGAGCCCGCTCAAGTGATGCCATTTTCGGCCAATCGGCGAGCCCACTCAGATGTCGTCATTTTCGGCCAATGGTAGGTGCCCGTGCGATTGTGTCACACCCGGCGCCAAGGGTCGCTCCTTGGGCCCCAATTGTCCGAGTGCTTACTTCTCTCTGCGGTATTGCCAACCCGGTCTGCAACTGCCTTCACAAAGGCGGATGGGGGGATTGCTGCCAGGGCTTCACGGTGCATTACAGCCGTCTTGCCTCGGGACCCACGTTACGTGGAACCATGCCAGGCTCCCGCTACACTTTCGGGAAGAGTCAAGCAGTGAATAGCTCTACCTGCGGCGCACGAAGTGGGGGACGCCAACTCGTTTGCACGTGCCGCGCCTCGGGAACGGGGTAGATGTGCTTCTGCGCTCCTTAATTAGATGTGGCGCGATTCGATGTGGTCTGGTGAACTCGAAGGAGGCTCAGGAAAAGGTCCCGTATCTAACAGTGTATGCATTATACAGTAGTCCCTGCATTTGTGGAACCCTCTGTGCCTGTGCAAGAGGATTTGCCACTTCATAAAGCACACAGGGTTCGTACACTTCCTTGAAAACCCTTGAATTTGAAAAAAAGAGATTAAAGGGCCCTTAAACTCCCTGAAAATAAATTTGCTCCTTGAATTCTTTGAAACTGGGGCTGGGGGTGACTTTGGACATTCTAAGTAACAAGTTCACCTTGGGGCTATGCCATGAATACTGTTCTATCAAAAAAAGATATTACATATTTTCTTTTCAGCATCAGTAAGCGATACAGTGTGGCGTGTCCACAGCACCCAAATGCACCGAAGTATTCAGGGCATTATCAGCTACACCATGTGCAGACGTAAGAAAGGTTACAAATTACAGTTCCTTCATTCAGAATGTAATTGGTCAATTATGAAACTACCAAAAGATGGAATTGATTACAAGTAATTAATTACATGTAATTTCTGAAGGTGACTCTTTTGGGTAGTGCCCCTTCTTAATTACCAACCTACAGAAGCACATCGAGGCCCTCCTTAATTGTTTTTTCTATGGTGTTAGCCCTATAGTTTTCCACATCATTGTTGACACTGGCATTACTGTTTACGTCCATAGAAACACCATTTGCTTTGCATGTAGCTGTCAGATTTGCCTCTTCCAAGTCTGCCAATCCGGGCCTCTTGCTAAGTAGCAGGATAAGCGAGAGCAGCAGAAGTTTAGTTTAAGCAGGTCATGAAAATTCAGGCCAAATTTACTATAGGGTACAGCAGCTGCTGCGGGGGGTACCACTGCCAAAAAGGAGGCTACGAATGCCAGTGTAATTGGCTTGCTTTGCTGTTTTAGAATAGTTTACAAGGCCCAGTCGTGCTAGGCCGACATGGCACCAGTTTTGGTCTGCCGACTTCCTGCTACAGCTCTGTTGTGCTGACAGCCATGTCGGCAGGAGGGGAGCTGTCAGCAGACAAGTCAGACAATTTTGTTGCTACACTGTGACGGCACAATGGCTTCCTGTGCTGATGTGGCCATTGCAAAAATTTTGCCACAAGTTTCTACACATGCTGTTCACTTTTTTGTTTTACTCCTTCCGAGAAAAACATTTTGCATATTCGTGGCAAGGAACAGTTAGAGCGTGTGCAACTTTCTGCATTTGAATACCGATTTATCCAAGGTATACTTGTTCACACCAGCGCGTACAGCCACAGTTTGTTGTTTGCTTCAAGCACCGTGTAAACCGTGCAGCGCGGACATGAAATAATGATGAAATATTGCAAGACATGCTGATTTGTGAATATGAGCATTGTCGCATCACACTAACTGAGACGAGCTACATGGTATGAGTGACCAGCAGCTTCAGGAGTCCCATTGAAAACAGCGACTGGGAGACTGAAGGCTGTTTTTGATAGCTGGTTTTTGCTTTTTTTTTTAAGAACACTTCATCGTGCATGCAGTGTGCTCGATGAAGGATTGTTAAAGGAAACACTATGGAAATTAAGTGCTCAGTTAGAGAGCGCACAGCTTTCTTTAAAAATGTTGATGCCTGCTTTATACTCGAATAACTGCATGAGCAAGGTGTGCTGCAGTATTGTGGGTGCTGTCAGTTGTTGCCAGTTTGGCATGAGAGGCCAAGAAATGCGTCAGCTAAGAATATCACATCTTCCTCAGGGCGTGGACAATACATAGACAGCTACCACTACATGTAATTGCATTTTGTTCATCAAAGCATGGCGAATGTGGTCGGCAACCTTCAATCGACAACAGTGACATATCGATGTTGGCCCGGTGCGGTGTCGCCACTTCCCACTTGTGTGCGCACCATACAACACTTCAAATCGCCATATGGTCAGAGCTGAACTACAAAGGCAGTTTCCTTCGTCCCAATTACTTATAATTGAGTTCAGGTCCGTCAGTAGGGGGTGCACCAACTCATCTGCTGAGCTAGGCCTAACATTTGCCAAACTGTGTCAACACAACCTCAAACTTAGGTTGAATGACTGACAAGAGGTGCAATTGTTCATTTCAACTTCAGAAGCATATTTCAGCCAACCTTAAGCACTAATAAATATAGGGTGTCCTATCTAACGATAGCTCAGCTGTAAAAAAAAAAAAGTAAACAGAAAAGGAAACATGGCCTACTGATCAATGACCATATAAATTTCATAATCGTATCTTGCACCATGTTTTTCTTTTCCTCCTTCTTATTTTTTTTTTGAAAGCCTGGCTAACCTAAGCTGGGACACTTGGTATGCACACAAGGACAGGTGCTGCGGCAATCATGTTGCCTGTGTGATGCTTTCTCTAAACAGTTGATTTCACGAAGGTTGGCAGCTCATTTCATTCACCCTTCCTAAGCCAGAATGACACTGTTGCGCACAACAGGTCCTTGGCATTGTTCTTCAAGCTCCGTAGGACCATTCAAGCTTCTCTGCACATGCAAAAAGGCAAAAAAAAGCGCTTGAAGCTGCTATAAAAGTCACACTAACAGACTGGCCAGCTGCTGCGCCGCTTGCCGAGTGCTTGCCGCTGAACCGGTAGCGTCACTGTTGGCAAGGTATGAAGCTCTCCCATAGTGTGACGGTCAAAAAGTATCAAAGGACCCTGGTTTAACTGAACCAGCAGTTTGGGTTTAATGGGTTTTTTTTTTGCTGGGTTTTTCACAAACTAACCAAATTTTTATGCACTGTTTTTCATATCTGAATATCTGAATATGCATTTACTGAGTCAAAGCTTTAAATAAGCTACTCATATAAAGTTTCCCTCAATTTTGATTATTTTTGGGTACACTACAATGGTTTTTTAAAAAGGGCTTGTTTCTATGGAACACATTTATCTTGGGGGAGTGCTAAATGTTATCGTTATTTTTTAAATCTTTGGTTGCAGGGGTGATCCCTTGTCCAACATGAACTTGGATTTTGGAACCAAGGAGGCTGCCATGGCATTTTGTGAGAAGAATGGTAAGTGTCTTTCATCATTACCAGTGGTATAATGTCTTGTTTTATTAATCTAATGACACTGGCAACATTAAATGGAGTATTTTTTGATATACAGGTTGGGACTACTATGTTGATGAGCCTGCACCAAAGAGACCACCACGAAACAACTATGGTGATAACTTCTCCTGGAACAAGAGAACGAGGGTGTCCACAAAATAATCTGATGCCAGACAGAAGGTTTTAAAAAATGCGGTTAGCAAGATAGACGCGTAACAAATAAAACTGCCTCAACTCCGTTGGTCTGTTTTTACAGTGTTCATTCTTTAACATCAGAGAGGAATGTTAAGCTGCAATAGTATATTACACTTCTGCAATAGTGAAGAGGTCACTCATATCATGAATGGAAGCCTTGTGAGCCATAGAAGATGCAAAAGTGAAAGACTGTCCCCAATGCCACCATGAAGCTCCCATACCAGCTCTCTGTGACATCATGGCCTTGACAGTGTCCATTTCTGTCTAGTTAATTGCTCATCCATAAATGAAGCAGACATTTTGAAAACATTGTCTGCACTAACAGTTCCAGATACAAGAAATAAGAATCATGGTAAGTTGGTTTATCTTGCAAACAGCTCTCTAACAGTACCTATCAAGTCATTCTTGTTCTTTTTAAAGGGGCCCTTGCGATACTGTTTTAATGTCGCACTTTGTGTGAACCATTGGACAGCACACCAAGTGTCAGTTGTAAATGCCTTTAATTTATATTTCACTTAGCTGAGACCTCTGTATACTCTAAAAAAATGTAAAGCGTGCTGTTGTTCAACAGTCCTGACTGCATGGACAGCATTGGCATGTCCACTGTGATTTTCATGCCGAACCGATCAAAACGGACAGTATAAGTCATATTTGTTAAGTGCCTTCTTCCTCACATTCTTTGCACAAATGGTTTGCGTTGAATCCTGCAGTCACCATGGAAATTGATATTGAAGCAAATTAAAATGTTTTTTGATCTTGGTGCCTTCATTGCTGCCGAAGCATCAAGTGCGGTAGTAAGCAGAGATGGAATAAAAGTGGTGTGCATAATATTAACTTCAGGACCCCTTTAAAAAGTGCCCCTCACCAGGCCCCATTGAAATTGTGGTTATATACACTAAGGGGAATGTATTGCCCTAAGAATATTTAAAGTTGGTTCATTAGTAGAGGAGATGGGAGAAATTGAATGTTGCATTGCCATGCTGCTAGGAGAGAAGCTTCTCTGCCACTGTAGGCACTCTCCCCCTTTATTTCAAATAGCGCATGCAATCAACATTTCTTCCGTGCCTTCCATACCATTGTCAAGGGACTGCAGCGCATTTACATTGCAAACTTCCACCTTCTTTCTTTCCCTTCCTTTTTTGCTGTGCAGCACACTTGTGTAGTGTATTGAGCGTTCTGCATTGAATGATTTACCAAAGTCTCATGCCATAATCAGCAACATTGCGGGCAGTACATGTTATGTAAAAGCATTTTTATGTGTTACATTGACTTCCTACTGGAAGTGGGGCTCCCTCAAACGGAAGGCTGCGCGGGCTTTTGTTTGAGAAAGGCTGCATGGACCAAGGTTGAGTGTGCGTCTTCACCGCTAGCCCGGGTTGTCAGCACGGCTCACATGCATAAATCTTGGGAGATAATTAGTGGCAGATGCTAAGGCTGGGCATGCCGAGATGTGCGTGTCTTCATGTGCATGGTGTTCCCATGAATTTAGTGCTGGAGGTCACATAATCTCGACCTTTGGAGGTGCTTTGAAGCGAGAGGCAGACAAAGCATTTGCTCTCTTCTGCCTGTTCCCTTCATGATAGTATTAGACAGTTTTAGTATAGCGTACGCTATACCATTGCATACGCTAAAAAATAGTGGGTCGTCACTGCGCATGCGCTGAACACTAAACGAAATAGCGGATATAGAGGGCGTACGCAACGCAAACGGGCTAGCGTTTTTGCGTGGTTTGCGTGAAACATGGCGGCAATCCCGGCTGCCCGCTTCGAATTGAATTTGACGTTGCTTTTGTAAAATGCACTTCGTTCGTAGCAAATGATTGTGTAAACGGCTTTTGCTTAGTCTCGGGCCGCTTCGACGACAGAGTATTGTGGATAACCTTGTGGTGTTTTCGAGATCGCTTCTCGTTTCGAATGAGTCGAAGCCTAACGAAAGAAGTATTCGAGATGCCAGCGCCACCTATCGCTAACGTCGCGAAATAGCCGCAACGACGGAATATGGCCTCTGAGATACAAAGATCTCACCGGCCAACTAAAACTGTAAAAAGGTGTGCAGCTTAGCGTACGCTACACTATAGTGTGTAGCGTACGCTGTAAGCTGCGTACGCTAAACTAAAACTGTCTATTGATAGCATCCTCCCACTGCGGGCAACAACATCAGGTGCCAGGACAGAGTGGACACGAAAGCTTTGCAGGCTTTGCTTAAAATTCGTACTGCCAATGTCAAAACATAGTTGATATGAAACCGTATTTTGGGTCGCCAACTCATACTTAACAAAATAAACTTTTCTCATTGAAATTTGTTTTTTTTCCATTGCCTGATAATTTGGTAAATTTTACAGCTCCTTCCGTGTAAGAAAAATCTGTTGGCAACTGTACTTATTTGCATAAAAGGTAGAATTTCAATATAATGAGATTTTGATACAACGAAGTAATGTGCCGATTTTTACCAACTTCATTATATTGAGGCTTACTGTAATTGTAAGCTGGGCAGATTGCAGAGATAGTGTAGTCAAAATATGCTCTCGCAAGGATTTCAATGTGGTTTGTAAAGCGGACTTATCCTGGAGGCAGGGCAATCAAGGGCATGGATGGGATGATTCTGATAATGATATTGCATTACTGTTATTCAGGTATAGTATGCGGATATAGCTTTGCCTTTTCTTGTTTTGGTGGTGGGATCTCAAGCAGTATATTTAGCAGGGAATCTCTCACTGGGCTTAGGTGTGGAGAAGGAAAGGATGAACAGTAGTGACGGCGTGAAGGAAGTTCGGGGAGGAAGCACTTGAGTAGTAGCACTTGTTTACACATCACAGATGATGTTCACATAGTTCAATGCAACCCTCAACATTTACCGCCATCTGGATTGAGAAATGCAAGTGGCCATTGAATGTGAAGCAGTGACAATCATTTACTTTGTTCTAGAGATAAAGAAGTCAACTGAATTCAATCTCATGTATTGCTTCAACGCAAGCAATGCCACCACATGCATCTACATCAACAAGGACATCTATATAGCATGTACATGACTTCATATACTAGGCAGATACCACGCGTTGTGGGAATCTACTGTAGAACTTCATTGATATGTGTCTATTTGTTATGTTTACCTTACCTTATGTTACCCTTACCTCTGGAAATCCCCGTCCCATTTAGTTCCTATAGGGATGTTTGTTAGTTTCCACTTTATTATGTTTCCCTTCTCATTTGCTATATCCAAGAACTGCACTACCAATATGGGATCATCTGTCGGTGGCCCCTAAAATGACTGCAGCATGTTGCCACTGAAAAGAATTACTTTGCAGTGCAAGAGTTTCAGGAGGTTGAGAATGTTATAGCGCAAACGGGATCCTATATCACCTATCAGGAGTACATGTCATTCGATGGCATTGGTACGCGGGAACTGCAAAGCATATTGGACGTTGCCAATTTCAATGCAGCTCATGATGCCGATAATGAAAAGTAGGTGGACGAAGGCACATGCAGTTGCCCGACATCCATCTTCTCGGTCACTATATATCATGGCCTTCTGTACCTTTTGAAGTTATTTGGATACACATGGCTGTGTGGAGACTACAAAAAAGGGCTGCCAGTGCTTGAAAGAGGCTGTTATCAAACATTCAAACAAAGTGTCAAAAGGAAATAACAAGCTTCACCTGGTGTGATTCATGGTTGCAACCGCTTCAAAAAATGTGTTTAACGTTTATTCTAACCACTAGGCAGCAATAGTAAGCTTTATTTACTCGTTTTTTTTATAGTTTGTTTTCTTCAACTGCGAAGAAAATTTTGTGTGAGGGTAGCTTCTTCCTGTGTCTGTAGCATTATTGGCTGCTACATTTATTGGATCGTGCATTCATTTTCTGTGCTCACCTAAGAATGGGGTTTCACTGTATGTTAATATGAAGCATTTACTGTACAACGCACATGATCAAGTTTGAGCACTTCAGTTTCTGTGCACTTAACATCCACTGTTGGTCCTTGTTTAGGGGCCATCAAAGGCAGACTGATGCATACCATCTACACTCATAATTTTATATACCACAATTGTGACATGAACATTCTCCAACCATGTGTAAAACCTCCCTCTCACATGTAGTAGAACATGTAACAACATCGCAAGTACAACTCCAGAACACAATAACCCTATGACAACAATGAAGCATCAATGCACAAGAGTGCAGTGCCGAACTAGATGCATCATCTTCTTGTACGTGAGAGGACGAGGGAGAGAACGCTTGACATCACTCTCGGACACCTGTCCACAACTGGCTTTGTAGGCATGGTGCAGAGGCTGCGATCGAGGAAACTCTTAATGCCTCCTGAAGAACAAAGCACAATACAGGTACATCAGCGTAGGCAGAATGAGGAAACGCATTCGCAACATGCCACTGAAGTAGACTGCTGCTGCATACAAGAGAGGGCGAGGGAGAGAATGGTGGCGCGCTACCAACGGTTTTTGCAGGTGCATCGTGGTGTGTGCAGCTGAGGACACCCGGATGTTGAGAAAGAAAACTGAAGAAGCTAGCCACATAATGCTTGGCATTAAAATGACATTTAGACAATGTAGTATCTGCTTTAATGTAACATCACATAGTGTCAACACACTTAGTGTTAATACAATAAGCTACATCAATGAAACTTCACATCTGCCTTGAATCCCACAGTGTGTGGGATCCGCATTATTTTTTCTGATCTCTTGTGCTGTTAGAATGCTGTCCACAAGAAAATACATTGACATTTGTGACATCACATTGTTTTACCTCTGCTGCATTTCTGATGTGAAATAATGATGAAAAAAATTTAAGCTTGACCTTAATTTTCACCGACTAGAAGAAAAAGAAAAAAGAAAATAAAGGCTATTAAAAAGAATGGCCAACAATTTTTTTTTTTCAGCCAAGTGAATGAATATAGAATTATACTTCTGTAAACTGATTTGTTTAGTGTGCCTTTATGGCTTGTGTAGGTGATGTAACAGATGGCTAAGTTGGCTATGGTGTTGGGCTGCTGAGCACGAGGTCGCGGGATCGAATCCTGGCCATGGTGGCCGCATTTCGATGGGGGCGAAATGCGAAAACACCCGTGTACTTAGATTTAGGTGCACGTTAAAGATCCCCAGGTGGTTGAAATTTCCGGAGTCCTCCACTACGGCGTGCCTCATAATCAGAAAGTGGTTTTGGCACGTAAAACCCCATAATTAATTAATTAGATGGCTAAGTATAAAAGAGTGAGAGAGAAGCAACTGTGTAAGAACCAGAACTCTCTTTCAGTAGAAATGTTTGTTTCAACTTCTAGGCCATGATAAGACTATGCATGCAGCTCTATACTTTGACATTGAATAAGAAGGAACTTATATGCAACTTATGAGCATGGTGCTTATGGAATTGAATATTTACAGCGAAATTTGTTCTGAGTGCTATGAAGTCTTACAAGCTCTAGATGAAGAAAAATGTTAACAGCATCAGTCTGTTCTTTTCATTTTACCGTTAAGAAAGCACTTAAAGCTTCCCATACGGAAGGCAAGCTGGGCTTCATGGTAGTGTGTATAAGCGCGACTGCACGAGGATGAAGAAAGAAACAGATACACAGACACAGCGCTGTGTCTGTGTATCTGTTTCTTTCTTCGTCCTCGTCCAGTTGCGTTTATACACACTACCATGGATTCCAACCAACTAGCCCGCCAACGTGTTTTAACCAAGCTGGGCTTGTCAAGCCTTTACATCCTGCGTTTATGGAAGACTAACTCGGCTGGTCTGAGGAGGCTGTAAATGTTTATACAGTCCTGAAGGTGCCTTGGGTGTGTCCATTGCTCTGCACTTTTTTGTAACAACAGCAGATGGTGTAAGGAGCATGTTGAAGGATTATTTCATCAAGGGAAAAGCCTTCTTCTGCACACAGTTCACAAGGAAAAAAAGAATGACAGGACAGAGCACAACTAACAATCATCCAGTTTTATTGCTTGCACAGACCTTGGATAGCTCAGAAGCAAAAGGGGGAAAAGAGATAATTTTTCCATGCACGTTGCTTGCCCAATCACGACAAGAGCATGTGGCAAGGTTAGCTTGTCTTGCATTCGTCTCACTGTTGCCCGACAGTGCACTGCCATAGGCATATATGCACCCATTTGTTTGTTTGAAAAATGAGTGATTGTGGCAAAACATAAGAACCAGAGGGCTCGAAAGATTAACGAGGTGTTCCACTTACGTGGGTGACAGGTATTCTGTGCATTAGCTTCCCAATCATTGCATTATTTGACAGTGAGGTCCATTACCTGTTAATGTAAAACAAGTGTCACACTAACCTTGCCATATGTCCGCGTCATGGTTGCCGTTCGAGTTTATCTTCTTTTCCCCCTTTTGCCTCCGAAAATATATCGCTGTGTGATAAAAAAAACTGCATGGTTAGTAGTACTCTGTCCTGCCGCCTTTCTTCCTTGTGAATTGTGCATCAAGTAAGGAGTTTTTCTTTATGAAAGAATGTTTCACCAACTAGCCAAATCAGCTACTATGTTACTGTTGAAGGAGTGAGAGGACCTATTGAGGAAAAGGCAGAGTAAAGGAGTAAAGGCCTGAGGTAGTAGTCCTCTGTCTTTTAGCCTGCTACTCTGCTCAGAGGGAAGGGCAAGAGGAGTATGATGAAGTGTTTATTTTTGTCGAGGCTTGCATGCTCAACTTCAAAGTGGCACTCTGACTATGACAAAGTATTATGTACATAATACCATTTTTCCATGTAAAAGAAAGTGCAGGAAGGCAGAGTGGGCACAATAGCACTGAATCTCGCACAAAAGCTTTGTATATTTGTGCAAGATATAATTCTGTATATATGTGTTTGTTATTGATGGAAAGAAAAGGCATGCATGCTCACTGAAGCCCCCTTATGTATTAGTCTCCATATAATAAAGTAGAAGCTATGCCTTTATGGAATTTGAATGCGTAGCTTTGCTTTACAACCTAAATAGTAATTTGTGCAAATAAAAAAGTACCGTACTTTTGCATGATTTATTGCAATTAGTACCTTGAAAGGTGGAATGTGTAAGTACGATTCAATGAGGACATAAAAAAAGAAAAAGACACACAGAGACAGTGCTACTTTCAATCTTTATTTATTTTCGCACAAACCGATAAATGTATCCCAAATGAGCGGAAACAAAAGGAACGTAAAGGAACATTCAGTGGTGCATACTGAAGAACCGCACATGTGTCTAAGGCATGACCAAAAAATACACTGCAATAGTTACAGCAATAAACCAAGGAATCATATCTCTTTTTCTGATAGTGACACTGAAGGCTTGCTTATGCACCTTTCTTCTAGTTTGGCAATTTAATGGCTTCCACGATTTCCCTTGTCATCCTACTATGAGCCTTTTACAAAATAGAAATGTTTTCAAACATGGGATCACAGCCACAAGTTTGGCAATGTATACCCAAATGGCCCGAGATTACTCGATGTTATATTGATGCTCCTTTAATATCTGATTGGTGCATCTACCAATCTGCCCAACACATTCTTTTGCACAAAACTGGAGTGGCATAGACAACTTTATGAATGCAGGTTACAAAATGTTTGCGATGTTGAGTAGAATATGCATGCGTTTGTCTTATTCTCTGGATGAACCTGTTTGCATACCTTCTGTAGACGCTCATGGGAGAAAAAAAAGAAAAAAAGAAACACGTCCACACTCAACTTTCCCGCTATTCTTCTAGGATTAAGCAAAATACATTGAATGTAAGCTACTACAGCAACTTTCTTTGCTCTAGCACTGCTACTGCTTCCCCTTGATACATTTTTATGTCTCCACGATTGAGGTGAGCAGACACAACGGGTAACCAGAATCTGTCAGGCACTTAGTCGATCATAGAAACTGGTTTCCACATTGTGGTCGCATGACTCCATGAGAATTGTTGAAACACAATACTACTCTTACTGTGCACTTAATGGTTACACAGGATGGCCTGTCATATTAATTTTATTGATTACTGCAAGCCCAAGAGTAAAAATCTTAATACATTGTCACTGTGAATTCTGCTTTAGTGAAAATTATGAGAATAAAGGCAAGTGCACAAGATAGTAATATCTTGTTTCAATAATTCTTTCGTGAAGTCGTGCGACCACAAGGTGGAAACCAGTTTCAGGGGTCAGGCCAAGTTCCTGACAGATTCTGGTTACCCATTGCATCTGCTCACCTCGGTCACGGAGAGCTTGAGCAAAAAGTACAAAAACGCATCAAGGGGAAGCAGTAGCACTGCTAGAGCAACGAAAGTTGCTGTAGTGTCATAAATTCATTATATTTTGCATAATCTTAGAAGAACAGCGTGAAAGTCGGGAGTGGACATAGTTTTTTCTGTCCCTGAGCATCTAGAGAAGCTATGCAAACAGGTTAATTCAGACAATAACAAAATGAACACATGTTCCACTCGATATGGCAAGCATTTTGTAACCTGCATTCATAATGTTGTCTATGCCATTCTGCTTTCTTGCAAAAGAATGTATGTCAGTCAAACTGGCAGATGCATCAATCAGAGACCAAAGGAGCACCAATATAATGCCACTCAATTCAATTATGGGGTTTTATGTGCCAAAACCATGACCTGGTTATGAGGCATGCAGTAATGAGGGATTCCCGAATAATTTGAACCACCTCTGGTTCTTTAACGTG
Source organism: Dermacentor andersoni (assembly GCF_023375885.2). Lineage (NCBI taxonomy): Eukaryota > Metazoa > Arthropoda > Arachnida > Ixodida > Ixodidae > Dermacentor > Dermacentor andersoni. The sequence continues at coordinate 29,641,701 of NC_092815.1, forward strand.
CATCTAAATCTAAGTACACAGGTGTTTTTGCATTTCGCTCCCATTGGAATGCGGCTGCCGTGGCCAGGATTCGATCCCACGACTTTGTACTTACCAGCCCAACACCATAGCCAGTATGCAAACACGGCGGGTATAATGCCACAAGAGTTAATCTCTGGCCATTTGGGCATTAATCGCCAAAATTTTGGCTGCAATCCCATGTTTGAAAGTACTTCTATTTTGTATAAGGCTCATAGTAGGATTACAAGGGAAATCGTGAAAGCCTATAAGATTGCGAAAGGATAGACAGTTGGGCAAGTTGGTATGGTAACATTATTTTGGCTTCTAGCGCGAAGTGAAACACAAGTGTTTCACTTCGCGCTAGAAGCCAAAATAAGATTGCGAAATTGGAGGAAAGGTGCGTAAGCAAGCTTTCAGTGTTGCCAACTGAAAAAGAGATATTTCTCAGTTTATCGCTTTAACTATTATTGCAGTGTATGTTTTGATCATGCCTTATACACGTGTACGTTTCTTCGATATACACCCCTTAATCTTTTTTTTTCTCTCTTTTGGTTCTGCTCGTTCGGTATATATTTATTGGTACGTGCAAAAATAAATCTATAGTTGAAAGTAGTGCTGCGTCTGCTTTCTTTCTACATCTTCATTCAATCATGCTTACACATTCTATCATTAATTACAACCAACTAGTCCGGCCACGTGTTTTAACCCTGAAAGCTTCAATTTTGCAATAATGAGCATGCTTTCTTCGAACATAAAGCAAATGGGTATCACTATTCTGTAGTTTCAAAGCATTTGCACTAACATTATATGTGCATCACTGTTTACCAAAATGTTTTACTTGAAGCCTCTATAGTGATTCAGAGGTGCTGAGTTTATGGGTTTGCTGCAATGAAATCCTAATTGTATATGAAGTACACGTCGCAGATTTTAGGTATTAAGGGGCGGCATGAGTATACTTTTTCTGGCCTTGAAGACCACATTAAAGAAAACAAGAGTTTATGAAGCTCTGCTTACCTGGTATACTAGTGCATTCAACACCACCTTGCAGAAATTTATGCACACAATGGGGGGGGGGACTTGTGCATAGCTTCATTCGCTTTTTACAGTTTTTAACATTTATCTTACCTTCACTCCAGCTCTTATATGTTTATACAAGACAGACACTATTACAACATAAAAGGTTTATTTACAATGCCTACTATGTAAGTTTTCAATATGACATAATTACATAGTGAGTCTGGTGTGGACAAGGCTAGTTTATGTACATTTTCTTCCTCCATGCACGGAAAATCTCAGCACAATAAGTTCCAGGCACAGATTTTGTTACAGTTCATCTATAGATGATGCTCTTTGTGACATCTTTGTCCCATCTTGAGACGCTGAAGTAGTAAGTGTGGTTCGTGCCTCAGTTGTGTCTTGAACCACGTAGGTTCCCGAGCGCCGATTCATCTGCAAATGGAACACACTTTCTCCCACCTTCCTGCGTGCTATAGCTCGCTTCCCAAGTCTTCTGTGGAGGAACAAAGCAATGGCCAGGATTGCTATCAGGGCCAAGGCAGCAATCATGATGAGTAGAGCCACAGGTATGCGAGTCTCTCTTTGGCCCCCAGTAGCTGCAGCTCCCACTGCAATGTCACTGTTGTCAGCACGCTTTGCAGGCATGATTTCATGACAGTCCGCAGGGATGCTGAGAACCTGCTGGCTGAAGCAGACATCATAATCGCTGTACTCACTGATGCGAGCCACCATTACTTGACCAGCAGTGTAGCAGGGCGCCTCTGTCTGTACCAGCGGATCCTTGTTACAGAGCACTGTTACATTGAAACGGCACTTTGACTTGGCGGGAAAAGGAGGCAGAAAATTCCACGAAACGATGAGCTGGTGCTGTGCTGAAAGGCGACTGCGAAATCTGAGATCATGCAGGAACTCTCCGTCTTCTGCCCTCTGTGCTGGTGTCTGAATTTCCATCTCTGTTGTTACCGCTGACATTTCACTAAAGATAACAGCTGTGGTTCCCTCATAAGGCAGCGTTGTATTCACAAAACCCATTGTAGGCACTGCCACTGGTGTTGTCGTCTTGACGTCAGTTGTGTTAAGGATGCTACAACTGCGAGCCACTTCTGTTGTATTTCTGAAAGCTAGCAAGCACACTTCGAACTTTGCTCCAGGCTTAGTGATAAAGATGTGGAATGTTCTATTGTGCAAGCTGGGAGGGCAGGGACCAGGTAACTCGGTACGTGTCTTTTCTCCAATAATGACGACAGTTAGCATACACTGCAGTTTATCAAGATGATCACTAGCACTATGTGCATTCCATGTAACAGAGAGTTTGTCATTATCTTGTTCCACATGTACTAATGTAAGACGGCCGTTAAATGGCACTATAGTGTGTTGTGTGGCATTCAGTTCCGAGGTTGCAGGTGTGCTAATTTCAGGCAAGGTAGTTGTTGAAGGCAGGACTTCAGTAGTTTGCACACTGTCTCTAGGGCACCCAAGTGTATCAAAGTCAAATTCAATGATGCGCGTGCCGTCATCACATACTGCCGAAGACAGAGTTTCTTCGGAAAAATTTCCATGCTTTAGGAAGCTGCCGAAGCCATGAAGTACACAGCCACAGTCAAGAAAATTTCCTGCAAGGTTGAAAATAAATGAATGAATAAATAAATAAGTAAAAAATGAACATGTTTATTTTTGGCCACTGACTGCTATGTATTGAATACAAATTTAATAACACAAATTATTCACAGGGCAGAATTCACTAGGCATTATGGGAACAAACCATCCAGCACCAAAAAAGTTTATAAAGTTTTTTGTCCATTGTCCATGCTCACTAATGGCATGGAGAAGCAGTTTTCCCCCCCTACGTTCTATTAACTGTGCCACATGCAAAAATCCAGCCAAGGTACCAACCTTTCAGAGAAGCGGAAACCTCATGCCAGTATTGTAATATGCAATGCTGGCATTGGTGAATAGGGGGATGGGAGTGTTCAAAATTTTTGGCAAGAAATTGTTTTTTAAGAGGGCGCATGCACATGCACGCGCATAATTTTTTTACAACTTTCTAAGAAAGATGGGGGCTGGGCTGCCCGACCTCTTAGGGTGTTACAGCACCTAAACAACCTGTCAATGCTCATATGGATTTAGTACAAAGCACGAAGAGAGCATATACTGTCACAACAGATTTTTCCCCCTCAAGCCGGGTCACGTCTTTACCTGTGGAGTGTGTAAAGAAGGCTGGACATAAGTGTGTCGATTGCCTCTTTACTTTTTATTTGGGTACATTATTCAATAACTGCCGATTGCATACATTTATAAAATAGCCATTCAAGTGTTGCAAACTGGCCTATCTTTAAACCCTATCACACTGGCACTTCTAAAAATAAAGCATGATTGTGAGAGTGCTGGTGAAATGCTATCCTGTAAACTAACATGAACAAAGGCTTTGAACACATTACAAGATATGTGGCACGACGCTATATGAAAGGGTGTGGGAAGAAAACTTGTCCCGAGCTTCTCTAAATAAAATAAAATAAAATAAAATAAGAATAAGATAAGAATAAAGAAAAGTAAATTGCAGTTGGAAATAGCAAGCGTAAAATAAACCGGATGTTAGCAAGCCCATATAAAATGAACTAATAAAATATAACCAGCGTACAGGCTATCTCATGAGGCTCTTGTGAACAAACAGTATGTTATAGAGAGTGTTATTATTTTTGAAAATTTCTAGGCACTTGTGAGATTAGTTTGGTGATGATGATTACGATGATTCCAGATAGTTACAAAATGTACAAAGCTCGGCATTACTTTCTTATTTCTTAAACATACTTGCGTATTTTTTTTAGACAGTGCCATGAAAAGAGCAAACAAATATGAAAGCTGACTCACCATTGAGGTTAATGCTCCTTAAGCGAGGACAGTGGGCAAAGGCTCCAGCGAATATGTATTCTATGCTGTTTCCTGACAAGTCAATGTGCTCCAGCTGTCCCAGGTCTGCAGTGTGGTTCTGGTTGATGTAAGTAAGTGCATTGTTTGACAAGTCGAGTGTGGTAAGTGAGTACAGTCCCACAAATGCTGTTGAGTCTACAGAGTCAATTTGATTGTCACTGACATTAAGCAGCCTTAGACTTCCAATTCCTGATAAAGAGTGACTATCCAGTCTCTTGAGCTTGCACCAACTTGCATCCAGAGTTTCAAGTTTGTGCAGGGGCTCCAGCCAGCTCCTTGAGAGAATTGTCAGTGGGTTGTGAGATATTGATAAGGTCAGCAGTGAAGCTAGTGAATCAAATTTTGGTTTATCCAAGGCATTGTAGCTGACATCTAATGTGGCAAGGCTTGGCACATCAAGTTTTGTTGTTGCACTGGTGAGACGGTTGTGGTCAAGGTAAAGATGCTTGAGGAATCCAAGGGAATTCTCCAGAGAAATTGATGTGAGATGGTTAAAGCTGAGCTTCAAGATTTGAAGTGCTGTTTTACCGAATGCACTTGAGTCAAATGCAGTCAGCTTGTTATGCGACAAGTTGAGATCTTCCAAATGTTCCATGTGGAAGAAAGTGCCCACAACAATTGATGAGACTTCATTTCTCTCAAGCGACAAACTCTTGAGACTGTGGATGTTCTTGAAGGTTTCTTCAGTCAACTCCGTGATATGGTTGTTTGACAGATTTAGTGATGTCAGGTTGGAGAGGTCTTTCAGTGCACTGCTCGGCACTAATGCCAGCTTGTTCTCAGATAGGTCAAGGGCATGAAGGGTTGCTGCTTTCACAAATGCACCTGGTAGCAAAGTGGAAATGTCACTCCTGACAATGTGCAGCTCCTGTATGTTTTCTAAAGCCACAGAACCATTTTCAAGGGAGCCAAGTGACTCAATGGCCAAAAAAAGTGTTGTAACTGGGCTACCACTTTGTAGCGCTTTCAATAGCTTCTCAGTCAGAAGCGGTAAAAGTGGGAGGTGCGTCTGCTCACCACGACAGTCCAGTAAGGGGGCGATGAAAGTGCAATTGAGGTTGACTTCTTCATGTGATGCTGAAGTGAAGGTGGTACTACCAGTTGCCAAATCTATAGTAGACATGCTTGTACTAGTCTGCGCTGCTGTAAGGTTGAACAGGAGTATCACAAGCAATACAGCCTTACTCGCCATTGCAAATTTGAAAAGATGGTTGTTGCTGGTGGCTGACGGTTTTAACAGCGAGGCCCAGTCATACAACAGGAAGAAGGAATGGCCTGCCGGGCCCCTCCACAGGAAGTGACTTCCTGTCTATGCCTCTCCTCCTCGAATGCCGGGCTTTCACACATTGTGCAGCTTTTTATCTCCATGCCCTGGGACACTCCGGAGGAGTGTTTTCCTGAGGATTTCCCTATCACTTCTACAACCATATTGTTTTTTTTTTTGCCTTGCTTCTTTTCCTTTTTTGCAGCGACAGCAGGGCACAGTGTACTTAAGCAAAGGGGATGCTGTACTTCTGGCATTGTTACACTGCCACATGAGCTTCTCCAAATGCTGCAAGCAGCACTTTAACCCACTTTTTACAACAAAGTGATGGCTTACTACTTGAAAATGTTCCACTATCCACAATAAGCAGACAAATGGCTACATGCCCAAGTGTTCCACATCGTACACTTTGCACAAGTGCAGCAAAGATACAAGTGCACTTGTTGCTCCAGCAGTCAAATAAATGAAATGCCTGAGTGTTGATAATACAAGAAATGTTTTAAGAGACAGGTTCCATATACTAAATCACCACAAAGCATGCTCACCAATATCAAACAAACACTGTCACTTCTAAAAGCCCAAGCAAGTTAACAAAGTATGTTAGGTTTTTTTTTTTTTCAACCAGCATCTGCTGACCATTCCCAAATTGAACTTAGTACACATTTACTCTCTCAGGATAATAATACTTTTATTATGAGAGGCAGGGATATAAACCAGATGCAGAATTTCTATCATAACCTATCTACCTTTGTACAGCTGAAACTACAGTACACACCGTTTACATGCAGGGTCAAGGTGCAAGTGTTCTAGAGGAGCATGCAAGATCAAGAAGACCTTTATCATCATTAATTTATACTGATAGCTCGTCTACATGTTGGCAGATATGTTCCAGTGCATCTTAATTTAGCCAAGTAGACTTACTGCAAGCATGGATTGCTTTTAATGTACTCGCTATATTGTAGCAGTTAATGCACACAAATTCCTCGACCATTCTTGGGATGTGTTTATTATCCACCAGTACTCACCAGTACACCTGCAGAAACATAAAAGCTCTGCCAATCATTGAGTGGAGTTAAAGCACTAGTTCTTGTAATTAAATTATTTCTCTAAACCATACTGTGAGCCACAATCCCTTACGGACAGGAAGGTCATGATAAACAACAAAGTACAAGGCTTTATCAAAGATGTAACAAATCTATAAGCTTTAGACATGGTTTTATTTTTCGTGTCTTTTCAATGAATTGACATTTAAAGAAAATGTAGCCCGATAAAGCATGTGAGGTGACAGGTAGAATGGAAACATTATGGTTCAGCTGAAAAAAAGAAATGTAGGAATGCCAAGAGTATTATTCTGTCAACATGTTCTTGTTTTTTCTTTTTTATTCTTTTGCAGGAGCAGCACAATGGTACATCTTAAGTTTCAGATTCACATATTAGCACAATTTGATATTGGCATGTTTCATACTTTTGTGAGGCCTTGGCATTAATAGCTGTCTAGATTTTTTTTTTTTGTCTTTCCCACTATTCTGCAACTGCACTATTTTTGTGGCGAGCTTGCAGGTGAACAATACAGCAGTTGTTTTAAAACTCGGTTGACACAGTTTTACCTTCCGTCTCAATAATGCACGTGTCATGCAGGCACTGCTATCAGGTAGAAATTTAGAACAGCCTGCTGATTATGTTCTTAATTGCTGTTGTAATTTATTCCTTTGAGATAACACACAAGTCTCAACGTTGAATGGCAAGTTGCATTTTCATTTTTTTAATACAACCTTGTCAGGAGATGCGGCATCGTGAACATTCCGACGCGGTTACTGGCACTGTACACACGTTAACCCACAAAGAGAGCCCTTCTAGACCACAAACGTTTGAGAACAATTATACATGCATTAACACACATGAACTACACCGGATTAGGAGTAGAAAGCCAGGGCTCTACAAAGGGGCGACTCTAAAGGGGGATGACGGGGGTGGCGGCCTACCACTGTGTAGTGCCAAGTGACAGAGTGCCCTCCTGCACCCCCAATAATTGTGAATCCTGGAGCCGCCCGTCAACAAGCAAGTTTTACTATGATATATGAAGTGTTTAGAGTGACAACACAGAAGGCAGCACCACTTCAAAACTTCGGCTTTAATATCAAGAGTCTATTTGTTTTTTGAGCAAACAAAGCACATCAGGTGCGCTTACTTGCGATGTGATCATCACAACTTTGTCTTTGGAGCGAGCACCCTGTTCAGACAAGATAACAACGGCATAAGTAACATCTTATAGCTTTCAGTAACGAAATGAAGCGACTAACCTTTTCAAGTGACAAATCACTTTTCCGGAGATTCAGGAGTTTTGACAAAAAGCGAATCAGCTCCGTGTTTGCTTCTCCATCGACTGGAGGTGCAGCGATCTGAACGCCTACAGAGTCCTCGCTGATATCTGCAACAACGTCAGCGCAAAGTGTGATCTGACACACACACGACTGTATTGAGAACTCGCCTGTGATTCTACTCCCACTCGCTCCAGGCTTTGCACGCACTCGAATAGCAACGGTTCCAGTGTTCGTAGTGTAAACGGCACCAGCTGTTTGCTCGGCTCCTTTGGTACCCTACAATAAACAGTGATAAACTAGTACAGCGCACTGAACAATAGGAAGTGTCTGACATCACCTCAGTGGACTTTCCAGTTTTACTTGCTTGCTTCGCGCCACTTTTGTCTTTCGGCATAGCTTGCGAACAGCTTAAACGCCAAATTAACGGTGCAAGGACTCTTCCCCGCATGGCACATGCGTTAAGACTTGGCTCATGCTTAAATCGTCTTGCGTACAATGTTTACGATGCAAACTAAAAAGAAAGGAAGAAAGAAAAGACTGCTTTATAAATATTGTGTTGAATCAATTTATTCAGTATATGTGGTGTTTACGTTAATAAACTTGTGCATTAAATGATGTGGATCCATCAATTCATTCATTAAAAAGAAATCCTTTATGCAGTCAATTCAATCCACAAATTCGCTGCAAGGCGGACAGAACTGCAGACGACAAGAAATTATGTGCTCTAGGTCACTCTAGATGTGCCGAATTTCGAGCATTTTTGGATGGTGTGAAAGCATTTTCATTAAGCGAGAAAAGTGGGACGCAACATGATAAGGATAAGGTTACCTCGTGGGCTGTCTAAAGGCCAAGCAACGTTGGCGATCATTCTGGGCTTCGGCTGCAGCTTATACACCTGGTATCCAGTGCTTCAGTACAAGCGTGCAAAAGTTATTGCCGAAAAGCAGAATGCTGCACCACAGGATGAGTCGCCGTTGGACAACAAGTAAGTCATATGCTAAGTACGAGCACATAAAAGTCGCCTGCACAGTTAACCTCATGAGAAAAAAATTGGTCTTTATCCTGCATTTTTTAAATATTCCAGGTGACCTTACCGGGTCGGAAAGCTGTCGGAGCGGATCAACATCATCTTGTGTTCCTAGACGTCGCGTACATAAAGCGAAATGAAAAAAAATTGCGAAAGGCAACGTCTGTTCACTTGTCACTTTATCGACAACAGGTTTCTGGCCATGGGAAACGGTACGCTCTCGTATTTTCGAGAGTCTAAGCACCTTTTGCTCACTTGGCGGAAATGAGGGGGAGGGGTCTCATCATTCTTTGAAGAATCACTATTAGTACCTTACGTTCCCCCAACGTCAATGTAAAGAAAACTCGCAACTCAAATTTAGTTGGCTCGTGGTATTTTATTAAGTCGTGCCTATGCTTCTTCTTGGATCCTCTTCAACCTGCAACCAGCAGAAGTGGGGATTTAAAAAAGACGGCATGAAAAATGCCCTTCCAGCAAAATACAGTTCCATTAACGCCACGAAACCTAACATATTTATTTATTTCAAGTGCCTGCAGCGCCCGAAGGCATTATTGCAGGGGGGAATACACAGTGTTACATAAGCTCGATAAAATACAGAACTGATCAACCGAAAATAACAGCAATAGAAACGTTCACGCCACTATAAATTAAACAGAAATGCTCTGAACAATGCTTCAGTGCGACAATCAGCAATTTCCTGTGGGAAACCTAACATAATGTTGATAGTAGCATTCATGACCCGCTGGAGCAAAGCTTCTGTTGCAGTTAGTTCAGCGAACCAAATGCTAATTAACATACTAACTATCAAACTTTATTTTTGTGTACTGCTGTACTCTTCATGGCCAGAAATAAAAGTGCTCAAGTTCTAATTTCACTTGATGATGAATGGTGTTTGGGTTTTGTAGTGTTAAAGAAGCAAGCAATGAGATGACAGGTATGTACAGCACCCCGAAATCAAAGTCAAGTAGGTACTTGGTAAAGAAAAATAAGAAAAAAATCATAAAACACGTCAGAAAAATAATATAACACCACATAACTTGCTATTCAGAACATTTAACTTGTGCCACAACCATGCTTTATAAAAGAATGTGAAGCTATTTATAAATGAGACCGGCGTATTCTTGGCGGTCATGTTTAGCTTGAGAAATGTAAATTTGGGGTATTCAAACAGGGATGAAGTGCCACTTGAAAATCAGCAATGTGCATGTCATTGCCCTGGCTCAAAACAATACCAATTAAATGCAAAGACACAATGCCACTATATGCTTTCATACCTCAGGTGCTCACAAGCATGTCAGTGTTGGTATGTGCCATAGCCTAGGAATCATAATCACCATGCCACGATCGTTGAAAAGAGGTATTTGGTGTTGGCCTGAGTGAAGTATATGTTGTGGCCAAATGGTTAAAGCATTGAGTTGCTACTCTGGTTGGCCAAGGTTCGGATCCCACCACCGGACGCGTTTCATTTTCTTTTTTAAAGTGAATGTGAATCTACTCGGTGAGAACCTAACTATACTCGCGGACAACTTTCTGTGGCAATGAAGGGAAAGCTACAGGCGCGTGGCTGCTGCACATGTGTTACTGCACCAAGTAGTCCGCCAGCGTTTGACAGTGCTTTTGGTTGCTCGGAACAGATGCTGAATCGACGCAGAAAGGAAAAGCCGCAAAATAAGTAAACATTTAGTTTCAGTGGTGTGTTTTATCTAACTGTTGCTAATAAGGTGTTTATGTTTTCTCTTCCCCAGCTTAAACTAATGTGGATGAAAACACGGGACTCTTTTTAGAAGCACCCTCACTTGTGCGCACTTTGCCTCCATAGCTTTCCCTTCATTGCCACAGAAAGTTGTCCGCTAGTATAGCGATTGGCCAATCCAGGTGAAACCATGGAATTGTAGGCAAAGCAAGTTTTGCTTTAAGAATGCACGTGGCAATCTGAAGCACAGGTGATGCAATAGGCTTAAAGAATGTTCACTAACTTAATGCATCAAAGTTTGTGCTGTTTTGTGCCCGTGTGCAGCTTGGAAACAAACTAAGCTATCAGTCAATGTTCAGGACCTGTTGCATATTCTGTGCCTAATCTATGTGTGCATTTGCACTGTGATTATAATACATTCTGAATAGATGCACAAACTAGCCCACTTGTCTGTGTTACTTCATAAGAGTTTGCTGTTGGGCTGTTGAGCTGTAGGCAAAGTATGAATCTATATGGCTTGACTGTTTGGCCTTGGCCACTGTGATTAAAAGGTACCGTGCACAAGAAAGTTGATGTGATGTTGAGATGAGGACTTTCAGGTTTTCATATCTGCATGCTAAACACATCTAGTGAAACATGAATTCCACATTGGCAATGCCTTGAAGAAGTGGAGGCCTTCCTTTACAACATATTGCCAATGTTGTATGGCACGTTCAAAGCTACCTGTCAGCTATGTTCCATCTTTGTTTTTGAAAAAAACACTCCAAGGTGTGTAGATCTTTGTCTTGCTCTCACTCTTTGGGAGGCGGGGGGAACTTGTACGCACAGCAAACGGATCACAGTAACCGATCGAAAGAGGCAGGGCAAGAAAAATGGAACTCTAGAACGCTATTGAGCTATTGAAAAGGTGGGCAACAACGCAACTGGAGACAGAACTGCAAGGACTTCCAACATGTAATGCATGAGGAGATAATATAGGTAGTTTGACAATAGTACGGGGAAAGACGAATTGTGAGCAGTCTGTAACTGTAATTAATCACCAACAGCTATGTAGCGAAGGCCAAACCAGTGGAGTAAACAATAAGAAAAATAATGAGGGACGTAGGGAGTTGAGATTTTGCATACATGAAGTTGGCTGAACAACACCAGGATGGTACGTACGTCACCCCGCAGATCGTTTATAACCATAGCTAACAATATACCAAATTAGCAAGCGTCAGTTATTCGTATTTTGCAACACGTTAGCATCATCAACAGCAGTGCCCGGTGAACCAGCTTCGTGGCTGAAAGCAGGCTTAGAAGTAAGGAATTACGACGTGCAAGAAGTCGCGTAGAGAAAAGTAATAAGACATACACTTTATTCCATATATTTGCCCAAAGCCGAATGATTGAATCACGGTGTGCCATTCAGATGTAAGGAGTTAAAACATTGACAGAACTTTGAGTACTCGATGTTAATCAAGCATCACACAGAAAGAGCGAACACTTTGCAAAAACAGTAGCAAGGGTCGCAACCCCGTACCAAGAGCAGAGTACCACCATACGTACCAATAAGTTTGTTACCCTTCCTTGTATTTTCCATTATAAAATGGCACATACTGAAGTACTGCTTTCCACTCGGTGAAATACGCGACCGCAACGGCACCGGTAGTTCCGTACATGGCCGCAGACCGAGACCTGCGCAGAAGCTTAGGTAAGCAGCAGCAGCAAAAGGCAGCACATTTTGCATTTAGAATGAATACCGGCAGCATACTCTGCGTACTTTCAATGACTAGTATGGCTTCGAGAGAAAAATGCAGGTTACCATACCAGACTTTGCAAAGCTGGATCAGCCTAGGGCCGACAGGGTAGATGGGAGGATGCACCATATTTTGCTTTCTTTCTGTATGCACGCAGGCACACCAACTTCTCCCTTTTCACCACGGTGCTTTTCACCTTCACAGGGCAGTGAGGGCGGCCAAGGCCAGTCAAGGCAGTCAAGGCAGTGCGATAACAGATCGGCTAGGATTGAAACGGGCTTGGAAAATGTCGTTCACCAATAAATAAAAAATAATAAAAGCAATATAAAAAAGAAATATTTAGTAAGACAATAAATATTATGTATTTCGAAGTATTTATTGCATTAAACACAGTGGGTTTGATTTTTTTCTTAAATTTGTATGATGGCCGCCATGTCGTCACTATTAAGCAGGGTTTGGCGTAATGTTAGGTAAAACTAAAAAGTATGACCGCATCAGCGGTGTAGGGCATGGTGTAGGATGTCACCGCCCTATGCCAGCGTCACTATAGCTACGAAATTGTATATTACATCACATATTTAACAGAGAGAGGTGGTGAGGCCCCTTAGCATTGCCATACGGCACATCGCACCTTCATTTTGCATGACCTCCGAGATCAGGGCGTTCCGCTGTTGCAATCGCGATCAAAGCCGTAGCCGACGGCGAAGCAAGTTCTGTTGATGAAATACTATTTTATTCATAGAGGAAAAAAAAAAAACTTTTTCTTTCCTTTGTGCTTTTCTACGAAATAAGAGGTGTTGAAAACGTGGCGGTCATGATGTTTTTTCGGGCCCACAGGTGTACTGCGCCTTGGTGTCTGCAGTATTCAAAAGCATGGCCTTTGAGATTCGTTTTTGTTACTGTAAAGGGGCAACGTTGCAACAGCTGCTGATTTATTGCAGGTCACCTGATTAAAAAAAAGAAAGAAAATAGAAAAAGATGTGATTCGGCAATAAAGCTTCGGAATGTACAGATTTTGGTGTCTTCCAGAAAAACGATGGATAAATCTACTACATTAAAATCCAGATATTTTTCTGCGAACTCTTTCAACAAATAATCGCTGAAGCGCGATCAAAATTAACGGCGCACGAGCGATATGTGCTTTTTCATTATTGGACTTAAGCATATATCTAAAAAACGCTGAACGCTTCACACTTCAGGTAGCAGGTATCATCATAAAACTGGTTTGAAGGTTGGTACAAGGCGCGTCATCAAAGGTTTGTTCGATTTAGAAAAAGGTGCACGGCACCACAAATGAAAAGGTGCAGGGGGTGCCAGTTATGGTGTGCCGGGCTGCACCCACTCGCCGCAAGGTTCAAGGGTGCACTGCACCGCGGCGGCTCCTTGCCTTGCACCCCGTTCAATCGAGCACGGGGGTGCAGGGTGCACCGCTGCACCTTGGGGAATCGAGCGTGTAAGTGCAGTGCACCGTAAATAGGTGCAGAAGGTGCAGAGAAACTTGACTGAATCGAATAGACCTCAAGATTGAGGGAGGAGCCGTCACTGGGAGGTACGCGATGCGGACAACATTAAAGGGCCCCTGAAACGGTTCGGACAAATTTTGTAGGCGCGTAGGGTACAGCTTAAGCAGAACATTCGCACCACAATTTAAGTGAAGCGTTACGTATTAATGGAGCTACAAGCGATCAGAAGTTACCCTCCTCCCTAGTCATGCTTTTCCTCCTCAACTCGTTCGCCGAGCGATCGGGGCTAAGCTCCGCCTTCACTGGTTTCGCGTCACGATGCGACGTCACATCGTCCACTTCCGGTTGTTTTGGAGCCCGCCCCCGCCCGCGTGAAACCTCTCCGCTAGCCGCTTGGCCGTCGACCCCAAGCGAGAGCTATCGAAGCAGCGTGCGTTGCGAGCATTCTGTCGTAGCGCCGAACGTGCCTGGTATTCCGGTAACCACAGGCAAGCTGGTCATTTCGGCAAATGACTGGAGGCATAAACTCAAGCTGATGAAGGAACTTTAGCGTAGACGTACGTGCGGCCTGATCGGTCTGCACGGTCCAGCCACTTGTTGGCGCAGCGCTTAACCAGCCAAACAAAGCGCTAATATTGCTCTAACCAAGTGTAAAACATTTTAAACATTTATAAAAACAAAGTGTTGGTGATTACACTCCTGCGAAAACTACACACCAGCAGCCAAAGAAGAATACACTTCGTTACTGCTACTGTGTATGGTTGAGCTCTGTGCCACCAGGTGGCTGCACCGTGCAGACCATTCGCATTTGCGATTCTGCTCATCCCATGGCTCATCCCGTTACGGAACAGTCAAGCGGCCAGACCCTGTCCCCTTGCGCTTGCATTTGCCCTAATACCGGACTCGCGAAACGCTATTGCGTTAGTAATCTTCCGGTGTAAAGTGATGGCCACAAACGCGCAAACCCTGGCGCCGATCGGATAGCGGCAGTCCGATGCGCAGCAGCGAGCTCGCTCGTATGCTGCCTTGCAGAGGGACACGATGTCGCCAGTCGCTACGTTTGCAGTCCACAAAGCAACAAAGTCGAATCATAGTGCTCGCGAAAAGACTGAGACCGACTCTGACCGCGGAGCTCTCGTCAAAATGGAGTACGTTGTAACACAAGCAGACGACACTTGCTGTGTGCCGGAAGTGCTTAATTGTATTGAAAAATCGTTCTTGTGCATTCTCTTTATGTTACTTTCTGTTTATAAAAACAAATGAACTAACACTCCAACTATTACGAAGATCATTTGTTTACCATAAAGTTGGAAAAATTGTTGATCACGCGCCCTGGTCAGCCAATCGGATAGCTCGCCCCACTGACGTCATATGGGTGATTTTCGTCATATGGGTAGGGGCGGCTTAAAATTTCGCCGAGCAGCGTGCTCCGATCGGCAGCGATGTGCATTTTTAAAACCTTATAATAAATTACACGCTTTACGCGGAGCACTTAGATGTGTCAATTAATGATCAGAAGGACCTACTCTAACAACTCAGTACGTTTGTAGAAAATCGTCAAAATCGTTTTAGGGTCCCTTTAAGCCTTGCGATTTTTTGGGTGTTAGCCTTTGGCGGAATTGGCGCTGCAACAGTCTTCTTTTTTCCAGATTTTCATTTAGACGCGCGCAGCCTAAAGAACAGACATGACGTAGGCGCTTATTACCTTAACTAAAACACGAATTTAATGTCTTGGCATTTGCTGAAGCTTGGTTTACTGGTGAAAGCGATGCAGCGCTGTTTGATAAGTACCGTTAGCCGCCGTGATGGCGTAGTGGCTTTGAGGGGACGGGATCGAATGCCGGCCGCGGCAGCCGCGTTTCGATGGGGGCCAAAATGCAAAAACGCACGTGTGCCGTGCATTCAGTGCACGTTATTCATTTATTTACATTTTACTTACAAGTACCTTACTATAGCGTCACTATAGCTACGAATGCCTTCGAGAAGGCATTGTGTAGGGGGGAGGGGGGTACGGTGACGTAACGAACGTCATGTGGTCAAAATTACACCGGTGTCACACGTACACTTCTGATCGTGATCGAGGCTGATTTGCGATCGCGATCCTGCGGGATCCGGATCTGGGCGATCGCGATCCGAAAATCGCTATCAGGAACCTGGATCGCGATCGCAGGCTGACGTCTGCGCCCTTTAGCGCAGTATTCTAAGAACACTAAAAACAAGAAACGGAGGCAGCTCAATAATAATAATAATAAAAATGTTTAAGAAATATTTTTACCAGCCACAACAAGCTGTAAAATTGAAATATTGCCGAAATTTAAGGACATGTTGCAAATCTGAATGTGTAGCCTATACATTATGCAGTTCTGAGAGTTGCTGACGATCAGCAGACGATAATAACTCGATCCGGATCACTAAAACCGTGTAGCAGAGGCTATTGTTGATCGCGATCCATAAATCCGATCCGGATCGGCCCTGATCGCGATCAGATGTGCACGCGTGACACTGCCATGGTGTTAGTCCGGCGTCCCCTACTGCGGCGTGCCTCATAAGGATGGTTCTAGCACGTAAAACTCCAGAATTTTTTATTTTCAATACCGTTGTGAGGCACTTTGACGTCATGGACAAAGAGGCGCTGCAGTGGAACTGTATATCACAGATCAGGTCAGATACGCTGTCCTGTCGGAGTATTATGTCGTTGCCAATGGGTACAATCTATTGGAGGTTGTCGTGTCTTTACAATAATGGGGCTTTACCACCTGGCCTCTGTTTTCATGCCTAACGTTCTTGCTCTAAAAGCTAACTTAGTATAGCTGTTGAACCTTAATATGCCTGTGATAATTACAGGAGACTTTAACATTAAAAATAACCAAACTCTGGGGGTTTTACGTATACCAAAAACCACGATCTTATTATGAGGTACACCGTAGTGGGGGATAATTAATTTCGAGTCCCTAGGGTCTGTTTAACGTGCACCTGAATCGAAGCAGAAGAAAATTTCGCCCTCATCGAAAGACGAGTGCCGCGGTCGGAGTCGAACGGCGACCTCGAACTCAGCAGCGCAGCGCAATGCCATGATACCGCGGCGCATGCTTTGACGTTAACGTGCTTTGTATTGTCTTACCTTCTAGAGTTGGCGCCTGTAGCTGGACTGGTAATTTCCATTGATGTTCCTATCCGTGTGGCTAACCTATGAGTAAATTAAGTTGCGTTTATACTCCTCTTGCGTACAAGGGCCATGGATGAGGCATTGATGCTGCATGAATATTTTTATATTTTAAGACGTAAGCCTTTAGTGGCTCATGAGTGTCCGGGCGGCGTATTTCCAATTGCTAGTAGGTACAGCGGGGCGTGGCACCTGTGGAGACGAAGAACGTTTGCACGCATGCGCGAGCAAGAGCGGGTGCGAGGGAGGAAATGTGGGGACTTTTGCTGCTTGAATATACTACTCTGCCTAGGCACTACGGAGGAGTTTCTTGGCGCGCGTTATATGCGCTTGTCCCTAGGCGTGCCGGCAGAATTCGCGGGGCGCGGTGGTGCTGAACTTAGCGTCGCAAGTTGGCGGCTCGACGCAATTATATTTATTCAATCATGTTTTTACTTATTATAATTACTTATTACTTATTATTTCGCATTATTGGCGGCGCCTCCAGGACACCAAAGCGGCAACGGGGACATCAAAGCTAGAACCCGGACTGGTCCTTGGGTTGGAGCTCGCAGAGGCCTGCGCGTGCCAGGGGAGTATAAGATCGGCTGTCCGTCGGATAGCCAATTTTTTATGCGAACACCCCTGGCACGCTTCAGCCTCCGCGGCCCCAACCCACGGGCCACCCTGATTCCAGCTTTGATCCCCCCGCTACCGTTTGGGTGCCCCGGAGATCCTGCGCCGCCTGCTTTAGTATAACCTCAGGTGCCCTCCCGAGGCCTCCGTTTGCCGGTTACATGTGTCCTCCTGGAGCAGTGCTTGTAAAAGATGCAACCTATCGTCGCGACTAAAAAAGCGACCCGCGACTTATAGAACACCAGTCAGAACCTTGCCCCTTCAGACACAGCGATCACCAAATCGGGCGTCCGTGCCCCCTGCTTCACCGCGCAGGTAACCAACGGCGGAGCGTAAACAAACTGGACCGCACTCCGCGATGCCGGCATGTCTAAGGGCCAACGCATACAACAAGCGCTAAGAAACCTTCTCCGTAGTGCCTAGGCAGACTCACGTATTCAAGGAGCAAAGGCCTCCAGATTTTCTCTCTCGCACCCGCTATTACTCGCGCCTGCGCAGAAACGTCGAGCGCCGTCAAAAGCGCCCCGCCCCGCTGTACCTACCAGCAATTGTAAAAACGCGCCGGGCGCAGTCCGTGGTGGACGCAGGAAAGCGGTGATCACCGGCGAGGGTAGCAAGTAGCGCTGTGCGAGTGGGCGCGTGGGAGAGCGCGGACATGCGCGTGGGGATACGCGCACATCGGCGACAA
Source organism: Dermacentor andersoni (assembly GCF_023375885.2). NCBI lineage: Eukaryota > Metazoa > Arthropoda > Arachnida > Ixodida > Ixodidae > Dermacentor > Dermacentor andersoni. Next base: position 29,659,619 of record NC_092815.1, read on the forward strand.
ACCTTGCAGCCATATGGCTGTGATTGCATTCTATGCTCGCGGCCACGGCGGCGTCCGTTCGCAGAACAGTTCAGACAATAGCAACAGAGGCAGTCATAGATAGGCTTTCGCCTATCGCAGTTTAGCTCAGCAAAGTTCCCATAGATTTTTTATCTTACAACCACATTGAAACATATATTTTATGTTCATATGACACCTCATATGTCATTATCATAGTTTAACACGTATACAGTAGACTTTATGCATCTTGCAGCGAATATTTTGGGCCATTGTACATCCATATTACATCTACCATTTGTCATTGATCGCACCATGGACTACACCATATAATTTCATGTAGCTTATTGTCGCCCCCTGCAGTGACCCTTAATTTTGCGCCATAAAACACCTAACTTGCGCTTTACAAACTGTTTTTACGGTCTGCACGCTGCTGTATTTTCACTGGAATTAGTGATCATATGCCCTTGTTTTGTTTGCTCTGTTTGATGACCAACGGCAAGGAATTTAGCAATGAACCTCCCAGACAATTTATTACCGACAGCGGTCAGTTCCGTCGTATGCTGTCTAATTCAAGTTGGTAAGAAGTATAAGTATTACAAGCTCAAATTAGCCATGTAATGCATTCCTTAATAAAATTACTTATATTTATTACGCATCTTTCCCTGTTGGAACAATAACAAAATATCGCAAAACTAGATAGTCATGGATCCCAAGGGAATTATCAAAAATAATTAATGGCGGAGACAGAATATTATTGAGAGAATTTATCGAAAACCACGACATAAATAGGATACGAGAGAAAAGAAGGATACTGAAACAAGCTTACTTCTACCTGAGGAGAGTACGCACACAGTATGCTAGCTATATTCGCTGCAAAGCTTGCGACAATCTCGAACTGCTCCCACAAATAATTGGCGTTATACTGAAATCGCTGATACTTCGAAAACGCGATTTGATTCAGGAGGTGTTGCTCACTAATGGTGTCACCAAAATTGTAATTGAACAGGCACAAAAATTTAATACATACATTTTGACGTCCCGCGCGATCGACAATGACCCGTAACTTTCTTCACTCGTGCTCTTGTAGAGCTCAAGGACTGCAACGCTTTATTCGCATACAGTACGTCCAGTAAAATAAGCACCTACTCTTCTACGTGTGTGTCGCTTGATCGCATCAGCTATTGTAACCTGTGTGATTTCTGTGATTCCAGATAGAATGAACATTTTCACGTGCTTCCGTTGCGCGCAAGGCCATGGAGCGCAAATATTATTCGCAACTGTCGGTCTATTTTCACTTTGTCCGAGTTCTCAAAGATAGCAAAATATACTTTAAGTAATCAACTGAGCAAGTTTCTCTCTTGGAATCAAGTCACAGGTAACCAGTAATGCGGGTTCAAAACGTTCCACTCACGCGCGCCTGTGTGAAAGCATGCATCTGCATATACAGAGACAGCGCAATTCCACGATTCCTCGGCCCCTTTCTACCCGTATGAGCAAATTTGGCCGGTCTGACGAAGAATGATGTACGAGCCCGGACGAACGCGGTGGGAGCAATGCGCTCGCGCCTTTCTTCGCCCAGGTGCGGCTAGAAGCCAAATGATTTATTGAAGAAAGAAGGATGAAGAGAAATTCGAGAACGAAAGGGCTGACACGAACATCGAAAGGAAAAGAAGAAAGAGTGTTTAATAGCAGATGAAACGGGCTCCGAAATGAGGATGGATGAACGGCTTCGCGCTGGCGACTTCTCTGCGGAGACGAGCGGAGGCGCGACGAAATTGCCGTCTGCCGCCCGAACACCTTGCGCAAGGACCGGCGCGCGTTCGAAGTGTTTTTGGGGCGAACTTCTTCAGACCTTTAATGAGATCTGACCGCAGCCAAGCCTTCCAGGATGCAATACTACGCGGGGGCGCGCAGGTGCACGCTTCTTGTCGCTGCCTCCACACGCGCGAGTGAGTAAAAGAAATAAGGCTATTGGCGGCTAGGAGTTACGGAGTCGCCATCTATCGGACGCGCCTCGCTGGCGTAGTATGAGGGATGACGCGGCGCGCTCCTCATAGGTTTTGCTGTCAGCGCTCACTGAAAACACCACGCGCGAACTCTCCCGGACATTTTTATAAGTACTCTCGAAACGCGTGATGTTTTTTACTGTCTAAATAATAATCTTGGGCAAACTGAAAGCACAGAATCGTTTGCAGATGCTATCTCTTTACCGAATACGTACAGTGAGCGTCACTGCGCGCGGTCGCCGAGATGGAGTCTCCCGAACCGGCTCCTTGCGTGAAAGGTAGGTAAACGCTGAGAGAAAACTATGTGAAATATGCTCTTATAGTGTTTGTATAACTAAATGGAGCGTAATAGAATGAAGCCTCAATGCAGCGATCGCACAGATTCGCAGCGACCGACTGCGCGTCTGCATGCTTGTCCGCACACTGTTTCGCTTTTGCCGCGTGCGCGTTTTCGCACCTTGCCATGAGCTTTAGGCCGCAGAATATGAGCATTTGACAGTATACAAGCAACCATTGTTGCGTGGGCGCTATCAGAGCTGTTAAAAAGTAATTTCATTGTAGAGACTTCGACGCCTACGGGGACTGTGATGTGCCGTCGCGACGATTCAATCTTTTTTTGTTTCTTTTAAATTCTTGGACGTTTCAATATTATTTCTCGAGTTGCGTCGCACTGTATGTTTATTGGTGTTCGCAGCGTGCGAGTTACCGCTGCTTCTTTTTTGTAATCCAGTGTAATAATTCATAACACAAACATGACCATATGCCATGCTTTTTTAAATGAGCTTCTTACCGCTCCTTTTCCACTCCAGTGAACTTGCCAGTATCTATAGCATCGACAAGTTCATAGACCAAACCGTCATGACATTAGTCGGGCAGCGGACTCGGGCGAGCGTCTCAGAGCGCGTATTCGAACATCGCACACCCGGCGCCGTTGCAGAAATCTTCCTCGCGTCTGTGCTTGCTGCATACCCGAGTTGTAGCCGATGACTGTTTGCCGGTTTTATGTTTCGCGAGCCAAGCTTCACGCAACCTTTGTCCTGCGGCTACGTGTGAATAAGGCTGACACCGGGCTCAGTTGCGTACGTCCGGCACTGCGGCACCGAGCAGTAGCCTACCATGTTGCGCGCATTCAAAGGCAGCCACTGCCTATTGTAGTGCTTTCAAGCGTTGTAAAGGAGACACTCGAAGCGGGAAAATCTCGCCACTAAATGAGGACCGCAGTGTACGAGGGAATTTAAGCTCTCGTTTTCAGCTCGCTTCGGCGCCCCCGAAGCAGCCGACGTGGCTGCTATGTCCACGTGATCCCTAATAGCACGTCACGCCGACGGTGGCGCCAGCTTTTCCAGTGGTAGCTTTACAAGTAACGAGAACTGGGCGAGTTGGAACATGTTCACGATCTGCCAGCGCAACAGACAAACCAAAACGATAAAGAAGGGACGATCACGGGCGTTGGCAGCTTTTCTTGGTCGCAGCAATAACGCGGCCACCTCGCCCATCTGGCCTGCTGCTCTTTGTCACCGATTGAAACAGGACCTCTGCATCAGCAGCCTAGTTGTCAGTGTTCTACTGAGACTCGACTTCACTGAAGGGTCATAATCGCTTTTCTAGTCGGTTCGTATTTACTAGCCGGTATACCAGCCGGCAGGCATTCTCAGATCATGAACAGCAGGTTGCCATTATCCCTCAAGAGAAAAGTATATAACAGCTGTGTCTTACCAGTACTCATGTACGGGGCAGAAACCTGGAGGATTACGAAAAGGGTTCTACTTAAATTGAGGACGACGCAACGAGCTATGGAAATAAGAATGACAGGTGTATCGTTAAGGGATAAGAAAAGAGCAGATTGGGTGAGGGAACAAACGCGAGTTAATGATATCTTAGTTGAAATCAAGAAAAAGAAATGGGCATGGGCAGGACACGTAATGAGGTGGGAAGATAACCGATAGTCATTAAGAGTTACGGAATGGATTACAAGGGAAGGAAAGCGTAGCAGAGGGCGGCAGAAAGTTAGGTGGGCGGATGAGATTAAGAAGTTTGCAGGGACAACATGGCCACAATTAGTACATGACCGGGGTAGTTGGAGAAGTATGGGAGAGGCCTTTGCCCTGCAGTGGGCATAACCAGTCTGATGATGATGATACTGCGAACGTAAAAAAAAGAAAGAGAAAGAGAAACAATTATTTTGTCTAAGCACCACGGTTAGAGGCGGATAACAGCTTCTCTTTTACAACAAAAGCGCAATGTATGTGTGTATTATATCTATATACGTGCACAATTAGGTTGCGTTTGTTTTGTATGTTGCCTTCAGTGCTTCATGCCCACTGTCTATCTTTGCCATTTGTACAGAAATTATTCCCGCGTGAACTGGGTTCCAATAACATAGAACTATTCCAATCTGCGTTTATTCCAATCTCCCGTCGTCAAATTTACGTAATCGCTGACGCAAGCATCAGGCGATGACCCGCAGCGTTATCTGAACAGCCCAATCAAACGCTCTTCTTGTATGTAGGAGGTCACTTTTGTTTGTTTTCAAAACGAATAACATTGCCCACTTTGAGCGGTTTTTCTTATATACTCGGCTGACAAGAGGCGAGGAGCATGCTGAAGTGGAGAAGGTTTCGATGGGGCCGAGCCTGCGCAGTGAAAGTAGATAACCGGATGAAGAAGGTGGTTCCGGCGTCTGCAGTTGGTTCGCTTCTCTTAGCTTGCGGTGGCTGCAGTCTAAAATGGCGGCGGCGTACAACGGAAGGTTAAAAGTGCCGCTAAGACGGGTCCTTAGCAAAGAAGAGTTGGCAGAGCGATGTCGTATACGTGCCGAAAGGGATCGTTAACCTTAAATTGCCACTCAACAAGCTTTATTATACGCAAACGAATCCTTGCACGTTCTCAGGCAGCTGTGAATAGCCAATGTGTGAGTAATCGGTGGGCAGCCATTTTCTATTCCTTTCGGAAAGGAGCAGACTCCGGCAATTCAGAAAAAAAAAATCATCTTTGTTCAGCATATTAATGCATCTTTAAAGCGTACACGTCCCTTTGACGCGGTGAGTTTTCGCGGTTTTGTGACGTTGCATGGCAGACAGACGGTGTGGGTGCTGCCCTAAGCTTTTTGACCAATAACGGAGGGCTGATGGAGAAAAAAGCGTAGAATCAGAAATAATTATTTTACTTTTGTTTGGTCTAATTATGCATAATCAGTGCGTACATGTCATATAAAATGAGAAATTTTCGCGGTTTTCCTGACCTCGCGTGACAGACAAGCGAAGTGGAGGTGGACCGCAAATATTTTGACCAATCGTCAAGGGCTGATAAGCAGAACTGGAATGCAAGAGTTTGGAATAGCTTTACGTTATAGCGCCCCTAAACTTGTAAAATCTTCCAATTAGCGTTATTATGCCATTATTCGTGCTTTTTGTTTTCCGCTTTCTCTCGTACTTCTCCTCTTGCACATCATCGTGTCCGCGATTACTTATATACGCAGGCAAGCCTATCAGCCTAGCAATAAAATAAACACACTCACCTTTTATTTTCGGATCAGGGCTTTTTCGGAGAAAGGCTGCCCTGACCATGACGCATACCGCTCACTGCACCATGTCGCTGAGCATAACGAACTATACCGGGTGAAACGAACGCAAATCTGATCACCAGGACTGAGTATATATGTAAGACATATCCACAAAATGATCATATTGTAGCAAAAATGCGGTTATTCACTAAATATGAGCGAAGGAGAAGAAGAATAAGAACAACAAGAAAAACAAAAGCAGGAGAAAGATGGAAAATATAGGCACCTATATTGCATTTTAAATGAATTCGCAGTGTGAGCTACAAAGCCGCAGCCAAAGCTGAGGCCTGCGATCCTTCTTTCGATCGTTAGGAGTCAGAAAACGACAGCCAAGAAGAGTGCGGTCGTCATCTGTAGAAGAGTGCTGAGAGGGCGGTCCGTTGCTCCCCAAACCCGCGTGAAGGGCGAGCGCACTACGTGTAGGGATAGATTTTCGTTGGTTATCATTACCACGCTGACGCGCAAAGAAGCGCAAGTATATGTACAGACAAGCTCCGCACTCTGTGCAGAAGGTATTGAACAAGACGGAAACTCGACGCCGTGCCGAGTGGTGAGGATGAGCTCGCATTCGGGCTCGGACCGGAGCAGCACCCTCTGGACCGGAGCCCCAGCAACAGTTCGGAACCGAGCGCCTCGGCGGCGAAGGGAGGAGAATCGGCACCGCGTGTCCTATAGCGCTCATAAATAAGTCGCTCGCGCTTTTCGCTGTGATGAAATTATTGCTGTGTGTCTGAAAGATGTGAGCGACGACTTAGTTTTTTTTTTTCCGCTGTTCTTATAGCGCTGTCAAAGCTTGAGGCATGACGTGTATGGCACCGAGCGGTGGACCGGCCAGAGGCAGGCAGGGAACATTAAATTACAGTGGAGATGCGCAGCAGGGCGCTGACTCGTTTTCTCCTCTGTCCTATCGACTCGTACGCACGCACACGCATATGTACAGTCAGTTTACATAGGCAGGAGCTAAAAGTTGAACGAAATCTCGCGCAAATCATATGCATGACTGTAGGAGAATTGATGAATAGTGCATGCAGAATGGTATAGTTACGCAGCGAGAAAAATTTGCGCCCTTTGCCGCTTATCTTGATACTTCAACAATACTCCTCGTATATCCACATCCTGCCTGCAGTTCTTTTCTTCAACACTGTGCTTCAACACGGACGGCATGCGTGTATCAACGTGGCATATCGTTCATGACACGAAAATAGCGAGTGAAGCGTTTAAAGAAAGTAAGCGGATGCAAGAGAGATGACGATTTTGTCTAGGTGCAATATAAGTACGAATGGTTGTTATATATATATATATATATATATATATATATATAGGGAGACGTTAAATATTAAATGTACTCACTCTTCATTTCTGCTCAGTCATGTGCACATCGTCGTATGGCGTTGGGGCCTTGCTATAGACTGTTTCCCGAACACCTTATTATGTGTATTTGTTACAACCGCAGTGTTCAATAGCACAATAAGCAGTCATACAGCACATTTTAGCGCCTGTAAATCTAGGGAACCAGATATTCACAGAACGAAAAGCTAGGCGGGATAAGGTATCCACTGAGAAAAGCCCATGAAACTTCATATGGAAAAACATATTTATTGAATAGAGCTGTATTTTCCACTGCAAATAAAGACAAATAAAGTACCCCGAATTTATCATGACATTGCGTTAAAGAATTGCAAAATTATAGCCCATTAGCTTACTTCCAGTACTGTATGAAATATTCACCAATATAATTTCCTATAGAATATGGGCAGCACTTGACTTCAGTCAACCAAGGGAACAGGCTGGCTTCAGGAAGGGATACTGTACAGTGGATCACATCCATGGTAATCAATGGCGTAATCGAAAAATCTGCAGAGTATAATCAGCCTCTCTATATGGCTTCTATAGATTACGAAAATGCATTTGATTCAGTAGAGGTACCAGCAGTCATACAGGTATTACGTAATCAAGGAGTACAAGAGGCTTACGTAAATATCCTGGAAAATATCTACAGAGATTCCACAGCTACCTTAATTCTTCACAAACAAAGCAGAAAGATTATTATAAAGACAGGAGTAAGACAAGGAGACACAATCTCTCCTATGCTATTCATTGCGTGTTTGGCAGAAGTATTCAAGCAATTCAATGGGGACGGCTTAGAAGTAAGGATCAACGCCGAATATCTAAGCAACGTTCAATTTGCGGATGACATTGTTCTGTTCAGCAACACTGGGGACGAGTTACAACAAATGATTGAGGACTTTAACAGAGAGAGTATAAGAGTGGGGTTGAAAATTAATATGCAGAAGACAAAGATAATCATGAATAGCCGGATAAGGGAACAAGGGTTCACGATCGCCAGTCAGCCTCTAGAGTCTGTGAAGGAGTACGTTTATACCTAGCTAGGTCAATTATTCACAGGGGACCCTGATCATGAGAAGGAAACTTACCGAAGAATAAAAATGGGTTGGAGTGCATTCGGCAGACATTGTCAAATTCTGACGGGAAGCTTACCATTATCATTAAAAAGAAAGGTATACAATCTATGCATTCTACCGGTGCTGACATATGGGGCAGGAATTTGGAGACTGACAAAGAAGCTCGAAAACAAGTTAAGGACCGCGCAAAGAGTGATGGAACGAAGAATGTTAGGCGTAACGTTACGAGACAGGAAGATAGCGGTGTGGATCGCGGTGTGGATCAGAGAGCAAACGGGAATAGCCGATATTCTATTTGATATGAAGAGAAAGAAATGGAGGCCATGTAATGTGCAGGCTACATAAGCGGTGGACTATTATATATGGTCACAGAATGGGTACCAAGAGAAGGGAAGCGCAGTCGAGGACGGCAGAAGACTTGGTGGGGTGGTGAAATTAAGAAATTCGCAGGCGCTATATAGCTTGAATAGGTTGGCGCAGGACAGGGGTAATTGGAGATCGAAGGGAAAGGCCTTTGTCCTGCAGTGGACATAAAATAGGCCGATGATGATGATGATGTAACATACGATTTCAAAGCTCATTCTCGACTTCCTCAAAACTCGCAACGTAGTTATCACCTTATCAATATGGCTCTGGGAAGCCTATGTGTACAGTTACACAAGTTATATCGACAGTACATTATTTTGGATCTATTGATGTGGTGGGTGTTGTGAACGTCGGGGGCTCGTACCCCCAACGAAGGTTCCATTGGTGGTACCATGCCTGGTGCCGGGAGGAAGAAGAGTTCCGAGCGACGTTGAAGAGGAAACACTATGGTAGCGTCTTTGCATGTCCGAGCGTCTCGCCCTTCACAGCTGTCCGGATCCGCTTTTTATGACCTTTTCTTCCCTCTTTCCCTCGTTGAGGGAATTCGCTGGCCAATCACAACGCCGAATCGTTCGCAACCTCCATTGCCCCTCGCTGGTCGTCAGCGTGCTGGTCGAGTGCTCATGTCCTCTATGAGCTCCATATCACGAGCAACGATGTCCTCTCTCTGACAAAAGCTCCTAAGACTTAAACGTTCAAAATTATTATTGTCGAAGAAATGAAAGCTCATGAACTCGGTCTACCAAAACCTGCCAAAAAATAAAAAATAAAGAAAAGAACCCTACTGCAAAAGCATCACTTATCTACTTGCGCAACTTGTGCGTGACCGTCGAAACTGTATGCAATACTGACCCTGTCTGCCTTACAATTCTACACGTGTCGTCACGTAAACGTTCCCCTTCAAACTAGAGATCTAACCTAGCTGCGCCGAAAATGCTAATAATCTAGCAACATTTTATAGTATTCCTTACGCTTCGCAAGCGTTCAACACGCTACTAAGCCGCATACAAAATGAACACAAAGGAACAAAACCATATTGCAACGCGTCTTCCTGATTTCCATTTTAGGGCCTCAAACGAACTTTTTCAGACGAGCTCGATAGGGTCGCGCATTCCGGGGCTCTCGCAAGGTGCGGTCTCGAAGAAGGCAAAAGCCGCTAATTTGCCCGATGCGCCTCCTATAGCTGCTACTTTAGAACAGCAGCCTCCGTGTACTAGAAGGGTACATTCGCAAACACGCGCGCGCGCTGTTTCCTTAGGTGACCAGCTCTTGTATAGCAGCCTACAGTATGCTTACCTTTGTTTCTCTGCTTACAATGAAACGTCCGCAAGGCGGTTAGGCGACGGTTACTACGCCTGAATCTTCGCGAAAGTTTCTTTTTAGCGACGTGCGGGGTGACGCCGATCTCCGATCTCTGCAACCGCCTAAGCTTGGGCATCACCATCCTTCGCTTTTTCACAGACTTCGGCTGGATCCTCACTTTCACGCCTTTGCCTCTGTCGCCTTGGCGCTTCGCACGTTTGATTCTAGACGCCTCGACCTCGTCCGCCTTTCTCCTCTTAGGACTATGCCTTTTCTTCACCATCTGTTCTGACCTATCCGAACAGCCATAGGTGTCCTTTTCCCCTTTTCCGGCAAGCCGTCCGAACTTGCCGCCTCCGTACAAACTTGGCTTAACGGGCACGCCATGTCTTGTGCGGGAAAACCGCCGCTCTCCACCGCCTTCTCCTCGCTTCCGGCTACTAAGACATTGGACTTGTCATTGCGCGCACAGTTGCCTCGGGAATCGTTCCATGGTCCTCTGACCACTGCTCAATAGGGAACACGCCTATCAGACTCTGAGTCTCCTCCGGTGTTCTTGTCCTGAAAGCTCCCATATTGGGGAAAGGTTCTCGTTCCGTCAGCGTTTGCTCTGACCCATTCGAAGAGCCATAGCTGACTTGCTCTTGCAGGCTGGCCGAAATTGCCGTTTCCGTACACACCTGGCTGTTCACTGAAAGCTGTCCCATATTCGTCCTCAACAGCTGCAGGTTCTTATTGGCATCCTCAATTATGGCAAATACCAGCTGCTTCTCACAGCTCCTGGCCATGTGGCGCATTTCTCAGCCGTTGTAACACACAACTCTATTCCGCGCCTCCAACACGCGTGCACTGTCAGCGAGCGCCGTTGTTTCTTGCGTTACTTTAAGTGCGTCACCCTATTTCTCCTGATGCATGCCGAGGGAATTTGATGTCTCCGGTTTAAAATTCCTACGGAAAGACTTGTTACCCTTTTGCTTCCCGGCACCATATCGCGCTTTGCCGCTTCTCTCCGATCGTCGCGGCGCACTGCGGAAGCTTCGGCTCGTGCAGCACTCCTCGGCGAGTTCTGCCGCTCTCTTTTTGGCCTTCGAAGTCGGCGCGAAATGCCAGACCGAAGTGTCTGAACAAAGCCTTCTTAGCCCTATCGTAGTCTCTCGCTTTCTCTTCGGATAAGCAGTTCACGAAGAACTTGGCGATACTTAACGAAATTAGCACTGGTAATCTCTCGATCCACAAGTCCCGGCCGAAACTCTCTTTCTCACATGCACACACTTTCAAAACCAGCTAGAAAATTAACTATATCCTCGTCTGCCTCGAAAGTGTGGAGTTGGCGGCGCGCTATCTGCCATCGAAGTATCTGACTTTTGTGTTCAATCTCTGCCATCCTAAGAGCGTGCGGTTGCGCTGCCTCCTGCTCGCGCCTCTCGTACTCCTCTGCGTCTAGTTTGCGCCTTTCTGCGTCTTCACGCTCGCGGATTTGTGCTTCACGCTCACGCTTCTCTTGCCTTCCTACTTCTCCCCGCTCGCGCTTCTCGCACGCCTCTGCCTTTTGTTTTCTTTCAACAATGGTTTACCAAGCCTCGTCAGCTTCCTCGACCGTCACTCCTTCTGCCTTCATGACGTCGAGAACTGCTGCTTTCGTTTTTGCGGAGCCACCGGAAATGCCTAATTCCTCCCAAATTATAAGTAGGTCCTGCATTTCGAATGTCTCCATAGCGAACGCCGTCGCTGCCTCTACTTTTGGCTTTCTTTCAACGATGGTTTCCCAAGCCTCGTAAGCCTCCTCGACCGTCACATCTTCTAGGTTCATGACGTCGAGAACTGCATCTTTTGTTGTTGCGGAGCAGGCGGAAATGCCCGACTCTTCGCAAATTAGAAGAAGATCCTGCACTTCGAATTTCTCCATAGCGAACTTGTTTGCCTTCAAAATTCACCCTTCCTTAAAAGTGAAATTCCTTATTTAAAGAAGGTGAATTTCCATAACAGTGCCCACCAGAAAACACCCATACTCTTTTAGCATCTGCTTTCTTGTACTAGAGAGAATTCTGGCGGCATGAAAAGCAAACATTAGGCACTATAGCTAGCCCGTCCTCATCGCTACAAACAGGAGATTGCAGAATCTCACAGAGCTCTTTCCTTGCAAAATAATTTTCCTGACCTTTCCGACCTCCTCCCAACTCCTCTCCTCATTCTGCGAAAGCTCTAATTGTTGCGTTTTTCCTTTCGGAGGGCCAACCGAAATGCCAGGATGGAGTTCTTGGATTTTCAACTTCTCCATGCTCAAAGTGCACCCTGTGCTTCTTCCCCACTAGTAATTTAGCCCGCGAGACACTCAATTCTTGGTCTACTAGACAAAATTATTAATAACACTGAACATCATTACCGACGGCCTGCGCTAATGAGTCTGGCGAATAAAGACGAAAGCACGTAGCACTAACCACACCGATGTAGCCAACGCCAACCGATCCCATAAGCTTCCAGCCACTGTTGTGAAGTCGGGCAGTCCTAGGTTCCGTGAGGTCAATCTCACCGCTGCCTACCACCGTTGTGAAAGTCGGGGGTCCTTGCGGACAACGAAGATGCCATTGGTGGTACCGTGCCTGGTGCCGGGAGAAATAAGGGTTCCGAGCTACGTTGCTGAGAATGAAAAAAAGATTATATTAAAAAAAGGTACATGATCAAGCTTTAAATAATAATAATAATAATAATATTTATTGTTGCCATCTTACAATAATCGTACATCAGAAGACAGGCCCGTCAAAGTCAAGGAAGTGGCTTGCGTGACTTGGCCCGGCATGTCGGCAAACAAAGTCAAAATGGCAACATGTACAGAAATTAAAAGCTTGTGAAGTTTATCACACAACAATGAAACAGAACTCAGCTGAAATCAGTGACAAAAGAAATACAAGAAACAAGAAAAGAGAAATGTGGTATTATACATATCTTATAAGGCCTTCAACATTTTTTTCAATGTTCGTTTCGAAGTCGCAGTAAATATATGATCAGGTAGGTCATTGAATATTCTTGGGACATAAGCATACCTACTAGCTTTACTAAATCTTGTGTTGCAGTGCGGGACTATAAAACGCAGTGTTTTCCGCAGTGCACGGGGAGCAATATATTCCTGTTTGAAATCAGGGTTCCAAAAATGTTTTACCACAACCGTTTGAGTGAACAAAGATTTAAATGACGGAAGACCCAGATGTATAAACAAATTCACATTGTCGGCCGAGGAAGAGTTATAAGCAATGGACTTCAACATATTTTTTAGAATTCTGTCAATTCGACAGAGCCATCGAGATGAGCAAAACCCGAACAATGTAATGCCATAACGTAACACACTGTATGCTAAGGCGTGCATGATAGTGATTTTTACAGACATCGGAACAATGGATTTAATGTTAAAAAGCAGCGAGGAAACACTTCTGAGCCTGCCGCAAAGATATGTCATGTGATCATTCCATGAGAGGTCACTGTCAAAGAAAACACCAAGGTATTTAATGGAGTTTACATATTCTACAGGGGCACACTGACACGATTGACAAGTACGACAGTGTAGAAACAAGGGTAAATTTGTAACCGTTGCTTTAAGTGGATTTCTAAAACGTAACATTTTTGTTTTTTCTTTGTTTATTGACAAACAGTTGTTAGCAAACCAGGTCACTGCATCGTACACACTCTCTTGAAGTAGCGCAATTGCTTTTGAATAACAGATATGTTTAGTTAAAAGGACAGTGTCATCTGCATACTGAAATATCATACACTTTGATACAGCTGAAGAAAAATCATTTATAAATATGTTAAAAAGAAGAGGAGACAATATAGAGCCCTGAGGCACTCCAGCTTTCGAAGGTAGCTTGTTATTGATGAATAACTCGTTATCTAAAGATATCACCTGCGAGCGGCCGTACAAATAGTTTTTTATGAACTGGTAAAATGGCCCCCTGAAACCGAGCAGGAATAGTTTTTCAAGCAGGAGTTCGTGGTTCACAGTATCGAATGCTTTAGAAGTATCGAGAAACAAAGCGCATGCAAACATGTTTTGTTCTAAAGCTGTGTTTAATTCGTCTGAAAATTCCTCGAGCAGAGCAATGGTGCCCCGTCCCGCGACAAAGCCGAACTGACGACTCGATATAACTGAAAACTTATCTAGAAATGACGTCATAGCTTCTAAGAGAAATTTTTCTATTATTTGTGACATGATAGGCAAGATCGAAATAGGTCGGTAACTGTCCACAATACCTTTCCTTCCTCCTTTAAATAATGGAGAAACAATAGCCGTTTTTAATTCCGCTGGCATTGTAGCTGTCTCTAGGAATCCATTAAGTATGACGAGAAGAATACGCGATAGTGCGTTGAAGTTTCGTTGGAGCAAAGATACTGATATACCGTCTATACCAGCTGGCTTATGTCGCCTAAACCCAGCAACTATTCTTGTGAGTGTGTCGAATGTTATCGTCGGTAAGAACGCGGAAGCAGATATAATTTTTTCTTTTCCAGAGCGGCCAGCTGGCACCGTTGAGGTTGCTCCCGAAACGCGCGCGAAATGTTGATTGAAGATTGTGGCCGTCTGTGCAAGATCACATGGGAAAGCGTCAGCTAGCTTTGAATTGGTAGCGTCTTTCCCGCGTAGGTGGTTTATCAGTGACCACGTCTTCGCCGGGTTTCGAGCAGATAATTGAAACTGACGTTGAAAGTAGCGTCGTTTTGCGCATCGTATAAGGGCGACGACTTTATTCCTTGCGATTCTGTAGCTAGCGCGAAGCTCAGCATTGCTTGGTGTTCGTTTAAGCCGTTTCCACAGCAAGTCTCGGTAGGCGATTGCGTTCATTATATCCACGGTAAGCCAGTTATGATTTCTTCTTTGTTTAGTTAGAACAATTCGAGTGCAGGCTTCTTGAAAGCTGCGAATTTTCGAACTAAATTGTTCATAAATAAACACTGGCACTCCGGAAACAATCAGTGAAGACCAGTCGAACCTGCCAATCATGTCATCCAATTTGCGTTGATCAACAAAGGCAACGCGCGTTCGCCTATCTGAGCTAGTTACTTTCCAACGTTGAGGTGTATTAAAAAGGCGCCTCAAGCTAAAACGACAGACAGTGAAATAGTGGTCTGCTAAGCGTTGCGTAATCACGCATGAATGCAGATCATGATTAGGCGCCCGTGCAGCGATGTGGTCTAAGCAAGAATGCGTTATTCGGCCATTCACAATTTCTTCACGTGTGAAGGTGGTGACCATGCTTTCGAGGCCAAAAGCAGAAAGGGCAGATAAATAATCTGACACTTGAGCTTTGCCTGGGCATAATATGTCAATATTTAAATCACCGGTGAGGCAAAACACCTCCTCGTAACTGAAACGCTTCAAAACAGCCTCTAATTCTATTATAAAGC
Organism: Dermacentor andersoni; assembly: GCF_023375885.2. Lineage (NCBI taxonomy): Eukaryota > Metazoa > Arthropoda > Arachnida > Ixodida > Ixodidae > Dermacentor > Dermacentor andersoni. Next base: position 29,674,672 of record NC_092815.1, read on the forward strand.
GACTAACGCTGTTCGCAGGAGGCCGGCAGATCGCTAAGAAAGTAAGAGTGGTCTGAAAAAAGCTTACATTTAAACACAGGCATTCCGCATGAGCAAGATCTACATCAATGCATGATACTGTGTACTTTTCATTCACAAAAACTGCAATCCCACCCCCTCGACGGTGTGAACGAGTGATAAATTCTGCACTGTAACCTTTTATGGCAAAGAACTGTGTGCTTGATTCGGGAATATTTATTTCGGTTAGCACAAATGCATCTACAAAATTTGTTGCATCTTCTGCAATATGTTTAAACTCATCCCAGTATTTACGTAGACTGCGAATATTTATATTGACCAAAGTAAAGTCTGATTCGGAATTCGGACCGAAGCTGTCCTTAAAAGCTCGAAAGCTCGGAAAATCAAGCAATACAGACGGATACATATTCATTGGATTTTTTCAACATCCATTTCATTGGTAATGCGAATGAGTGGAGAGACTTCGTCCTTCTTAGCGAAGATTTTGCCTGCTCTCACCCAAACGAACTTGTACTTGTGTTGCTTGCCTGCGGCCCGGGCAAGCCAGAACAGATGCCGATTTGCCTTGGTTAGATTGTCATTAAAGTAGAGCTTCGGAAGCACTTTGGATTCACAGAGCTGTCGAAGCTTTCCACGAGCCTTGATCCAGTTTTCTTTCATGTTTACCGTTGAGAAACGAACCAAGACTGTGGGGACAGTGTTTTGCCAGAAAGTCGGTGGACAGCAACGACGTCAGCATCAACAGAAAATTCGGGTAAATCAATTTTGTCAGCCAGATCATGCAGTATTTTCTTCAAATCTTCCTTATCGGCAACCGGCAAACCACGAATTTCCAAATTTGCCTTTCTGCTGTGCTGTTCAGATTCATTTTGATCGTGCTGCAATCGTTGCAAAATCTCAGCCTGAACACGGACAGTCTCATTTAACTTCTGAATTTCTCTGTCTCTGGTCCTTGCGGCTTCTTCAGACAACTTAAGCTGTTCACGTGTAGTCTCGTACTGCTTTGACAGGAAAGTGACGGCGTCTTCAAGGTCAGAGACGGTCTTCGACAGCTTTAAGAATTCCGCTTTCAGAAGCAACAGCGAGTCAACCTTAGAATGCAGTGCCGGTAGTACTTCTAAGCTTTTTTTTACGTCCTTGATTTCCGCAACAAGAGCTAAAATAGCGTCGTTATGGCCCGCCGCCTGCGCTTAATCCGACTGGGATGAAGAAGGTTGCTTTTTGTTCGCTCTGCAGGTCTTGCATACCCAACCCTCACGTTTCGCCTGCCCCACAGTGTTAAAGGTATTAGGGCAATACCCGAGCAAGTCTGTCCGAGATGATATGAATATTTGCATTCACAACATTCCATAATACGTCCATCACTAGGCAGACAGGCAATACAAAGGCTGTCTTCGGACATCGCGACAGGTTATAAAAGCAACGCTTGGCGGTCGACAGCACTTCACATACAATGAGAAGCAAAAGATTACAAAGGAAAATATACCTGTGGAAGTACAGGCGATCAGTTTAACAGGCCAATGTATCGCTGCCGACTGCGAAGCGGTCTGGGTTGAGTGGGCGTTTTATGCTGAAACGCCGGGTCAGCGTTGCCAGAAGAGCAGGATCCAGGCGATGAAATCAGCCGAGCAGTGTCGGTAGGCGTCGATGAGCGCACCTCTGCCAGTCCAGCGGGAAAAACCTTCAGCAGGCCAAGGGATCTGTGGAAGTACAGGCGATCAGTTTAACAGGCCAATGTATCGCTGCCGACTGCAGCGATACATTGGCCTGTTTCAGTATTATATTTCAGTATTAATAATAATAATAATAATAATAATAATAATAATAATATCGCTATTGACATAACACATATACAGAGTTATAATCAGGCCTGTCTAAGCCTACAAAGGCTTGTGGGACATGGCCCTGCAGAATTGGCAAGGCAATAGATTGAAATAGGAAAACAGTCACATATGAAAGAAAAAAATAACCCTGTTACATGAAGCGCGCGACATTACATTTGGCTGCGCAAATTTATTACAGCAGTACCTAGAGATTAAGTTTAGGAAACGAACAAAACAGACACAAAATGCAAGGATTCGGATTTTTGAAACAATTTCCACATAAATGTTACGTGAGATAAGAAGGCAAAGCAAATATGAATATGGAACATGTTTAACCTACAGAGCACGGATCATCTTTTTCAGTGATATTTTCGAAGTTGCTGTGAAAATGCCCTCTGGTAGATTGTTAAACAGATTAGGAAAGTACACACATCGCCGGGCCTCCTCGTATCTCGTTGCGGGACGAGGCACAGTGAAATGCAAGCCCGAACGGAGCATGCGCACAGGTTTATGCTCAACTTTGAAATCCGAGCCCCAAAAATGACGTAACACCACTGTTTCAACAAACAATGAGCGGAACGAAGGAAAACTTACGACGGTAAATATGTTTCGAGAAGAAAGCAGACGCGAGTTATACGCTACACTTTGAAGCATGTTTTTTAAGAGAGCGTCCACCCGGCTCTCCCAACGCGCAGAACCAAGTTTTCAAATATTTGTATTTGTTCACAAAAGTAGTCGTAGACATGCGCAGTCTTTGAGTTCATTAATGTAGACCAATCAAATGCCCTGATTACGTCATCGAGCTTACGCTGGTCTATTATAGAAATCTTAACGACGTTGCTAGGCGATAATAATAATAATAATAATAATAATAATAATAATAATAATAATAATAATAATAATAATAATAATAATAACAATAATAATAATAATAATAATAATAATAATAATAATAATAATAATAATAATAATAATAATTATAATAATAATAATAATAATAATAATAATAATTGCCACAAAATAATAATAATAATAATAATAATAATAATAATAATAATTGTCATCAGCCTGGCTACGCCCACTGCAGGGCAAATAAAGGCCTCTCCCATACTTCTCCAACTACCCCGGTCATGTGCTAATTGTGGCCATGTTGTCCCTGCAAGCTTCTTAATCTCATCCGCCCACCTAACTTTCTGCCGCCCCCTGCTACGCTTCTCTTCTCTTAGAATCCCTTAATGACCATCGGTTATCTTCCCTCCTCATTACATGCTCTGCCCATGCCCATTTCTTTTTCTTGATTTCAACTAAGATGTCATTAACTCGCGTTTCTTCCCTCACCCAATCTGCTCTTTTCTTATCCCTTAACGTTACACCCATCATTCTTCTTTCCATAGCTCGTTGCGTCGTCCTCAATTTAAGTAGAACCCTTTTGGTAAGTCTCCAGGTTTCTGCCCCGAAGGTGAGCACTGGTAAGACACAGCTGTTATACACTTTTCTCTTGAGGGATAATGGCAACCTGCTGTTCATGATCTGAGAATGCCTGCCAAACGCACCCCAGCCCATTCTTATTCTTCTGATTATTTCAGTCTCATGATCCGGATCTGCGGTCACTACCTGTCCTAAGTAGATGTATTCCCCTACCACTTCCAGTGCCTCGCTACCTACCGTAAACTGCTGTTCTCTTCCGAGACTGTTAAACATTACTTTAGTTTTCTGCAGATTAATTTTTAGACCCACCCTTCTGCTCTGCCTCTCCAGATCAGTGAGCATGCATTGCAGTTGGTCCCCTGAGTTACTAAGCAAGGCAATACCATCAGCGAATCGCAAGTTACTAAGGTATTCTCCATTAACTCTTATCCCCAATTCTTTTCAATCCAGGTCTCTGAATACCTCCTGTAAACACGCTGCGAATAACATGGGAGAGATCGTATCTCCCTGCCTGACGCCCTTCTTTATTGGGATTTTGTTGCTTTCTTCATGGAGGACTACGGTGGCTGTGGAGCCGCTATAGATATCCTTCAGTATTTTTACATACGGCTTGTCTACATCCTGATTGCGTAATGCCTGCATGACTGCTGAGGTTTCGACTGAATCAAACGCTGTCTCGTAATCAATGAAAGCTATATATAAGGGTTGGTTATATTATGGTGGAGGTGCTGGGTACATGCTACCACTCCCAGATCGAACACCGCCTACAAGCCCAGTACGAAGTCCGGTTGAGCTGGCTCCAGTTCACGTACGGACAAGCTGTCGACTTCAAGGACTGCCACCTGAGCACGAGCCTCTACCCAACCGAGTCATAAAGATGAGTACCTCAGTTCCGTCTTCTTCCTCAACCGCACCGACCGAGGTCGTACTTAACCAGCCGCGAATCCCCACATCTTTCCATGGGGACACTTTCGAAGATGTTGAGGACTGGCTGGATCCCTTTGAGCGTGTCGCAGAATTCAACGGCTGGACTCCAGAGCGCAAGCTACGCAACGCCTACTTTGCCCTCGAGGACTATGCGCGGACACGGTTTGAGAACCGTGAGGCGGCCCTATCGACATGGGACGAATTCCGACGGCAGCTAATCAGCACATACGCCAGCCTCGATCGCAAGGAGCGAGCTGAATCTGCAATTCAGGCGAGAGTGCAGCGGCCGAACGAAAGCGTCGCAATGTTTGTGGAAGATATGTGCCGACTTTTCCGACGCGCGGATCCATCCATGCCGGAAGAAAAGAAGCTCAGGAACTTGATGCGCGGCGTCAAGCAAGAGTTATTTGGTGGACTAATACGCAACCGACCAAAGACCGTTGCAGAGTTTCTCGCGGAAGCCATATCCATGGAAAAGGCACTGCAGCAGCGAACAAGGCAGTACAACCGCGACGTGTCGACCCTATCGCGTGACCATCTCGCTATACCCTTGGACAATACAGACGCCTTGCGGGAGCTCATTAGGCTCGTTGTCCGAGAAGAGCTTCAAAAGCTTCAGGTGGCTCCGGTATCGGTACCGCGACTCGCTCTGGCTGAGGTCGTCCGGGAGGAAATCAGACAGGCAGTACAAATCCCGGAGCGAAGCGAGACACCACAGCACGAGGTACGGCAGCCACAGCCTCGCATGCCGTATGCGGTAGCTGCGAGAAGTTCGTTGACCCCGACTTTTTACGATGTGCGCGACGTCCCGGACTTTCATGGTGTGCGCGCCGTTGAACAAGCAACTGGCGACTTCAGGACTCGCCGCACGCCATTCATGTCTGAAACAAGACCACCCCGCAAGAGCGACGTATGGCGCACTGCAGACCGGAGGCCCTCGTGTTTTCACTGCGGTGAAGCCGATCATCTCTACAGGGCGTGTCCTTACCGCCGCGCTGGGCTCCGTGGATTTTCACTGAATGCGCCGTGCCCGCGCAATGGTGAACGCCCCCTGGAGATTGAAGCCTACCTCGCTGACGCCAGGACCTCGTTTGCCCCACGATTCCGTGTCCCCCGGTCACCGTCACCCGCCCGAAACAGGTCTTCCAGCCCCATCTTCACGCCGAGCGCAACAAGGCGTCGCTCACCCAGCCCTGCCTCCCGGGAAACCTGAGTCCAGCGACCTGCGGAGGTGAGGTCGCTGACGTTGCGAACGCTGAAGATCCTCCACTAAGACGACCGCAAGATGACGTAATTGAGACGCAGAGAAAGCAGTGTAGTTCGGTGTCAGTATCTTGCGACGCACCAGTTACCATAGATGACCACGAAATCACGGTGTTAATCGACACGGGTGCGGACACGTCTGTTATGAGCCAGAATCTCGCGCGTATCCTGAACAAAGTTTCGACGCAATGGACCGGGACTCAGATTCGTACTGCAGGAGGGCACCTCATAACTCCTATGGGCCGGTGCACGGCACGAGTCAACATTTGGGGCTTTACGTACATCGGCGACTTCGTCATTCTTCCTGAATGCTCGAAGGACCTTATACTCGGCATGTATTTCCTTCAGGCGAACGGTGCCATCATCGACTTACAAGAGTCTAGAGTCAGCTTCTCTACTACGTAAGCCATAGCGAACAACAATGGCAACGACCGTGACATCGCGCTTCGCGTAGCTGACAATTACTTCACGTTGCCACCCAAGAGCAGCGTGCTTACCCTTGTCCGATGCGACATGGAGAATGACGCCGAAGGAATTGCTGAGGCAAACATCCCCCTGCTTCTTCAGCGGCACATTTGCATAGCCAGAGGGCTTCTTCAGGTGCGAAACCAATGTTCAGTCGTTTTGCTAACAAACTTTAGCAACAAGTATCGGCATGTACTGCGAGGAACGACAATCGCATTCCTTCGCGAAATCATTGATGTTAGTGACATTGCCACATTGGAAATCGCATCGTCTCAGCAATCTGAATTACCCAGCCTAATAGAACGGATTCACGTTAACGCTGCTCTGCCAAACCATCAGGAAGACCGTCTACTGAGTCTCGTGAATGAATTTGCGGACTTTTTTCAACGTTGTCCAAAGTACGTCGCACGTTCATCACAAAGCACCGCATTATAACGGACGAGTCCGCACGTCCTGTTCGTCAGCATCCTTACAGAGTGTCTCCAGCGGAAAGGGAAGCCATCAAGCATCAGGTGAAAGAGATGCTCCAAGACGACGTGATCCAGGCGTCCACAAGCCCGTGGGCCTCCCCTGTAGTGTTAGAAAGAAAGACAACACACTACGCTTCTGTGTAGATTACAGAAAGTTGAACCGTGTCACCAAGCGCGATGCTTATCCATTGCCACGCATCGACGACGCGTTGGATCGTCTACAACATGCCAATTTCTTTTCTTCGTTGGATCTTAAATCAGGGTATTGGCAAATCGAAGTCGATGAACAGGATCGTGAAAAAACAGTGTTTGTGACACCTGACGGGCTTTATGAGTTCAAAGTTCTCCCCATCGGTCTGCGGATCGGTGAGACTGCGGCCATGCAAGCCGCAGTCTCACCAAGGCTGAGAAAAACTACTCAACCACTGAAAAAGAATGCTGAGCGGTTGTGTGGGCAATTGGTAAATTCCGACCCTACTTGTACGGTAGACCCTTTAAGGCTGTCAGTGATCACCATGCCCTGTGCTGGCTTGACAACCTCAAAGATCCTTCAGGCAGACTAGCCCGTTGGAGCCTGCGCTTACAAGAGTACGACATTACAGTTGTCTACCGATCTGGAAGGAAGCACAGTGACGTCGACTGTTTGTCACGCGCACCACTCCCTACGACGTCCTCGGACCCTGACCATGACTTGCCATTTGTCGGCGTTATCGACGCCATAAAGATGGCTGAGCACCAGTGCGCTGACCCTGAGCTGCTGCCGCTGATCGAGCGGCACATTTCTCTATCACCTGATTGATAGTGTGAACATGGTCTATTGTTGAGTAGCGTTTACGAAATCCTGCCTGGTCCTTTGGTTGACAGAAGTCTAAGGTGTTCCTGATTCTATTTGCGATTACCTCAATAAATACTTTGTAGGCAATGGACAGTAAGCTGATCGGTCTATAATTTTTCAAGTCACTGGCGTCCCCTTTCTTATGGGTTAGGATTATGTTGGGATTCTTCCAAGATTCCGGTACGCTCGAGGTCATGAGGCATTGCGTATACAGGGTGGTTAGTTTTTCTAGAACAATCTGCCCACCATCCTTCAACACAACTGCTGTTACCTGATCCTGCCCAGCTGCCTTCCTCCTTTGCATAGCTCCCAAGGCTTGCTTTACTTCTTCCGGCGTTACTTGTGGGATGTCAAATTCCTCTACACTATTCCTTCTTCCATTATCGTCGTGGGTGCCACTGGTAATGTATAAATCTCTATAGAACTCCTCAGCCACTTGAACTATTTTATTCGGCCACGGCGGCCGCATTTCGATGGAGGCGAAATGCGAAAACACCCGTGTACTTAGATTTAGGTGCACGTTAAAGAACCCCAGGTGGTCGAAATTTCCGGAGTCCTCCACTACGGCGTGCCTCATAATTAGAAAGTGGTTTTGGCACGTAAAACCCCATAAAAAAACTATTTTATTCATATTAGTAATGATATTGCCAGCTTTGTCTCTTAGCGCATAATCTGATTCTTGCCTATTCCTAGTTTCTTCTTCACTGCTTTTAGGCTTCCTCCGTTCCAGAGAGCATGCTCAATTCTATCCATATGATACTTTCTTATGTCAGATATTTTACGCTTGTTGATTAACTTGGGAAGTTCTGACAGTTCTATTGTAGCTGTAGGGTTAGGGGCTTACATTCATACATTGGCGTTTCTTAATCACATATTCCGTCTCCTGCGATAGCTTACCGGTATCCTAAGTTACCACCGACTTCTATTGCACACTTCTTAATGATGCCCATAAGGTTGTCGTTCATTGCTTCAACACTAAGGTCCTCTTCCTGAGTTAAAGCCGAATACCTGTTCTGTAGCATGATCCGGAATTACTTTATTTTCCCTCTTACCACTAACTAATTTATCGGCTTCGTATGTACCAGTTCCTTCCGGTCCCTCCTCAAGTCTAGGCTAATTCGAGTTCTTACCATCCTATGGTCACTGCTGCGCACCCTGCCGAGCACGTCCACATCTTGTATGATGCTAGGGTTAGCGCAGAGTATGAGGTCTATTTCATTTCTGGTCTCGCCATTCGGGCTCCTCCACGTCCCCTTTTGGCTATCTCGCTTGCGGAAGAAGGTATTGATTATCCGCATATTATTCCGTTCTGCAAACTCTACTAATAACTCTCCCCTGCTCTTCCTAGAATCTATGCCATATTCCCCCACTGAGTTGTCTCCAGCCTGCTTCTTGCCTACCCTGGCATTGAAGTCGCCTATCAGTGCAGTGTATTTTGTTTTGACTTTACCCATCGCCGATTCCACGTCTTCATAAAAGCTTTCGACTTCCTGGTCATCATGACTGGATGTAGGGGCGTTGACCTGTACGACCTTCAATTTGTACCTGTTATTAAGTTTCACAAGACCTGCCTCCCTCTCGTTAATGCTATACAGTTCCTGTATGTTACCAGCTATATCCTTATTAATCAAGAATCTGACTCCTAGTTCTCGTCTTTCAGCTAAGCCCCGGTAGCACAGGACGTGCCCACTTTTTATCACTGTATATGCTTCATTTGTCCTCCTAGCCTCACTGAGCCCTATTATATCCCATTTACTGCCCGCTAATTCCTCCAATAGCACTGCTAGACTCGCCTCACTTGATAACGTTCTAGCGTTAAGCGTTGCCAGGTTCAGATTCCAATGGCGACCTGTCCGGACCCAGAGATTCTTAGCACGCTCTGCTGCGTCGCAGGTCTGACCGCCGCCGTGGTCAGTTGCTTCGCACCTGCTGGGGCCTGAGGGCCTGGGTTTGATTGTTGTATTCACATAGGAGGTTGTGGCGAAGTACTGCACCAGGGTGGCCAATCCTGCTCTAAAGAGGGAGTGCGTTACTGGTTCTGGTCATCGGGATCAGGCCGATCTCCAGGCCTGTTCATGCAATTTTATCAACCCGCGGATTTCTTTACGGTAGAAAATTGCGCGGCACCGGGATTCAAACTACGGTCCTCTTGCACGCGAGACGGATGCTCTACCTTTACGCCACCGCTGCGGTTCTACAAGCTTTACAACACGGCTCCAACTATCGGAGCAGACTATGGTGCTGTTGTCAGATGGGAAGAGGAGTTGGCATCCGGATGTGCCGCGTCCCAGAGCTTACGTGTACTCATCAACCCAACATCATTCGGTACATATATCCCGGCACTCCCCGTCTACCGAGGTTGACTGGGCGGGGGGCGTTGGCTGGGGCCAACGGTCCTTCCCGCACAACGGGGCTGTTGTGGTGCAGCACAGCTGAGCTACTGCACTCAACACACAAAGAGCCATGTCGGTCTTACAGGACACGAGCCTCACAGACCCTCGGATTGCCTTAACACAAAAGAGGTCAAGGCATCCAACCATCGAGACCACCAAAGCCATCCGCGGAGCAGCGCGACCACACGGGGGAGCGCCACGACCGGTTCTGGCTCTGGGTTCCACTGAGTCAAACAAAACCCCGTGGATCGACTGCCACATACGGCCAAGTCGAGCGACCTTAGGAACATGTATCATAACTTAATGGAGAGCTTTCTACCTGACTCATCAAAAATCACCGAATGTCCGAGCATCTCTGCACGGTCCGAGCGTCACCCCCTTCACAGTCACCCGGATCCGCTTTTTATGCCCTTTTCTTTCTTCTTTCCCTCGTTCAGGGAATTCACTGGCCAATCACAACGCCGAATCGTTCACCACCTCCATCGCCCCTCACTGGTCGTCAGTAGGCTGCTCGGGTGCTGTCCTCTATGAGCTACTCGCAGTGCTCATGCCCTCCACGCGCTGCTCGCGGTGCTCATGTCCTCTACGAGCTACTCGTGTACGTAGTGCACCTGTCTCCAACGTGTAATCTGTCGCAGATACTTTCCCCCGGAAAGGACCCTCTCGCCGATAATTGGCCAATTCGTGACTGTCAGGAGGGCGACGTTGCTATCTTGAAGCGAAGTGAATGATGAGGCGTGAACATCAACTGTGACAACTGCATGTCGCTGGTGGGGCATCCCCAGCTCTAAAGGACCGCCAGCCACAACATGAGTCAGCTGGACGCCTTGATTTAGATTTTTGGAAGGCGTTTTATGAAGAGCCATATGATAAGCTTTTACGCAAGTTAGAATGTGTGGGTTTCCCGTTAAATATTAGAGAATGAACTAGCGCCTAATGTAGTGTTATCAAGCACGCGTGATGTAACGTTATCAAGCCCGCGTGCTGATGTATAGCATGAGCAAGACAGATTACACGTGTCGCACTCTTGCTATCATGTCCAGTCATGTGACCCTTTTCTGTTTCGTATAAAACTAGCAACACCAAGCAATAAAGCGTTCTTTGATCTGCCACTACCCGCCGGCTACGTTCGATTACTTCATCTAAAAGGCGACAATTTGTACAGATTATGAACCTCTGTCCAGTTCTGTTGCATGGTATACTGCAGGAGTACCCCAGAGAAGTGTATTGTGACTCTTAAGGCACATTCACACCGAAAGCGGAGCGGCCAAGCGGCCAAGCGGATTTTCAACGCGGCGAAGCGGTGAGCGCGCGCGCCTGTTCAGACCGGATGGCTTGCCTGGCGGCCCGCGTCGCAGGAAAGGCGGAGCATCGAGCATGTTCGTGGCACACGTGTCGCCATCTCTTGGCACCGGCCGTCCGTCCTCAACGCGCGCGCGCGAGCATCGTCACCGCGCCACCGTCTTCTGGCCAGCCGCTCTCGCTTGCTAACCACTTGTGAAGAATGATCAGCTCGGACGAAGAAGACGAAATAGTTGGTATTCTACTCGCCGCTTCTTTAGCAACTTTTCAAGACGAGAAGCAGGAAGCTCGAAGGAAAACAGCCCGCCAACGCCACTGGTGGGTTCGCCCCGCCTTGCAAGAACGAGAGAGAATGGGTCATGCCAGTGCTTTGATTCTTGTGTTCAGTGTCCTTGTATACGTCGTGTCTCTTGTCATGTAGCATCGGGCAACATTTGATTGTGTCGAGCTGTCGAGATTGTGTCGATCCAGCTGTCTCGGTGGATGCCATTTTGAGTCGGCTTGTCTCCTCGAACCCTGGTCGGCTGCGGGAAAGCGGGAAGCTCCGGCGGGGCGGAAAAAATCGGTCCGAGAGCGATCGGGCTGCCCGCCGCGTTTTCCGCCTCTTTTGCCCGCTCGGCGAGGAGGTTTTCGCCGCTTTCCGCTTTCCGCCTGCCCGCTTTGCCCGCCCCGCCTTCGGTGTGAATGCGCCTTTAGTGATATTAATTTATGTTAACGTCTTGGTGCACTTGATTACTAGTGTCAGCATTCGACTGTTCGCGAATGATTGTGTTTTCTTTTATCATTTAAAAAAATATTGGTATTCAATATGATCGTGTAATACTACAAAAGAAAAGCTTACAGGATGTGGACGACTGGTGTACTCGAAGAAATGCGAACAAAAGTATTTTTACGTGTTACAAGAAAGAAAAGCGTTAACCCGTTTATTTAATCAATTAAAACACATGACATAATTGCAAAAAATACAAGTACCAATAGGGATGGTACCAATGAATTTCGAGGCTTGCTCTGTTTTGAAGAAGCATTCATGTGCATTCAGACACTGCCACCTCGAAAAATGATTTCTTTGCGCAGCAGTACAGCGCTTGCAGTGTTCCTCCCACATTGGGGATATGTCCTGGAAGACTTCTTTCCTGCACGGGAAGTGGAGTGCCGTCTGTGATTCGCGCTTTATTTCAGCGATCCTGTCAGAATGGCTACTTTCGAGCTGGGTCTTTTTAATCTTCGGAAGAGAGCGAAATAAGCAGGAGGCAAAAAATGACGAGTAGGGTGAATGTGGAAGAGAAATCCTACTGTTTTCGGCGAGAAACTAACTTGTGCGGAGTCCTCCGTGACAGATTGCACCGTCGTCGGGCAGCATCTAGTTCCTCGTGCGCTACAGATCCGGCCATCTTCGCCAGCAGGTGCGCTTTGCAACCACATAGTACGTGTTTGTTTCATCGTTGCAGGTATCAGGGCTATTCGACCGGTCGACGAGGTGTGCGCGCAGCGGCGGGTGGACGCTACGCCCAAACGAATCCCGCGTAGCACAGATGCCTGGCTCCGGCGTTTACAGAGTTTTTACATACAGGGGGCGCTATAACGTAAAACTATTCCAAAGTTTTCTATTCAAATTCTGTAATCAACCCTCCGCGATTGGCCAAAAGCTTTTTTGGACAACCTCCACTTCACCTGTTTGTCACGCGACGTCACGAAAACCGCGATAATTCCCCCTCTGATATAACGTGTACACACTGATTATGCATGAGTTGACCCAAAGTAAGAAAAATAGTTATTTCTGATTCGACGCATTTTCGCCATTCGCCCCCAGCTATTGGTCAAAAGTTTTCGGGCTGCACCCACTTCACCTGCCTGTCACGCGACGTCAGAGAACCCCTAAAACTCACTGCGTCAAAGTGACGTGTACGCATTAAAGATGCATTAATATGCCGAACAAAACTGAATTTTTTTCTGAATAGCCGCAGGCTGCCCCGTTCCGGAAGGAATAAAAGATGGCTGCCGCCGATCACTCAGGCGCTGACTACTCGCACCTGCGGGGAGCATGGGTTTATTTGCTTGTAATAAAACTTTTTGCGTGGCTGTGTAACGTTTTCGAGAACTTTCGGCATGTTTAAGACCTCGTTCTGCCAACTCTTCTTTGCTAAGGATCCGTTTTAGCGTCATTATTAAGCTTCCGTTGCATGCCGCCGCGATTTTCGACCAGCCACCGCAAGCTAAATAAGAGAAAGCGGACCAATCGCAGACGCCGGAACCACCTTCTTCATCCGGTTATCGACTTTCAGTGCAGTGGCTCGGCCCTATCGAATCCTTCTCCACTTCAGCGTGCTCCTCGCCTCTTGTCAGCCAAGCAGATAAGACAAGCCGCTCAGTGTAGGCAATGCTATTCGTTTTTCAGGCACACAAAGGTGACCTCGTATGAACGAGGAGAGCGTTTGATTGGCCTCTTCAGACAACCCTGTGGGTGACCGCCCGGTGCTTGCGTCGGCGGTTACGCAAATTTGATGTCAGGAGATTGGAATAAAACATATTGGAATAGTTTTACGTTATAGGGCCCCAGATCGCATACATGCGGGCATCTGTGGATCTTGACAGGGTGGACCGTGTGCATCACTGTAAGCTTCTGCGTGAGTGACGTAATCATTGAGTTAGTATCAGGCCGCATGTACACATTCTGTACTAAGTGGACGTGTCTTACCACGTACCATGTCATGTTAGGCATTTCTGACATGGCACGCTAAGGTTATTGATAACTGCGTCAATTATATATTTTTAGCCAGAATATAGAAGCGTGTATTGACGATTAACACACAAGCGCTACTATTACAAATTTGTATTAGTAAAGTACTGTCATTTTCCCTCGAATCTGCTACTCTAAATCATTGGAGACAGTCGTATATTACTTCGCTGTGGTTTCTTCCTTTCGGCCAGACGAGAAAATCTATGCACACTAAAATAATAAAAAAGAAACAAGAAAGGAAGAAAGACAGACAGTGGAACGCCGCTAGAATCTGCGGCATTTATTATCCCTAGTTTGTGCGAGTGATTTTTTTCTTCTCCAGAACAACTGGAAAACGAATCCACTGGCAGGAAAGCATACCGACGGACATCTGTGCGTGCTCCCAGGAAATATTTCTTAGGCCCATATAGGCTAGCAATGCTGTATGCCTTCATTCGAATTGAAGGCGAACACGTTTAGGGTTTGTGAAAAAATAATAGCAAACACGTGCGCGATGAGGTAGCGCTCTTACGCAGATATTTCGGACATACCGTTGTACAAAGAGGTAGAGAGAGAGGACAAACGAACCTTGTGAAATTTCGTCGGAATTGCGAAAAGGGCACGTAACCGCATACCTATGCCTTTTTTCTCAGAACTCCAAATTATACGAACGCACTCGAACTCGTGCAGTCCGCGCAATTCCAGTTTTTTTCTTTCTCTAATATCAAGCGATATTAGAGCGGCCAAGTTTAGATACACCGCAGTGTGCTGAGCTTCTAACACCGCTGTGTCCTTGACGAAGACCTAAAAAGGAGTAGTCATTCAGGTGGAACGATTTATCGGCACAACGGAATAGGTGGTCAGAATAAGAAGATTCTTGCTCGTGTTGAATGGTAGAAGCCTAACATGGCTATAACCACGTTTCTTAGTTTATTAAGATATGAGATGCGCTTTAAACAGTCTTTGACCATTCAGATTATACTTTGCTGGCAAAAGAAGAGGAACCTTTGCAAACTTTTGCGGTAAGAGCTACCAAGAAAATTGCTCTCGCGTGCTTTGTAATGCTGCAGAAAATTTAGGATACGCCTTCTAATACGACTTACGGCGAAGAAGAAAAGAAGGCGATGGTTCGTTTCGTATTGATCTTATGCCAGTTAGGCGAGCAGAAAAAAAGAAAGCACGTTTATGGAAAATAAAACTTACATCATCTAGGATGTTTCAGAGTCCTAGAAATCGTCCTAAAGACGTTTAACTTTGCCGACTGCTTAAACTTTGCATAGCGAAGCTTTTGTTTCCTAATCCGCTCTTATTAATGCCCATTGCCAAGGGTTTTTAGAATAGCCGAGGTGTATAGAAAACAGTGGGCTTATTGTAAATATTATAGCGGTTGCAGTTCTTATATAGTACGTATGCCGCATATTTAGTAACTATGTGTCCAAACGCTCAAAGCCTGCAGTGAAGGCGTTTACACAACAACGCGAAAATGAAATAGTTCGAATGTAAAATTAAAGACTTACATTTCTGCGTTGGAACAACAATCTTGTAGATATATCACACTTCAAAATTCCACGGTCACGTTACTTACTTGATCCCTTTTTACGCTCATGAAAAACTAACCACAGTAAGGTAGTTCACCAACCTCCAAGCCGCAATAATAGACATAAATATTCACTGTTTCCCTCCGCTATTTCTTACTGGAACAACTTACCTAACAGCGCTGTGTGTTGTAATATTGTGGAATCATTTGTAACCAAAGTTAAAACCATTCTTTTTTGTTCATGATTGCTGTCGTTTTACTTTTGTAACCACTCCTGCAAGGGCCGTCAAAGCCTGCAGTATGCTCAAAAGAAAAAAAATTGCACGCCATGAACACTGTGCATAAACGCCTTGGGATAGGTGGTTTATATCGATTATAAAAATGCCTGATTCGTGCCCCCTCCCCTCATTCGTCCCCCCCCCCCCCCCCCGTCGAACGCTTTCTTTCTGTTTATGCTCTTTAGGTAAAGAAAAAAAAAACGCGTATAGCGGAATTTAAAAGCACCGCTTGTGTGCAGGCAGGCTACGTTTCTTTCTTTATGCAAATGCATGCGCGACAATTTAAGTGCGAAATCAAGCAACATTGCAAGCCGTCTGCCTTGCATGAAAATATGTGACGTGATGTGGTTATTTGAATGTAGTGAAGCATGTCGCTGCAGACAGCTGGAAGTTCGCCCATGTCACGTAGTTTTGAGGATTATTAGCTTCAGTTGTTTTTCTAAGTATCGCGTTTACTTTAAGGCTCTAACTGTATTCCTTGCTTATATATATATATATATATATATATATATATATATATATATATATGACAAGTTCTCGCGATATGTTGGCATTGTCCTTTGCAAAGAAAAAATGAAAAGGCGATGTGAGAGAAACCTGTAAAGAGAAAAGTTTTCGTGGAGAGCGGTTCGCCGCCGAGTTGCGCATTCAGTAAAGGAATGAAGATTGGAGAAAGAAGGAAATGAAGTAAGCCCTCTGAATAAAAGAAGTAGTAAAAGAAAGGGAAGCCTGCATTGCGAATGACGATTATGAACAACGCACGGCGCTCACGCATTTATAACTCGGATTCGCACCGCCGCCGTAGGACCGAACGTTGCAGATAAGAAGCGCTTAGAGGGCAGCTCCGCTTAAATTTCATCAAGCAGCCACCCCCATCACTCGTCCAGGTCCCCCGTGAGCGGTTTACGTGACGCGATGTCAACTTTCGCGGCAAGCGCCGACGAGCACGAGCACGCGTTCGTCAATTGTTCCGGTCTCCCGACGCATTGTTATTGTTATTATTACACGCATTTTCAGTGACGCACGGGAAGGGGACTGAGGCAGGCAGCATTTGACTTCACGGCGTGTCCGGCCCGTATCGCAGTGTTGTCGGTGCGCGCGCGCGTGTGCGTCGGGCGCTGTTCGCTTTCGAAATAGCGGTCGAGATTCGCGCGTGCGTTCCGCAGCTGTCAGTCAATCCGCCTGTGTGGCACGTCGAGTTCCCGTCCGTGTCTTTGAGTCCCCCCCCCCCCCTTCGGGAAACTCTAAACGACGTCACTCTCTCGCGACTCGCGGTGACAAAGGAGTTTTCGCTCGCGCGCTATACCGCGCTGTGGCATATTGTGGCGTCCAGTGTCGCCGATGAAAGGAGTTTGAGGTTTTGACATTTTCGCGATTTACTTTTCGCGCACGTGCGATAGGGAAACTTTTTTGGAAACGATAGGAGTACCGCGGACAGGTAAACGTCTACGTGGCCGGCGCTGTTCTAACAATAGTAAACGCTGGGAGCATTTCAGTGGACATAACGATATATATAGAAATGGCGACAGGTGGAGGTGGGACACTCGGTGCGTGTCCTAAAGCGAACAGCTCCGTCACAGGTCGCCGCTATCCTCTTCATTGCAGTCTGCGGTCCTGTTAGCGCGCTGTTTGCTTTTGAAGGGAAAGAACGTATGCGGGTAGCTCTCGTGCTGATTAGCTTTTTAGCTCACTGGAAGCTAAATGTCGCATGTCCAGCTCACGCCTTTGCAGTTTCCCGATGAAAGCGTTAACGATGAGGGAACCCGAGTTTTGGGGCCACCTTTCATATTCGTCGCGGGGTTACATTTCTGATGAACTCGTGGCGTTAAATGGGACTGCTTGCGTTAAATGTGACAACATTCGCATCGCTTGAAAATTGTCGACCGCCACGTGAACTCGCGAGGAGCATGCGACGGCTGTGTCCACTGCCTGAAGAATTCCGGGACTCACAGACAGCACACCGCTACTGACGCACCTCGTATGCCTCGCCACTATACACCGCGTGCGCTATTTTTATTTATTTATTTTATTTAGTACATACTGCAGACCCTTTTCAGGGTCCAAGCAGGACAGGCATATGTTCTTAAAACTCAAAAGATACAGAACACAATGAAAAGAAATACACATAAAAATGAGGAGACAAATATTGCAAACTATTAAGATGTCATAACATGGTTCCAATCGGATATTGTCCGCGGAAAAAAGGAATATTTAAAACAGTCAGTTTTCGCAAAATACGGTGTCAATGAGTGAATGTGATGATGTCGGGTATGACGTGTGGTTAGAGGGGATATGTACTGTGAAGGATCCAAAGCAAACTTATGGTTAAGTAAAGAATGAAGAAACTCAAGGCGATACTTTCCTCTTCGCGTTTCAAGTGTTTCAATATTGTTAGCCGCCATGAGGTCAGTGGGGGAGTCGGTGATTTTAAATTTGGAATAGATAAACCTAACAGCTTTTCTTTGAACCCTTTCTAATTTATCTATGTTAAGTTTAGTGAATGGGTCCCAAACAACTGAAGCATACTCGAGCTTTGGCCTGATGTAAGTGTTATACGTTAGAAGTTTTACGTGAGAAGGTGAATTTCTTAGTTTATGCCTCAGAAAACACAGCTTTTTAAATGCAGAGGAGCATATGTTATCTATATGTGAGTTCCAGGAAAGACGGCTTGTGATTGTTACACCTAGATATTTGTAGCTATTAACCTGCTTTAGTGTTGATGATCCGAGTGTATACACGTGGTTAATTGGGTTCTTTTTATGTGTTATTTGCATCGAAACTGTTTTTTCAGTGTTAAGAACCATGGAAAACTCGCTGCACCAATCAAGAACATTTCGAAGACACTGGTCAAGTTCGTTTTGATCGTTAGTACACGTAATTTGCCGGAAAATGACACAATCATCAGCAAACAAGCGAATATGAGTTCCTGGAGTAACCACATTAACAATATCATTTATGTAAATCTGAAAAAGCAAAGGCCCCAAGACGCTTCCTTGGGGCACCCCAGAGGTGACTGGGAGACAACTGGAGCTGCACCCATCGACTGAAACAAATTGCACTCTATTCGTGAGGTAATCTTGAATCCACGATATTAAAATGTCTGGAAGATTAATGTTTTTTAGTTTTTGAATCAGTTTTTCGTGGTGAACTTTATCAAATGCTTTGCTGAAATCCATAAATATGGTGTCTATTTGACCATTCATATCCAGTGTTTTAGCAAAGGTGTGTACTATTGTAACTAATTGTGTTGTTGTAGAATAGCCCTTTCTAAACCCATGCTGAAAGTCGCTTAATATGGAGTGTTCTTCAAGAAATTTGTTAATATGTTTAGCAATAATATGTTCGAGCATTTTACAGCATGCGGAAGTTAAAGAAATAGGACGGTAATTTTGTAGTAATGTGCAGTCACCTTTTTTAAAGATGGGAACAACTCGAGCAGTCTTCCATTCAACCGGAAGTTTTGATGACAGCAGAGATTTTTTGAACAACACAAAAAGAAACTTCGCAATTATTTCGGCATAGCGTCGCAAAAATACATTGGGTAAATTATCAGGACCAGAAGAAGTTTTAGGTTTCAGTTCTAAAAGCAAAGCAAATACACCAGGGAGGCTAACAAAGTCAACCTCCGATACAGGAAAATTTGATGCGCTTTGTACAGTTTGTACACCTGCTTCAGAGAATACGCTGTGAAAAAAATAATTAAAATGGCGTGCAATGTCAATCGGATCAGTCAAAGTATCTCCCTCCGCTGTTATTTTTGAGATATGTTTCTTGCTGTCACTCAGGAAGTTCCAAAATTTACTTGGGTCATTTTTAACAAAACTGGGTAATGTTGTGTTAAAGTAGAAGTCTTTTGACTCACGAACCGCACGTTCAAGATTATTTTTAAGCGTTTCAATCTGACTTAACTGGTGGTTTTTTTTCTTAGATCTTTTAAGTTTTCGCTTCAGTTGAATAATCTTCCGCGTCATCCAAGGTGTGCGTTTGTGAACTTTTTTGCGTTTATTCGGAACGAAGGCATTTAGACAATATTGACACATTTCGACGAATCGCTCCCACAGCTTGCAGACATCGTCATTATCATCGGAGCTCGATAAACAAGTTTCCATATGATCAATCACTGCGGCATCATCAGCCCTAGAATAATCCTTGAAACAACCAACGTGACTGGCTTTTTTGTTGTGGTAAGGGGACTTAACCAAATCTATCGATACGCTTACGAGGTGATGGTCTGAAATGCCTGTTTCGACCGATACAGTATGCATAGAATATTGACGGCTAGCAAAAACTAAGTCTAGTATAGAGGAAGATGAACCTTGTACACGAGTAGGTTGATTTACAATTTGAGCTAAATCATGAGTAAGCATGACATCAAACAGAACGTCTGCATTGCTCCCAGACTTAGCATCGCCTTGTAAGCGGTACCAGCAAACATCTGGCAGATTGAAGTCACCTATTAACAGTATTTTCTTATTTTGGAAATGAGACATGTGATGTTGTAGCTTAATAAGATAGTCGGGTGCGGCATCTGGTGGCCTGTAGCAACCATACAGGATGAAAGAATGACCCCAGCAAGAAATTTTTATGCAAAGGCATTCAAGGTCAGGAACATCATATACAAGGTCGCATTCTACAGAGTCTTTTAAGAGAATGGCTACGCCACCACCCCTTGAGGTCCTGTCCTTGCGAACAACTTTATAATGAGGAGGAAATACCAGGTCATCTGCTAAGTCCTCATGTAACCAAGTTTCCGTCAGGACTGATATGTGTGGGTCGAACTCCAGCAGTTTAAGTTCAAGCGAGTCTTTCTTGTTTGCAACGCTGCGTGCGTTAATGTTAACTATTCTCAAGCTTTTTATACTAGATTGGCCCGTGTTACTATGGCAAGACAGGCTATCTGTCTTAGTGAAGAAAGAAGCTGAGGTAAATGAACCACTCACTTTATCGGTGAGCGGTTTCGCAACTGCGTACAACTTCGCGTCACGGGCCGACTTGCGCCGATCCCGTCGTTTTTTTGAACCCTCACTTTATCATTTTTTTCGCAGTCCCAAACGTAAGGAATATTATTGATATATAACTTATCAAACACCAAGGAAACCCTTTCTTTTTTATCTCGGTTCGGCTTCGCGCTATCCCATAGTTTCTTTCTTAGTTCACGAACGTTCTTTGAAAAGTCTTCGCCAATTGAATAATCTTTTCCTTTTAGTTTCTTTCCGTTCTTGAGTATCACAGTTTTATGCCTACTGTCTAAAAGCTTTAAGATTACAGGACGTGTTTTGTCAATTGCCGGTTTACCTATCCTATGTATCCGCTCAATAGGGATAGGGTTGAGTCCTAAAATATCATGAAAAATATCTTTTTTAACGGTTTCTTCAAGCGATTCATTTGTTTCCTCTTCAGTTTCTGGGATGCCATATATGATCAGATTTGACCTCCTACTATAATTTTCAAGCTGCTCAAGCCTTGCTTCAAGCCTTTCAATCGTTGTACTCATACAACTAACCTGTTCTTGGCAGGACGTTACTCGGCTCTCAAGCCTGGACAGGGCATCTAATTTGTTCTCTATGTTCAGTAATCTGTTTTCTTTCATATCTTTTATGTCGACTGCAACATCATTAAGTTGTTGTAAAATTCGGGTCGTGTCAGGGCCTGGGTTCGATTCAATGTCTCCGGCTAACAATAATAATTTCCTCAGACACAATGTGAAAACCTGTAGCAAGCAACAAAGCCGAGGGCACGGCAGCACCAACAGGAATAGGTCACTAGAACGAAAACATTTTCCATACTTTTTGCTCACCTGCACAAGGAAGACAAACGGATTAGTGCTCCGCATTCTGTCGATGCTGCCATGCCCAGTGGTTGCAAAACGAGCATGAATCCCATTTATAGCTTGAGTGCACTGTGATGCCCCCTGCAGTCCAGGTTCCTGGCAATCAGAACGTGTTGCCGAAGAATGATGATACGGATGCCAAGATTCCAATGCTGGTGGGCGTATTTCTTGATCGATGTCTTGATGCGTTGAAAGATGGACATGCGCAGAGAGGTTCAGCACGCTGATGTCCGGGCAGCCAACGTTGAAACACCCAAGAAGGCCACACAGCTGCACAAGGAAGACAAACGGATTAGTGCTCCGCATTCTGTCGATGCTGCCATGCCCAGTGGTTGCAAAACGAGCATGAATCCCATTTATAGCTTGAGTGCACTGTGATGCCCCCTGCAGTCCAGGTTCCTGGCAATCAGAACGTGTTGCCGAAGAATGATGATACGGATGCCAAGATTCCAATGCTGGTGGGCGTATTTCTTGATCGATGTCTTGATGCGTTGAAAGATGGACATGCGCAGAGAGGTTCAGCACGCTGATGTCCGGGCAGCCAACGTTGAAACACCCAAGAAGGCCACACAGCTGCACAAGGAAGACAAACGGATTAGTGCTCCGCATTCTGTCGATGCTGCCATGCCCAGTCATGCCCTATATACTGGACGCTGGAATAATTTCCGCCATCCCATCCATCCTCTTGAATAAAGGTCGGGTTTGGTTCCCTCCCGCCTCTGCTCGTCTTGTAATGAGGAGGAGACGATACATCACTTTCTTCTATCTTGTCGCCGCTTTACTGCGGCAAGAAAAAAGATTGTTGGAAATACCTTTTCGAAGAATTGGCCTGGACTTAACAGAACCTGCCATTCTTTCGTTCGGGGCGTCCACTTCGGGATTCAGCCACAGGGATGCTTGCTTCGCTGTCCAAACATTTCTTACAGAATCCAAACGAATGCCCCGCTAAATTCTTTTATTTTACTTTTAAATTAGTTATTAATCATTCGATACGACTTTACTGATTTTATTTTAAGAGATAATTCTACGCTATTCAATGCTAATTGTTGTTGTTAGTATGTGCTCGTTATAACTAGCTATGCCCCGCTTCTTTGCGCAGTTCCCCGGTAACAGCACAAATATTTTCATCAAATGACTATCAGATATTTACATACACACGTCCTGTAGAAAAAGTGGGAGGCATCGCTGTTTTTGTTAAAAATAAGTGGTCAGTTTCGGAACTAACTGTTTCCTTCGTTCACGCTGAAGCGGTAGCGCTTCACCTGAGCACTCCTGAGCTGTCAGTTGCCATTTTTGCAGTTTATCGCCCTCCGCGCTTCAACACACGGTTGTTTCTGTCTGAGCTAGATACTGCTTTATCATCACTTTTTCTAGATGAACAGGTGTGCCTGATAAGCGATATAAATATAGACGCACTCTGTCCTACGAAGTCACCTGTCAGTGATTACCTTGACACTATTTCACAATGGGGCCTAGAAACAACAATCCGTTCTGCCACACGCGAAGAACTTTTGGCTGATAGCCTTACGGTTTCATGTATCGACCACATAAATGTGCGGTCATGTAATCTAGTTATTAATTACACAGTAGTTCAAACAAAACTAGCTGATCACTACTTCGTTTGTACTTCTCTAACACAGTCATCTGTCACCATTGCCCCTAGCGCCTCCAAGAAAGAAATTTCAATAACTGATCCAAGTTTATCAGATAGACTAGTCCAACAATATGATTGGCACAGTTTTCTATCAACCGTGCCCCCGTCTAAAATTTATGAAAAATTCGTTGCTCTTTTCGATGACTTTAGGGGAGAATCCACTCGAATAATAACAGTTAAACAGCGCAGCGCTAATGATGGCTGGATGTCAGCAGAAATTCTTGCTGGTATAAAAGAAAAAGATATGCTTTGGAGTCTGTGTCGCCGAGCCTCTAACTGCAACACACTTCGTTTAAAATTTAAACTTTGCAGAAACAAAGTTAATGCAGCTATTCGCCTCGCTAAACGTGATCACTTTCGCAACAAGTTTAGGAATGCCCGGTTTGACAGCCGTAAAACCTGGTCCCTAATAAAGCACATTAGGGACACATTAGGTGTAGCAGCAGATACTTCAGCACATTGAAGTGAAATGGCCCCACATTAAGTAGGCAGATTCTTCAATTTAACCAAAGCTTTTCATGTCTGTAGTTTTTTCTTTCTTTGCAGTCACTTGGGAAGACAAGAAAACAGGTCGAGCACACAGATGCGTACCCCGTGGCAGACTCTAAGGTACAGAAAACGCAATAAAGGACTTATAACGATAGAACTGCTTTAAATAATGCCTCTCATCTCCTTATGTAATCTCTAGGCGTGTACGCCTTAAATACAGTGGTTGTGAGGGGGTCAGCGCACTTCTCGCAACATCTTCACCGCCTTTTTCCCCCATTTCACGTTAGTACCAGAGTCCTTTACTACGTTTCTAAACTTCAGGCCAAGTTTGCTTAAGGAAAGAAGTGGGCGCTATGAGGGTGCCACTGCATATAAGGAGGCTATAGTGGCACGGGTAATAATCGTCATCTTCAGGCTACGATCACCGTGGTGTCGTCGACTTGGTTATGGAATAGTTTTGTTTTATTACTGTAGTTTTATGCCCGGTCGCACTAGGCCGACGCGACGCCAGTTTTGGTGTGCCGACTT
Organism: Dermacentor andersoni; assembly: GCF_023375885.2. Lineage (NCBI taxonomy): Eukaryota > Metazoa > Arthropoda > Arachnida > Ixodida > Ixodidae > Dermacentor > Dermacentor andersoni. Next base: position 29,698,628 of record NC_092815.1, read on the forward strand.
CCTGCGGCGGCAATGTTGTGCCGACGGCTGTGTCGGCGGGAGTGGAGTCTTCGGCAGGTAAGTCAGACGATGTCGCTGTCACACTGCAACGAAAGGACACACACTCGCGCGGCCGTGGCTGCCGTGGAATATTTCCGCTTGTTTGTACACGTGCTGCTCGTGTTTTCTGTTTTACTACTTTTTAGCAAGACATTTCGCATATTCGCGCCAAGGAACACATTTAGAGCGTAACTTCTCGCGCTTAAATAGCAATATAAATGCCCGAGCAGTGCATTTGTTTAAACTAGCACGTACGGCTATGGTTCGTTGTTTGTTTCAGTACCGCGCGAACTACGCAGCCCTGACATGAAATAATAATGACACATCTAAAAAAGAATGCACATTTGCGCATATATGAGAAGCGTTGCATCACATTGGCTGAGACTCAGGTGCCTGCAGGGGCTCCTTGGAGAACGGTGACTGGAAGACGGGCGGCTGTTATTGATAGCTGGCCGGTTTATTTAGTTTTTTATTTATTCATTCATTTAGCATACCGTCAGGGCCATTACGACATCATAGAGGAGAATGGCTACAAGCAAAACGAGTAAATTCAACAAACTGGAGTTAAGAAAGCAATATATATATATATATATATATATATATACAGAACAAAATAATAAATTGCACCTCGATATACAAAGTTAGCTATGGCATTCGGCTGAACAATGTGAAGAAAAGTTGGACAGTGCTACCTATGACGGTCTTGAATAATTGGTCTTCTGCGATAGTGGCCGTCGAGGCCGGCAAGTGATTCCACTCACTGGAAGTGCGTGGCACAAATGACTGTAAGAGAGCGTTGGATCTGCATAATGGTCTGGCGACCTTGTGAATAGGACCTAGTCTGGGCGATACATGCCGAGGCGGGGAAATGAGTTTGTTGCGTAAGAGCTGGTGATGAAATAACTTATGAAAAAAGGCATGGATTTGACCTTTTGCGACGTGATGACAAGGATGGTAAGATGAGGCTGGATTTTATGGCACTGATACTCGCGGTTCTTTTACACTTAGAAAGAATGAAACGAGTAAAGTTATTCTGAACCATTTCCAATGAGTGCGTTGGGTTTACTTGACCTAGATCACAGATTGAAGCAGCATACTCAAGTCTGGGCCGCATTAGAGTTTTATAGAGGAGTAATCTTAAGGAAGAAGGTGCTTTGGAAAAGTTGCTTCGTAAGTAACCTAACATTCGTTTAGCCTTAGCAATTATATGGGCGATGTGGGTATTCCAAGCGAGATCGGATGTGATGTGAAGACCAAGGTACTTGTAAGTTGTTACCAGATCTAAGGGAGCGTTATTAAAGGGAAGCTGAAACGGTTTTCAATTTCTATGAATTGCTGGGATTGGGAAGAACAGACCTGATAATTTACGGTTCTGAAATTTTTTTTTTCGTTTTGTTAATATAACGGGCGGAAATCACTTTCTAAATCACCCGCGCGGACACGCCCCCATCGCTTCCCGGAGCGCCGGGTGAGGACGTTGGCAGAGGAGAGAACCGGCGAGAGTGACGTCATGGGCGGAGACCGAGCCAACCGAGCTGCGGACCGGCGTGCTGACATGTGCTGGCATGCCTCTTTCCGTCCTGCGCTTTACTGAACGACGCTACGAGAGATCTGCCGCCGCCACCGCCGCTCACGTTTGTTTTGCGATTTTCGTAAACTGTTCTTTCCTTCGGTGCTGCGTGAGTGCCTACATCCAAGGGCGCCCAACATGCCCTCGTTCTGTGCATCATTCGGCTGCGCGAACACAGGCGGGCGAGACGATGTGGTGTTTCACAAATTCACAAACTGAAGCCCGAACAACTTCAAGTACACAGCTTGGCAGAATTCGACGGTTCTTCTTTCCCAACTTTTTCCATACTAGCCAGACAAACTGGCTGTATGCTGCATACCTCAACTGCCTGTAAAAAAAATAAATTGCTTTTGCATCACTCTTTTTCCATTGGCCATATCATTTTCACACCTGTGTGTAAACTTCTTGCCTTGTCCAGCCGGTTCGACTCCTTTCTGGGCAAGTGCCACTTCCAGTACTGCCCTGCTGAGGCACACAGTCCTGAATTGTCTTGAACTTGTTACGCACTGCGTGCGCTTCTGTTTTTTCCTAATCTCTTGCACCTCCTGGCAGCACAAGCAGTTCTCTTCATCTTCCATCAATACGCAGCACATGCAGGTGCACCTAGTTTAATGAAAGCGTGATTAGGCCCACATTGATGCACTGGAGAAATACGAACATTTGCAGCCATTAACGTTTGGTAACACAGTTTTAGCGTAGCCGGATAGCCTTACGACAAATGCGAAAACGCGTTGTTGCTAGCGTTGCTATACTCCGTTTCATACATCAGGTGCAACGCTGTGGAGGCTTGAAATACTTCTTGCAGTGGCTGCGTTCGCACTTAGAAAAAGTTCGGTGTTTCTTGACCCAATTTTTCAGAAAGCTTTCCATATATAAGCTCAGTTCGGAATGAAAAAAAAAAAGAATTTACCCATAGAAACCATCCGTGTACTTATATGGCTGCTAACACGTTCTTTTAAAGAAAATTTCTTTTCGGTATTTTTTAATTGCAGCCCGTCGCGGCAGCTTCACGTGCATGCTCGCGCGAGCAAACGCTGCTGGCACGCTGCGAAGCATAGACGGAAACGCGCACAGTAATAAATTTTGGTGACCGGACTTCGAGCGTAGCTTCCACAGCGATGCACCTGAGGTATCAAATGGAGTGTAGGCTTGCCTAGTGACATTCGACGTACGGTTCAGTTATCGTGTTCACCACACGGTGGTGCTAAAACTGCCTGATATCTTTATGTCAACACTAGCATGGAGCACGCATACCGATTCTTGATCGAGCCACACTCGCAAAGTCGTCGAACCATAGTATGAATATTGCACATATAATACCTCTGGTCATCTCTGGATGTGTATGATAAGCAACTTCCATGACTGTACCTCACAGCACTGCATGTGCGCGCTTTGAAACGCGGCACTTATGTTCGCGATCGTGTATCAACGCTGAAAAAACCACGGGACTTTAGACAAGCAGCGGCAAGGTGCTTGACATCGCGGAATTGCACCCGTGTAAATCTAATGAGAAGTTAGTGCTTCGGCATTCTTCCAGCAGCATGTTCCCAGTGACACTTTAGCGCATTTTTTCTCCCGTCATTGCAACGTGCAGCTACATGAAAAAAAAAACAAAAAAAACATGCGTACCAGCTAAGATTTCCAGCGCGCGAGAAGGTGCACACATCGCTCTCGCTGTTGGCACACTCAATATCGTCGTTGACTCTGTTGCCGCCATCATTTTCCGTATCGGCTGTGGGTTCAAACATGTACGGGGACAATACAAGCTGTCGGAGACAGCGAGAACGTTGCATCTTGCAACTCAGCTATGAAGCCAGAACAGCAGAACCGCGTGCTACCAGAGAGAAAGGAATGGTGCTACGCTCTGAAACGGAGACATGCGGCGGCGCCGACCGGTGACTACCGCCAACGACGTCACAGCGGCCCCGACCAATCACGGGCAACAGCGGCGTTCGCGCGATGCCCTGAGGCGCTGGTGCGCGTTTTCTTGGAAAAACAGCCGCTTGCGTTTGTTTCCGCCCTTTTTGAACCGGATATTCGTGTTCAGGGGACTCAAAACTGTAGAATGCCGCAGAGAACTCATTTTTTTCGAAAAGTGTTTCAGCTTCAACACAGGTAGTCCATTGGTAGTTCTAGATACAGGCATGAATTTACATATTATAACATTCGATTCCATTAACCATGAATCGCACGATGCAAAAACGGCGTTAAGGTCAGCTTGAAGCCTGGTTTCATCATCATCGCAAGTTATTTCGGCGTAAATTACACAGTCGTCAGCAAATAGGTGAATTTGAGATGAAGCACAGGAAGGTAAGTCGTTAATATATATGAGAAATAGGAGAGGTCCAAGCACGGAGCTCTATGGTACGCCCGAATAAACAGGACTCAGATTAGAGGTTACTTCGTTAGCTGAAACAAACTGAACGGTTAGTGACGAAAATCTCAAGCCAGTACAGAATCATCGGATGAAGGTTCAGTTGGTGGCGTTTGTAGAATAAGCTATAGCACATTTTATCGAACGCTTTTGCGAAGTCTAAGAAAATTAACGGTACGGTTCCGCACTTTGTAGATACCTCCGATAGGGTCCCAATAGAGGATATAGTAATTAGTGAAGAAGGAATTCTTAACTTGCTCCTCAACATTAATATAAAGAAATCGCCTGGACCAGATGAAATACCCAACCAATTTTTATACAGGTATGCAGAGTGGGTTTCAAAATATCTTGCCATTATATTTCACTCATCTATTACTACCAAGCTGTTTCCCCAGTCCTTGGAAGCGTGCCAAAATCGTACCCATACACAAAGGCAGCGCAACAGCAGACGTCAACAACTACCGGCCAATTTCCCTTACCAGCGCGTGTTCAAAATTACTGGAGCACATTGTATCAAAACATTCAATGAAATATCTGGATTGCCATAAGGTATTATACAACTGTCAACATGGGTTCAGAAGAAAACTCTCCACGACAACTCAACTTACAGAAACTGTACACGAGAGAGAGAGAGAGAGAGAGATAGAGAGAGAGAGAGAGAGAGAGAGAGAGAGAGAACATATTTAGTGAAAATGCCTGCAGAGTCGGTTAGGCTCCCTCCACGCAGGGAGGACAAGCTTTTACCGCAACGCGGCCACTACGTCAGTCTCGTGCATTGTGCTCCTCGAGGTATTGGTTCCTCGCTACTTCCGCGGATCCGAGAGGGCCGCCGCCCCCTTCCTCGGGGTGCTGCCCCCCTTCTCCTCGGTTTCGCGAGGTCGCTGCCTCTCTAGAGCTGCCGAGACCTGCTGGACGGCCTTGAGTTGTGTATCTTGGTCATAGCTCCTCGTTGCAGCCTCTAGCTGCGGCGGGATCGTCGTCTTCTCGCTGGCTTCTCGTGGATTTATACTACAGTCCCAAAGGATGTGAGCCGCGGTGGCTCTCTCCTTAGCGCACAGTCTACACACGTCACTCGCGTACACGCTCGGACACACGTGCTTAGCTAGCACCGGGGTGAGCAGGGACCCCGTCTGTAATTGCCTGTATAACACTGCCTCCTGCCGGGTAAGCCCCAGGTGAGGTGGCGGCATAGTCTGTCTGTTAAGTCTGTACCACTTCACTATTTCGTTGAAGGTGGTCATCTTGTCCTTGGCACTGCACCGCGACCAACACTCCGAGTCGGCCGTGCTTGCAGCTGCGCGGTTGGTTAGTCCTCGCGCGGCCGAGTTGGCCGTCTCGTTGTGGTTCACGTTCCCGCGTTCCGACACGTCACTGCCCATGTGGGCCGGAAACCACTTGATCACCACAGCGCTTGTGCGTCCGATGTCTTCGGCCTTGCGCAGTATGCGCGCAGCCTCACTACATACCCTACCCTTGGCGTAGTTCTTCACTGCCGTTCTAGAGTCACACAACACTGTAGTGCATCCGGGGTCGGAGACGGCCAAGGCGATGGCCACCTCCTCCGCCCGGTGCGCCTCTGGAGTCCGGACGCTCGCCGCGGTCTTCGTTGCACCTGTCGATGCTCCGACAGCCACATATACATTGTACATGAGCTCTCCCAAACCATTAATTCACGTGGCCAAACCGACATAGTGTACCTAGACTTTGCAAAGGCGTTTGATAAAGTTTCTCATCCTAAGTTATTACACAAAATAGACGCCATATTTAAAAATCCCGCCATCATGAAATGGTTTACGTCTTACCTTCATTGCAGAGAACAGCATGTTCAAATTGGAAACTGCCAGTCTGTACCCTCACTTGTAGAGTCTGGTGTACCTCAGGGCACGGTACTAGGACCACTCTTATTTCTAGTATTTATTAATGATATGCCTAATGACATCACTGTACTGTTGCGCTTTTTTGCCGACGACTGCGTCATTTATAACAACATTCAAAGGAGACAAGACCAAGAAGAGCTTAACTCAAATCTACAAAAATTAAAAAATGGTGCGACGATTGGCAAATGGTCATAAACCCTCGAAAATCAGTGTCTATGTCTATTTCACGTAAAAAGCGTACCCTTAGTTACTCGTACTACATTGATGACAACAAACTCGAGAACGTTGAAAAACACAAATACTTGGGTTTAACTTTAACATCAGATTTACGCTGGAATACACACTCAGAAAATGTGTGCATCATACCGCTTAGAGCCCTGTGGTCCTTGAGGCGGAACCTCAATCTGGCAACCCCTGAAATTAAATGTCTTGCTTACAAAACTCTAGTTAGACCAATTATTGAATATGCTAAAATCGTTTGGGACCCACACACCATAACTAACTGTTCTAAACTTGACCGAATACAGAGGCGAGCTGCCAGGTTTATATTTAATAAATATCGTCGCATCCATTCTCAAACAGAGTTATGCCAATTAGCTGATCTAGCACCACTTGAGCTCAGAACTAAATACGACAGATTAAAATTCCTCTTCGAAGTTATTCACAATCAAGTAGACATTGAACCAGATGATTATTTTGAGCTTCCTATGAACGCGTCAACGAGGCATCGTCATAGTATGCACATTCCTCCTCCACTCACCCGCAATATTGCTTCAAGTTCAGTTTCTTACCTAGGGCGATAAGAGACTGGAATTCGCTACCCGACTATCTTGTAACCTCGATGTCCTTAACTACCTTTTTGGAAAGTCTTAAAAGCACAATTTTTTGTAATAACACATAGTGAATTACCCAATATGTATGCATTTACTTTTACATGTGTGACTCTTATTGTGTCTATGACGATGCGGTGCCAAATTGTGAATGGTTTCTTTATTACTTTCCCTTGTATGTGGTAGTTCATACTTTTCCATTCTAAGACAAGCTTTGTGAGTCAAAGCTTGTAACTCGGTCGCCTTCTATGTTTCTTTTCGTTGTTTTTATTCTCCACTCCTGTAATAGCCCGATGAGGGCTGACAGTATAAATGAAATGAAATGAAAAATGAATGAAAAAATTAGGTTTGCTACTGAAGAGTGGTCAAGTATTAGGTTCAGCTTGTGCATGACTGATGCTAGTTGGGTGTCACATGAATACGTTTTGCGGAAGCCGTGTTGAAACTCAGAAAAAAGAATGAGTTTGCTTCTAAGAAGTTGGCAATATTACAAAACAGAATATGATCAAACATCTTACATGGTATACTGGTTAAAGAGATAGGCCGATAGTTCAGTGGGGAATTTTTAGTACCTGTTTTGTGGAGTGGAATCATCTTCCCCACCTTCTAATCAGCAGGCAGAGAACCTTTGTCAAGTGACTACTGGAAAATCTTTGCAAGAATAATGGAACAATATGTGCTAGTGTTTTTTTAGAAACTACGCGTTAACTAAGTCTCAGCCAGGAGAGGATGAGAGTTTCAATGATGCGATTATTTTTTCTATGCCAACGGGTTCGATTATTAAAGGGTGCATTGCGGCGTAGTCGTAAGATAGTGTAGTTGGGGCTGTTACATGAGCGTGTTTAGAAAAGTTACGCGTAAAAACGTCATTTAATACAGATGCACAATCGGCAGGGGAAATGGCGCTATAAGTGCCATCAACAAGGGTTATGTCGTCGTCATGCTTTGGGTTAATAGTGCGCCAGAACGTTTTCGTATCAACAGTTAGCATGGATGGCAATTTGTTCTTTAAAAAGATATGTTTAGCGTGCTGGAGCGCTGTTGTGTAGTTATATGTAGCGCGTTTGTAGGCTGCCCTTCTTTCACTATTTGCAGATGTTTTAGCTGATATTTTTTTGTTAGAAAGTTTTTTTTGTTAGAAAGGCGCTTAATGGTGGGTGTTGTACCAACGAGCGTTGTCATTAGAGAAAAAAGTGTAGTTATGGATAATTTTTTGCGTCAATTCACCGATTTTAGTAATAAACATATTGCAGTTGGATTGCACATTGCGGCTATCAAAATCAGCCAGGAAAGTGTCAAGGAAAATACAGAGCTCATTATTAATTGTTTCAAAGTCAGCTTTCTTATAGTCGTGAATGGTCTTGATATATTTTTGTGATTTTGGACGTAACATGTTGATGTTGAAATGAATAGGAGAGTGATCGCTTCAGGATGGTAAGTATCTAATGTTCGAAATAAAATCGGGTCGTGTTGTTCGCAGAAGGTCAAGGGTGTTAACAATTTGTGGTGTGATTTTGGTAGACTTTGTTATCAGTTGACTGAAAGAGAACAGTGCACACAAGTCAAGAAAATCGTTCGGTAACGTGGAGAAAGGGCCCATCAAAATGGGTTTGGATATATGCCAGGCTATGTTTGGAATATTGAAGTCGCCCAGTCGAAATAACGGTAAGAAAGGATAGCGTATTACGACGATGTTGATTGCGTCTTGTAATTCGTTAACAAAGGAGGCAGCGTCAGTAGGAGTACGATAACGTACGCCCATTATGATTTTTTCTTACTTTATTTCGATAATTGCCCGGACTACCTCTAAGCTGGTAGCAATATTAATGTTCTGAGAGCGTAATTGTTTATTAATTGCCAGACCAACGCCACCACCTTGACGCATCGTACGCTCGCAGCGGTAAACTGAAAAGCGATGTGCGGTAGAGAAGATTTCATGGTCTCCCATATGTGAATGCAGCCAAGTTTCCGTGAGCACAATGATATCTGGGTTAAACGTGTCGACTGTGGAAGTGAACGAGTCGCGTTTGTTTTTGATGCTTAGCTTTTCGTACTCTTTATCAGGCATGCAGTTTGCCTTATGAAGTATGTTTAATGAGAACTACGCAGACATAGGCGCTTAGCTTTCTCTCGAAAACGTCGATGCTTTATGTATAGTCGCGCGACAACTGAGCGAGGCGTGTTTGAGTTTTGTGGGGGCTGTCACTTGTTGCCCGTCTGGCATAAGACAGAAGAAAATCAGCATAAGAGTTCCGTGACCCCTCCCCCCCTCACTTTTTTTGTAGGTTGCAATTCATTCTTGCTACCTCTCTACATAGTCCCACTTCGTTCATGAAAAAAAAAAAGCATAATAGGATTCTGATATTACGCAGCGCTCAATCAACGCTTATTGGAAAGTGCGTAACGCGTTGTGTTGACTAATCGTTGTAGTTATAGTGCGGTCGGTGGATTTGTTAAAAAAGAAGATTGTGAAGCAATCGTGCTATTTTGTTTCTGTTATACACATTATGGCTTATTAAATTTGTGTCGTTCTAGATTTATTTTTGAGAATTTGACTGCTTCTTGTAATGCACCAGTTTCTTCGCTTCAGGAGTGGATGACGAATGTAAACAACACCTGAACAGACGGTGTCGATCTGAAGACGATGACCCCAGCACTCGGGAGTTTATCCAGAATTTTGATTTTGGTGGGGGATGTTACCAAAACGCGGAGGGGGGGATGAATACGAAGTGATTGGTTATATCTTTTTTGAGCGAAAGGCATGGGGGGTGGGGGAAGAGCTTCAAGGGGCTTGCGCTCTTTTTACCAAGTTGTTTTATTTAATTAACGCCGAACGATTTTTTTTCGACAACTGGCGACGGAAAAGCTGCTAATTAGCAGAAGTACACCAATTAAGGTTTTAAGCTTACGGAACACTGAGCGGTGGCTGGCACCGTCCTTGCTCATAATGCCTTTTCGAGGCACTTAACGGCCTCGTAGGTTTATGCAAGACACCTAAATCTGAACGTTCTCTTGAGCAGGCAAGGCGTAGAATCAAAACGAGACTGCTCCCACGAGACGACAGAAACGCCAATTAACAGCGCCGCAATACGAGCGATTGCCGTTGGAGGTTGCCACCGCTGTAGGGCTCACGGGTGCTATAGTGACACCGGTGTCGGGACAAGAAATCTAGTTGTGTTGATAGCGTCGAATAAGGCAGCTCCAGTGCAACGGAGCGTGTATGGCCAAACATAGGTACACTCGTGACCACAGTGAAATGCCTCGAGATGTCCATTAACCATGACTATAGTACGGCGTGCAACTGTGAGCGCCGGCAGTTGCACAGATGAAAACACACGGACGTGTCTCGCGTTTACCGCAGCGTTAAGGTTTTTCCGCTCCCTGCAGGTCACAGTGTAGCCCTGTCGTCTTCGCGCTATGGTCTGCGCCCTGAACAACAAAATTGGGCCTCAAAATTAGGGCCACATAGCATCCACCTCCGGAAAGAGTGCAGATTTCTTAAAGCGATTGCCACAGTGCATGGGGTCGGCGCAATTTTTTTTCAAGATAAGTGTCTCTAAGAGGGGAGGGAAGGAAGGTCCGGAATAAATTTTTAGGGGAGGGGGGTGTCGGGATCCTCCAGGAGGGGGGGGGGGGGGCGATGTTAAGGGTATGTTGGGGGGGGGGGGGAGAGGGGTAGGTGCATTAATTCCTGCCCGCACCAAAGGCCCCAAGATAGCGGCTGAGAAGTCTGGTGGCAAAGCGGGTGGCAAAGGTAAAGGAGAAAAAGAAAGGAAGAGACAGGCGGTGACAAAGAGTGAGCTACAACAGCCGACAATCTCAAGGCCTCAATGTTCAGTAAAGGAAAAAAAACCATGAGCCATTCCTCTCTGTGAAGGTGGTTGACAAACGTAGCTGCTTAGCACACGACATGGAGGTGACACATATGAGCCATTGATGATTACAGTTTTGGACGTGCTGTTCTGGATGCTGTATGCGTGATTAGGAAGAATTTAAGCACTGGTCGCTTCACTTTGTTGAGTGCTTGTAGCCTCTGCCTTACGGGGCCACGCGCCATATCATTTTTTGCTTACTTACGAGAGCATGAACGCTTACGGGGGTAGAGACATTGATGATGATAGCTTTTGTTAACGGAGAACAAAAATGGACGGAATTCAAAGCCACTGGAAAGGCAACAAGTTACTAATAATAAAAACAGGTTATTTTTATTGTACTAATCACACAAGATGGCAAACTTGCAAAGCAGTTATTCACGCATTGCAGGTCGGGAGACGAAGCAGGCAGCAGGAAAACCGAGCTTGGCAAATTCTTGCAGCACAACTGCCTGAATGAGAGAGTTCGCTGGGGCTGCTTGGTCAATGGTGGGGTCATGTGGGCGTGGATGGAACAGCGCAGGACTTGTAGCCTCGCGGCGAACAATACGGGTGACGCGCTCATTTAAGGGTGGTGAAGCGGTAAGGTCGATGCAAGACGACGTCGCAGCCGTGTTAGGGAGCTGGGAGAACTGTGGAATGACGCGGCGGCTTTTGGCGAGCTCAAAGCGGCGGCATTCCTTGGCAATGACGTCGATGGTGGACACATTGTTGAAGACCATCCAGGTGAACGCGTCGTCCGCGATCCCCTTAAGTACGTGGCTGACTTTGTCAACCTCGGCCATTTTGTCGTCGACTTCCCGGCAAAGAGCGAGCACGTCTTGTATGTACGAGACATACGATTCAGTAGAAGACTGAACGGTAGCAAGCTCTTTTCTAGCAGCCAGCTGCAGACCGGTGAGATCGGTGGTGGTGGTGGTGGGGGGGGGGGGGGGGTATTTCCAAAGAGGTCGGTGAGCTTCTTCCTGAAGGCATCCCAGCTAGAGATTTCGTCCTCGTGTGTCCGGAACCAGACACGAAGAGTTCCGTCCAAGTAGAATAGGACATTCACTAGCATAATGGTAAGGTCCCAGCGGTTCTTTTGGCTAACACGCTCGTACAGGGTGAGCCAGTCCTCAACGTCGACATTATCTTGGCCTGAAAATATGCCATGATCGCGGGGGCTGGTAACCGTAACGTACGTGGTTGGCGGGGTCGCAGGAGTAGAAGCAGACCAGGCATCCCCGGGAGCCGTTGCGGAAAGCAGGACGGTGCGGCCGCTGCGGAACTCCGTGGCGAAGACGGGGAATGGCACCCTCCACGAAAATGTTACGTGAACGAAGTAATAAGAACTGGAGACTATTTACAAAGTGTATTCACAAAGGATTATGCAGCGCTAGCTAGTTCAGCCGACAGCTCGAGTGCCAGAGAGCGTTCGACGTCTTCGTCGGGGCGCCCGCGTGCATCGGCCACAAGAAACACGCAGTATGCATGTATCAATATGACCACACATATTTCTTTATCCATTGGTGCTACTCAGGTTAATTTACTATAATACAGTACTTATTAAACGTACAAAAAGAATTTTACATTCCTGACGTCGACTAAGGCTGATCGAACAAGCAACATATTGCGGGTGGCAAATGCTGAAGCTGTCACAGCTGTCTTATCGGCGGGAGCACACGATGTTTTCGCTTACTACAAAACAATGAACACCGGCACATCAATCAACCTCACATCAAAAACCATTTCGCCGACAAAAAAAAATAATATAATAAAACAGAGTAGAGAAAAACCAGAGTGCAGCGGGCAAATCGCATCTGCTAGTATTTACTCTGTTTTGAATACACTTTTCTAGAGCCGCATAGTCAGAACAATCCTACAAGCAACACATCGAAATGGGCGAGTTGGTAAGTTAACATTCCTGACGTATATGTGCAGTGCGACACAGACGTATCGTTCATTCTTTATCACGCGTCTGCGTCGTGCTGCACATATACACAAAAAATTGCACAAGTGAACAACCTCTCATGCCAGGCGTACACATTTCAGCGTGTACATGAGTGTTACTAGAGATAAATCCTGCTTTAGTGTAAACAAGCCGAACTCACCTCTGCAAACGAGTCGAACGCATTTCGCATATCCGGGTCTCTTTCGGAGCCGGCCGGTCTTGTCCGTCCGCACGGCACCGCGTAAAAAGCTTTGCCACTTTCCGTGCGGTTTGTGCAGTTTGCTGCGCTGCGCCCCGTCATACTGGAATACAAGTGTCAAACTGATATATGTCGTATCACTTCACTAAAGTCATTAACTTAATATCGTCGAATATCATGCCTGCAACCCGGAGCCGATTGGTGCAACGCACGGTCGACGGTCCGCTGATTGCAATTTCGATAGCACTGACGGAAACGAGTCGCCGCCGCGCCCGTAAAGTTGGCTTCGCAGCGGCGCAGTTGAACATTTGATGCCATTTTGCACCACGTGATAGCGCTCGGCGAATAGCAGTGCGAGCGGCGCCGGAAAAGTTACGCGCAACTCTGCTCCCTGCGGGAGCATATACCGGAACACTAATGGCACAATACTATGGTAATGATGGTGGTGATTTAATGGCATTTTCTTTGAAATGGGACGGTGAAAAACGGTCAGCTAGCCTGCTTGAATTAATCAGGTACGTCATTCAGGTTTTTCTTTAGAGCAAGATTTATACATGTCCATAATCTTTTCCTTCCTCAAGACTTCTCTATCTACCTTGCATCGCTACCTATGCAGTTGCTACATGGCGTGACACCTGGTGTAACAATATGCAGCTGCAGTGCAATTGGCGCCCGTATAGACGCTACGCGGCGCGAATCTCCCATTGCAAGACGAGTGGCATGGTACGATGCTAATGATGATGATGATTTATTGGCATCCCCTTTGAAACGTAATGGTGACATAGTCACTTAACCAGCTTGGTTTAAACAGCTATAGAATGTGTATTTTTTCTTAGCATTATTGCATACATCTTCTTAAACTTCTTTTTCCTCCTCAAACCTTCTTTACCTGCCTTGTACCGCTACATGTGTCTCTGTGACTTGGCGTTATACCTGGTGTAATAATATGCGAGTGCAATTCGAAACGTCCGCGTGTCGACGCTACGCAGGGCGCATGCCACATCGCGTGTTTCTTCGCGCGCTAGGACGCGTTTATAGGGCATTTTCCCGCTGCATGCTAGCAAGCGCTGCCGTGGCTCAGTGGTAGAGCAGCTGGCTCCCACGCAGCGGTCCCGGGTTGGACTCCAGCAGAAACTCGGTCCTTTTTATAATTTCCGGCGATAGCTGCTCCGGACAACGGAGCATCGTCAGACAATATGGCTGTTGTGATGAGCCCATAAGAGATTACGCTGTAAAACGTACGGTTATGTCGCAGACTGCCGGTGCTACAAAGACGATAGTTGCATCCGCATGACTTTTACACATATGTTTAGTCATGAAGGCTGTGCATCAAGACGCAAGAAAGAAGATTGTTCACGATGTATGAGTATACATGTGTACCACGCGTACAACTGCATATTGAGACTGCAGCGAGAGATTGGGCTAATATACGGTGCAGAAGAACCAGTCCACCCAGATCCATGCACAGATCTATAACGTGAAAATAACATTTTTCTAAGGCTACGGAACTTGCTAATCACGCATCGACATATTCTCGTTGTTGTTGTTGTTCCTACTGTTATTGTTCTGTTTCTAAATTAACGGCACGACCCAGTAGCAAAGGTTGACTAGAATGTTGCGCAACGTTATAAAAGAAACCACTCCAAAGTTTACCAAGTCAAGAAAGAAAGCAAGAAAACTTAAGCCACTCATCACCGGTTTCTTTTTTCTTTATGCCATGTCTACGCCCGCTTAGTGATTATGTGAACCACCTTCTTCAGAAATTAAACCAGCACAATTTGTCGACTTTTACCTTCCTATAAGCACGTAAGTGCTGCGATGCGCCAGCTTGACGCTGGCCGCTTGCTTGCAATAATCTAAACACCTCGGCATTTTACTCTTGTGCGCCCGAACCACCTAATTCCAAGTATTATTAGGATAACAGTATTAGCGGTGGTATTAGTATTAGCATCTCAACAGCAGCGCAGTTCTCCTTTATTCTCAAAACCATTCAGCTGTGCCGGTTGCGAATAATCACTTACGAGAGCTCAAAGCCTTTAACTAAGAGTTAACGAACCATGTAGTTAGTGAGCAACGCAGTTTACAGACGTTAGCGAGTATCTAAAAGCAAATTTAAATAATGCGTCAGAGAGATATCGAACGCGCAGGTATGGTTGCTCAGTGCTCCAACATACTGCGGGCTTGACTAGCGTTCTGAGTCTGAACGCTGTTAAAACTGGGGACGTTGTTTATTCGCGGCGCAGGTAAATTATATTTACAGAGTAGTATGTCATATGGGCAAAGCGAAATAAGCGCAGGAAAAAAAAAATATGAGTCGAATATTTTGTGTAATCGTAGAGTGTACTTAAAGCTTTCGTTGTAAAAACAGCTCTATCAGACAAGTTTTCACTTCTACATCCATACGGTTATTTCCTTTAAGAGTGTGCGAAATGACGAACGCAATACTGATGTATATAGCGCGCTAATAACGTGCCGCTCGTCAAACGAGGTAGGTCTTTTAACCGGGCAGCTTTGATTTCGCCGAATGCCATTTTTGCGGGGCGAACATTGAATTTAGATTAGGCCACGTTCAGTAATACGTCACCTGCGCTGCACTAACTCGATCAAGTTTAGTCGATGTGGGTCGGCACTGAGTGCATTACATCGCAACTGTTTTCTGATCATCATGCATACAGCGTTGCTATAAAAAAATGCCTCGATTTCTATTGTTCTTGCTTTCCTTAACAGTCTAATTGGTATTTGCAGTCTTTTCATTATACGCAACAGAATTACATTAATACTACGCAAACAACGTATTTTCTATTAATGCGAACAGTTGAAACTTGTAGACACGCGTACTGCATCCTAACGTAACCTGAATGGCGCTCACTGAAGAACTCTCTTCAGGAAAGAAACAAAAGCAAGATTTACAAAGTTATTCAGGATCATAAAACGTTATTAGCGAGTTTTGAAGAGTGGATGTCAGTTACTTTTCTTGGATGTTGTCCCAAGATGGAATTGTCAGTTGAGGGTATCATACGTGAGAGAGATATGTTCATATCCCTTATACAAATTTCTAGCAAGATTTTTTAGACTGTATTTAGACTATTGTTACTAGAACCTTCCAACAGTCAATTGAATTCCTACCAACTGTCATTATACATCCTTACAACGCTCTAGTAATACCCTAGAAACAATTAGCCACCGACTCCTAATAGAAACGTGTTCATAGGATGTCTTTAAACTTCCTACCAATTTCATATGAACATTTGTCTTTATACTCCCTAGTAACATTCTTTTAAAAAAAGAATGTTCATATATCTTCTGCAAACTTCCTACAAACCACCTATTAACATTCTTCCAATTGAAGAATGTTTGTAAACATTCTGTCAACTTCGTACCAATTCCCTATTAACAGGCCTTCTTTATACACCATATTAACATTCTTCCAATTGTGGAATGTTTGCAAACGTTCTGCCAGCTTCCTAGCAATCACCTATTAACATTTGTCTTCACACATCCTAGTAACATCCTGTCAACAATTGGCCATCGTGCTTTAATTGAAGCATGTTCATAGATGGTCTGTAAACATTCTAGTAACCATCAACCAACCCAAGTCTTCAGGCTATGTAGTAAGATTGTGGCAATATTTTACTTACATTTGCTTACGTACTTGCTACTGACGTTTTACCGGCCCCCTAGTAACATTTGTCAGTATGTGCGAACATGTTGGTAAAAGGCAGTATGCAAACTAGAACGTGCATGTACATGGAAAACAGATGCAAGTTTGCACTAAAAGAAATTCATTCACACAAAAATATTTACACACAGTTATGTGAAAAGTAATAGAGAAATTAAGAAAAATAATAAATAAATAATGACTTAGTTGATTACGGCATGGCAGCTGTCACATAATGCCTAGCAAGCATCGATGATAATGTATTTTTGACATTCAAAGCTGGTGTCTCCGAGAATGTTTGCCAAGTGAACCCTGCACAAAAACAAGATGGTTAGTGTTAACGTCATCTTCAGGTTAGCACATCATATATATAGAACAGCTTTTTAACAAGGTTCACATAAATGCTAAAATCGTAGCCGTCATCCCTGTTTACTTGCAGAGGAAATGGAAAGAATTGGGCACATTTTGAAATGCATATCCTTTGCTACGTTGTGTTTACTACGCGTTAGTAAAATTAGGAAAGTGTGCACGGTCGTTTCCGCAGAAAAGGAAACAGCCTAAAACTATCGTTATAGCCCTCAAAGTTGTGGCCTGGATAATTTCAGTTTCCCAAATTGTTTTCTTAACCAATTATCTGCACAAATAATTTACTCACTTACATATAATGAAATCACGAAGCATTACTACATGAACGAAAGGGAATTTCCAGTGCCACACGCTAAGCTCCATAGAGCTCAAGCAGTGACTCTGAGATTGTTACAGACAAGAATTTATCCGAGTCCAATCTTTATTAACAAGCTATACCCAGAAAGAGAGGTATCAATCAATTGCGAGAACTGTAATGGCATTATTACTGGGAATCATATGCTTTGGCAGTGTCCTGTGTCCTTCACAGATTATGACAGGGAAAGGGACTGGTGCCGACGAGTCCTTCGCAGCGGAGTTCTTTTAGATCAAGTACAGTTCGTACAGAAAGCCCACGATACGGCGGTAAGGTTAAACCTTACTGTCCCGACGGGGAAGCCGTCTGCGCCAACCTAAGGGTTGACATTCAGGACGTGAATAAAGTTCATCATACCATACCATACTCAAAAAGTCAATTACATGTTTTATTCATGGTGAAGCTTGTTGCGCGCACAATAGACACAGACGCAGAGAAAGTGGACACTCGAGCGCTTACTCACAACTACTTATTTTTGGAAAGACACAGAAAGTAAAAGCGCCAGCTAGCTGCACCGAGCATGTGCAAAACGAGTCATGCATATTTATATAAACAGATTACAAAGCTTGAAGCAGTATTCAAGGATACAAATTTTTTGTCAGTGATAGCAACCAATGGCTGACTGATGCATTTTTAAGCACGCCTTATTATATGGAACGCTTGTGTAATTACATGAGTTGGTTTATTTTTACTCGAAAACAAAATATCAGTGTCCAAAAATACCGGTTCACTATGACATAGGTTGCAGTGGTTAGACAAGTGCGAATGATTTTCTTTCACATTCGCACTTGTCTACCCAGTGCAACCTATGTAATTGTAAACCAGTTCACTGCAAGTTATGTCATTGTGAACAGTGAAATATGCGCTCAATATTTCGCTACCTCTCATCCTGTACAGCCAGAGTGGGAAAGAGCAAAGAATGAGTTCATGATAAGACAATACGGACCACACATAAAATCATCGCGACCGCTGTGAAAACGTAATGTTTGTACATATCGTGTTTATAGCAACTTCAAGTTCAAGTATGTAAGAAAATCGTTTTTGAAACATTTCTCGTCATTACAGTTAGCGCTGTAATAAATCTGCCAAAATGCGGCATAAGAAACTGAAATCAAAATGACATCAAAATAATATGTTTATGAAAAATGATGGAAAAGTACATACCTTTTATTACAATTTGGAGACAGACAAGCTTCGGCGCAGTTCTGTCTTGAGGAACAGCTGTTCGCTACTTGTGCAGTGTGTAGTTTAAAACACGGACAGTGCCAATATTAAATCACTATCACTTCACACGACACTGCATCGCTGATCGCAGAAAAGTTGCAGAAACGTTCACGTCATGGAACGAAGAAAGCGCCGTGGGCTTCGCAAGCACGTTGCTGGGTTGGCTTGCATCGATGAATCAGACACAATACAGCATAAGCATAAACAGCAGCAAAAATAGCTAGACTGCTGCTACAATATGCGACCGAACACCTACATCGCTCCGACCGTACCACGCCAGCGTCACAAAGGAACTCATGGCCTCCCTCTTTGCCTCGACTCGGACCACTGTCAAATTTTTTGCGCATACACGAGAGAGACATGTGACATTCTTTCCATCCACCCACTTCGCCTAGACCACCGCGGAACTAAAGCCCCTTACGAGCAATAAAAGCAGCGCTAAACAACAGGACGAGTAGAGGGACACAGACAACAGCGCTGACTAACAACATGCATGAAGGCGGCCCTCATCAGGTCTTGTGACCACCAAGTGGATGCAAGCTTCGAAAAGCAAGTAGCCGGACTGAAGCTCGCAGGTTTCCCGGTACCGCTTTTAACCAGCATCGCTGAAAGCCTCGCTACAAGCCTTAAAAGAAAGCAATCGGCAGCTGCTCAATCTGAGAATCGCTCACGGCAAATGGTTGCGGTTATCCCATATGTGCACCAGGTTGCGCATAATCTCAAAAAGACTGTCAGCAGGGCAGGCGTTAGGTTGCTGTTCACTGCCAGAAATAAGTTAGGTAGCTGTGCCATCAAGTCAATCGGGTGACCGAGAACAACAAAAAAGTTGTAAAAAGGAGCACAGACAGACGTTTGTTGGTGACTGTTTTGACTGTGTGGTGTGTAAGACTTCCCTTTCATGCAAGCGTTTTTATATTGGCCAAACGGGCCGGTGCATCATTGACCGCATGCGCGAGCACTCAAAGTTCAAAAAACGAGCTAAACATAGCCAGTTATCACTGCATTGCAATGAATGCAGCTGCAAGCAGTCTTTTAAAGATGTGACCTACTTGTCAAAATGCCGCGATGACCGCGCACATCTTATTTCCGAAGCTTTCCACATTCATGTTAGCGGCGAAGCATGTGTAAGCCTTCCCTATATTTCTCTCCTTCCGAAGGAGATTGCCTTCCTATCGCATTAATTGCAATTCCCCCCCTGCGCATACCCAATTCTGTTGATACTGTGGTTTGAGATAACGGCGGAGTATATATATGCTGACTGAAAGAATAAAGACACTTTGGTTGTTAGTCACCGCTGTTTGTGTCCCTCTGCTCCTCCTGTTTAGCGCTCTTTTTATTGCTCGTAATCATGAACCAACCAGCCCATATGCGTACTCTTCTAAAGCCTCTCCTTACGCCGAACCATGCACCCCCCCCCCCCCCCTACCCCGCGAGGTTTGACTGACACCTAGACATTCATCGCCTCTAGGTGACAGTTGTGGCGGGCCTTTGTGTGCGCACCCCTTTCTGGGAACGTCTTTTAGAGGGAGGAATGTACCTTATGGCCGAGGTTGAAAAAGAACCTGACCAAACCGCGGGCCCAATTTTGCTGAGCACTTAGGGGCTGTTAGTTTTATCTTTCGAGACAATTATTGTTCTGAAAAGAGACTTTTTTCTCCGAATGCAATAAAAATAGAACAATAAAATCATATAGGGTAAATTATATGGTTATTCTATTTTGCGCAAGAACATCCTTTAGCACTTGCCGCTTTCAAAGAAAAAAATTTGCTTCATGGCGCCCAGCGCCAAATAATGTCGTCTATTGTATTAGTATTTTTTATAGTTAAATAGCTGTCCAAAGCATGGCGGCTATGACGTTACCGGTTTTCAGACTCCCGAAGCACGGCGAAAGTATGGCCTTTGATATCCTGGCTCTTGGTATCCGGAATGCCATAATTACGGATGTCGTAAGGGCACCGCAACACCTTGTGGGAGCTCAGAATTTTGTCGCCTTGTTATGAAGCGAAAGCATTGAATATTATGAGTGCATCATTATCCGTTTTCGATCTGTTTTCTCACACAGCAAGCTACCGTTGCCGTAAAGCAGAGCAGTTGACATAGTTACTTTGCCTTCACTTTGATGCGACGTCCTATTAGTTTCCTTTAATATGCAGAAGCCGTCTGTAGGAGGCAGGGACGAAAGCGTGCGAATGGGGACGCGAATAAAGCTACATATTTTTATACAGTAAAGATAATTTAATTTTTTTTTTCACAGAAAGGTGACAGCTTTTCTTTCTATTCGATATGTGCGTTTGCTCAGATCAACACTCGCTCTCACTCAGCAGCAGCTGTATTTTGCAGCCTTTTGGATATTTGAGCGGCAACGTTCCATCGCCGCGTTACCCTGAGTTTCAGCTTTGTTTCATTTTTTTAACAGATATCGTGAGACGTTCCAGCTTAGGGCGTACTATTTATATCGCCCTATTTATAACGCCCTAATTAAAGTTAGGCGGGCGGATGAGATTAAGAAGTTTGCAGGGACAACATGGCCACAATTAGCACATGACCGGGGTAATTGGAGAAGTATGGGAGAGGCCTTTGCCCTGCAGTGGACGCAACCAAGTTGATGATGATAATGATGATGATGTGCAACCTTCTGTGGCGTGCTACAGCTTACTAGAAGGGAAACTTGGGCGAGTTGGTGGTAATTCATCTTTCGAAAAGTAACAGCGCTACACAGACAAGGACACAGGCAAAGAACACGACACTGTAGACAGTGTCGTGTTCTTCTCTGCCCGTGTCCTTGTCTGTGTAGCGCTGCTACTTTTCGAAACATGTGCTACGGCTACGGAAGCAAGATAATGCTCGCTCGCTCACACACGCGCATACACACAAACACACATACACCGCTCTCTCCCTCACACACACACAGACGCACAGATAACACACGAGTTCGCACCCATACACATGTCCCGATCATCCTCTTGAACAATTTGAAGCAGACGCTATCCATGTAATATGGAGTGGCATAATACTACGCTACAATATTACGCGACCTAACACAGTGCCGGGAACATCACGTAGCGGCTGATATTGCCCGTGCCGTTTCCTTACATTATGTGCAATCAGAACTTTTTCTAAGCAGGCATCGGCTTTCGTTCTTAAAAGCCATGGTTTATGTTGACGCAGCTGACGAAAAACGCCTTTGTGCTGAGTAAGTGCAGATACCTGAGACCATTGCAAGGCTTTGTGTATCAATAACAATAACAATATTAAAAGGAGAAAGGCAAGAGCTAAAGCACTCTTGCAGGAAGTAGAGCAGCAAAACCAACTGGCAGCTATAGTTGATGCTGCCTAGCTGAAAAATAAAAAAGCATACACAGCCATTGTACCAAATGATCAAGGGAAGGTGCAAGACACTATCACTATTTTTACCAAGAACCCCATGGTGGCGGAACAAGCGCCATTTGCACTAGCCATCAGGAGTAATAAGTAGCCCTGCATTTACAGTGATTCTAAATCCGCTATAAAGTGTTTTGATAAAGACTACGTAGCTGGAGTTGCAGCTAAACTTTTTGAAAACATTGGTGTTATGAGAACTGAAATCCGATGCTATTCTGCGCATATGGGGAACGTGGATGAGACTCGGGTAAACCTCAACGAGGTTGCTGATGACTTGGCACGAGGACTTGCTGACTGTGGCAGTCACAACCGAGCCATTCACCATCAAGCCAGGGAATCTAGAGGTCATTTAATAACTTACAATGGCATTACCGAACATTACTATTTAGGACGCAGGCAGTACCCATTGCCACATTCAAAACTGAACAGGGCTCAGGCAGTCTCACTGCGCTTATTCCAAACAGGTACATATCCCAGGCCGTACCACATTAATAAAATATATCCAGAGAGGGCGATTAAGATGGACTGCAACGATTGTAATGGCATCACTGGAATCAGACATTTGCTGGCGGATGTCCCGCGACTCTTCCCAACTTCGTTGAAGAATGGACAAAGTGGGAAGAAAGGATTCGAAGCCCATTGTTTCAAGACCAACTAAGGGCCGGCCGTCCAGACGGCCCATGATGTCGCTGAAGGGCTTGGCCTAACAGTGGCAACGTGGGAGCGACCCGCCTTGGCTTAAAAGGTTGAGCCACCGGAGCTCATTTTAATAAAAGTTTTCACACACACACACACAGACACACACACACACACACACACACACACACACACACACACACACACACACACACACACACACACACACACGCACACACACACACACACACACACACACACACACGCACGCACGCGCACACACACACACACACACACACACACACACACACACACACACACACACACACACACACACACACACACACACACACACGCACACTCTGCGACGTTTATGTACCATTTCCTTTTTTCTTTCTCCATTGCAGTCACGTTGCCCTACGTATCATAATTATTTATTCATAAAACTTGCTACCTCAAACAAAATGTCTGACCCAAATTGATCCACGTAGGTGTTGGACCGATATCGGAGAGAAGACTACTAGAACACATCACACGAAGCATACGCACTGGTGAAATGGGCTATATAAGAATGGGCGTTTTTGTAAATAACATTGCGTCTACAATTTGGCTTTAGAACGCGTGCAAACGAAACGCACTTCAGTGGACGGGAAACTAATGAGAAAACGGAAGAAGAAACGAGGAGAGGAGAAGGACATTAAGAAATATGAACGAACTGGACAGACGCTTACCAGGGAGTTTTACAGTGTACAGATTGTTTAACAGAGTGTCGCGAACGACCGTGGCTGTGCACATAGCCATTCTCTTGTTAGAGCGCGTTATGTTGCACTCGCTCATTTTGCAGTGGCTGCGATCTATCTATACAGCCATTAAGCGTAGTAGCTTCGGCCTTTTTTCCTTTATCTATCAGTCAACACAGCTTCGACCACTGACCGATCAGACTAAGCGTTGTTGCAAATGGGTTGCAAGCCCCAAGGGTAGCGTTGGCCTGGCGGCCTGGGGCACAGCTGGAAGCATCCGAAGGTCCTGGCAAAGGATGAGTCGACTGCTAACAGAAGAACTTGTTTATTCTAGCATTGCAAAAGAGCGGGCGGTCAGGTCGACCGAGGTGGAGAAACGGGAGACCACGTTACTCGACTGAATAAATCGAAGCTTCTCTCTTGGCGTCCGGGGGCAGCTGCTTTTATACTCTCGGAGTCGAGGGCAAGAAGGAACGGCCCGGAAGAGGCGCACGTGACGGCGGCGCACGGACACGTTGTGACAAGAAGTGACGTATCCGCCGGGCCGGCGCCGGTCAGACCTCCTCGCTTCACAGTTGGGGAGCTCCTCTCCCCGGCTGCCGCGCCTTGACAAGCGTGGGCACCAACATGCACACACACACACGCACACACACGAAGACACGTGGCATTGAAACATGCCTGGACGCGCTTGGCAGGAGGCGCTGGGGCAGCGCTGAACTGGCCAAAATGTCCGCCGCTGTGAACGAAGCCCCGGCGTCCGTTGCATCCGCGCCGGCTATACCGCACGTCGGAGGCGAAACGTAACAGCGTGCCATCTTTCGTATACATACGGAGCTATTGTCAGACTGCAGTGCAATTGGTTGCCGCAGCCTGGCCGACGCCTTTCACTGCACTGCATTAGTGCCGAATCAAGCAACGTATCAACGAAACACGCTGTCTCAGAGCTGCCAAGCAATGAATTCTGATTTCTTAATGTGCAGCTATTATGGGAATTTGTGGACGTGTAAGGATCGAGAGTTCGGCGGCAACTCGTAAGCGATGAGCCTCTGTTTTTCTTTTTTCGCTAGCGAAAAGAGACACTGCTTCCTTGGGGTCACCATAGTCGACAAATACCGGCATCCCTCGCGAATACTTCTCTGTTTGTATGTATATATCGACTTCACATTCAGCGAAGAGGTTGAACAGTCCTGAAAAAAAAAAAAATTGTCGCACATTCTCCTTTCCCGCCTATTATTTCCATCTAATCTCATCATCCCTCCCCCTTTCTGCCTCTATAGATGCTGTCGCACACTCTAGCGGAGCACGTTGCTTGCAGCATATTTTTTCTCGTTTTGTACAGTATGTTTTTAAATCACACATGGAATGATGCTGAAGCCAAATCGATGGCGCCGTATGCCATTCTGTGAAGTTAATGAAGACGTGTTTTACGCGCAAGTGCACACGCCTCGTCGGTGAAATCGGCTCGATTATGCGTGTGGCCGCGAAGTAATCGAGCGCCGGAGGAGGGAGGCGCCTGCACGTGGAGAAGAGAATCGCGCGCCTGGGAAAGTTCGGGGGAGCGCGCTCTGGGGCGCCTGCATGGGGTAGTTCACGCTCACGCGCCCGCAGCTGCAACCTGCTCGCATGCACCGAGCGCGTCCGTTGTAGCCACGCAGGCGCGTTTAAAAGAGCGGCTTGCGTCGCGAATGCGTCGAGGTGCAGCCAGAGACAGTGGCCGCGACTTGAATATTTCCGCGCTCCGGCGCAACCACGACAGTCCGCGCACGGTCCGCTTGCTTTCCCATATTTGACATATTGAGAAATAAATCGGAAGCGGGCGGGTAAAAGTGTTTTCAATCATAGCTCCTCGATGCTTCTTCCTATTCCAAATTGATATGCGGAGAAAAAGAAAAATGGTTACGCACAAGAATGGATGTCGAAGGTACCAAGCCATGTTCTCGACAAGAGTTAATTCCGCTCCTGTTTTTTGTCTCCCTTTGTCTTGCCCCCTCGCACGTGGTAAAAGCGTCCAGGAGGAAAGATTGTAGGCTCAAGATCAACACTAGCGTCTTCGCCCTTTTCGGCACGGAGACTTGAACGACGAATATATCTCTATTATCAATATTACCGTTTTTTGTTCTTATCTCCACCCCTCCGTCACTCCCCCTTCCTTCCTTTTCTCTCTTTCGTGCTTTTTTCAGCGTTTACTTTAGCGTCAAGTGGCCTCCATGTATAAGCGCAATTTGTCGCGCCGGTTTATAAGCTTGAAGAACGAGCTTACGATATGGTGCTGGTGCTTCGCGCAGCTCCAACCACAACAAAAAACAAACACACAAAACAACAGAAAATACACGGTGAATGCGTGATCGTCATCTCGCTTCCTGTCGATCCTGTTGAAATGTCATTCCCCTGTTTCGAAGCTATAGATGGGATTGCCTTGCTGCAAATGCTTTGGTCAAGCGCAAAGACTCGTAATTTTTGTATCTGACAACGCAGAATTTGTGAGTCTGCGATGAACTGATGTCATACATGTGGTGCGCGCGTTAGGTTATGTGTCGTCTCATTCTCATACTTTTCACGCTGTCCTCACACCTTGACTGCATCACTAACATTGGGTGTATTGCCTAGTTTGATATCCTGCACTACAAACTCATCAAAGGTTCTTGTTCATTTAAATTTCAAAAAGCCCACGCGGCTTATGGCTGGTGGTATGCCTGTGCGACCCACCACAT
This sequence comes from Dermacentor andersoni, assembly GCF_023375885.2. Classification (NCBI taxonomy): domain Eukaryota; kingdom Metazoa; phylum Arthropoda; class Arachnida; order Ixodida; family Ixodidae; genus Dermacentor; species Dermacentor andersoni. The sequence continues at coordinate 29,724,390 of NC_092815.1, forward strand.
ATGTATGTGTGTGCTGCATTGATTGCTATGACCTATTTCCTGAGCAGACATATGCGCACCAACATGTGTGGAGGCACACACATTGGTGCCTGACGTGCCCCTTCTAAAGACCTTTCTAAACAGTGCATTCATTCAAGTGCACGCTGCAGACGAAATTCTACGGCATTGTTAGAATAGCGCACAAACGCATTTCCTTTCTCAATGGCAAAAACTTTGAAAAATCAACGACTGTTACACGTGAAAAGCGACTTCGTGCTGTCCGGGATAAACTAGCTGCACAGGATTCGTGACCGGGAAAGGCATGTCACAAAAAATTCACGTTCAAGAGACAGCTGGCTGAACAAGTGGAACGTTCATTTCATTGACGTCGGAGGAAACAGAGCTATAGAGTGATGTAACTTTCGCTGACAAGGAGCAGTAGAGCTTTCCAGAAGTTGATCTTGAAGAAGCCCCAATGTAGGTTAAAGAACACAATTTCCTGTACGATTGTGCTTCTACGATGGTTCAGGAAAAGTACAGTCGTCTTTTTTAAGCGTGAAGTCAGGAGCACTGATGACATGGATATAGTTATTAAGATCACGAAAAGAAGCGTATAAACGTCGATATTATTCTTTTCTGCCCGTCTGGGTGCAGTCCGCAAGAACATTGTGCCAAAGATGCCAGAGCCAGAAGAGGAAACCAAACCAAAAAATTTTGAGGGCGCTTAAGCGTCGCCTTTAAAAGTGGAACGAGATAGCTTTCAAAGATCCCCGACTGCTTCTCACGCTTCCAGGCAACTGGAGCGTATGTAACCGTAATGTTTACCGGGAAACGTTCACCGCGAACGCTATGCACAAATGGGGGCTTTTTGGTAGAAACGCGGCCTTTTGCGTGGGCCGCGATGCCACGGAGGCGAGCGCCAGCTGGAGGTATTGCAAGGAACAGGGCGCCCCGCTCCGTGGCCCCCGAGACACCCGCGCGCCGGAGCGCACAAATGGCGGACGCCGCGACCGGTCCGTGAATTGTAGAAACGCTGGAAAAGGGGTTTCTATGAGTTTTTGCGTAACAGAATTATGATTTATCGTATAGTCAAATTACAATCTGAGCGCTATCATGTCTGTAGGTTGTGTGTAAGTCGTATTTTACGATTTTTAAACAATTATTTTGGCTGTCAGCGCCAAGCGCAATCATTCACGTAACCCAAAAGAAGAGCGCTCTCTCCGTGAGTTCGTTTCTCTTCTTTCTGTGTTACGTGAATCATCGCACTTTCTACTATCTAGTATGCCCCATAAAAACTCGCATAATCTTTAACATTAGTAATATTTATAGCTATATGTAATGCACAGCGTCCCTCCAACGTGATGTCCCAAGAAAATTGTAACGTGCGACAGCTAAGACACGAAGGGCGAGGTAAAAAATGGCGCGTGAGACAGTGGTCAGCATGCCGGGGAAAGAAAAAGTGACAAGCCAGTCGCAGGCTGCCGCTTTTAGATCATTCGAAAATGCGAAAGCCAAGAAAAATTGCGTCTTCCCAAGATAAATACAGGTGCAAAAGACTATCTCTTGCTCGTGCAATATGCACGCATAGCTGCGCAAGCAATGGAAGCAAGAGCAAAATGAAACGAGACCGTGAGTACCCTCGCAGATGTGTTGAATATTCTTTCCAGGTGAATCAACGTGGGTGGCTAGCCGAAGCAAACGGTTAGAGCAAGATAGGCGGACACTGCGTTGCTTCTGAAACCATTAAATAAAAAGGAACATGGCAAAGAACAAACCTTTTCTACTCTGGAAGTTCAGGATCAGCTCTTGGAAGAAGAGAGAGATTAAGTACGCCAAGTAAGCCAATAAAAAGGATGACCTCAAGAAAAATAGAAAATAATACAGCTACAGTCGGGAGCGGCTAGCTAACGATGGCTCCGCTTCTGATTGGCCAGCCGGCGCAGTACCCGGCTTGCCGAAGCGGCGAAAACGGAAACCGCGCAGTTTCCTAAACTCATTTTGCCTCCCTTGCCGTTCAATCTTCGTCTCGTGTTTTCGCGAGAGTACTGGCCTCCTTTCGAGCGCCCCATTTTTATTTCCCCCCTATCCTTGTCGTTCAATTTTGTTGAACACTGTCCGGCCCTCCTGGTAAGCCTTTAATGCTATCTCGTTTTAAATTTCTTTAATTGCTTTGTGGAAAGAAACGAGCTATGGCGTTGCGCAGGAACCCGTCTCAGCCTGCCAACGACGTGGAATAGCGACCGAGGGAACCTGCACTGATGCGACGGCGAAGGAACGCCCTGGTTGGGAAACGCACTGAGCCGGCTGAGCATTGCATGGAAGTGGATGGGCCTTGGCATGCAGGGCGTTTACGTAAACCAGAAGATCTCAGCTGCGATAAACAGTGCGGAAATTGCTCGGTGCAAGATTGATGCTGCAACACGTGGCGATGCCCGCACTGAAAATACTTCTGGAATGACTCTTGAGGCTATAGATATACCGTGCCGCTTTTAAGTTACTTCGCAGAACGTTTTTGGAAAAACCGGCCCCAAGTCGATCCCGCGCTCGAAAAAGGAAAAAAAGCCAAGAAATAACAATATTGCATTGTAGGTTTGGCGGGGCTAGTGTGCTATTCAACTTATGCTACTATATAGAATACCATGAAAAACGTTTTGTGGAAACTGCAGGAACTTCAAAGAGCATACATGGATGAAGAAAATTTGCAGCAGATCCTACGAGTTGAAATATATATACAGCGAAGCTTTGTTTAGGTTCACGAAGAGTTGAACCACGCACGCACGCACGAATGAACGAAGGCGACCTATACGCACAAATTATACCGAGAATCGTTACGCGGAGTTTCTGACTACCAGCGAGTACAACGGACGCCTTGAATGCATCATGGTTTCAGAGGCAGCATGCGCATACGTATGTTGCGCAATTCGAATCCATTTTATCCGCAAGAAGCATTTACTTCCTCATTACCGCGCAGCCGCGGATGCACGAAGGTGAGCTTTCTGGTTCTTTTTTTTTCTTTCCACACGGCTGGCACCGCCATTGCCGCAGATGCGCGGAGGCGAGCGCCGTCTGGTGGTGCTGCAAGTAACCAAGCGGCGCGCGCACGCCGTGCTGCGCTGTGATTGGCTCGGTGATTCGGCAAGGGTACAGCCAGGCCGCAGCGCCCGCATTCACGAAACCCGGCGAGGTTCGCAGAGAAAAGCCTCGTTTCTTTAAAAAAATACCGGCATTACGAAAGATACTCGCTGCCGATTCCATTGGCGAACGTGTCCCTCAGCCACCATGGTTGACCTTACAAAGAAATCGGCGCTTTTATTCGGTGTTCTGTATAGCTTCAGGCTTGCCGAGGGGTTGCCAAGTGCTAGTATACAAAACCCGCACTGGCTTTGCCCTTACGCCGTATACGTTGTTGCACGTTGGCAGGCACACAAACAAAAGAAGAGCAATCGAGAAAATGGCAGTGATGATCCTATTCCTGACGTTGTATTTGATGCCCTTCGTGGAAGACAACAGCGAGGCCAAGCATACGGCACTTGCCATGGGATTGGCCGGCATTTCATAGTAGCCACCAAAAATACGCGGGCACAATACGGATGCTGGACGAATGGACAACTCCGCACGTAGAGATCTGTGAGCACCTCCCAGTGCTCTCCTAGTCCACGAGACTTCAATAATGCGCATGATTTGATCCCGTATGGCCGGTTCCCCTCCCCTTTTTCCTCCCGAAATTTTTACAGTGAAGCTATCTATGGCTAGGACCTGGCAGATCGCGTCCGCGCGTAGACCAACAATATTTTATACGTGGACCTATCCCGAAGGCAGTGAAATGCCGAGCCGACCTGCGGCGGAGGTGCAGTTCGCCATTAAGGGGCCCACATACACAGCTTTGCTGGTCACCCTTCTTCACAGAGTGGAAGGGCACTGGGTTTTTATTATGTTTCTATAACCCCCACCTTCATTCACTATTATTTCCTTATTATTATTATTAGTTACTTATTTATGCTATTTATGCTCCGGCAAGACCCTTCCCTAGTTAAGCTAATTTGCCATCCTGCCAATAAAGGATTCATTCATTCATTCATTCATTCATTCATTCATTCATTCATTCATTAAAACGAGTGCACTCACAAGACACGACGTACTAGACCTTGTAGACATAAAGAAAGACATTCAACTTGTAGAAACATGCTGCAGCGTCACAGCGCGATGAAATACACGCTGCGAATTTCGAAGATCAAGCGTCCCTTCTTTCTTCATAGTCCGTTAGAAGATGCGCGCGCTCACTTTTCATGAATTGGCACTCTACGATACGCCTAGAGCGCCAAGAGTCTCAAGCGCTGACTTGCACAAGTTTATGCCACCTTTTTCAGACATGCGTTCGTGATCTAAAGATGAAATCGCTCTCTTGGGCATCAGCAAACAACCCGTTAATCGACATTAGAGGCCAGATACGTATGAAAAAGTGCTTGAAACTCGGCAAGAAAACTTCGATAAAAAAAAATCGAGCTTTTGTGCAGGGGGTTCACGGTTCGAAACTCATCATCTGACATCTGTATTTATTTACTTTATTTTGAGCGGCAACTAGTGACATCTAGTGCCCGAAGTTGGCCCCCATAAACACACAAACCGCAAAGTCAGGTGAGGAGCCAAAGAAAACTATCGCTTTAAAACGGAAAGTCAGTTCGGCTTGTCCGGCTAAAACATCTTTGTTTAGCTCATTCAGAAACAATGAAAAAAGAAGTTGAAAGAAACATCACGAGAAGGACGGTTCACAGAGTGGGGCAAAAGACAAATTATGTTTTGTGTTTCACGCTCGTTCTTTCAAGATGTGAGTACTGTACGAACTTATGGATACTGTATGGGTTGGCTCAGTCTGACCCGCTCGACAAAGTGCATGTAAAAGATTGTCGGTCGGGTCAGCGGCTCCAAACCAGTGACGAAGAGCCACAGAAGTTTTGTTGGCGCGCACTGTTTTCTCGCTTCGACGCACGCTGGAACTGGGACTTCGTCACGCCAGCAACGAGTTCACGTAGGCGCCGTCATGTCGGGGCCGTCTCTGCCTATCTTCTGACTAAAATCGCTCGGCCGCGGTTTCACGTATGCGAAGCCACTGGCTGTGTTTCACTACTCCGGCTCTCTGACTCGATTGTATTGCGCGCAGGTCGTCACGTGCTCAAGTGTTTGGAATCAGGCACCCAGCAGTCCGCAAAAGCTGCATATATGAAATGTGTTAGCATGTATATCTACTATTTTTGTGATTCCCAGTAAGCTCGACGCTTTCCTGAACGCGCTAAATTACGCGCGTGGCAGTCGTCCGCAAAAGCTATTTACTTCAACTGCCGTCGTATTCGGGTCTCAGAAGAAAAAAAAAGCAAAAAAGTCTCGTCTGTCTCAGTCACATCCCGTTGTTCAGCGTTGTTACTCGTTTCCCTCAGAAAAAAAAAAAAAAAATACCGAAGGGCGATTACGAAGAAGATGCGGACTGCCTGTGCGAACGCCCAGAAAAGTGAAGTTTAGTGCTGCTGGCAACGATCTTGGAGGCAATGTATCAACCAAGCAGTTTGCTACAAAATTATTAGAGGGAACTTAATAGAGCGACCGTTCAGTAGCCATGGAACGGTTGGTAGCACATGAATTTGTCTAATCGTGGTGCTTTTAGCTTTCGGACGTTCCTGCGAAAGTATTTATTATGCTCCATCTTTCTGAATTTCCAAGCAATCGTACTTCTTTAAATGCATGAAGGCAATATACCTCTGCGCACATAGACAAGCATTGCGAATAATTGCTTTTCTAACGCATTTTTTGCATAATACGGTCAATTTGCAAAGTCGCAAAGCCGCTTGAATACAGAAGGCTGTAGTTTAGGCAAATCCACGTACTGCACACGTGTCTCATGTTGTCTGAACTGTAATACTGGGCCTCTTCGAATATGCGGTTCTAAACCCTCCGAAAACCAGCCGCCGCTTCCGGTCTGACTAGCTCTGACAGAAAGGTATGTCACAGACACGTGACCGTGCTGCGGGTACTACTTGCAGCTGCCATTGACGCCATCTCTACAGTTCCCTCTTGTCATTTTGTAGGTCTTTACTTCAGATTGAAAAAAGAAAGAAAAGTGACGGACTACGGCTGTAAAAAGAAAAGAAAGTGACGAATATTAAGTCCGCACTTCCGATGGCACCTACTCAAAGGGATGGAGGCACTAAGATAATGGTTCACTGGCTATTGTGGAGCACGGTGGCCACAAATTACAGCGTTTTATTCCGACTATTCTTAACGTTAATTAACGTTATGGTTGTAGCAAACAGCTTGCAACTTTTATTTGCCGGAGTTAAAAACAAAACAAGAACAATGTGCTGGTCGTTTGTCGTCGCCGTCACAATAGGTAGCGTCCAGACCAATATCTCGCGATTTCCGAGCAACAAGATCTGATCTCAGAGGCCATGCTTTTGCGATCTTCATGCGCCAGAAGCGATTGTAAAACCGGAAGCACGTCATAAACGTTGTGCCTTGGACAACATGATTGTCGTCGTCGTCTTGCTGCTGTCATTACACACACGTTCGCGTCACACACACCTTGCCTTGTACAAAAAGGTTCATCCATGTGATAACGCTTTGCATAACCCCGAAAATATGCTGGATAGCACGCTAGCTACTAAACGGCTCGCTTAACATCGATTCCCACACTCCGTGGGATCTGTGTAAGTTTAAATGTCAAGGATTTCGTTGCCTAGTCAGAGCCAATGTCAGAGCAAGGTCACGTACAAGGACGTGCCAATTTTGCCTCCCTCCCCAAAATGCGCGCTGATCCAGGAGACAGTAGAGCTCGAAAAGCCGCCGAACAAGATGCAACAAGAAGCAAACACCGGATATAATCCCAATTAAGGCGGCGCGATTGGCCAGCATTGGACATAACGCAAACAAACAAAGGATATCGGGCGAATCAAGGCTGCTCGATTGGCCGGTGCAATCGAACACTCGACACAGTGCGAATTAAGGGCGGCCCGCGGTGGCAGGTGATGCTCGTGAGCGCAGACGCGAGCTCCAACACCAATACGCTGTCGTTGTCATGCTGTAGTCACCATTCCGTCGTCACTTCATTGCCTTCATGACATGGTCATCCTTATTTCGTTGCATGTCATCGTCATCTTTCCGCCGCTCTTATTCTGTTGCTGGCACTGCGTTGTCGTACCATCGTCACTACGCTTCAAGCCGTTGTTGCAATATGTCGTCATCATTCCATTGTCGTCATTCCATTCAATCAAGCTACTTCTGTAGCTTTCAGCCCAAAATGACCATTCGTTGTTCTTACTGAAAAAAAAAAAAAAAAAAAAAAACATTGAACAAATTCGGCGTCATGCCGTCGTGGTCGACCCATGGTCGTTATTTGGTCGTGGCGTCACGTCGATGTCTTCATGATCCTACTTTCGTCACACAGTCGTCATACCATTGCCGTCGCGCCAGCGTGGTCACATTCTCTGCACACATTTGCGTCGTCTATAGCTTTCGTAAATGCTTCACATGACATAGATAATCATCAAGGATTGTTTCTGCCTTAATTTCCTATTTGTTTTAGTCCATATCTTGCTCATTTCGCAGCTATATTGGCCGTCACAAGGCTCTGAATGGCAGAAAGGTCAACCTATTCGGAAGTGTTCTACTTTTTTCTAAGGTAGGCCTAACGTAGTCGGTACTATCTTAAGCGACAACCAGTAAGTCTTGCCAACGTCTTGCTTCGCGTCAAACAGCAGCAGATGTATTTGCCCTGCTGTTTGAGACAATATGAAATTATGTGCACTCAGCGTACGCCATGTGCTTCTCTCAGCAAAATTTTTTGTTCATCGCATCCACTTTGTTTAGTCGCCGTCGCTGTAAGAAAAAAGAAAAGGAACCACTAAACGTAACAAAATAATAGAGTTACCTGACACTCCACTTGTACATATACGGCTTTTAAAGGAGGTTTTGAAGCACCGCGGATTTAGTTGTAGTAAAAACGTCTTTGTTGATGGAATGTCCTCAACGCCTTCGAGGGTATGAGGTAAAAATATCGCCAGCTTCATCTGTTCGCAGCACTTTTAGAAACAATGAGGTATGACAGGGCTAACTGTTTGGTGGGCGGACAGAGTTAATAGATTGGGTGCAAAGTGTTTCTACGAAAAATACTTTTAGCAAGGCTTAACCGCTTTAAACTGCAATGTGGGGTTTTTGACAATACGTAATATCTATGAAATATATGCAACAGCCACATTGTCTCGAAGGTCAGCGTCATGTTGCCTGAAAATAATATACAAATACGGACCATAAAGAATGTGTGCAAGTATGAAAGTGTGTTCAAGTTCAGGTACTAACTGTCCAAATATGAAAAAAAGTAAATTGCTGCATGATTTACTCCTTACCTTAGCAGACGTGGACGTGCAAAATGATAGGTAATCGGATTCCATTTCGGCACTTTGGTTCGCTCTTAAATTCCCCCCCCAAAAAAGCCATGTGTTCTATTTTTATGATTTGTTTGCTGATCAGTTTCAATAGCCGCCTCAATGTGGGATGTAAAGTCGCGAAATACCGGCGTATCATTGGCGAGAACTCAACATTAACAGTGAAATCTGCCATTGGTGTACGATGGCAGGTTCTCAGTTCAAGGAGAAAAATCCACTTCAGTTTTATCATATTATCGCATGAGGTCCATAATATACGGTGCGCCCCACGAAGGCAGCGTGCAAACGCGCCTGTGCTTCATTTACACAATTTTCTTGAATAATCTTTGCGAGCTGCGAAGTTTAGGCTGGTAAAGAACGAGAACGATACGTAATTGTCAAGGTATCTACATGCAAACAGTTACGACAACAAACTGGCGATCACCAAGAGACTGTGTCCGATTATTTTTATTTAGGGACAGCCGCGATACCTTTAGAAAACGACCTACCTTCTATATATTCTTTTTTTTGCCCTAGTTCATTTTGTTTCTTGAAAAATGCTTTCGCCCTCTCGGCACTGCGGCCTTATAGTAGCTGCTGCATGGTGTATTCATCCGTCCATTGCGCTACGTCGACGATGATGGCCATCGTCGTTATCAGGCCACCATATCAGCTTTTACCCAAGCCATGGATATGGCGAAGAAAATTACTGCACTCACCACCAATGCTATGCCAGTGATTTTAACTCATGCTTTAGAATCCCTCAAAGTTTAGCAAGTTGGTAGGGGATCGGCAGTTGGTAGGAGCCAGTGGAGCCCTGGACTGAGGGCCCCACCCAGACCTGCCATAATTCCAATTAATTGCGCATTGCAGTTTTTTCCTCCTCCTTCCAACTGCACATTGCCGCAAGCGCATGAGGTTGTGGTACGGCAAGGCGTGCAAGGGTGGTCGACGTTTTCGTTGTCCTTTTCGTTCTACTTGCGTGTCTACTGTGTCTGCACGCCTGCCTTTCCGTGGCAAAAACTCATGCCCTTGCGGCAATGTACAATTGGGAGCTAGATAAATCTGACGCGGGTACAATTTTGGGACAGCTGGCAACTTATGGCCAAACACGCACAGTGGGGGAAGGCACAGAAATAAAGACACACACGGCGCTGTGTGTGCCTTTCTTTCTGTGTCATCCGCACTGTGTTCGTTTTGGCAAGGATGTGTAATAACTATTACGCTGTGGCGGATCTTAGCCGTTTGGTAAACTGTGCAGATTTTTGCGTGCCGCACAAACTCTGCTGAATCGTGGCGTATCTTCACGCACGTCAAAAGTCATAACAGGCAATAGTGTATATAGCGAAGGATGACGACGATGAAGAAGTTGTTCTTGAGAATCTAGTTTCTCTCTACTTCTAACCATACGGAAAACCGCCTGCTTCTTGGCCAATCCCCCATAGTGGATGCGCGCCACTGTTGAGGACACAAGACAAGACAAGACAAGACAAGACAAGACAAGACGGCGGCCTTCGTTATGAAAGCCTGCTACAGATTTAGTAAGCGTGTTCGGAGTTTGCCAAATCACAGATGGTTACCGGTATTTTTTTTCTGGCCAGTCCGTATTTAAAGCTTGTTAATGTAGCCTCTTTGGTGAAGCAGCTTTCGGCATCAATTTTCTGAAATGAGCTTCAACGTTTATCAAACGACTATATTTCGACAACACGCCCTTCTGAGGCTGTCTTGATTTCTTCCTTTTATTTTGCTGACCATTGACAAGCTATAGATTCTTGTGCTGCTGAGTGTCTAAGTACTACAAAACATATTGCACTTCAATAGCAAGTCCTTGTCAAGCACTTATCGTTTCTACCATTTTCATTCAGTCAGGCAATAACGAGGTACCGTTTTTCATGCAAGTGAACGCAGGTAAGGTCTTCAGAATCGCACCCTTTAAGGGCAACTTCGTGTCCGTCCGGAGCTTTTCCGAGAAACACGACGACCACGATGATGCAGTCCGGCGGCAAGGCGGCCTAACAGGTCATCTGTTGTCCATACCCTTCACGATCGACGTGCTCGACGGGTCCTTTTCTTTCCCTACAAAAGCCGCTGCGCCACATTGTTGGGGCGAGGTACGGGTTCACCGATTGCCGCTCGGCTCACTGTCCCCAGATCGGTCGTTTGAAACGAACTCCCAGGACGTGCAGGCGAGGCTCATACGACGGTTACTTCCCGCGCAATTCGTTCTTGTTCGTCCTCTCTTTTATGGGCGACCATTTTCACGTAATTCGCCCCCATTTACTGGCGCTTTATCGCGCGTTCCTTTGGGTTTTCTTTTCAACAATGGGCGAGCTCTTATAAACGTTTGTGCCCACTCCGAATTCTTTGTTTTTGACTTGTGGGAAAGCGACATGTGTGACCTTACATCAGGCGGAGGGAAAGAGAGAAAGAGAGTGAGAGAGAAAATAACACAAATAATGCACGCTTCTCTTGTCTGGTGTCAACCTTTTGTTTTCTCTCCGTGTTTTATTTGGTCTTCCCGCAGCATCCCATTTGCAACATGAGCTATTTCACAGAGGACAGCGTCTGTGGACACTTTTGAGCTTTCGGGCCGCACAATTTAAGCTGGCACGCGCTAATGCATTAAAGTAATCTCGCCCGCTGGAAGCACGAGCTGTTTTTAAAACGTCGTTTCTCGCGGTAATAATGCCGTTACCAATTTTATACGCTATGCTATTAATTTTATGGCGCAAACGCACTTAGTATACAGACACTGTAAGAGGCTACTCAGTTCTCCGGCCGACCACGTCTTTTAAGAACTACATAACGAAAATAGAGGGTTGCAAAAGAAACAACAACAACAAAGATCGAGCACTTAGGAACATGTAGAGTTAAGGTCATTTTCTCTGACCTTGAACGTTGCAATTGTGGCGAGGCCAACCGCGTGTGTAAATGGTGGCAGACACAAAGGCGTTTTCCAAGCAACTGCTCAAGCGGAAGTTGAAGAAGGCGCCTCGGCAGTGCACAGAGGAGAAAGGAAACGATTGAGATTTAAGGCGCAGGAAATCAAGTGCGATTAAGGGACTGCCGAAATGTAGCGAAAGAAGGAGGAATGTGACAAAAAGCGGACCAATTTGCAGCGCTAAGACGGAGCAGTACGCGCTAAGGAAACGAAAGGCACGACGCGTGTCGGACAGAAGGAGGAAAAGAAAGAATCGAATGCAGCCGTGCAAACGAAGTCAGAGTGAACGAGAATGAGCGCAAAAGGAAACACGTTGAACTTGCAGAGCCAGTGGTAGAATCGGGACCGCCTTTGTATCGGAGCAATGAAATTTCTTTTCCCAGTGCATCCAGACGCCGCGCAGAAGTAACGGCGAGCATCTTTAGCGATTCCTTTCGCAAACTAAAGTAATTGGTTTCCAGCGAGAAGCTATGCAAGCCACTCAGCGCGCTCGCACATTCTGTTGCGTCCCCCGGGAAGCCAGCGAGGGAGGTGCAGAAGACTCCTGGGAGTGTGAATCTGGATTCAAGCTTCGCGAACGAATCATCATCATCATCATCAGCCTGATTACGCCCACTGCAGGGCAAAGGCCTCTCCCATACTTCTCCAACTACCCCGGTCATGTACTAATTGTGGCCATGTTGACCCTCCAAACTTCCTAATCTCATCTGCCCACCTAACTTTCTGTCGCCCCCTGCTACGCTTCCCTTCCCTCGGAATCCAGTCCGTAACCCTTAATGACCATCGGTTATCTTCCCTCCTCATTACATGTCCTGCCCATGCCCATTTCTTTTTCTTGATTTCAACTAAGATGTCATTAACGCGCGTTTGTTCCCTCACCCAATCTGCTCTTTTCTTATCCCTTAACGTTACACCTATCATTTTTCTTTCCATAGCTCGTTGCGTCGTCCTCAATTTAAGTAGAACCCTTTTCGTAAGCCTCCAGGTTTCTGCCCCGTACGTGAGTACTGGTAAGACACAGCTGTTATACACTTTTCTCTTGAGGGATAATGGTGCAGCGGTGGCGTAGAGGTAGAACACCCGCCTCGCGTGCAAGAGGTCCGTGGTTCGAATCCCGGTGCCGGCAATTTTCCACCGGATTAAAAAAAAAAAAAAAAATCCGCGTGTTGATAAAATTGCACAAACAGGCCTGGAGTGTGGCCTGATCCCGGTGACCAGAACCGGTAACGCACTCCCTCACCAGAGCAGGATTGGCCACCTGGTGCAGTACTTGGCCAAAACCTCCTATATGAACGCGAACGAATGAAATCAGATAAAAAAACAGACGCCGGTTATTTGGAAACGGCAACAGGACAGAGTGGTCGCGCCACAAGCATAAAGAGAAACCGGAGGGGCTTCTTGGAGTATTTTTTTAAAATGTGGTAACTTATCCGATCTACAATTCACTTCAAGACATTTTCGTGCTCCGTTAGAAATAGATGGGCAACTGATTCCTCCTTACCCGTCCTCCAATCAAAAATGCACTAGGAAGGGCTGAATGCACGCATATGGGGATGGAAAAGATGGGGGAAGGTTAAGTAGAAGTAAGCAAAATAACGGAAAGAAAGACAAGAGAAAAATACGAACACAATTCATGCATATATGTGCATTCGGTGTCCACGCGTAAGTTAATAATATGTCGCGCCCGCAGGTGCAAGGTGTTCCATGACGCAAGGACGAAAGCCGGAGAGGGGACGCTCTTTGCTCTCTGCGCATACACACGTCGAGCGCGTACACTGCCCCGACGCGTCGGTGGCTCGGCTGCTGCTCGAATGGGCCGGGCTACTTTGCATAAGGGACAAAACGATATTGGCGTCGTAGCAGCGCGACTGTCGACACGTGCCGTCTCGGAGGGAGAAGAAATGTGATCAAGGGCTTGTCACGGCGATCCCCAGACCCTCGTTGTCCAGCCTTCCCTCTATTATCGCCGTTCCGTACTCTTCGAAGGAGAGTAAGATACGAAGCTTGGCCAACATCTACAGGAGCATGGTGAGAACGGTGGTGAGGATGAAAACAGCCGCGATGTAGGGATCCGGGCGGTTAGCCGTCGTCTCCGGGTGTACAGGAGCAGACGTGAGGAGTACGAAGATGAGGAGGAGGAGAGCGGAGCGTCGTAGCAGGAGCGGTGCGATGAGGCGCTCGCCAGAGGACGCCTCGAGGTGTTGCGACTGGAAGATATGGCTGCTCTCTCTCTTTCTTTTCCTTCTCGCCTTCTGTAACGCCCTGCGCGCTGTTTGCGCCTCCGGTGGCCGCTTCTTGAAGGGGGGGATTAGCCCGGGGCACGAAATTGCCGGAGGAGAGCCCAATTTGCAGCGCATCGCACGCAAGCACCTCTTCAAGAAAAGATGTTGGAAGGTGAGAAAAGGACGCGGTGCAGGAAAGAATTGAGTAAGAACGGCGAAGAATGTGGCGGTGCTTCGTGGCGAGCGCCGTGCGGACACAAAGGGAGGCAAGAGGTTTCTGACGCGTGGACGACCATTTTCTCGTACGAGGGGTTCTTCATCGTGCTCCCTCTTCATCCGCTATGTTTTTTTTATTAACTTTGTTTTATTCTCGGCGGACTTTTTCTTTTCCTTGCGAAGAACTCTCTGCCATGTAAGCCCATGCTTCTTTCCCTCTCGCGTGTTGCGCCTTCGTTGTTTTCACAGTGCCGTCGAGATGACCCTTTCTCGGAAAGGTGAACCATGTTTTCGTCCAACGAGATGGAAGCTCTAACGCCGCTTTGATTTGTCGGACATCTCTCATCGAATGGAAAGCCTCGGAACACGTTCAAGGATGAAGCGAATAGAAGAAGACATTGTCCCGGAAGACTATTGCTGTACGGCACACTGATCACGCAGATGCGAGCTGTCGCTCAACCCCCGCTAGTACAGGAACGGCGCTCAGCTGCGTTCCTCGCGAGCGGCGTTCATGAGCGGAAACAGAGAGAGAGAGAGAGAGAGAGAGAGAGAGAGAGAGAGAGAGAGAGAGAGAGAGAGAGAGAGAGACAGAGAGAGACAGAGAAGCTTTAATGATATGCCGGAGATGTTAGCCTGGCTGTTCGCCTGACAGCAGAGTAAGAAAACCTATGGCGGAAACCACATGGACCGTACTTTCGACGTATCATCGGCGTGCCAGCGCTGCGCCCCTCTAAAACCGTGAGATAGTCATGTTCTTGCCACAGCTGAAATTAGTACCACGGAATTCCTGTTAGCAGGAGGAAAGTGCATGACACCTTCTGTGTTGCTGTCCTTCCTTCGATATTCGGAGACGTTCTGCCGCAGTACGGCGTGAACTACCGATGTGTCAGTAAGCATCACACAAAAGAAACTGGCGTATTGGTCGAAGTACTCAGTTGTGCACAATATCACTAAAGAGTTGTCGCACTTCTCGAAGACTACCGTACAACACGACGGTTAGTGACGAGAGAGATAGAGAGAGAGAGAGAGAAAAGGATGCATAGAAAGGCAGGCAAGTTAATAAGAGGTAGTTCCGGTTGGCTACCCTGCACGATGGGAAGGGTTAAAGGGGATAAAGAGAGAAAGAGAGTGGAAGGGGGAGCTAGAGAGAAGGAGAGACGAGCACGAACAAACCGCGTATCCTATAGAGCGCTAGGGGGCGGCGTTCTGAAAGTCTATCGTGAAGGCCCGTAGACCACAGGAACCTTGGTAACGCGAGTAAGGCCTTCAGCGCGGATGTTCTTTGGGAGCCCTGACCTAACGCTTTTAGTTCTGATAGTGTACGATTTCCCAACTGGTCCAGTACTCTTCACATCACTTGTATCTGGGCACCATATCGCGGGCAGACACAGATAATGCGTGCGAGCGTCTCATCGTTGTTGCGCGTGTCGCACGTGGGGCTGTTGGCCATTCCAAACGTTCCTAAGCGTACTTGTGGGCACTAACTGTAGCTTTTTTTGTATTCGCTCCTTTTCTCTTTTCTCTTCCGCAATTGCAGTATAGACAACCGGTCGCGCCGACTTTGGTTAGCAAGGCTTGTTGCTGAGCTAGTTGGTTCATGACTTAAAAACAAAGGTTACGGCGCTATGCCGACAAGGACGAAGTGAGACACAAACGACACATACGGGCGCCAGCTTCCACCTGTTTATTTACCAGAACCAACGCAAATTTATACAAGAAACCAACCTGAAAAGTAATCACAGTAGAGATAGGCAGGGGTGATAGGAATTAACGCTGCTCGTGGGCCAGTGATCCGTACTGAATTATGGCAGGTACGTATGAGCACACGTGCATTACAGGCGTAATCCAAGCATGCAACCAAATATGGCAGCTGCACGTGCTAATCTTAGCGGATATTGCAGGCTATCATTTATGAATGACATTTCTTTGTCACTTATTGCTAGTGACGGCCCGCTAACGCACTTATTTCCTGCTTTCTTTTTATGAAGAAAGACTTTCAGTGCGGTTTTTTGCTTTCCTTAGAAAGGTCGTTTTGTCGAGGAGTGGCACACAACCACAGCGCTTACAGTGGTCTGCCAAGTGACCGCCGATGTTGCTGTTGACCGCCAACCAATGCTCTCTCGCTCGATCGTTGAAGCACCGTCCCGTTTGTCCAATATACACCTTTCCACACATTAGGGGAATATTGTAAACGACATCACTAACACAATCGGCGTAGCATGGGACTTGCTTCTTGGAGCATGTAGCCGGCAGCTTGTTCGCTATCAAAAGGAAAATTTTGGCCAATTTGCATGGGGCGGAAAACACAATGCGCATATCGTATCTGGCTGCGATTTTCTTTATATTGTGGGACAGCTTATGTAGGACAATTACATGTGTATGGACACGCGCGTAATTCCGTACATACATAAGCCGTAAGACGCACGTGCTTTCGCATTAGAACTCTGGGGATTCTTAAAGTGCCCCTTCCCAAGTCTGGCCATCTTGAACTGACAAGCGCAGTGCATACAATGCGCGCTAACCATCGTGCCTGGAAAGTATTACAGTGCTACGCGCCGCGAGAAGAGCTGACATTTCCAACCAAACGCCCTGCACCCTTCTCGCGAGCACCGCGCTCCCAGCTGGAGAGTCGACGTCAATCTCACAAGTGCACCTATTAGTCCGCAGTGCTCTGACGTCAGTCACTAGAGACATGTGACTTTGAATATTATTCAAGGTAACAGCAGTTATTTGATTAATTTGTTCTTCAATAGACAAATTAAGGTTAAGAGGAATAACAAAACCTACAAACCAAATGTCGGAGTGTTCTTGTTTTACTTCGTACCGCAGCAAGGGAGATGTACTTCCGTTTCATTTGCTTGTTCCCATGTCGTGCAGTGGCGCGCACAGAGAACGAAACTATATACTTTTTACCGTGTTCAAGAGCACTATTATGCTCTGGCATACGCTTGCGTCACTCTCAGTTCTCGTGTAGCACTGAGTTATACAGCACAGCCAACATTGAAACGGTGCGCAAAATCGTGCGCTGCGTTAAACGAGACAAACGCAATAGCTCGCACGCGAGACCGTCACCGGAAGTGCGCCGCGCAGCAAGAAAGCGAGAAAAAAAAATGTACTCCAATCCACGCTGCGAAAGTGGTTGAACAGCGAAGCTGTAAACGGCAACTAGCACGATTACCCATTGCGACGTAGCTTGAAATTATTAACATGGCGGCATCCACATTCAGTTTACCTAATTATTATCCCAAGACGTTTCAATGACCTGCGACTTGACTTGCGCACCTGCCGTGTTGGTACGGCATTGCGCTACTAAGCCCGAGGGCGCGCGATCAAATCCCGGCCACGGCGGCTGCATTTCGATGGGGTTGAAATGCAAAAATGCCCGTGTACCGTGCATTGGGTGCACGTTAAAGAATGTCAGGTGGTCAAAATTAATCCGGAGTCGTCCACTATACGGCGTGCCTCATTATAAAACCGTGGTTCTGGCATGTAAGACCCCACAATATAATTTTTGGCTTGCGCCACTACTTCGTGCACCTGCAAAGTGTGGACCAGCGAGAAGAGAAATGCACTTAACCACACTTTCGCCGAGCCTCATATGCTCGCTCCTCTTCAGGAGTCCTCAATATACGTTGCCTTCGCATAGCACTGTCACAACACAAATCAGTTGCTGGGCGGGTTCTTCTTCTATATACAAAAATGTAGTTAGGTCACTCCCAAGGAGGTTAAAGAGAAGTTTTTCTTTAACCTCCTTGGCCACTCCCTGCTTTGTATGCTACAGCTGCTGCTTCCTGGCAACTGCAAGTTATGCAACCGTAATCTTTACCGGGAAACTCTTGCGGCGAATGCTATGCGCGAAGGCGAGCTTTCTGGTGTTTCTTTTTCTATCCTGTGTATGGCCGGCGTTGCCGCTGCAGCGGATGCACGGAGGTGAACACCATCTGCTGGTGCTACGAGGAACTCAGCGGCGCACTCGGTGCTGGATTCCCGAGTTCTGCCTGCGGACATGACAGAGCCATTCGGAGCAGCTGGAGCAATACAGCTTTCGCTGTAAAAAAAAAGTTTGGACACCTTGCCATAATGCAAGAGTTGTCAGTGCGTCGTGTAACATTGATGGCGAAATTTAACCGAGTAGCATCTGGGAACACATATCTTCCTACCAGCAGCATCGGGGAAAAAGCAAGAAGAATAATAACAGTGTCGGTGTCAACTGGCGCTTGGTTGACTGGTTCCTGCGGAGCGTTGGCGTCACCTGCAGATTGTTGGCTTCCCCGCAGCGCAATGGAGCCCGTTTTCACCACGTGACGGCGTTCGGCGAATAGCGGCGCTAGAATCGCTGTAGGCGGTGCGAGTGTCGGGCGGAATACAGAGGCGCAACTCTGGCTGCAGCCTATACAGTGTTAGGGTTGGCGTCTGGCACCACGTGCAGAAAAGGATTACACCCGACCTTCTCTCACCATGCCTCGTCGAAATGAGGCGTGACTGCTCCTGCTACGGTTGGCGTCCCGCACCACGTGCAGAAAGAAATTTCTCTCACGCGACCTTCACACACCTTGCCTCGTCGAAATGAAGTGTGACTTCTTGATTCGCCATGACCATTTCGAGTGTCTGCCGGTCTGGCGGAAGCCCTGCAGTGTTTACAGGCCTCTTTTGTGTGTGTGTGTGCGAATTTAGAGGGACCCTTTCCTCGGACGGTCAAACTCTGCAGGAGAACTTCTACGAACCAGCAACGCGCAAAAGACACGGACAAGCGTCTACAATTCCAGGAGGCGGGACGCCCTCCTCCTTGCAGCAGGCTCGGTATAACCAGAGGATTGGATTGGATTGGAGAAACTTTATTTATGCCTGCAGTTGGGCGCTCGCGCGCCCCGACGAGGGCCTACGTCATCCTCGAAGTTGCCGTTACTCGGCGCGGGTCTCCGCTCGCCGTTGCCGGCTTGCTGGGTCCGTGCCTTTCGAGCGCCTCGAGGACCTGCTGGACGGCCCAGAGCTGATCGTCTCGGTCGTAGCTCTTTGCGGCTGCCTCGAGCCGCGGTGGGAGTGCTCTTGATTTAGCGTCTTCTGGATATTTAATGCAGTCCCACAAGATGTGCGTGTAGTCTGCGGTCTCCCTCCGGCAGACTCTGCACATATCTGTCGGATATGTCTCGGGGTACATGCGATTCATCAGTTTCGGGCTCGGTAGCGATCCGGTCTGGAGCTGTCTCAGCACTACCGCCTCCGCTCGACTCAGTCTCGGGTGCGGGGGTGGAAGAGTCCTGCGAGCCAAGCGGTAGGCCTTCGCGATTTCATTGTAATCCGTCATGCGGTCCTTAGTTCCGAACCACGTCGGACGGTCTGTCGCCGGGGTGCGGTTGGTTAGCGCTCGCGCCGCGGCGTGTGCCGTCTCATTATGGTTCTCATTGCGTTCCGACGCGTCGCCCGCGTGCGCCGGGAACCACTTGAGTCGTACTTTTCGTTCGTCTAGTTTTACCGCTCGCAGTACGCGCTCAGCCTCCCTGCAGATTTGCCCTTTGGCGAAGTTTCGCACCGCCTGTCTTGAGTCACTCAGCACCGTGTGGCATTCTGCGTCGGCGATGGCCAGGGCGATGGCTACCTCCTCCGCTTGTTCCGCTTCGGTGCTTCTCACGCTCGCTGCCATCCTCGTGGCGCCGGTTGACGCCTCTATGACGACCGCTGCGAAGAGAGGAGGGGCCCTCTTTCTGTGCCGGTCACGTGACGTCGACTGAAGCAAGATCCCTCCCACGATTCTAGAGAGCCTATTTAAGGGGCTCCGAAATGTACTTTTGAACACTTCATTCTCTTCTCTTCATCTTTCAACAACCTTTGAATAAACCGTGCAAATTTCGCACTAGAAACCGTCTAGTCCCTGCCCGGTCGCCATGGTCTACCGGATGCTTGCAGCCCGCCGACAACGCCACGCTACCCAATAGTAACGTCGGTCGAGCTTCAATAGGCAGGCGTCGCTACAACTCGGCAGTAGTACGATACGCTACCCTGAAGTACGCAACAACAGTAACTCTTCAAACATATGACGAATAGGCTCATATCTATAGACGCTTATATTACTGCTACAGATGTGCTGGACGACGAAGTGTGTCTCAATTTGACCGGTGCTTCCCGTCTCCTGCAGATTTTCGTTTTTTTTCGGAGTTTAGCTGGGAGACATCGGTCCCTCGCCGGTAGTAATGGAAGTGGACACTGCCCGATCTTCTCCGGGCGGCCTCGCGTTCCGCGGTGCCATCGCAGATGCGCAACAGTGAACTGGGCGATACCGCCACTGACAACGCGGAACTCTACTCCGCCAGCAGAGAAGACTCCGAAGACGGCTCCGAATCCGTGCAAAGCCGAAAGGCCACGCGGAGGAGCCTCAGAACACTTTCGCGTTCAAGTACGTCTACTGTGCAGAACATGAGCTGTCCCCGAGCCCCCGCCATACTCTTCATGCCGGTGATTCCCTCGGACAATCTGTGTCACCTGAATAGGCAAGCTTTCTCTACCTTGCTTTAAAGATTAATGCCAAATTAAATAAACAATATAAGAATTAGCACTCGTAAGAATGTCCTCGCCGTAGATGTCGTGCATTCAACCGCTTTTAATATCTTCCGCACAGTAGCCGATTTGAACGGGATCAGAGTGCGCTTCCACATTCCAGTCGCCAAGTATACAGCAACAGGCGTCACCTACGACGTAGATACTAAAATATCAAATGAAGACTTGCCTATCGTAGTCAACACAGCCACTCCTGATGCTACTATGATTCAAGTTCCTCGGATTGGCTCTTCACGGTGTGTGAAAATAGTCTTTAACCTACACGATACCATATTATGTCAAGGCGGGCTATTTTCGCCGCCCCGTAGTACCGTTCATTCAGAAACATCTGCCGGGTTACAAGTGCGCTTGGCTAGATCACGTAAGAGGTGTTTGTAATAACACGGTAGTATCTGCACGCTGCTCTGAGTCCCACACCATGGAATCCTGCTATGCAACTGTATTTAAGTGCAGAAACTGCAAGAGGAAGCTTTAGCTCGGGCCCAACTCCGACGCGTCCCATTGAAGTACATGTAAAACGCGGTAACGTTTACCCGAGATAACCCCTGGATGGCTTTTAATGAATTTTGTTGCATTTGAGAGAGAAAGTTGAATTATAGTGTCTGTTGAAAGCGGAATTTCGAATTACAGCTTGAATTTTGTTTAAATATTTTGAAAAAATCGAAAGTTCGAAACAGATTGAAGCACGACGTTTACAAACTAATAGCTCTGCATCAAGAAAAGATATCGTGGTTCTGCAAACAGGATTTACTATAACAGTCAAAGCGGACAAATTTGTTTGTCAATTTGTATCTTACGTGAATTGCTTACGTTGTGTACGACGGTTCTGCAAAAGCCGTATTTCCATACTAAATTGTTTGAAATTCATGTGTAACATATAAATTTTGTCCGCTGTAGATGTACTGTTAGATGCAATTCACCGAATTATGATATCGTTTTTCATGGTTGAGTTACAGTGTTAAACTTGATAGTTTCGGTTTCTGAAATTGCGATTTTTGCCAATTTTCAATAATGAATTGACAACCTAAATGAAAAATTCGAAATAAACAGTCACTAGAATTTAAGTTTTTTTTTAAATGCCACAAACCTTTTCAAATGTAGTGCAGTGGTTGCCGAGAAAAAGCGATTCTCCTTCTACATGTATTTAGATCGGAGTACGCGAGCTAAAGCTTCCTTTTAAGGAGGAGGCCGAGCTGCAACGTGTGTGTGTGTGTGTGCGTGTGTGTGTGCGTGTGTGCGTGTGTGCGTGTGTGCGTGTGTGTGTGTGTGTGTTTGTGTGTGTGTGTGTGTGTGTGTGTTGGTACCCACGCTTGTCAAAGAGCGGCAGCCGGGGAGAGGAGCTCCCCAACTGTGAAGCGAGGAGGTCTGACCGGCGCCGGCCCGGCGGATATTTGTCATTTGTCACAACGTGTCCGTGCGCCGCCGTCACGTGCGCCTCTTCCGAGCCATTCCTTCTTGCCCTCGACTCCGAGAGTATAAAAGCAGCTGCCCCCGGACGCCAAGAGAGAAGCTTCGATTTATTCCGTCGAGTAACGTGGTCTCCCGTTTGTCCACTTCGGTCGACCTGACCGGCCGCTCTTTTGCGATGCTAGAATGAACAAGCTGTTCTGTTAGCAGTCGACTCATCCTTTGCCAGGACCTTCGGATGCTTCCAGCTGTGCCCCAGGCCGCCAGGCCAACGCTACCCTTGGGGCTTGCGACCCATTTGCAACACTGTGTACGATATGTTCGAGTAATTTACAAATACTGCTGGTTAAGGAGATGGGACGATAATTAAGCCGAGAAGCACGATCATCTTATTTGAAAATGGGTATTATTTTAGCAATGCGCCAGTCATTAGGAATACAACCAGTTGATAGTGTCTGGGAATATAGAGCGAATCATCATCATCATCATCATCATCATCATCATCATCCTGGTTATGCCCACTGCAGGGCAAAGGCCTCTCCCATACTTCTCCAACTACCTCGGTCATGTACTAATTATGGCCATGTTGTCCCTGCAAACTTCTTAATCTCATCCGCCCACCTAACTTTCTGCAGTCCTCTGCTACGCTTTCCTTCCCTTGGAATCCATTCCGTAACTCTTAATGACCATCGTTTATCTTCCCTCCTCATTACGTGTCCTGCCCATGCCCATTTCTTTTTCTTGATTTCAACTAAGATATCATTAACTCGCGTTTGTTCCCTCACCCAATCTGCTCTTTTCTTATCCCTTAACGTTACTCCTATCATTCTTCTTTCCATAGCTCGTTGCGTCATCCTCAATTTAAGTAGAACTCTTTTCGTAATCCTCCAGGTTTCTACCCCGTACGTGAGTACTGGTAAGACACAGCTGTTATAAACTTTTCTCTTGAGGGATAATGGCAACCTGCGGTTCATGATCTGAGAATACCTGCCAAACGCACCCCAGCCCGTTCTTATTCTTCTGATTTTTTTCAGTCTCATGATCCGGATCCGCAGTTACTACCTGTCCTAAGTAGATGTATTCCCTTACCACTTCCAGTGCCTCACTACCTATTGTAAACTGCTGTTCCCTTCCGAGACTATTAAACATTACTTTAGTTTTCTGCTGATTAATTTTTAGACCCACCCTTCGGCTTGGCCTCTCCAGGTCAGTGAGCATGCATTGCAGTTGGTCCCCGGAGTATCTAAGCAAGGCAATATCATCAGCGAATCGCAAGTTACTAAGGTATTCTCCATTAACTCTTATCCCCAATTCTTCCCAATCCAGGTCTCTGAATACCTCCTGTAAACACGCTATGAATAGCATCGGAGAGATCGTATCTCCCTGCTTGACACCTTTCTTTATTGGGATTTTGTTGCTTTCTTTATGGAGGACTACGGTGGCTGTGGAGCCGCTATAGATATCTTTCAGTATTTTTACATACGGCTCGTCTACACCCTGATTCCGCAGTGCCTCCATGACTGCTGAGGTCTCGACTGAATCAAACGCTTTCTCGTAATCAATGAAAGCTATATATAAAGGTTGGTTATATTCCGCACATTTTTCTATCACCTGATTGATAGTGTGAATATGGTCTATTGTTGAGTAGCCTTTACGGAATCCTGCCTGGTCCTTTGGTTGACGGAAGTCTAAGGTGTTCCTGATTCTATTTGTAATTACCTTAGTAAATGCTTTGTAGGCAACGGACAGTAAACTGATCGGTCTATAATTTTTCAAGTCTTTGGCGTCCCCTTTCTTATGGATTAGGATTATATTAGCGTTTTTCCAAGATCGCGGTACGCTCGAAGTCCTGAGGCATTGCGTATACAGGGTGGCCAGTTTCTCTAGAACAATCTGCCCACCATCCTTCAACAAATCTGCTGTTACCTGGTCCTCCCCAGCTGCCTTCCCCCTTTGCATGGCTCCCAAGGCTTTCTTTAGTTATTCCGGTGTTACCTGTGGGATTTCGAATTCCTCTAGACTATTCTCTCTTCCATTATCGTCGTGGGTGCCACTGGTACTGTATAAATCTCTATAGAACTCCTCAGCCACTTGAACTATCTCATCCATATTAGTAAAGATATTGCCGGCTTTGTCTCTTAACGCATACATCTGATTCTTGCCAATTCCTAGTTTCTTCTTCACTGCTTTTAGGCTTCCTCCGTTCCTGAGAGCATGTTCAATTCTATCCATATTATACTTCCTTATGTCAGCTGTCTTACGCTTGTTGATTAACTTCGAAAGTTCTGGCAGTTCTATTCTAGCTGTAGGGTTAGAGGCTTTCATACATTGGCGTTTCTTGATCAGATCTTTCGTCTGCTGCGATAGCTTACTGGTATCCTGTTTAACGGAGTTACCACCGACTTCTATTGCACACTCCTTAATGACGCCCACAAGATTGTCGTTCATTGCTTCAACACTAAGGTCCTCTTCCTGAGTCAAAGCCGAATACCTGTTCTGTAGCTTGATCTGGAATTCCTCTATTTTCCCTCTTACCACTAACTCAGAGCGGTTAACATAGAACAAATGCTACGCGATGTATTCTTTAAAATATTATTATTGAAACCTAGATGGTCGGCACTAGATGACGTTTTAAGATTGGTTAGTAGAGATAAAACAACAGCTTCACTGATGACTACCTCATGCATTGTGATTCCCACTAATGTCTTTAATCTTGGCAATGAGTAAACGTTTTCATGACTGAAAATCGTTACAAACGTATCATTAAGAAGTTGAGCGCAATCTGAATCGTTGATAGGAACACCATAGGAATCAGTAAGACTGATGTCAGCGCGAATTTTAGGGTTCACAACGCGCCAAAAGTGACGAGTATTATTTTTTAGCATGGATGGTAAATCATGAGAAAAAATGTTATGGCGAGTAGATTTTAGCAATGCCTTATAAGCCTTCTCAAACGATGTGTGTTTATCATGGGCGCTCGCTAGACCAGTCAGCTTTGCCTGCTTGTACAGTCTCTTCTTTTTGTTATTAGGCCGCCGAAGCTTGTTGGTAAACCAAGGAGAACTGCTTTTGGAAGAAATGAATAACATAGGAACGTAGGTGTCAAAGAGTGAACTGAAGGTGGCTTTAAAGAGGATCCAGTTCTGTTCAATGAAACATGAATGAAAATTATGCAGAAATTGATCTGAAAATGTTGTTAATTCATTGTTAATTGCGTCGAAATTGGCTTTACCGTAACATCTTATTTTCTTTTTGGTACTTATTATTTTGCTCACGCAAAATGCTTCATGAGTTATGTCGGAAAATATATCAGGATTGTGACTTCTAAGTGTGGTATATTGGCAGAAGTTTCAGTGGATCGTGTTGGTTGACTAATAAGTTGGGTTAATGAAAAGTGAAAACAAGTGCTGAGAAAGGTATGTGCAGCCGCATCCGTGACCAATACGGAGAGCGTCGACCAATCGATATTTGAAAAATTGAAATCGCCAAATGTGATAATTACCGACCTTTGAAGAAGCGCGCACACCTCGCTCAACATTCGTTGATACTCATCGGAAAACGTGCCAGGCAGGTCAGGTGGACGGTAAAAAACGCTAATGATCACACCAAATGCAGCACCCTTCAAGGAAATCCAAGTACATTCAAGAAAAGAATCGATAATGAAAGGTGCGGCAATGAATTCTTCCTTTATCGCGATGAGCACACCGCCCCCTCTACGCTGTTGCCTATCACACCGAAAAAACTTGAAAGTGGATTCACTCGTAAAGATGCTGTTATCGTGTATGGTTTCGTTATGCCAGGTCTCGGTAAGTAACACTAAAGAAACCTGGAATGAAACTATAAGCGATGAGAGTGTAATACCATTAGCGACAACATTTCTAGCATTGGTGTATAAAAAGAGAAATTTATTATCATTGCTACAGTGCAATTTTACGGGTGAGCTAATAGTGAACCTGAGCTTAATGAAACATAGGAGCCTGGCTTTCATTGGTGTTCCACTCGTAAAAGTCATTGTTCAAATGCAGTTTGTTGAAAAAAAGACGTACTCGATCTCCGTCTTTCTTCATAGTTCGCGAGAACTGGAGAAGCTTCCGTCGCTTTTCGCGAACTGCTTCCGAGTAATCTCGCGAGATGCTCAAGTTAGTGTTTTTCAACTGATGGCCGCGGCTCAGAACCAGTTCAACTTCCTTGTCATTGAAAAATTTGGCTATAGCAGGCCGCTTCTTCTCAGACGAAAAGCGACCCACACGATGTGCTCTCAAGATTGACGTCACGGTAAGCCCAAGTTCTTCGGTACAGAAATTACTTACGAGTCGTTCTGACTCTTCCCAAATTTCAGACTTCGCCGAATCTGTTAAGCCATGAAAGAGAACGTTATACCACCTAGGGCGATTTTCCAGGTTGTCAATTTTTTTCCTGTACGAGACCGTTTTCCTACGAGACCGTTAACGGTATCGTCGGAAAACGGTCTCGTACAGGATTGTCACTGCTCGCGATGGACTGAGCGCATGGGGCCGCTGCAAATTTTTGCTCTAGATCGAGGACACGCTTTGTCAGTTTTTCTAAATCATTCGTTAACTCTACGTGCATTTGAAGCACCTTGAAGTACTGAATTACTAGCTTCAAAAAGCAAGATAGAGCCAGCCACAAGGTCTAGCTTTTCCTCTTGAGCCTTGGTCATGGGTCCGGTGTTAAGCTCTACATCACCACCTAGCGAAAGCTGACGACAGTCAAAGCTTTCAAACGAAAAGCGAGGTGCTCTCGCTGCCATTCCATCTTCACAGAGTGGAATGGTTGTCATTTTTTGCGTTGCGAGTCTGGCGTCGTTGCTCGTTCAGAGGAGACCGTGCTCGCGATTGTCGGTTCCGTTCAGCATCGCGGGAACGTTCTTCGTCGGTGGTCGTTTTGCGCCGGCGCCGTTTACATTCTCGTTGCTGTTCCCTCCGGCGCTCCTCGTACGCATGTTGTTCTTCAGGTGTACGGATTATACGTGTCCGCCCCATCGATAACGCAGTTGTCTTTAGCGCCGATACTTTTTCTGCTTATATAAGGTTATACCCTTGACGTCACGCTATTGTCCACGGCGGGCGTTCTAATCTGTTCCTCATTTTAACATCTGCGCTACCGCACTGCACTCGTATGGGTTTGTTAGGAATCGCTAAGTCCGTTTCTGTGGCCGGACACCGAAAAAACTACGGAAGGTTAGTCGTATACAGCTTTCGATGTAAAATACGTCGTCGCATGGAGAAATAAGGCAAGAAACAATGGAAATCTTTCTGTAACTCTTTCGACCCCCACAAAGCACTCTCTCGTGTATGGCGAACTCTCCAGGGCCTTGGCTCTGCTCAGCAACGCCACAGCTTTAAGGAACTCGCTGTCCACCAAGGCTGTCGAGAAGTAGATGTTGGAGAAGACTTTTGTGAGGCGATTACAAGTGACAGAGTAGTACGAATGGATGGCGAAGTGTACAAACTTTCCTTCATGCAAGAGTCAGAAATGGAAGAGCCTTTCGCCAAGGAATTGGGGGCTGCTCTAGCTATTTGGAGACGTTCCTTTTCACCCGGGCCCGGCAATATAGTGTACGCTGCTCTACGCCACCTTAACCATGAAAAAGATACATCCTGCTGCGTCATCTCAACGTTTAACAGAGTGACGGTGTTCTCTTTGAGGAGAAGCGTAGCCTTCTAGCCCCAATCCTAAACTAAGGAAAGTTTACCCTTGAACTAACATCACATTGGCCGTTAGCCATATTGGCAAGCCGATGGAAAGGATGATCCTCACGCGCTTCGATTGGTTTATTCAACATTACAATGTTTACCCAGACGCGATGAAAGGCTTTCGTCGTGGTCATTCGTTGTTCGACAACGTCATTGATCTTATGTCTTTGACTCAACAATAAAACTAATCCAAATGTCTCTCTGTAGCGCTATCTTTAGACGTGGGGGGCGCCTATGATAATGTTTCTCATCAAGCCATCCTGACGATTTCGTGGCTGCTGAAATCGGAGGCCGCACTTTTCGGTGGATTTGGAGCTACCTGACCCGAAGGAGCTTTTTTGTAGACACGGAAGATGGTCAACCAACCGACCGCTGCACCAGCCGTGGAGTTCCACAAAGTGGTGTTTTGAGCACAGTTATGTTCAACCTAGTTCTGATTATGCTTGCGGAATCCCTGCCACAGACGGTCAGTTTGTCGATTTACGCAGATGACATTTGGATCTGGGCGTCAGGAGTAACTCGCCCGCAGGTTCGCCAAAATTACAAGAGACTGCAACACGGACGTCTGGTTATCTTCAGAGACAAGGCCTCGGCGTCTCAACAGCAAAATGCGCATTAGTCGCCTTGGTGCGAAAATCTATGATTGTATATCCGGTGTCTATTAATGGCCAGCCTATCTCGCACAAAGAACTTATCGGTTTTTAGGGATTATTGTCAACCGCAACCTCCACTGGAGCTCCAATGCATCCTACCTAAGGAAGAGACTCCTCTCAATCAGTCATCTTTTCAATGTCATCACCGGAAAAACATGGGGCCACCGGTTGCTTCTACTGTACAAAGCGCTCTTTAAGGGTTTCATGCGTTACAGAACTCCAGTGCTGTCAAGCACCCGGAGGACAAATCCCAGAGTACTTGAGACCATGCAAGCTAAAGCGCTTAGAAACTGTCTTGGTCTACAGCAATGTCCTTCAAGAGCCGTAACAATTGTCATAGCTAGGGAACTTCCCATCAGAACGTATGTCGCTACAGACACCCTTAGAAATCATCTTCGACACCTTTCCCTGTCCAGTCACGACGCCGTGCTTCTCTTTCGGTGAGGAGACCAGAGACAACTTTTTTGAGAATTCTATCCTCCTACCAATCCTCTCTTCCATCCTATTGCACACCTGCAGCAAGCTCACCTTGTCCTTTGTGGTGTCTCCGGCAGCCATAAGTGCGGCTTTCCATTCCAGGAGTTCAATCAAGCTGCTCTACATCTGCTGCTGCATGATTCCTACTCCAATCGAAATCCCATTTCTGCAGATGGCTCTTCGACTCTAACTAGCTCTACTGTAAAGTTATTCCGTCGACGTCAGCCTGCAAGAAGTTCAAGATCAGCCACGTCACAACATCGACAGGATCCGAAGTTTCCACCCTCCGAAGCCCAGTGCTATATGTGCCGCAACAATCACCAAATAACTGGGCTATATTCTGTGATTCAAAGGCAGCCTTGCAATCACTCCTATCACCTCTGCGCCACAGCCCACATGAACAAAGCAAAGATACGATAACGCTACCATCAAGTGGTGGACGGAGGCCACGACATTGTATTTCAGTGATTACCCGAGGACTGTAACATGGCTGGCTATGAATGTGCCGAGAAAGCTGCCCGCGAGGCACATGATGTGTGTGAAGGCACCTCGATACCATTTTCGAGAACGAATGAGCGTGGCCCCTCAGTGGGCTTGCCCATATTATTAATGCGTAAGTATTCTTTGGCGAGTACCCCAGCACGTCTTACGAAAAGTTCTGCACAAAAACTCGGAGGACGCTTAAGCTTCACCATTGTCAGTGTGACGCGGTAGCATACAGAGATCCTTGACTGCTTCTCACGTTTCACGGCAACTGCAGCTTCGTAGCCATAATGTTTACAGAAAAACGCTGCCGGCGATCGCTATGCACAAGGCGAGCTTTCTGGTAGAAACGCGGCCTCTTGCATGGGCTAATTCCGGAGGTAGCGCACAACCGCACCATAAAAAATACATCATTGTCAGGTTTCTGTCACTGTTTGGCACTTTTCATATGTCTGATAAGATTTAATAAAAGGCATGCGCTGTTGTGTTGTTTCATAACATTTGTTTGTGGGCGATTCCCCCCCCCCCCCCCCATTCTCAGAATTTCTAGGAATAACTTTGTCAAGAATGTAAGACAACGTATGAGCAACATTAGTGATAGAATATGCGGCAATATAACCCGCATATACCGCATGTCATGTGGCAAGGCGTGGCATATAATGTATCTTTATACATACTACAATTTTCGCTAACGGGAGACTCCACCGACACTGACACCGGAGTTTCTGCGACACGGGGCCCTTGACTCTATCGCGTTAAGCTGTGTAATTTGCGTAGTTAAGACATGTAATTGCTATAATATAGTAAATGTAGAAAATTAGAAGCTTTATAAGCGATACGGAACAATCGAAAGGAAAAAGAAATTGATCAGAATGAACCTTATAGGCATATATAGGGCTCCATAAAATATCCATTGGGAAGCCTATAGTAGGGGTGGGTCAACTAAAATATGGCCATGAGCGAACCTAAATTTAGGGGTGGCCCAACTTAAATTGGAGGTGGGCCAACTTAAATTTGGGGGTGAGCCAACTGAAAGTGGGGGGCATCCTTGCGCATACAACTCTAGTGGAGTTTCTGCATACCTTTTACTCTTAAGAAAATGGAATACACTGGAGTTCACCAGCCGGCGCCTATATGCCATGGACCGACATATGAGATTGCGACTTTTACCCGGTTTTAACGAAGGGAAACGTTATTATGCCACCTGCGAGTAAGAGTTTCTTTCACAAAGACCTACTCATTCCTAAGTGGAAAGGCGGACAGCGCCAATTCCAGCACATGTGTAGAGGAAACGACCAAACATCTCCTGTGTGACAGCCCCACCCACGATGAGAGGAATGCCCTTCGGACAGCTTTGGGCCACTTAGACGACGGGACTTTCACAGAGGAGATCGTGAGCCTGTGGCCTCATTCGTCTGCCATGTGCAAGGCCACAAAGGCGCTGCTGCGTTCCTTGAAATGCACCAGGCTGTATGGGCGTCCGTGACTGATTAAGCGATGAACACTTGTGTGTGTAACAGTGCAAAGTGTGAACTTCTCTCTTCCTTCTCCTCTTTCAATCCTCGTTCCTCCTTCCCCAGTGCAAGGTAGCCTACCGTGATCAGTCTGGTTAACCTCTATGCCTTTTCCTTATGGCTTATCTCTCTATCTGTTTAACTGGGGAATTACGCAGTTAAAGAACGAACTGGCTGCGCGTGAAGACAAACACACGCCTTTCTTTCGGTGTGCTCACCTCTAACTTGGGCAGCGCTTGCTGAACCCAGATTTGTAGATATACCATCTAAATAACTTCCCGCCTACTTAGTTTCCGCGTAACAATCATAACGTCGAGTGCGATTATCTTATCCTTTCACATTAGAAAGGCCGCGCAAGAGAGATGTGTGCAAGTATCACACTAAATAAAGCCCGGTTTATTTCCCATGCCTCTGTAGCTGTGGTCATACTTTAAACCTTAATTTTGAGTCCGCGTTGAAAGTCGACCTCTCGCACTTGTAATCTCTGTCGTATCCTTTGACGTTGCTCAAGTTGGTGAAGTGCTCTCGGCTGTAGCTCAACCATAATTTTCTTCAAGTAGTTCGTTCAATAACGGTTTAAACGACTGAAATTAGAGTCATTGTGGAAACTTTTTGCCATCCCCAGCTCTTTCGCCTCTCTCGTTGTCGTTAAGTGACTCCTCGAACTTCAAGAGCATTCTCATTCGCTAGACGGCGCGTTGCTTTCTGTTCCGATGGAGGCCATTCGATGCGACTGGTCGCGCTAACAAGCTGGACGCTCGAGCACGATCGTGTCTCGCGGCACCGGTAAGACGCGACGTGCTCGCCGGACACAGCACGAAGCGCGGTCAGCGGTGCCTTTGTCAGTTGAGTGGCGCCGAGCTCTGAGCTGCCCATTTTGATTCGCAGGCTCTCTCGGCAACACAGAGGAAAAGAAAACTGGAATAATTGTCAGAGAACAACCCTATGACGAAGAGAGTACGTATTATGAAACAGAAACGCGAAATCAGACAAGAGGAGTACGTTGGTTTCCTCGTAATAATTTCTTTTTCGGCCCACTGCCAGTGCATGCTTGTTCAATCTTCCCATACTTTTAACCCGCGCCCACGCTGCACACAAACGCACAACAATAACCGAACAATGACGTACACCGCAACTGAAGTTAATTTCTTACGTTTCCTAATGCTAAAGCAGCGGAAGATATCATGCAGTTCTTTACGTCACATATTTCGAAGTCACATGGTGTATTTGGAATCGTTCTGTGAAGGAACCTCCTTGTAAAGTTGCCGATTTGCTTTCCTTTTTTTGATTTTAAATTCAGTGTAATTTTCTTCTGTGAACGCCACGCTTACCTGTGGCAGTTGTTGCCACATTACGTGACGTCACGTGGAACTGCTCCGGTACTTACGCGGTGGTGTCGCCTGCTGTCACATTTCAGAACCATTCTTTTTTCTCATTCCGCACCTTTGCCTTGTGCAAATGTAACCTCCTGGTAGTGCACGATAATAACAAGCCAATGTAACTTCACATATTACTTTATTACTGCGTCTATTCAAGCCTGCGTTATCACGCGCTGTTTTCATTACGAATACGTTTCAATGCGTACCCTACAAAATGTATAGAACTTCCATAGTTTGGCAAGCAAATTTTCATGGCATAGCCACACGTGGCTTTTTATTCCGTGCTGTAAATTGCCTCTTTTATAACTACATGCATAGCACACTTTGGGTAAGCGGCACCTAGTATGTATGTATGTATGTATGTATGTATGTATGTATGTATGTATGTATGTATGTATGTATGTATGTATGTATGTATGTATGTATGTATGTATGTATGTATGTATGTATGTATGTATGTATGTATGTATGTATGTATGTATGTATGTATGTACGCATGTATAAAAAAACTGTGAAGAAGGATGGCCATCGAAGCTGTGCATGTGGGCCCCTTAATGGCGAACTGCACCTCCGCCGCGGATCGGCCCGGCATTGCACTGTCTTCGGGGTCGGCCCACGTATGGGGAGTTTTTTGCTTCCCACGCCAACGACGACACGAAAATTTCCTTCGATGGTACAGATATAGAGCGTCGCTGTAAAAATACGTAAAGGTAAATGACTCTACGGGAACTATGACAGAGAACTCCGGTTCGTGCATAGACCTAGTTGTAAATAGATCTTTGTGATCTACTGGCACGTACGCACTCTGGGGGATTGGCCGAGAACCGGGTAGGTTACAGTGAAGTGTAAGAAAAGTCAAAATTGTATAATAGGCAAGCTACAATCGAAAGATAGAGATTGTAGAGCCTGCACGATTTTATGAAACTGAAAATTCTACCGTGACCATAAAGTAAAAGCAACTCAAGTTTGTCCAACAGAACAGCAACAATCGGCCTGGGCGAGCTGAGATCCGAAAAGTTCAACACCCCAAACAAAGGCACACCGCAGGGATCGGTCATCTCACCCATCCTGTTCAATGTTGCCATGATTGGACTGGCCCAACAACTAGACCAAATCGACGGCGTACGCCACACCATGTACGCCGACGATATCACTGTATGGGTCACCGAAGGCTCACTCAGGGAAAAGGAAGAAATATTACAAGAAGCTGCGATATGCGTAGAGGAATATGTCAAGGCAAGACATGGGGGCGACGTTGGGGGCGAGGTTGCGATCTGGTCTGGTTACGGCTTGATAAAAGACTCAACCTTAAGCAGGCACGCCTCCACGTGGCGCCCCTGGGTACAAGGTGGCAACATCTTGTAGCTAAGTGCCTGCTGACCCGATACAAGGGTGATACCGGAGCGAAACTAGAGTACATTAGAAATTCTTCGGGCCTCTGGCTAATAGCCAAAGAGGACCCTACTCTCCGGGCGACACTGCTTTTAACCCGGATTTGACTTTTGCACTGTAGGCCACAGGCCACATTTGAATGTGACAAATAGCAGTTTCGAACTGCGAGTGGTGAATGGAGCTTGTCTCTCCACTGCGCCCCATATGCGGACTCAATCCGGATTTGACGGAGCGGGTGGTACCGCAAGTGGGGGGTTGAGGGCCTCGGAAGCTGATTCTTGTGACCAGTGAGGAGAGGTCTTCCCCCCTGCGTTTCCTCGCGAAGAGGGTCTGGCTGTAGCAGCAGTGCTGCGAGTTGGTTTGAGCTGTGCTCACCTGCGCACTTAGCCCTGGGGTTAACCCTGACGGGTCACAGGGGGTCACTACTTCCCGGATGAAAAACCAACAAGGCACACTACCGCCTTCTCAAGGTAGTGCCCGCTTCAAAGCGGCAGGGAGCTTGCTCCAGAGGTTCGCTACACCTCAAGTCAAGTAGTGCCTGCCCTCGGGCAGTAGGGAGCTTCGCTGCAAGTGGTTCGCTACACCTCTCTCCAAGTAGCGCCTGCCCTCGGGCAGCAGGGAGCTTCGCTCCAAGAGGTCCGCTACACCTCTCTCCAAGTAGCGCCTGCCCTTGGGCAGCAGGGAGCGTGCTCCAAGAGGTCCGCTACACCTCACCCAAGTAGCGCCTGCCCTTGGGCAGCAGGGAGCGTGCTCCAAGAGGTCCGCTACACCTCACTTAAGTAGCGCCTGCCCTTGGGCAGCAGGGAGCGTGCTCCAAGAGGTCCGCTACACCTCACCCAAGTAGCGCCTGCCCTTGGGCAGCAGGGAGCGTGCTCCAAGAGGTGCGTTACACCTCATCCAAGTAGCGCCTGCCCTCGGGCAGCAGGGAGCGTGCTCCAAGAGGTTCGCTGCGCCTCACTCAAGCAGTGCCTGCCCTCGGGCAGCAGGGAGCGAGCTCCAAGAGGTTCGCTGCGCCTCACTCAAGCAGTGCCTGCCCTCGGGCAGTAGGGAGCTGGCTGTCCCAGGCGGCTCTGGTTATCAGAGACTTGCTCACCTCTGTCTGTCATTTAGTGAATGATGTTCTCTCCACTTTGGTCGTAGGTTTGGGTTTCAAAGTTAGTTCCAAGTTCCTGTCCGTTGGTGTTAGCGGCTATCTGGTAGTTTGGTAGTTTATGGTTTGGAGGGTTGTGATCGGTGGTTCGTCGGTACGGCTATTTCTTTTTTTCCTTCTTTTTTTCTCTCTCTTTTTTTTCTGTTTGGTGAGCGGGTTTCAGAGTGTGTTTTTTCGCCCGCCCCGGGTGACGTGGTTGTGCGTCGACTGCATACAGTATGTCTTCTACATACACAAGAGATTTCGTAACAGGCCACTCGACGGCATTTAGGGATACACTTACATGTCACGTATGTGATTTCCGAGCTTCTTCTCGGGTCAAACTTGAGGAGCATTACGTTACCCATGGTTTACAGCTTCTGTGGCGGTGCCTCTCATGCGGGCGTGAATACAATTCTTCACAGAAAGCATCTTCGCATTGCTCAAAATGTGTTCGGCGTTTCAAGTCACGTACCACAAATTCTGCAAGGTCTTCCTCCGTTCCTAGACAGCAAAATGCTGCTGCGCAAGATACAGGTTGCACAAACACGCCACGGCTTGCACCTGATCCTACAGGGGGGACTTCAGTTGAGGATTCAGACGTGCCAAGTGCGTCGGTTGGTGCGACGGATGCCAACAGTATGGATGCTTCAACGCTACCGGGCTCAGACGAGGGTCTACATACACCGCTCG
The DNA here is from genome assembly GCF_023375885.2 of Dermacentor andersoni. Classification (NCBI taxonomy): domain Eukaryota; kingdom Metazoa; phylum Arthropoda; class Arachnida; order Ixodida; family Ixodidae; genus Dermacentor; species Dermacentor andersoni. Next base: position 29,759,552 of record NC_092815.1, read on the forward strand.
TGCATGTGTATCAGGATGAACCTCGAGAAGCCACTTCACATGCTACCCATGGGACGTACCAGTCAACTGGTGAAGGCAGGTGGGCTGCTGAAGACATTACAACAATGGCCGCAGCGGAAGTACGTCTCCCGGCGGGATCAAGGGTACTTAGATCACTAGCCACGCTCTTTCCAGGCCGTACAGAAAATGCAATTGACCATATAAGAAGGACAACACGCTACAAGACTGCCGTCGAATTGCTGAAAGAGAAAGTTGAGAGAGACGAGGGTGAGGAACCGACGTCACCGATCCCCACAACACCAAGTTATTCCCACTGTAGGTGGACAGACTCGGATATAGCAGCGCTGGCAATGGCTGAGGCTGCACTACCGGGTAGTCGCATCATAAACGAAGATATACACAAACAGATTCGTACGAGAACGGTACAAACGATATCTCAGGTTCGACACACAGCCCGGTATAGGGATGCGCTTGACTTAGCGAAGCAATGTGTACTAAATCCTCCTCCACTTCGTAGATTTGAAAATGTAGAAATCTCGACACTTAAAGTCGATTCTAGTGACATTCGTCTTTCTCTAAGAAATGTGGGTATTAAAGATGAGGGCCTTGTTTCTGCACTAAGTGTTGGTCCGATATCAATGCAAGATATCTACCACTTACTCGATTACTACAAAATCAAACGATCTCCTGGAAAACCGCGTCCTCCTAGGCCACAGATAGATATCTCAGAATTGCCAAGGAAAAATCGCCGCCGAGCACTTTATGCCGAGCATCAGCGTTTATATGACCTAGGACCTGCTGCCCTTGGGGACTCTCTCCTACTTGGTGGATCTCAAATGGGGTGTGCTATACAGGATTTGCATAATGAATACGACCCAATATTTGGGACAGAATCCACTCCAGTGCGGGGGGGTCTCCAATGTCAGGCTCGAACAGAGGTTGATGAGAGTCTCTTTGTGGCTGAAGAGGTCAGTCGAGCCTTAAAATCATTCCCCAACAAGTCCGCTCCAGGACCTGATGGTGTTAGAATAGCTGAACTGAAGAAAATTCCCTCAGATGTACTGGTACATCTTTTCAACAATTGGTTTGCCTTTGGATCTATTCCGATTGAAATGAAATTGTCCCGTACCGTCTTCATACCGAAATGTTCACATCCTTCTGGCCCCGGGGCTTTCAGGCCTATAACAGTTTCTCCAGTTCTTTACCGCGTTTATTCAAAAATGCTTTTGTCGCGTCTCACAGAAGACAATCTATTTCATAAATTCCAGGCGGGATTTCAGGATGACAAGTCTACATCATCTAACGTTCTTTTGCTACAAGCTTTAATTCGAACACTAAAGAAGAAGCACCGTCCTTTCTATGCGATGAGCCTAGATCTCAGAAAGGCGTTTGATTCAATATCCCATAATGCTCTCTTTATGGCTCTATCAGAGCGGGGTATCCCTGAACGCATGCAACACATATTAAAGGATATGTATAAGCACTGCTCGACCACATTTTGGTGTGGGGGGTTAACTGATTCGAAAAGGGTTCCGGTTCAACGGGGTATTAAACAGGGTGACCCACTATCACCTTTCCTATTTAACTGTGTTTTAGATCCTCTGCTAGAGAGACTGAACAAGCTGAAACTGGGAGTTCAGCTTAACGGTACTTACATGTCGGCAATGGCATTTGCTGATGACATAATTCTGGTTTCGGACACATATGAAGGACTCTCTTCACTGATCAATCAAACTGAAACATTCATTACTAATGTTGGTCTTGAAATTAACCCTCGCAAATCTCAGTACTTCGGTTGGCGGGTGAACCATTCAATGAAGGGATTCGACTACAATATTGATTCGATGTCTGTAGCAGGGACAGACGTCCTTCCTGTTCAGAAAGAACAACCGATGAAATATCTTGGGCTGCATTTCTTTATCAATAAAGCACCCTCAGTCGAGTCGGAGAAAGCAAACAAGCTCTTGGAGCTCATTGGTTCTGCTAAGCTCAAACCGTTCCAGATGATCCACTGTTGGCGACAGTTGGTTCAACCGGCGTACTTGTATGGGGCTTCGAATTCACTACAAGTGCAGGCAGAGGCTGGGCGCCTTGATAGGCGAATCGCGAAAGAGGTAAATACGGCACTGCATCTACCCCAGGGCTTCCCAAACAGTCACATATGGATGTCTACTCGGAGTGGAGGATTGGGGATGCTGCAACTTCAAAGAATTGCCTTAATCACACAATATAAGGCACTGTGCCGTCTAGTTCGTCTTGGGGACGAGTTTGTAGATGAACTCTTCAGGGAAGTATTGTCCGCTTGCAGACAACGCATAGCACAGACCTTCGAAACACCCATTGAGATTACGGATGCTGCCCAAGTTAAAGCCGCTTTGAAGAGAGGCTCTGCGGTTTGGTGGAAGAAGCAGATGGCGAAGTATGGCAACCAAGACTTGTTTGCCCACAAGGCGCAAGTTACAGCAAACTCCTGGTTGGCCTACGATTCAAAACAGCTCAAAGAAGGAGATCGGATCAAGGCATTGCGTCTGCGTACAAATACATTTCCTACCCGAACTCTGTCCAACAGGCATGCCACGGACCCAAGTTCGCGTCTGTGTCGCAGATGCAACCAGAAACCAGAAACGACCTTTCACATACTCCAGGAATGCCCCAGTGTCCACCTACCTAGAGTTGAACGCCACAACTTTATCACTAAGAACGTAGTTCGGATGATAAAAGAGCGCAACCCTCGAGCAACTGTTCAAACGGAAAGACTCCTGGTCACAAAAGACAACGTTCGCCTAAGACCCGACCTTGTAGTTGAAGAGGGTAATCAGGTGACAATCGTAGACTTTGCAGTCACCTGGGACGCTAATGAAGACATACTTCTCCGTATGTGTGCGTCCAAGAAAAGGAAATATGCGGCGTTGCGGGAGATCTTTCCGGACAAGACAGCGGGCATTTATGGCATTGCTTTTGGAGCCAGATCCATGCTTTGCAGGGAAACGGTAAGGGCCGGGGAATGTCTGGGTTTGTCAAGAAGGGACGTGGGTTGGCTGTCTGGGCGAACATTGCTAGGGAGCATAATTGTTTTGAGTCGATTTGCAACACTCGTTCGCTAACTTTTATTGTCTTTTAGAGTTTTATTCCATTTTCTTTATATACACAGTGTCGATAGATAAATCCTAACTTTCCCTAATTGCTTACCCCAGTACATAACACAAAAACAACCACACGAGGCGTCACTTAAGCTTAGGCTACTTGGCGTCACGTATAAGGGTACTGACTCTAATACAGGAAGGGCTTTGGCCCTACCCAAATACGGACGTCAAGACCCGAAAAACAGGGGGGCTACTTGGGGACATTTTCTTAACTTTGTTGAAACAGGGAAAGTTTTGTAACTAGCCTGCTCAACGGAGAAGTCCGAGCTCCTAAGAGTATGGCGAGGCAAGAAGAATCGCACCGTCCCAGAGGAAGTAAACATGAAGTTGAACATCCACCTCGAGGGACAGCCAATCCCGGAGAAGACGCTCATCAGGATATTAGGAATGTGGATACAATCGAACCAACGATGTACCCACAACCTAACACTACTTAAAACTGCAGCCAACCAAGTGGCCCGCATGATAACGCGGGTCTCGCGGAAAAGACACGGCATGAAGGAAGCAGACACACTCAAACTGGTCAGAAGCCTGGTGGTCAGTAGAGTGACGTACAGCCTCCCGTACTACCACTGTACGAAGCACGAAATGCAACAAGCGGAGGCAATCCTGAGGAAAGCCCTCAAGACGGCGCTCCACCTACCGCAGTCAACATCGACCGACAAACTCCTGGCCCTGGGGCTACACAACAGTCTCGAGGAGCTCCAAGAAGCGCAGATGATCGCGCAAATGCAAAGGCTAAAGCTATCGGCAACGGGCAGAAGACTCCTGAGCAGATACGGCGGTGAAGCTACCATAAAGGAGACACAAAGCACGGAGACGATACCGGACGAATACAGAAACACCATTAAAGTAGCACCGATACCCAGCAATATGGACCCGAACCTACACATGGCACGAAGACAAGCAAGAGCAGAGTATGTACAAAAAACACTGGCAACTAGACACGACACAGTGTACGTAGACGCCGCTACCTACACTCAGGACAGAAACCACAAGAAAAGCAAAGTCGCAACGGTGATCAACTCGGACCTAAAAGAAATCCCCAGCGCATCAATTCGGAACTGTACGGTAGTTGAGGCCGAAGAGGCAGCCGTGGCTCCAGCGGCAGCGGAGGGCTACCGATCCAACAGGTCCTTAACCATACTCACAGACTCCCAAGCAGCATGCCGCAACTACCTAAACGGCAGAATCAGCCACAGCGCGCTCCGCATCCTCCGCTCAAGTGGCAAAACCGTCAACAACCAGGCCAAACACACGATAGTTTGGGTGCCGGGACATACCGACATTACGGGAAATCAGGAGGCGGATAGGATAGCTCGAGGGCACGCAACAAACCGAGCATCCAACAATCCCGACCCCGCTGAGGAACCCGAGCCGGTAGCCCAAAGCTATTCAGAGATACTAAACTACTACAGAGGCATCAGACGAAAATACCCGCCCCCTCACAAACAATTAAATAGAGAAGACGCCGTAGCATGGCGACAGCTACAAACGGGAACATTCCCGTGCCTAAACATGCTAAGCAAGATCTACCCCACGCAGTACGAGAGCAAGTGCCCATGGTGTGGAGACAAACCAACCGTATACCATACCACATGGGCTTGCCAGAAAACAGATGGGCTAGCCATAATAAAAAACCCGAGTGCGGAACAGTGGGAGAGGATGCTTTCCAGCGACATCCTGAAAGTCCAACAAGGACTAGTAAGGCGTGCACGCAGGGCAGCTACCCTCAGCAGAGCCCTGGACTAGGGGAACCGACCCTGGAGAGAAGATGGAAGACTCCGTCTGAAGCCGCAAAAATCACTGCAAAATAGAGCAAATGAACGTTTTTCATCATCATCATCAAGTTCAGCTTTGCTGAAAGAAAAGGAGTCTAAAAATTTTTGTATCCAGAGTTTAAATTTTGTTAGTTCTAAAACAAAATTTTGGATGGCAGCTCTAACCTTCCCGTCGCTGTGCCCAAGTGTAGAGGCACCGAAAGAAAACACATTTTCAACAGTTAAATCTAATCCAAGAAAGGGGAGTGGTGTTTCTAGGGTTCCTTTCCTTAAGCTGCCTTAATCCTTAATTCTTAATCCGTTTCCTTAATCATCGAGAAGAAATAAAAAAAAATGTTCTATGGTTTCATCTTCCCTACACACGTGACAAATCAGTGAGAGTGCCAGACCAGCCCTGTATAAATAAAAATTTTAAAAAGGTATGCGACAGCAAAGCCTGTTAAGCTTTGCTTGCCATATGTGCCGCGTGTTGATGCCTTCAAATTTTCCTTTCTTGTGAAAACTATAGTCGATTGGAACAAACTTGACGCGGATGTATTTATTGAAACGCACACAACTGAATCATTTGAGCGTAAACTGTCATGTGTTTGCAGAATGCATTGTTTGTTTATTGCGGAACTGGTGTTACGTGTTTGTGGAAAATACTTTTCCCCCACCCCTGTAACAGCCCGCAAGGGCTAACAGTATTGGAAATAAATAAATAAATAAATAAATAAATAAACAAATAAATAAATAAATAAATAAATAAATAAATAAATAAATAAATAAATAAATAAATAAATAAATAAATAAATAAATAAATAATAGTTCCTTCAATTTTTCTAGATAGGCAAAGAGTGCTTTTCCAGGGGTACAATAGTGTTTAAAATGCGAGAAATTTCTTATAAATGGCCCAGAGAGTTCCCGCATCATCATTTGCCTCCGAAATTTGGCAGCCATGATCAAGGCTCATGTAGGGAGAACTTGAATGGCTGGGCTAGCGAGCGATGCTTTCGCCAATGAATCAGCCGTTTCATTTAGAACTAGGCCTGTATGCCCAGGGAGCGGGACTAAATGGATATTCTGGAGTTAGTCATGCTACAACAGCATTTTATTCAGCACTCCCTGAAGTTTTACTAATTTAGTGTCTTGAAAATTTGGTTAAACCTAATGGCGCGCGCGAAAAATTCTGAGCGCACCTCAGGTTGAAAATCACCGTGACCTTTAGTAGCCATACATGGTGTAGCTGTTCCAAGGAATAGTTGCGCCTCAAAACGAAAGGTTTTACGGCGTTTCGCATACGTACTGCGCTGCGGTATAAAAACGTAAGGAAGTATAGGTAACAGAAAATGACAATTAACCCTGACGGGAAGCACAGCATATACAATAAAACCACTCGGCTGAAACCTATAGAGCGACTCTGTTCGGTACAATCGAGATCTCTCCGCGCAGACACTTGATTTTCATGAAGGAGGTGGCTCGCTTCTTCACAGAGTTTCGCAGAGACACAGAATTGTTAAGCGAGTGGTGACGATTAGAATTATTTGCCAGGCATCACCAATCGCTCGGCTTGGAAGTGCTGCTTATTGTTGGCGGGGTGGATTTGATAGATCGGGGCGTCCTACCTCTGCGTCGTGTAGCCTTGTTGAGCTTGTCTCGCAGCACTAATGACGCAGTACCCGCTCGTGCTACACTTAACGTTACGGAATGTTTAGCCACGCATGTCAGAAGGAGACGCTCGTTCGGAGAAATTGTTGGTCTGACTTTGCAAGGCTAGTTGGTCGGTTGGTTTGCCGTATAACGAGGTCTGTCCCCAAATTTCGTGAAGTTCACTTAAAAAAATAATTTCAGAAATTTTGAGATGTGCTGTAGTGTGGTAATCTTCAAAAGACTTCCCATTAATCAGAAAACACTGGTTACAACGCATCTTCCACTCCAAGAAGCACACTTGGAAGCCCTCTCCTATTAAGCGCTTTAGCAGCAATATCGTTTTCTTTTGAATTGTCGCATTGCAGAAGTGCCGCCCCCGGTGATAAATCCTGCGAATAGGGAAGATGTTCCAGCACGGTGATGGAACTGCGTACTAAGAACTCGCCCACTACCAATGCAATGTGCGCTGCTGCATTATCGTGGTGCATAAACCAGCGAACTTCTTTACGAAAATTTGCTAGCACGCAGCGCACATTATCTTTCAGGCACTTCAAGACATCCACATAGAATGCTGCATTGACGGTGTGACCTTGAGGTACAAATTCGTAGTGCGCATTTACGTGGCAGTAAAAAAAGCCGCAGTTTCGCCCGAAAGGCGAAGCATCAATTGCGATAGCAAATTAGCAGACAGTTATACGAAATAAGGACAGTAGCTTTATTGGCCGTATAAACCTGTAGACATTCACCTACTAACTAAACCAACACGCATGGTGTCTCGCCTGCAGAAGCAAACGTGGACGCATCTCACTCGATGACCGTGGAAACTCGCCTTTAAATCACTGAGTGACGAAGCGCGGCAGCAGCAGCTAGCGAACTGACCATCGTGCTGCCTCTCACTTCAACGTGTACTAAGCGGCGAAAATACAGCGCACACGAAGCTATCAGCACTCGGCGCGCTCTGTCCCCATCGCAGATCTCTTTCCAATATAGGGCCTTCGCGGCCGCGCCACGCGCAGCTGCCGACGGAGTAGAACGCCGCCCCCTCCTCCTCTCCCCCGGTGCCTTGCGCGCGACAGAAGACGGCGCGTTTCCTCTCCGCTTTCACTCGCACACACAGCATACGGCGCGCGGCGACGATGTTATATACGATGTTATACGATGTTATACGGAGCATCACGGTAAAGGCAGAAATGCCCCTGGAATGTCCATATAATTGCAGTCACAATAAAATAAGGTAAACGGGTCTTCATTGCTTTGTTACAGCACTTTTTTGGAACTCGGCTCATGTTCTTTTTCCTCTGCGACTACAGCTTGATATCGTATTAGTAAATTTAAATTTCGTCGCCGATGAAGACTCCTTGCAAGAATTCATCGCTGGCGTCTGAAGTTTCCCAACCGATGCAACGCTTTATTTTTTCGACTCAAATCTTGCTCAGGAGTCAGCAGTTCCGGCCCCATCTTGGTTATAACGTTCTTCACTTCCAAAATTTGAGTCATAATCCAGTTAGCCGACGTCTCTCCCAAACCAAGAGCGTCTGCTATCACTCTAACGGTCACTGAGCACAAGAGAACGCGCACTATCGATGTTTTCATCTTCTCAAGAAGTGGAGATGCGTCTTGACCTTGCGTCGTCCTTGGTATCCCGCAAAAGATAGAACCACTTGAATACAGTTCTTTCCTTTAGGGCATACTTTACATAGAACTTTTGCAACATTTCATTAATTTTCGCACTATTATTTGCCAATTTCCCAATAAATTTGATATCGAACATTTGTTCTATCTGTACGCCGACCTCTATTCTTTTGTAATTATAGTGCGACTTGAGTGTCTGTTCCTGTGTGTTTTTCATTTTTCATTTCATTTCATTTATTTACCTTACAGACCCCACTAGGGGATATTACACATGGCGTGGGTATACACAAAGAAAGAATATAACACTCAAATTTGCGGCGACAGGTACTCAGTCACATTGGAGGAAAAAAAATGATGGGAAAGTGAAAGCGACGATATTGTCAGGAAGGCCGTTCCAATCTTTGGCTGCACAAGGAAAAAAAGATGCTGAAAAATTAACAGTTCGCACACGTGTACGGGAAACTTGCAGCTGGTGACCAGTGCCAGGAGGTATTTATGCGGGCGGTGTAATGTAAAGAGCACTGTTAAGTGGTGAATAGTAAAGCTTATGGAATAGACAAAGTGTTGCTATGCGTCGGCGGAGGGATAAAGTTTGCAGCCCAGATTCCACCTTGAGGGCGGTAACACTGACTTCGTGAGGATAAGATGAGTGAATGAGCCTGGTGGCACGATTTTTCACCGCTTCAAGGTCCTCTACGAGGCATACTTGATGCGGGGACCATATGGCTGGCGCATACTCGAGTTTCGAGTGAATAAGTGAGTTGTAGGCTAGTAAATTAACGTGTTAGGATGCGTTACAAAGGCGACGCTTTAGAAAACTGAGAGTTCTATTTGCCGATGATATGACGTTTGTAGCCATGACAGATCATTTGATAAAGTAACGCCTAAGTATTTGAACGATGTTAGTGGTTGTATAGGTTCGTTAGCAATTGTGTACGGGAATGTAATGGGACACTTTTGATGGGTAATGGAAAAAAGTTTACATTCAGTCGGGTTAAAGGTCATTAGTCACCGGTCGCACCATTCCTGGACAAAATCTAGATCGTGCTGAGAGAGAGAGAGAGAAAAAATAATGCAGAGAAAGGCAGGGAGGTTAACCAGAGATAGTTCCGGTTGGCTACCCTGTGCAGGGGGAAGGGTTAAGGGGGATAGAAAGAGAAACAGAGTGGAAAGGGGAGATAGAAAGGGAGACAAGCACGAACAAAGCGCGCACACTAGAGAGCGGTAGGGGGCGTCATTCTTATAGTCTGTCGTGCTGAAGTTTTGCTGCGTCGCAATGGTTAGAACCTGATCAGTAAATTACACAATCGTCTGCCAACATTGGGATTTCGCAAGATAAATGTTGATGCAAGCCGTTAATATATATTGGAAATATGAGAGGACCGAGAACAGAACCTTGGGGTACACCAGGTGTTACAGAAATAGGGTCAGAGGTATGATTATTAACAAGAACTGGTTGAGATCGGTTAAGCAAGAATTTCTTGATCCAAACCAGAACGTTGTGGCCCAAGTTTAACTGGTTTAGTTTTAATAGAAATCGTTGATGCGGCACTTTATAAAACGCTTTTGCGTAATATGAGAAAATGGTTTGTATCTTGGTTTGTAAATTGTTTGCAGTTTGTATGTTGGTGTCGGGGTTAACATGCAGGTCATGGATGAAAATGGTCAGTTGTGTCTCGCATCAGAATCCCTTTCGAAAACCATGCTGAGATGGATGAAAAAAAGCTATTTTTTATCAAGAACTACGATGATATGAGGATAAATGACATGCTCAATGATTTTACACGGGACACTTGTTAATGATATGGCGTGGTAATTTAGTGGGGAATCTTTTTTACCAGATTTGTAGACAGGAACAATGACCCCACTTTCCAATCATTTGGCATGTGATATACAGAGAGTGAATTAGAAAAGAAATACACAGATACGCAATAATGGTATGTCTGGTGTTCTTTACCAGCTTGGAATTAATTTCATCGACGCCTGTCGATGAAGAAAGCTTAATGTTATCTGACAAAGATAAAATTCCATCATGAGATATTGTGACACCAGGCGTAGTAGACAGAGTTCTAGCCGGTGTCGTAGGCAAAGATCTGCTGGGTTATTTGGCGAAAACTATGCTAAAATCAATGTTAAAGGTGTTAGCGCATTCGAGGTCACCAAATGTTTCTCCGAATTAGTTAGTCAGAGTGATAGCGCGTGATTCGATACCGTTGATGACCATCTAAAAATTTATCGGGTTATCATTTAACAATTTTGTCAAATCGCAGTTAAAAAATTTCTACTCAGCATTTCTCATAGAGCATTCAGGTAGGCATTCTCGGCAGTATAATACGGCTGTCACACATAAGACGAGGCTGTGAGCTTAGCAGCACGAAAAAAGCGCTTTTTTTCTGCCTTTTAATCTCGTTACCGTTTTAATGTACCGCGGCTTTTGGTGATTTTCATGGAAAGTAATTTTAGGAGTGTAATTCTTGGCCAAGTCCTGTTTTTTGCATTTAAATACCTCCCAGCTCTCCTGGAGAGGCATGCTGTAAAATTGCGTTTCAAATATAGGAAAAAAATTCTAAGCTTGTTGTTAATCGCGTCGTAGTTACCTTTTCATAGAGAACGATCGTTTTCTTACGTTTTCTGCGGCGTTCAAGGCAAAACGAAAACTCGGCGTGGATAACTTCGTGGTCACTAATTTCTTAGAGGAACGTGATATAAGATAAGCTCTCGAGATTCGTAGTTAATATAAGATCCAAAGTATTAGCACTGTCGCCAGAAACACGCGTTGGTTCCCTCACTAACTGAGTGAGATTAGCATTCAAACATACTTCTATAAAATCCTTTGATTCTCTGTGGTTTGTACCTGGGGACCTAGTTTCTGTCAGTCGATACCGGGATAATTGAAATCTCCGAATAGCAAGATATGTGAATTAGGGTGTGCAGTACCGAGATCGCTCAGAATATTGTTCAGCTTAGTTGAGAAGGTAGGTGAACTATGCGGAACCCTGCAGCGAACACCAAGCAAAACGCATTGCGCCGATGGGCAAAAAATGAGCCATAAAATTTATCGATGTCTATTGGTGCGCACAATAAATGAGGGCCCACAGCAATCAAGACTCCGCCCCCTCAAATGCATCTGCGGTCATTTCTATAAGCTTGGAAGCCTGCTAAGTCAGCAAGTACTTCTGTGTCAGTGACATCAAGGGTAAGCCACGTTTTGGTTAGTATCAGTATATTGCTGTTTGAAGAAATCATGATGCTAGAGACGAGTTCACGCTTAGGTAGGAAACTGCGAATGTTTGTGAATATGACAGATAATGAAAGATTATTTTTTGACATGGTTTGGGGGCGGGTAACTACATTTTTCTGGGCGGACGATTGCTATGGGACTTCTCTTGCTGTTTGAGATACATTATCAAACACGTAGTGCTTCGGTCCGATGTGCAGGGTTTAGTAGCGCAGATTAAATGGGGTAGATTACTTCCTGGCAAATGCAACGAGGTGGCTGCGAGCACTTCGAATTGCACCAGAAGAATCTTCGCCAATGGTACATTTGGTACATTGGTACATTTTAGTTTCCGGGCGCTCGACAGGACAGTTTCTTTTGTTTTGAAAAATGTGCATTTTGCTATTATGGGTCGGGGCTGGCACTTAGAATGACGTCCAAGACGATGGGTGCGCTCTATCTCTTTTGCGTCGATGTGTATATCTAAATGCTGGCGGCAATGTCTAATGATAAGTTGTTCTAATTGTGCGTACGATTCAGATGTAGTTTCAGGGAGTCCGTAGAATACTAAGTTGTTCCGTCGTGTTCGGTTTTCGGCATCATCAAAACGTGCCTCTAGTTTTGAAATTAACCCAGTAGCTTTAGTTGCGTCGGCGCGGATAACTTCTGTGTCTTTTTAACTGTTAGAAGGCTTTCGTAATGGCTCTCAAGTTCAGCCATACGTTTGCCGAGGTCAGGTACATTCCGGTCTGTCGCTAATAACTGAGGTCTTAGATCTTGCACTTGAGAAATAAGCTTGGACTGGCCAGTATATATCTTCTTTAGCTCAGCGAGGATAGCTGCAGTATGCGGACCAGGGTTAGTTTCTATATCACCGGAAGGTAGGAGTAGCAGGGAGAAAACGACATGAAAGCAGTCAGCAACAACAGCGTTAAGGCTATGGGCTAGGCAGCTGTACTAATAAGTACTTATTAGAATTTTTGGCAAAGAGGCTGAGACGGTCACCAACCTGCATCACGAAGACGAAAGGATTAGTGGTCTGCGCAGTGACAAAGCCGCGAAGCCCACAAAGTGTCGCTGGGGGCTGCTCCTGTTTCAAAGCTGGCCCTAGTAGTGACGTCGGATGCGATGGCTCTTCCCATTCCGCTGTGAGGAGTGAGTAATCCAAGGCCGAGTGTATCGTTCGTTCAAAGACGAGTAAAACGTTGGCAGCGGCTCGTTGACGGACGCCTGACACATCCACGCTGAGAAGGGTTGGCAAACTTGAAGATGCAGTCAGTGGCGTAGTCGCCAGTCCAGGAAACAAAAAACACGCGATGAGTGAACCGAGCACCTGCATTACGAAGACGAAAGGTCTAGTGGCCTTCGCAGTGGCAAAGCCGCCAAGCCCACCTGTTCTGTTCCTGCGTGTCTGTTCTGTTTCTACTGGTACACTCTATTCTTTGTCTTTGCTTTACTTTAGTCTTTCTGACGGGTCATCTTATTTTTTTTTCCTCTTCCCTTCATCCTATTTTCAACTTGTTTTTCCATTTCCCTCTTTCCTAAAGAGTAGGCAGGCGCTGTGCCCCTCTCGGTGGCAGCTACCAGTATGCTCCCTCCCAATTTTCGTCTCTGTCCATTGTGTTTGTGTGTTTTCACATAGAATTACAATAATTTCGACAGAGACTAAAAAAGTTGAGTTGCACAAAAAGTGCACGCATAAGATTCTGCCTAGTCATACAACAGTCCAGTTTATCCTACAGATCAACCGGGTCATTTCGAGTGCAGAGAGCGAGAGTGGCGCCACTAGGCTCTCTCCCCCTTGTCTTGTCTTGGCTTCCAAGCACTGGCGCATACCCACTAAGGAGATTGGCCAAGAAACCTCGTGTATGGCTCATGTATGACCTCGTGAGCTCATGTAAACCTCGTGTATGACCAAGTAAGGATAGTTGTTTTATCGGTTGCGTAAAGTTGTAAGCATTCGTTTACTAACTAAATTAACAGGCATAGTGTCACGCGCGCACAAGCAAACGTAACACATCTGCTCGATGACCGCGGAAACTCGCTGTCAAGACGCTGGAGTGGGGAAGCGCAGCAGCCGCAACGAGCGGATTAAACTTCGTGCTGCCTCTCGATTCAACGCGATCTGTGTGGCGAAAACATGTCGTACACAAAGATACCGTTACTCGGCGCGCTCTGTCTCCATCGCAGATCGCTTTCGAGATGGGGCCCGCGCGGCCGCGCCATACACAGAAGCCGCCGGAGTAGAACGCAGCAGCTGCCATTGTCGGCTCACTCTCGCACGCTTTCGCTCGCGCATACAGCATACGGCGCGCGGGGACGATGTTATATCGCCCTTGGTCTTTATACGGAACATCACGGCTACGCCGACGGCAGAAATGCGCCTGGAGTGTCTATAAAATTGCTATCGCAATAATATAATTAGTCAAGTTAAGAAAAAAATATATATATTCGCCTGTAGCAAACGCCATTTACTTCGTCCCACTTTTTCAAAGGAAATGACATATTGCAACTCTTGATAGAGCGTAATCGACTCCGTGCTGCCATTTTGCACGTTTTGTTTGCTGTAGCATATCTTTAGCTTATTTAGCAGCACAAATCTACGTGCAGGAGACATTTAAAAAAAGATCTTGCTTAACCTTTGCGTTACAGCATCGTCCCGTTTAAACGGTATATCTTGCAGATTACTTTGAACTATGTCAATTCTCGTTCAAGTTTTTTGTTATTTCCTTAATAGATTTAACAGCAGATGTATTTACTTATATCACAGGTAGTGCCTAGAAATGTTCTATTATTTCTAGACGAAATAACAAAGGCATCCCTCAATATACAGATAGTGTTTCTAACGGTCGTACCACTAAAGTTTTTCATATGTTTAAGCCTTGGCGTGGTATTTTTTGTATGTCATGGGATAGTCATGTAAATCTTCTAATTATGAAGATTGCTCGCATAACTTCATTTGTAGGTCGTTTCAAACACCTTTTCTCGACGCAGGTGAAATTACGTATTTAATATTCAGTGTTTTATTCAAACTCGACAAACTGTGTATCGTACTGTGATACCTGGGTTATCACAATGTTTTCCAACCTGCAAATATACCAACAGTGCAAAAAGGTCCATTCGGTATGCTTATAATACACTTTTTGAGACACCAACTGGCGATTTAATTACCTGTGCTCGCTTCATTAGGATACACCAGTTGTAGCACTATAGTAAAAGTGTCAGATTTAAAACGTAAATGAAAGAAAACGTCATGTATTCATCAGCGATTACTTGTTTCGAAATGAAAGAACAGAGTTATGAGAAGGAGAGGCGAAACATGGATTGTACCAACTACGCATATAAACTCAGGAATGCAACGCTTGTGCTATATGTTGCCGTGCTTTCTCAATGATTATGAATTTATTAATTTTTATTAGTTTTATTGTGCGGTCGACATACCCCATGTTCATCAAGGAGGAGTGGGACTCGCTTCTGCGTAGCCCCGCTTTAGAAAAGCAAATCCTGGCCGTCCGGCGTGCCCGCGACCAGGCCGGTGGGCTAGACCTGCCGGGCCCGACATGGGACTAGCCGGGTGCGCGACGAGTTCGCGTCCTCGCCGGACCTGCATTAAAGTTTATTCACTCACTCACTCACGCGAACTCGTGACGCTTGGAATTCGTTAACGTGGGAGCATACATTTATGACGTAAATACTTCCAGCATTGAGTGATTATATTAAATATCTTGTTGCTTTAACAATTAATTATGCCGTTCTGCTGGTGCGAACCATTGTAATGTGGCCAGTGGGCTCGTCAAACTGCCGAATGGCACCTTCTGTGCGCCCCTCCTCTTTCTGTTTGCTAACCGCCGCGGTGGCGTAGCGGCTGTGGCTTTTGCGCTGCTAAGCACGACGTCGCGGAATCCAATCCCGGCCGCGGCTGTTGCACTTCCATGGGGGCGAAATGCATGAAGGCCCGTGTCTCGTGCATTGGGGGAAGACCCCCTGGGGGTGAAAATTAATCCAGAGTCCCTTACTACGGCGTGCCTCACAATGAAATCGTGATTTTGGCACGTAGAATTTCGAAATTCAATTATTTCTGTTTGCTCAAGTACACGATATGAAATCGATCTATCGACCGATTGATTGATTGATTCATTGATTGCTTGATTGATTGACTTACTGACTTGTGAGTCAGTACTTCGTGCATGTGCCATTCTGTCTGTGTCTCGTCCTTGCGTGGGTATTATTTGCTGTTTCGATTAAATACGTTCGACGCAATGTAAATAGCATAACGTTAGCTCCCATTGCAGTTAGTGAAACTTGAGCTGGCGTACAGCGAGAACCACTTTTGGCTGAGTGGCTGCCTTTCAGCTGCTTCACACGGTCGCTCAGAATCGGAGGAAAGTAATCAAGCCGGCGCGGTGTCGTGGCCTCCTGGAACCTGCTTCGGCGTTCACCGGTTGTCCGAGGGACCAAAAACGGCAGCGCCCGTTTTCTCGCTCGCAGAGAAAGCGAGTTTCACGTTGTCGCCTCTTTTCAGTTCTCTCTCTCTCTCTTGGTGCGCGTGAGTTAACACGCTCGATTTTTGCGTTGGAAGCAGTTATTGGCAGCGGCGCCGACTTCTCGCGCTAAACTGAGTGCGCGCGCGTTCGCGACAGAACGCGACGCGGGCGCTGCCTGAACCTGCCCCAAACCGCTGCTGTGCCGCCACCGCCATAATTCAATACGGTCGCGCGAGGCTGGGTGCTTGTCTGTGTTTACCTTTGCTAGAATGAGCCGGGATATTTTGCGAGAAACCCGCTGGTGTGCTCACTCCGATGACGATTTTCACGCGGCATTCCACTCCCTCTGCGCTTTACTCAATCGTTTGTTGTTTCGTCCCGTCCACCGTCGGCGCGGGCACTACCGGTGCACGATTTGCGGAATACGCCGAAGGCGCGAGAATTTGTTGTTTCGGCAGCAGTGTGCTTTGCGTGGCGCGCCGGTTAAAACGACCGTACACCACCCACTAACGGAACCTCCCGCCCCTTTCCCACAATTCCACCTAACAGCGCTGAACCATTTCCAATCTTTCTTTCCCGTCGGGACCAGAAATCCAATTTGGACCGGTGGCTTTCGCGCGGTGGCCGGAAGCCGCGCTCTACAGGTGTTTACGTCACGGCCGGGCCACGAGGCTGGGGGCAAGAGTGGCTACGCGTCGCCCGCCCGACGCGAAATAAGAGGCGCTTCCGCCTCTCCCGAGGGATTCCGAGCGTCGGGAGGGCATCGCGCCTGTTATCGGAGTTCGCTGAGGGTCTCCTTGGACGGAAAAGGCGCAGAGGATGTGGCAGCGTTTTGTGATCTATCTTAGCCAGTGAAGTGTCAGATATTCAAGCGGCCCGTGTGCGAAATTCACGGAGGAAGATCGCCGGCAAGAGTCTAGTGCCGACGCGAAGCTGCTAAATCGGAGAAGTCCAATTTGTTTTACGGGAGTATCCCCATGGCCCAGAATTGCATTGCATTACGATTCGCGCCATTGTGTCTGCTAGCTGTCAGTAAGTTTACGTGACGGAGAACAATAGCATAACTTGCGCAAGAGTTGTATACATAACAAAACTATCTGAATGCGCTTTAAAGAATTAAAAAATAAGGATCGATATTTAAGATCTTAAAGTGTGTGCTAAATCAGCGAAAGGCGCGAAAGACGTAACAAAACGGCGAATGCAGTTGACATTCGTGAAAAGTACACTCTGTACTGAAAACGCATATGTTTGAAAACACGGGTGTTCGTGTGAGAAAGATGAAAAAAAAAGTCGCAGTTTCGCCCGAAAGGCGAAGCATCGATTGCAAAAGCAAATTAGTGGACAGCTATACAAAATTAGAACAATAGTTTTATCGTCCGTATAAACTTGTAAACATAGGCATACTAACTGAATTAACAAGCATGGTGTCACGCGCGCACCAGCAAACATGAGCACATCTCACTGGATAATAACGGAAACTCGCGGTGAAAACGCTGGAGTGAGGAAGCGCGGCAACAGCGAGCGAATTGACCTTTGAACTGCCTCTCACAGCAGCACAAACTAAGCGCCGTAAACAGTGTACGCTGCGGATTGTGTCCCCGTCGCAGGTCGCTTTCAAGATACAAAGGCCTGGGCGGGCGCGCGCAGCTGCCCGGGCCGCGTACAGTAGAACGCCCTTCCCTCCCCTCTCCCCCCACTACACTAATACCGGCGCCTTGCGCGCGACGGAAGGCGGCGCGTTTCCTACCCCGTTTTCCTCCATTACGTGCGCGAGATTGAGCCGCGATCGCCAGCTCAACCTCGCCCCCTTTCACTCGCACATACGACATACAGTGCGCGGCGACGATTTTATCGCCCTTGTAGTTTATACAGAACCTCACGGCAACTACGACGGCGACGGCAGAAATGAGCCCGGAGTATCCATGTAATTGTTATGGCAATAAAAAAAATCATTATAGTGAACTCAGTTGCGATTGATAGAAAGAGAAACAAGCTTTAAAGGGCTCCTCAGTAGGCCCCATAGTAAATTTTGGTCATACGCTGGAAGTTGTTACGTGTTCTCTCGGGAGCGTTCTGCCGCAAAAATTTTTCAAATCGCCTCATTAACAGCCGAGATAGAAATATTTCAGTGCCGCGAACCAATGATTTCAGCAGGCGGGCTCCACTGCTAAGCAAGACGCTCTCTCCACACACCCCGTCTAGCTTCCGCAAGCGAAGTTCCTTCCCTGCGATCTCCCGTACCGGACCTCGAGGATCGCCTGATGCATACGTCACAGGCCCCGCCTTCGCTTTTTTTCTGATTGCTTTATTTTTTGTCGGCGCTACGCACTTCCGCTAAGGGCGTCGCGCGCGAGCTGTTGTCTCGTTCGCGCAGCGCACGATTTTGCGCGCTGTGCAGAAGGAAACATGACTAGCGGTATAATCCAGTGCTACACGAATACTGAGGCAGAACAAGCGGATCACAGAGCATGATCACGCGCTGGAGCACGGTAGAAAACGGCATAGTTTCGGTACCTGCGTACGTGACCGCACGACCGTGGGAACAAGCAGACGAAGCGGAAGTACATCTCTCTTGCTTCGGTGCGAAATAAAACGAGAACACGAAGACATTCCGTTTGTGTGTTTTATTATTTCTCTAAACTTCAATTCATCAATTCAAGCAACAGATCGCACAGATAACAGATGTTGTCTTGAATAATTATCGAAGTCACGTGCCATCGCGAGCGACGTCACACTGCGGACACCAGTACGTAGGCGCAGGCACACGAGTACGTCATCCTCGGGCTTGGAGCGTGACGGTCGCGAGGGGAAGGAAAAATGGCGTTCGGTTTGAAATTTCAGATCTTTCCGCAGCGCGTAGCAATGTAATACTGTGCAGACACGATCGTTATCGCGCAATGTATGTTCTGTGCTTGTCAGCTCAAGAGAGAGAGAGAGAGAGATGCAAATGAGAGGAAGACAGGCAGGTTAACCAGAGTTAAAGCCTCCGGTTTGCTACCCTGCACTAGGGGAAGGGAAAGGGGAAGACGGAAAGAAGAGCGTGACAAAAATAAAAGCGTGAAAAATAGAATAAAAAATAATTGTCAGCTCAAAATGGCGAGATTTGGCGAGGGGCCCCTTAATGATAAGCTGTAAGTGTTAGCTCGGCCGTTCGCCTTAGATACTACTCCAGGTGCTGGGTGATATATATAGTGATAAACACTTAACAACACACACACACACACACACACACACACATATATATATATATATATATATATATATATATATATATATATATATATATATATATATATATATATATATATATATATAATAGAAATATTAACAAAATTTCACTAGAGCTCGTTGCCCGCAAGAATGTCAGCAGCGCTTTCGTGGCGCGTAACGCACAGGTGGTACTTTGCCATGGGCCGAGCATGTGCTGTGGTACCAAGCTCGAGTGGTGAGATTGAGTGGACTACAGTAGCTCATGCAGAGCTAAAGAGGCAAGGAGTGTAGATTTTTGGGCTAGTTGGTTCGTTGGATCAATTGTAGTCATAGCGCTGGATTAGCACGGACGAGAAAGATGACAGGAAGTGTGATAACTATCAGATGAATTTTATTTCTGAAAAGCATGGCACTTATACCGGCTCAAACGAGTGGAAATCATCGCACGCGCAACCCAACATTTACCAGATAGGCAGTTTCCTTTCTGCTTAGAGTAAACGACGGAGTGCTGCCGCAGTTAGCACATTCTTTCGCAGTCAAGCTTCCTTCAACGATTTCCCTCGCATCTTCATCTGTATTTCTAAACAAAACTACACATTCCTTAAACAGTAATTTACATCCGCAATTATCTCAATGCACGGAAACATGTCCATCTCGATAGCAGTTCAATTTTGCTTGTGTTCGACAGGCCAAGGGAACACAACTTTGAACACAGGCCACTTTGCCGCACGAGAAAAGAAGGCGATATACGGCACCTAGAGTTTCTAGCGTTTTATCTAATGTCTACCTATGTTGAATGTGACGGGCTCATCTATCTTCAGAAGGAAGGCGTTTGTATCGGGTCATGCCCGGCCCCTGCCTTGAGCGACCTGTTTCTCGCCCTCACGACAAACGTCTAAAAGCAATACTCGCGAAGCTAAAGATTTTAAAACCCTTTCGATGTGTGGACGACTACCTCATGATGAATGATTCTCAAATTCAAATAACACTGAAACAGTGAATGACATGGTTGCCGTGTTCAACGAATGTCTTCACAATCTGGTTATTGCGCATGTGCTAACGAACAATTAGGTTATCCAGTTTTTATATATCAAACTAAATTTGACCGCCAATCATTGCTTTTGGGAATATCACCCTAGGGAAACAGAGATGCTGTTTCCGCATGCCTCGTCACATTCAAAGCTGGTGAAGCGAGCAATCACGAACCTATGTACCGCAAATTATGCCCCCATGAAAAACTTTTGCGGTACTCAAGAAACTGGAGGTCATAGCATAGCGTGGTTCCCGGCCCACATGAATGATATAACTAACCAAGCGGGTTGCAAACTTAACGAGCGGGCCAAGTCCCTGGCGCGTGAATTCACGAACGGCGCCCGAGCTAACGGTCCAGCTCTCCCACATGATTGCCCCTTCAAAGATCATCTTACCACCTATGACGACATTACGTCGCTTTACAGAAAAAGCAGGAGGAAATTCCCTCCTTCCAGCCCGAAACTGAACAGGGCTCAGGCCGTTACTTTCAGACTTTTACAGACGAGATCGTACCTCACCCTCAGAGCGCTTATTGGGATAGAACCCAACTTGCCGCAGCGGTGCTCCAAATGCGGTCACCTATGCTGCTCCTTCGACCACATGCTCTGGCTGCGCCCGTACAACGCAGGCTCAGAACTTCAATACAAGTCCAGGTGGGACGCCTTGCTGAAGAGCTCGGAATTCACGCCCCAACTACAGGCCATCCAGAGGGCCCGCGACGTCGCAGAGAGTGACCACCTCCCGGTGCTGTCGTGGGCGGAGCCACAAACATGATTGGGGAGCCGAAGGCTCCCCTCAATCTAGTTTCACAGGACACTTCATTAAAGTTCCCGTCAATTGTCAATTGTCAAAAAGACTGGCTACTGGAAGCAGGCTACCCTAGCTGCGTACTTTTATCGGTGGTGGAAAATGCGCTCAAACAACTAGGGTACCCGCATGGTAAGCGCGAGCGCAGCCACGAAAGGAGAAAGAAGCTGGTTGGACCGTACATGCATGGGATGTCACATGGTTTAACGTACGGTGGTCCGAAAAGTGGAAGTGGAAGTTGTTTTCAGCTCCACAAAAGCTATCAAGCATATGTAAAGCCACCGATCCGTTGAGAAAGACGCGCCGAGGATGCGCGAAGAATCACCGGCCGCCGTTTGTACACAGCGCACAACGTGTCGTATATATATTCCCTTTGTCGTGCGGCAAAATGTACATAGGGCAGACAGGCAGATGCCCCAATGACAGGCTAAGGGAATGCAAGCAAAAAATTGAACTTGTATGGAGATGAGCATATCTCCATGCATTGTGATGATTGCAGGTGTAAACCACTGTTTAAGGATTGCGTAGTCGTGTTTAGAAATACAGATAAAGACACGAGGGAAATTGTAGAAGCAAGCTTGATTGCCAAAGAAGGTGATAACTGCGTCAGCGCTCCGTTGATTACTCTAAGCAGAAAGGAAAGTGCCTATCTGGAAAATGTTGGGTTACGCGTGCGATGATTTCCACTCGTTTGAGCCGGTATAAGTACCATGCTTTTCTGAAATAAAATTCATTGGATAGTTAGCGCAGGTCCTGTCGTCTATTTTGTTCGTGTCAATCCAATGTTATGACTTCAATTGACTAAAGAAGCCGTTTGTGTGACATCGCCAATATACGGTTTTATGTTCTATATTTGCTGTGGAACAATGTGAAGAAGCATTTTTTGTCAGCTGTTTAAGGCTACTAAATATGGGATTCTTCCTTCAGCTGTTACTCGTGCCATTTATAGCGAGTTCATTGAAATCTGGCGTATCTTTAGCCAGTTTTCTCATGAGATTCTTGGCGGGGGGGGAGGGGGGAGGGTGCTTCGACTCCACTAACAAGTGCGTGTTTTTTGACGCCACGCGCGGTCTCGCTCGCGGTATCTTGAAAGTGATTTGAAGACGACTCATAACATTATGCGCGCTGTGTTCTCGCCGCAGCGACAGATAGCATGAAGGTCACTTCGCTCGCCACTGCTGCCGCGCTTGCTCGCATCAGCGCTTTGACAGCGATTGTTCGCGCTAATGGAGTGCGGTGTTTTCACGTTTACCTCGTTCGCGCTGAAACTATGCTTGTTAATTCAATTAGTAAGCGAATGTTTCCGAGTTTATACGGCCGATAAACTACTATCTTTACTTCCTATAGCTGTGCACTAATTCGGTATCGCAACCGATGCTTCGCCTTGCGGGCGAAATTGCGACTTCTTTAAGCAGAACTTCATTTGCTCTTGCTATCAAAATCAATTTTCTTCCTTTCGCTGCTGATATGATTTTCGTCTTAATTTATCCTTTCATGACAAAACCACATGTTGAACTTCGAATGCGATTTTCCTATCCATGCACATTCGTTGAATGTCGTAGTTACAATCCATATGTGTCCTTGTCAGTGTCCTCATTCATCATCATTGCAGCAACTTAACTGCATTCACCAAGGGTTCGACGAAAGCTCGTCTGGTCAGGCATTGAATGAAGAGAATCACGGTCACTGACCAAGTCTGATGAAACAGCCGACGTTTCGGAATCGCCTACGGCTTCTTAGTACGCGAACTCGTACGCGGTTCCGGAACGTCGCATATTTCACCAGACTTTGCCACTGACCGCGATTCTCTTCTTAACTGCATTGAATATTAGATTTCTTCATCCCGAACATTTGAGTTGCATACAGTAATGGTTGGCGCACCAGTTTGTTGTTATTATTAGAGAGAGCGAAATAGATAAATTTGCTCATATAGACAGACATATATAGAGAGAGACGCACCGTGTTGATCCGAATAAAGCAATTGCGAAGGTATATTGATAAAGACGTTTATAATGTGGCACCATGAAAATGATATACTGCCTCAAGTTTCTGAGCTCATGGAAGAAAGACCTTTGAAACTTGCCTCAAATTTCAGTTCTTTTTTTCGTCCAGTAAAAACATGCCAAACCTAAGTTTAGCAAAATATCTTTAGATAAACTGAGAATAATTTCTAATATGAACATTATCCATCTCCTAATCGGAGATAGGTGGAACCATGAGACGGCTATTTATTATTGTGTCGTTCAGGAGGCGTGCCGCTTAGTCTACGTCTCCTCTTGCATGATGGGCACGCGCAAGTTTGGGCTAAAACGTACCGACTATGGAGGTTACTTTCGGGACAAGCATCCGAGACCTTAGCTTTGCGCGTTCTGAAGTTTGGCTATAGCAAGATTCGACACTTGCTGCACCACCAGGCACCTTCACTTCTGAA
Organism: Dermacentor andersoni; assembly: GCF_023375885.2. Lineage (NCBI taxonomy): Eukaryota > Metazoa > Arthropoda > Arachnida > Ixodida > Ixodidae > Dermacentor > Dermacentor andersoni. The sequence continues at coordinate 29,782,918 of NC_092815.1, forward strand.
GTGATCCTGCATTCTGGAGTTCGCACTTCTGTAGTGCGGAGTCAGAAAACTGCAATATCTGTGAAGATACGATTATTGATATGCTGAGGCAGGTAAAAGTTTACAAATAAAGATAAATAAAATAAGAAAAAGCACCGGTGGTTTGGGCAGAGCATTTGTAAAATTAATGAACTCACGTGAATTGTTTTCCGGTAAGTAGTTAGCTCACCGACGAAATAGAAAAGCTGATGTAAATCTCTCAATAAATATTACTAACGTATAAGGACTGTAGTGAACAAGCTATCTTTGCAATACGATCACGTGCATATGGAACAAGCCGTATCCTTGTTAACGGGCAACTTGCCTGCAGATTCAGACGGTCGCTGCTTTAGGGGGGATTATCTTTCCGCTCCGGTCTGCACTCGAACTTATTTTTTCCTTTTATTTTTTAAATTATCTCCATAGTAATTTAAAGAAAGTCTACCTTCTCCACCTCTTCTCAAGCGGCTTGTTACAAGTACAGCCGTATCGTTTACTGGCTCGCATTTACAACAAAAATACTTTCATCCGCGGTAAGACAGCGAATAGAGAAACAGGTAATTATGTGAACGCCAGGTACTTGTTTCTGCACTATTAGGCAAGTCCTATAGCTGAAAGATCGTATTCTCTAAGAGCGAGAGTGATCTGCTGATTACTGGTGCCGAGTCACGGACTGATCCTGTCCATGTATGAGAAGTGGATACTGACCAAAGCTGACTCAATTTTTGTGAGCCATCGTCCAACCTATTATTTTATCTTCACAAAAACAAATAAAAACATATTTTTACTGAATGTCTTGTCATTGAGTATGTGTTCGTATCGTGAAATTGTAGCTAATTTGTGATACCACGGCGATGGCTTAAAATGCTATGCACTGGTTTGTTTTGGTATCCGTTACTGTATGATTGAATTTACTACGGTGTACTAATAAAATAAAAAGAAAACTTGCATCACTTCACTATATTTATTGCTTACGATCTGCACTTTGCTTATGATGACTACGCCGCCGTTGTACGCCCCCTCACCCTCCCTTCTCACCATTACGAGAGTGACCGTATATCGCACAAAAATAAAACAGCATAGCAATCGCAAGCTGTTCTCTAATCTAAGTGAAGAGTTTACTGGTGAGCCTCAGATATTGAGTGTGCTAATTACTCTGTATCACGCTATTTATGAAATCCTGCGCTGCTATTATTAACACGAGATCACCCGTGATCGCTTGCACAGCGCTGCTTAAACCATACCTGATCACGCAAATTTATAACATTTTTGTGACGAATAGAAAAGGAAAATGCTGGTTGATTCCTTAGAAATTCTTGACACGCACGAAAGTGTTTCAGAAGCTTGAACACTTCAGGGAACGACGGCACTCATTCTTGCTCGCAGCTAGGTTTTGTTAATAACGTACCCTATTCTGTTACAAATGGGTTGGATTCCGCTATAAAATAGATCAGCTACTCTGTTTGTTTCTTTTATACAGCAAAAACATCTAGCATAAAAGTAAAATAAATTGTACTGTTTTAAGAAAAATGGCGTCAACAAAGATGAGGATGCAATTAGCGTGCCTACAGCGATGTTTGCGCATAAATAATCGCAGTCGCGTTACAGCGCGCGAAGCCACTTTGTGGCATTGTGTGGGCGAGCGTATTCCAGCAAAAAAGAATAAGAGACACACTCGCTCCTTGAGGACGTTTGTGACAGTTGTCCCGAAGTCCTCAGGTGTTGCTTGCTCGCGACGCTGTCTGTAAGAAGCTTTCGCGCAGCTGTGTGCGCACGCGTCTTGCTGCCTGTAAATATTTGCCGTCAGAGCTGCAGTATTTCAAGCGCGCAAATATGACAGCAAATTACACCGCATTATCCATAATGCTACATAGATAGATGGAAACAACTTTATTTTAAATCCGGCAAAGTTTAACGACCAGGGCTCATCTTTCCCATGAGGGGACTTCGAGGCCTTGCCTCGACGCCGCCTCTCGGGCCTGCTGGACTGCGCACTCTTCCGTCTTGAGGTTGAAGCTGCGCAGAGCGGCGGCCCACTGCGACGCAAGAGTCTCCGGAGCTACTGCCATTGTAGCTGATGTAACACGACACTCCCACAACATGTGCGAGAGCGTCGCTCTAGTTTCCTGACATAACTTGCAAAGAGCACTCGGGTATTGCGCGGGGAAAATGTGCAGCAATCGCACCGGACTGGGGAAGGTTTGCCTCTGTAGTTGTCGCCAGACGACTGCCTGGCGACGTTTCAGTTTGGGGTGAGGTGGGGGCGATAACCGCCTGCCTAGCTGGTAGTGCTTGGTGATGTCATTGTATCTGACCAAGCGTTCTCGCGTGTTTTGAACCAGGAGTTCCGAACTCGAAGAGGCGGTATCCGATTCTGCGCGGCGGGTCAGTTCTCGTGCAGAGCGGTGTGCTACCTCGTTCAAGTTAGGGGGGCCCTCGTCGGTGTGGGTGGCGACGTGCGCTGGGAACCACATGATCGCGGTGATATCGAAGTGATGTCGACCAGCTTTCCTTAGGATCTGGAGAGCTTCGGAGGAAAAGCGCCCCCACGTGTAGTTGCGAACTGCGGATTGTGAGTCGCGAAGAACTACCTCGCAGAGGGGGTCGGTAAGCGCAAGCGCAAACGCTACCTCTTCCGCTGTTTCGGGGTATTCCGTTTCGACCCTACACGTGTGCGTAAGCCGGGAGTTAACGTCTACGACTGCCAGCGTGAACCGGTGTTCGCGTGTGTATTCTGCCACGTCTACGAAGCGCGTAGTCCTCCTCCCGCCCAAGGAGCGCAGCAGTGCCTTGGCACGGGCCTGGCATCGGCCGTGATTATATTCGGGGTGCATGTTTCGAGGGATAGGGGCGACGAACAGCGTGTCGCTGAGGTCGGGTGGAATGACCTGTTTCTGACCGTGCTGGACGTGGTAAATGAAGTCGAGTTTCTGCAGGATGCACCGGCCCGTGGCTGTCAGGGACATGCGTTCGAGTTGCGAGGCTCTTTGCGCATCCACGATTTCCTCAAGCGTGTTGTATACCCCCAGCTGTAGCAGACGAGCAGTGCTTACGGACTCCGGTAGGCCAAGGGCGATCTTCTAAGTCTTGCATATAAGGGTGTTGATTTTCTGCCTTTCGGTGACGTTCCAGTAGTGGAAGGCAGCCACATAAGTAATGTGACTAATTGCGAAAGAGTGTACGAGGCGCATGACGCTGCCCTCCTTCATGCTACATTGCCTTTGAATACGGAGTGAACGCTGCTGTGTGTGAGTGCGCATCACCTATTATTATCCCTTTGTTTTTTTCTTTGCGGTCTCCTTCCCCCTTACCTGGCGTAGAGTAGCAAAACTGGTGCGACCTATTTAGCTTTCTGCCCTTTCCTTCTCTCTCTTTCTCTCTATACCGTTGTGCTGGAAGTTTCTATTTAGCTGCCGCCTTGGCGACATGTTCCCGGTATGTCAGGGATGGGGGTGGCCAGAAATTGGTTGTGCCAGCCGATATATCCTTGCAGTGACTTTCTAGAACAGCAACAGCGGCAACAAAATAAATATATTGGCAGAAAAAAAATTGAGGTGTTAAGAATGACGATGTTTCATTTGTGTAACTCATGCAGCAGGGAATGGGGATGAGAGGATGAGAACAGATTGGTAAGGGAAGCTGCAAGAAGGTAGTAACACGAAAATATCACCGCTGACAGGCGACGTTGTCAAAGCTTTTAAGATGAGCCTACGGACATGAGTGAGAACTTCCGAAGCAGGCAGTTTACCTCCGTTTTAAATCGCTTTAGAGACCTGAACAGAACCTGTGAATGATGGAGGACCTGAACGCAAAGAGATTTCACTGCTTTAGCTGCTAGCAAGGGGATTGGCTTCGGCGTTGAAGACTTGGAGTTCCTTTTTTTTAGTTCCGCAGAGAAACCAACGAAGTGGACTACATGCAGCAGTTTCTGCAATCCTGCCCGTGTTTCAGCGTAGCGAGGAAACAACAGACGACTTCCGCACGTGTTTCTGCAGCAACTGGTGTTCATCGAAGGAATGAAAGTTGTGTGGTAAAAGGTGCCACGTCGTTTGAAAGGCCGTTCATATATATATATATATATATATATATATATATATATATAAGAAGGACCACACAGAGAGCAAGAGAAGCAGGCTAGCAATTGTCTCCTAAAAGGGGCGCTACGTCCACCCTCATGCAGAGAAAAAAAAAAGAAATAGAAAATACATTGATTCGAAGGGAATGTGATAAAACGAATTTGTGGCTAAGGACGAGACGATCCAGGCGGATAAGTCGTCAGCCCAAACTTTAAGGGCTACACTGCCCAAATAAAGACATAAGAAAGCCGAACTGTTCGTTTCTAGCGTTCGCTGTAGGCGCCAGTCCGAACCACTGTCACAGGATGCTGGGCCATTATATCAGATTTTCCAACAACAGTGGCAGCAATTAAAAATAGCCTAGTTATGGGGAAGCACTAGTTGCTAAGATATTCTTTGACATTACTCCGTACCAACAGCGGGAGAAGTACTGCGAATTCTTTTTCCAGTCGCGTTGCCAATTCATCAGTTTGTATCAGCTGCGGATACTCCTTACATTTTGAGACAGTTGAGTATCCTCGCAATTCATTAAGAACTATGCAGATGGAGAAGACGCAGTCATTTTCCGAATTTCGTTTTATTTAGCGATTTGCTTGCAGGTTGACACGTTTTTGAAAATGTGTGCTTAAGATTTGTAATCACCATTGTATCTTTTAGTTCCCCAGGTTTCCCAGGTTCCCCAGGTTTTATTCGTTTTCCGTTGTGCGATCACGCCCGTTATCTTAAGGGCTTTGACTTGCAGATTTCGCATTCCAAAAATGTCAGCTGCGAGAGGGCGCCTGTAGCAAGAAACGCGTAGCATTCCTTATGTCTTATCAATGTTTCTAAATCTGCCAAGACTTGGTAAAGGTTTAATGACTCGGTAATTGCACGTCAATAAATCTCCCCTGTGACTTTAGGAGTATTCGGAATCTTTTCTCGCGCGAACAGCCCGTGCCATTTCACCCAAGTAAGACTGCACAATCCTTCAAAAACTTTAATCAGTTGAGAAGAATGAAGCCTAATGGAACAGTACAATGGCACCGTGTCTTCAAAGAAAACAGAGTGAATTGATGAAGACATGTGCGCCAGCAGTTATAGAAACTGTTCACGGCTTGGTCGTAAATCGAAAGGTTGTCACTTTCTGCCTTATGTATTGCATACTTACTCGCTCTAAAATATTTGTTTGCAAGACAAAAAATATGAAAATACGCTGCTACTGGAGAGTGATCAAGGAAGAAAAACAAAACAGTATTGCAGTTAAAAAATCTGAAGCTGGAAAACCTTGGCAAGGAAAAGAAAAAAAACAATAAGATTTTTACCGAAGCACAAGGAAGAATGCTTGCTGAAATAATCAATTTGCTGAACAGGTATTCGCGTGCTAAAAATTTCCGCACGCGAGTCCCTTCTCAACATTGCAGGAAATGAATTTGCGTGATATTTCCCACGTATCGCACTTTGCGATGAAGTCTTCGTGTCCTCTCGCTCAAGAGTTTAATGCAGTTCTGCGATGTTCACAGCGGTTGCTCTATACATAGTCCTCGCGAAGGAATGATTTCAATGAGGTAGCGAACGAACGTAACAAAGCGAACATGGATTCACTCGAAAATGAAGTTTGCGACGCCCGTTTCTTTCATGATGGTTGTCCGCATGTCTCTCAGAAGTGGTTAGATCTTGTGGCTGGTAATGGTCAGGTTTCTCCTTATGAGTAGCACATTAGACTGTTTACAGACCATCTGTGCACTTCTGGTTGATTCATTTGTCTCAATGATGACAAGTTTGTTTTTCTGCACGGGTTCTGTGTTATGGAAATAGTCTAACATGCTCTGTTTATTTTGGTCTATTTGTGGTTCAGAGTTTTACAAAAAGGATTGATTGCGGATAGAGAGAGAGAGAGAGAGAGAGAGAGAAAGAAAGGGCAGGGAAGTTAACCAGACGCGCGTCTGGTTTGATACTCTGGTATAGGAATGAAAAGAGAGAGAGAGAGAGGACATAGAGAGAGCATAGTTTCGCGCACTGTTAAAGGTTTGCACCGAGTCGACACATGGTCGCCAAGACTTGAGGTTGTGTAACAACGTTTTCGTGGCTTTCTGTGCCATCGACGCGTATGGCCATGGTCCATGGACCTTCAATTCGAAAAATGGACTAGAATCCAGCCGGTTCAACATCGTTTGCAGAGCTTCACACTCGGCATCGTACTGGGGACAGACACATAGGATGCGTTTCATTGTTTCCATAGTTTCAGAAGAATCGCACATGAGCATATCCCCCCTTCCAATTCGGAAAGAGTAGGCCTTCGTAAACGCCCCTCGCCCCCCCCCCCCCCCCCCCCGAGCCATGGAGAGGCGGCGTAATACTGTCTCCTCAGAGCGGTGAACTTTTGATGGCACTTGCAACATCAGAGATGGACCAAGTCTACGAAGATGACTCTTCGGGAGGTTGGGAGAAGACCAGTATTTGTGTGCCATAGCTTTAGCTACGATATGAAGCTTTCTTGCAGCGTCAGTTCTGGAAAGGGGATTGGAATTGGTCAGGCTTCCAAAGGGGCAGATCAGGCGGCTTCGTCGGCGAGGTCATTACCAGCAATGACGCTATGTCCAGGTAGCCATTGGAATATAATTTCTTGCCCTTTAGCGATAGATTGATAGTGGTCGTCTCTTATTTCATGTCAGCTGCTCATGATTCCTGCGATTAAGGCAGAATGCAGACCCTGAAGTACTGCCTTAGAGGCGCAATAGATGAACCATTTCTGAGGTGTCTCTTGCAGGAGGTATTTGACGGCGGCACGCAGGGCTGCAAGCTCTGCCGCCGTTGAAGCTGATGCGGAAAGCCTACATATAGTAGTCGACAAAAGTTGTAAGGCCGTAGCTTCATGGGGTGCTTATACAGGTGCAGTTCATAAATTTGACGGATATTTGTCTGAGGCTTCCTGTGCAGTGTTCAAATAATTTTGGGTGATATTCGGTAAACAGTTTGATTTAGTTACGTGTTATAATCGTCAGCACTAGTTTATTGAAGCTGGTAACTAGAAATACATCCTCAACAACAACAACAACAACAACAACAACAACAACAACAACAACAACAACAACAACAACAACAACAACAACAACAACAACAACAACAACAACGACGACGACGACGACGACGACGACGACGACGACGACAACACAACAACACACAACAACACACAACAACAACGACGACGACCACAACAACAACAACATCATCATCATAACTATTATCATATTATTTTATGTCCATTGCAGGACGAAGGCCTCTCCCTGCGATCTCCAATTACCCCTGTCCTGCGCCAACCGATTCCAACGTGCGCCTGCGAATTTCCTTTCATCACCCCACCTAGTTTTCAGCAATTCAAGACTGCGCTTTCCTTCTGTGGCACTCCTTCTGTAACTATAATGGTCTACCGGAAGTCTAACGTACGCGTTACATGGCCCAATTAGAATATCGGCTATGCCGGTTTGCTCTCTGTTCCACGCCACTCTCTTCCTGTCTCCTAACGTTACGTCTCACATTCTGCCTCCCATCATTGCGCTGTCCTTAACTTATTCTCGAGGTTCTTTTTCAACCTCCAAGTTTCTGCCCCATAAGTTTGCACTGCCAACCATTAATACTGTCATGTGCTAAAACACGAAATCCCCACCGGTTGTTTCGAACCTCGCGAATGTTCTATACAGCAAAAAAAGAAAAAGAAAAAAAGAAAATAAGGAAATAATAAATATATATATATATATATATATATATATATGCCGCACGGAATGCCATTTAGGGCGAGTACTATATTTAAAATATATCATATGCGTCATTCAGCTATGCCTTGTTCCGCGTGCGGCAACTCATGAAAGAACGTAGCATACATTCTCTAAGCGGTTCGAACCTTGAACCACAAGGATATGCTTAGAGGTCAGCAATGAACGTTTTTGAAGATCATTCTTTCCATATAAAAAAGTTTCTTGGGCCGTGAGGCAACGCATCACTCGTCAATATGCTCTAAAAGACTAAATAACTTTCTTTAAAAAAAATAATATTGAGTCTATGGATTAACATTTAGCGTGTTATTATGTATGTTCTTTAATATTTGTATCCTGTTATTGAATTTACTTGATTTATTCATTCGCCTCGTCCCTGTAGAAACTGCCATTTTCCTGCCATTTTCCTGTAATTTTCTTGCCGTTTTCTTCTTTCTATAATGACTGTCAAGCAGGTTTACGAAATGTGTGTTATTTGCCAGAAGGTTCTTAAATATCGGCTTAATATATTATCCTTTGATAACTGAACAAATCATTGTTCATTTAAAAGCTGGCAATACAATAACTGTAAACATTCACAAGTCCATTCAAATAAATCCATAAATAACTACAGTACCTCGATCAGGTAGCGTGCAGAACTTACAAAAAAAAAAAAAGAAGGTCGTTCACACTTGCTATTGCGCAGGGTCGCATATTGAGATAGGAAAGTGCACAGCCATTTCGGGCACTACTTCGCCACTGATACCGCGCTCCTTGCAATGCACGTAAGACGTCGCACGATGCTTCTCAAGCTGTGCGCTACCATTTATCAGCGATTCGCATGAGATTTGTGGGGGCGCCACTCGCCCGCTGATGGTGAAAGTGCCGCTGGTGGCACGCGACGACAGGAGCACTGGTGCGTGCGCTAATGAGAACTGCCAGTGCTCCGAGGTGGCCTGGCTTCATAGGGAAAAAGAATAAAACGTCGGCTGTTTGTGGTCTCGGTGTCCTTATTGAGAGCCGCGTCAAAATCTGAGAATCCAGGTCCCCACACTGGCGCCGAACGTGGGAATCGACCCCACGACCCTAAGAATAGGAGTCAGATGCTCTATTGACCGAGATAGCCGGGCTTCAAACCTGTCCACTGCGTCACAGTCGCACTGCGCGTAAAGCCACCTTGCCACTCCATATGATGGCACAGATATTACCTTCCTCACAAATTTTGTTGAGATAGCAATTATATGTACACTCTAGGCGAATTTCTGCCGTCGCTGTCGCCTTCGCCGTCGCCGTGAGGTTCCGTATGAGTGAAATCGTGTGAGGGTGAGCCGGCGAACGCGGTTCAATCTGGCGTGCACGAGCGGGGAACGCGGCCCGGATGCGTACCCTCTCCTGTGGCGTGCGAGGCAGGGAGGTGAGGCGAGGGAGGAGGGGCGTTCTTGTGCGGCGGCTGCTACGGTGTCTCGATGTCTTCCTCGCCCGCCGCTCCGTACAGAGTGGACACAACCGCGGCGCGTGTTAGGCGTTCAGTCGAGCTCCCTAAAGGGCTGCAGAAGGTAGTGCCTCTTCCTCTTTACAATCACTCTCACACCGCGGCGTCTACTACGGCGCTGGCCACGCGAATCGCGGACGCGGTAGTAGACGCCTTTGGTGGACGCTGTAGGGACGCCTTGCCGGCGCTCGTGTGTCTTTAAAGCAATCTGTGACATGGCTAAAGTACGCGCCCGCGCGGGCCTCATCTTCAAAGCGATCTGCGATGTTTTCAGCATGCCCGTAGTGCCGGTAGCTTCCTAAGCGCTGTGCTTTCGACGTTTCGTTCGCGCTGAAGCGAGACATGCATGAAGGTCAACTCCAGCATTTTCACAGTTTCCGCTGTCATCGAGCGATGCGTGTTCATGTTTACCTGTGCGCGCGACACACCGTGCTGGTTAATTTAGTTAAAACACGTTGCGGGCCAGTTGGTTTGAATCCATGATAGAATGCGTAAGCGTGACTGAACAAGGATGTAAAAAGAAGCAGACACACAAAGCCAGCACTGTCTCCGTGTGTCTGTTCTACGTCCTCGTTGAGTTACGCTTACACATTCTATCATTGTTAATTTAGTTAGTAAGCGAATGTTTACAAGTTTATACGGCTGACAAAACTACTATCCTTGCTTCGTACAACTGTCTACTAAATTGCTATCGCAATCGGTGCTTCGCCTTTCCGGTGGAACTGCGACTTTTTTATGCAAATCGCCGAGTGGCTCGTCTACCTGAGAAAGCTGCAACGAACGAGGACGGCAGCGACGACACTTTACATATTGTAACGTAGGTTGGAGACGAAGTGTTACAAAAGAGACGTTTCTCTTTAATGGCGGGCCAGAAGAAGAGCATGCAGCTTACGCACTTCATCGTCTTTCATGGCGCCGACCTTTGCGCACGCCGTTCTGCGGTGCGGGAGCCCCACATGTTTGTGTCAATTGCCCCCTTGCGAAAAGCGACCGTCTCGGTCGCGTCAGAAAGTTCTTTCAGCGACATAAGAAGTGGAGCTCCTCAGGTACATCTCGGCGTTCACGTTCGCGCATAGTATGGTTTCATGCGCACGACATGAACAACTTCAGCGCGAGGACGACGACGGAGCGAACCGGGGTCAGAACTGCAGGGGACGACTTCGTAGGTCACGTCACCGAGGCGGCGCGTAACCTTGTAGGGACCAAAATACCGTCGGATTAACTTTTCCGAAAGTCCACGGCGACGGATGGGCGTCCAGACCCACACGCAGGCGCCGGTATTGCAATGGACGTCGCGTCGACCCTGGTTGTATCGAAGGGTGTCTGTATGCTGTTTGCTCCGGATACGATGCCGAGCAAGCTGGCGTGCGTCTTCGGCTCTTTGTACGAACTCTTCCGCGTGTTCGCTGGTCGGGCTATTATCAGCCAGAGGTAGCGTGGCGTCAAGTGTTGACGTGACGTGGCGCCCGAATACAACAAGTTCGAAAGGCGTAAACTGCGTATTCTCCTGTACAGCAGCGTTATACGCGAAAGTCACATAGGGTAAAATCTCGTCCCGCGTCTTGTAATCTACGTCGACATACATGGAGAGCATATCAGCCAGCGTTCTGTCCAGACGTTCAGTTAATCCATTGGTTTGAGGGTGATACGCAGTGCTCTTGCGGTGAGAACTATGCGTCAGCTGGAGAACGTCCTGCATAAGTTCGGCTGTAAAGGCTGTACCGCGGTCGGTGATAAGAACAGACCGTGCGCCATGCCGTAGGACGATGTGGCGTACAAAGAACTGGGCCACTTCATACGACTTTGCTTGCGGAATAGCTTCAGTTTCGGCGTACCGGGTTAAGTAGTCGGTAGCGACGACTATTCATCTGTTGCGTGAAAAGGTCAGTGGGAATGGCCCAAGTAGATCCATTCCTATTTGTTGGAACGGTGCTTGAGGAGGATCTACAGGATGGAGAAAGCCGGCCGGTTCGTCTTCTATACGTTAATTGCAGCCCCAAACCATCTAGCCTTCCTACAAGCTGAGAAAGAAATATGTGTAGCACTCTGTAAAATCGGCGAATGTTACTAATAATGTATATAAACTATTTCTACATTCATTAAGTGTAAATATCCTTTCTCTGTATAAAAAGCTAGAACGACACTATAGGTTTAAATCTCCCGCCGATCTTTGATGGATAGATGGATGGATGCAAAACTTTAATGAAGGTTCTGAGGTACGCGACTCAGCATGCAAATTTTATTTTTCTGATAACCATCAGTATAACAAGACCACACAAAAAAAAATATGGGAGAAGAACTAGCCTTAATAAAGAGAAAAAGAGAGTAGTCATGGATCATTGACTCCCCGCAGGACGTGTTTACAGCTCGAGCTCAAGCCCAGATTGAGAGCCTGAGCCTGAAGAAGCTCTCGCTTGAGAGCACACAAGGAAGTCTAATAGCCTTTACACATCTATTTTCTCCAGACGTGTACGTTTCTCAATTCTCACGAGGAGGTACGAGAGCGAATGTTTGCACAGATAGCGACAATTTGAGTTCACTGCAGTAATCATTGTTCGCAGATCTGTGCGGGTGCTACGAAATTATTGAGAGGAGCTAAGACCATGCATTCTTCGAGTGAATACTCAAGTGGGCTCGGGAAGCCCCGCATTTTCTTCGTCGACGTAGTGATAAACGTTCCCTTAGGGTATCGCTGTTCAGGAAGTGAGCAGAAATGCTTTTTGCGCCCTCAACAGTAAAAAAATCTGAAAATTCAGAAACTTTGCATAGATGCGTATTTCACTAAAAAATTATCAATCTCGTACAGACATGTAGATGTGGAAACATCGATGGACTAAAATAATGTATTCGTTAATTTTGTTTGTTAGATACTAAAGACAAGAAAATGTAGCTTATTTGTACAAAACGTAACATGGCATATGAGACAGCTGAATAGTTCCGGACAACCATAGTTTGCGGGGAAAATGAGCATCTAGAATGGATGCTCTGGTAAAGCAAGGAGTTAAGGTATTTGCTGATGTTTTCAAGTATGCCCCATTTGTTTTATTAAAACTTCTTTCTGGGCGAGCTGGTGCATACTTGATTTGAAAATTATCACACCGCTAACACATGCATCCACAAAGGAACAAGGACGAGACACTCGTCCTTGTTCTTTTGTGGATGCATGTGTTAGCACTGTTATAATTTTCTAGTCAAGTAGGTCTCATTTCTACTGGCTCTATGTGTAGTGACAGGGGTAGAATGCTAACTTATATCTGAGAAGATGGCAAAAAAATTCAGCTGTAGTTACTTTCTGGGCAGTTTCATGAATGGAATACTGCGACATTTTATTAGTTTCTTTGCACTCTGTTTTCCGTTAATCGCTGGTCAGTCAATTATCTATATTTAAAAAAATTCAGCTCAGAGACAGACAAATAAAGAAGGAGATACAGGGATACCTTGCACGACGAAGGAGATAAGGGGGGAGATAAGGCAGTAGATGAGAGGAACACAGACAAAGTAAACCCCGTACACAATGCAGAGATAACGGGCAGCGTTCTTAACATCTGTTATGTAGGCCCGTAGGCCTGAGGAACTTGATCACTGCCGGTACAGGAAGCGCTAGGCCAATGCTCTCAAAGTATCGTGCGCAGGTGATCTCAATACAGTTGTCAGCTATGGCACCTTTTTCTGCATCATAAATTATTAATTTAACGCTATGTATGCCCTAAATAAAATTGTCCTCTTCTGTTCGTTCGGCGAGTCAAGCGTCTAAAATTTGTTATAACGAAGCATTACATCGAGTAATTGAAGTCGTTCGATGTTGTTGCTGCTACGTTTGGTATATGATTTTCAAATAACGCAAACGTATTCGAGGTTACTATCTAATAATTGAGAAACAGATAAGAATCTTGGCGTTACATTTAGACCTTCAAGTTTATAGTTCAAGAAACTAAGTTCACTTGATGGGGAATGTCATATGGTGTTAATATGAAGATTCCAGGAACAGAAACTGATGCCAATACGATGTTTCACGCTGGCTATGGACGTAATGCTGATCAGTAGCTTCACTGACCGGGAAACGCAGGACTGAAGTGATCGTAGGTTAATTCATGACGCTGTTGCCACAGTTAATGGAATTAGACGGAAACGATACGACAAACGTCGCCTAAAGTTTGTGCACGTTCTTCGACCCGGCATCGGCGCCAAGCTTTTACCGACTGTTACCGACAGAAAATGTGATACGCTTATGCCGGAAATGGCTGGGCGTGAATAATGGATTGCGTGCGGCCCTGCGAGAAGTGCCGAAGCTTGCTCTCCGTCATACCGAACACAGGAACGAATACGCTTTCTGCGGCTGAGCGATTTATTTCTGGAAAGATAGCGGTAGCAAAAGATGGGTTGGAACTGACCGATCGATCTGGTGGCCGTGTGGCGTGCTGACGGTGGACGCCAGCGCCATTCAATTATTCCGCAGTACGTTGCTACACGCGTTCTCGACTTTCACTCACCCCAAATGCTTCACAATTTTTTGATGGCACATTGTGTTGGAATGGGCAGTAAAACGCCTACAATAGCGCACTGCAAGCCCGAAATGACCGCCTCAAGTTGCCAGTGAACTAGACGTTTCTCAATTTTTTATACAGTCGTGCAGTGCACCTTCAATACTTCGTCTTCCCAAATAATGTAAACGGCTTTTATGCATCCCTTCTCGCATTACAGAGTAGGAACAAAAACTACTGGTTTTGTTCTGGCTGCATCGAATATGATTAAGTGAGCATGGTCAGTCTGCAAAAAAGGAAAGAAAGAAATGAAGCAAGCGCTGAAGTGTTTCCAGGAACAAGAACCCGTTAACACAAATGCGTAGTGCTTCCTTTATGCTATTCAAGAAGTGGTTCACGACATCTTAAAGCAAGCAGCGAGATATAAAAAAATAAGAAAAAAAAATACACAGACGATTTCAATGCACCAACCACGAAATACAGTGCGAAAGCACTTTTTCTTGGACTAAATTAGACATTTTCTTGCACTGAGTTAGCTTTGCTAGGCCGTTGATTGACTGGTTGCTAATTAAATCATTTGCAGTCGCGATGTCGTTGTTAAACTGTTGTTTTATTACACACATGATACGTATATCGTACACACTCGGTTGCCCGCATACAGGGTTACCCAGTGTATACAGGCGGAGGAGGATTGCCAACTTGCACAAAGACCGTTTTGTAGTTTCACGCCGCACTGACCAGTGTGCACGCAAATCCAAACGGTTTGTCGATGTAGTCCCGCTTGAAGATGGCCGTCGCAGTCGTCGCCAAATACAGACGTCCCTGGGCCTTGCGATGCTGGTATACAACGTCGGTAGCTAGTCGGGCTTGTCGCTGTTCATCCGTTTCGGCAGCGTGCTGGGCGTGCTTGTGCAGTCCTGCTGTTCTCTAATCGCTTCTGTCATTCTTCGGCAGTTTCGTTCGGACGTTTCAACACAATGAATTGTCTTCTTTCTTGTTGCTGTTCTCCTGAGTGGTCGTGGTGCATACCTACAGTGGGGGAGTGGCCATGAATCGCGTGGTTAAATCAGGTGTATAAAAAATAAGGCAATTAACCATTTGTACTTTGGAACTAAGTAAATTTTTTGTGCAAGGAAAAGAAAGCAATCGAAAAAAGACCGTGAATAAAAACAACTAAGAGCGAGCGAGCGAGCGAGCGAGCAAGCAAGCAAGCAAGCAAGCAAGCAAGCAAGTAGGTAAGTGAGTGAGTGAATGAGTGAGGCAGTGAGTGAGTGAGTGAGTGAGTGAAGCAAAGCAAAGCAAAGCAAAGCAAAGCAAAGCAAGCAAGCAAGCAAGCAAGTAAGTAAGTAAGTGAGTGAGTGAGTGAGTGAGTGAGTGAGTGAGTGAGTGAGTGAGTGAGTGAGTGAGTGAATAAATAAATAAATAAATAAATAAATAAATAAATGGCTGAAGCGAGTTATAGAGGTTGCAAAAGATAGTATCACAGGCAGAGATAACTCTACTCCGATATTGCAAAGCGGAATTTCCAGAAGTCTATGGGCAATATTTTGTGATTCGAAAGCAGCCTACGAGGTATACGACATGGCAATTATGAACAGCTGGTGTCTAAAATCAACGAAACTTGCCATTGCGCTTCTGAACGAGG
Source organism: Dermacentor andersoni (assembly GCF_023375885.2). NCBI lineage: Eukaryota > Metazoa > Arthropoda > Arachnida > Ixodida > Ixodidae > Dermacentor > Dermacentor andersoni. Next base: position 29,798,358 of record NC_092815.1, read on the forward strand.
ACATGATATCATCTTTCCGTGGCTTCCGGGACATTGTGGCATCGTTGGTAATCATCTCGCCGATGATGCTGCCCGACGTGCCCAGGATGGCGCAACGACACTCCCTATACCTTTATCGAGAGTAGACGCTACAAACAAGCTTCGCAGTCTCACTCGTACCATCACGTTAAGTTACTGGCATACACCACAGAACCCTAACTGTTGTTTATAGAGCCTCGACCCATCACTGAAACTTTAATTACCAGCAAACCTTTCACGACGTGACGCAACACTGCTGTGTCGGCTGTGGGTAGGAGCAGCATTCACCAACTCCTACAGCTATCGTATTGGAATGGTGGACTCACCAATGTGCGCTAAGTGCAAGTGTGACGAGACCATCAGTCATCTTCTGTGCCACTTTTCTCGCTTTGATAAGCAACGTCAGACTCTCCAGTGTGCCTTGAATAGACTGGATCACATGCCATTTACAGAAGCAAAGCTGTTGGGAGCCTGTCCCCACAGTTCATTACCCCAGAAAGCAGTTCGAGTGCTTCTTCACTAACTGAAGGCACCAGACTTGAGTGCCCGACTATAGACATCCTACAACTAACTTAGTGCATGTGAAAGTGCGGTATAGACTCATGTTTTCTCTCTCCCTCTCTTTCACTTCCCATTCCCCTCCCCACGTGTAGGGTAGCAAACTGCACTCAGTTTGGTTAACCTCCCTAGGGGCCAGACCAGACCTGTGTAGATAGAAGTTTAACGTTGGTCTAGGGCAGCGTAGCCTCGTGATGGACACTTCAATTTCTCTTGTTTGGCAAAAATATGTGTGCCAAGGGTATGAAAGATGTCGGTAACCCACAGAGTTAGTGCAGACCTGACACTGCCTGCATAATGACACTCCTGCGAAATCTAGCAGCAGCGACATGAGCAGTCAAAAAACAATACGGGAGAATCTGGTCGCTTATCGATGTCTTGGCTAGAGAATCTGCAATTTCATTTATAATTAGTCTTTTATGGCCAGGCACCCAGATCAAACGCACACTTCTCAAGTATTCAGGTACCAATGAATCAAACGTCCTGATTACCCGAGAGTCACGGCAAGCAATAAGGGATGAGCACATTGGTAATGAGCCAGTCACTATCTCGGCTGATGTAATTGATGGGCCTAATTTGCGTAGAGCCAGCACCGCTGCCATGCATTTGGCCAGAAAGATGGATATAAGACCTGGCAGCCAAAAAGAAAATGCTCACTCAAGAATCGTTGAAAATATGCCTATACCTGACTGTTCTTCCCATTGCGAAGCATTTGTCGCAATTACGATGTTTGTTTGAAGGCTCTGTAGATGATGTTGTAATAGAATGTCTAGAATACGATGTGGAAATAATTTTGCATCATTGGGAAAAATATAATCGAATTGATTATAAGTGGCCACTGATCTGTCGGGAATCGAAAGTACATCGCAGATGTGCATGTGTAAAGGGTCAGGTAATTCTTGCACGAATATAATTTCCGGAGTATGTAATCGCGACCAGTTGACAAGGAAAAATAACAACAAAGAAAACAAACACGCAAGCTGGGAAATAAATATTGTTGGAGAACGATCGCAGCGGTGATCCATAAATTCTCAAGAATGTCTGCACAGTCAGAAGACGGAACCTGAACACGGGATTCTATATAAAGAACAGAATTGACAACAAGTTTAGGAAGACCTAGACACAAACGTAATGCTTCTTTTTCTAAGAGGATCAGAGGGCGGGACTTGCAGGCTAGAGCTCCAAAAAAAGAGCTTGCAACCAAATTTCAACACAGGAAGAACGTACATGCTATTATCATTAGGAGCGGATATCTTCCCAATCCAATTTGATGGTTGCTCAGCCTATACGCAATATAGGCCGGTTGCACGGGTTGCACGGGTTGCACAGTCACATGATCTATGTGTGGACGCTAGTTGAGAGAGGCGTTATAAATCATTCAGAAGTATTTAATACACTCTACCTGCGGTGTGTCTTGAAGGTGGTAAGGCAATAAGATTTGCACTAGGTCATGCATCGGAAAAACGAGAATGGCACATTTTATGGCCTTGGGTAAAAACTGATTAACGCCTAATCATATCTCCAGGGTTGAAAGGTAAGTTTTCAGTAGTTGATGTAGCATATGGATGACGTTTGCAGTTGCGAGAGATGCAATATCGTCTGTATAAATATAAGTAGTTACTTCTGCATGATGTGGAATCGTGCTCATGAGAATATTAAAAAGCACCGGGGAAAGCACTGAGCCTCGCGGTACACCTCTCGTTTGTTTGTACTTAGAAGAAGAGACGCAGCTTTTGAAGCAATACAATTTTCTTTCACCTAAATGTGAGTAAATCCACGCTGCTATATACCCAGTAATACTACAGAATGTTAAACGATTTATCAAAACAGGGTGCTTCATGGTATCGTATGCTTTAGCGATATCGAGCGTCACTAAGGCAGCGTATTGCTTACGATGTCGAGCGACTTGTATGCGGCTTTCTAAGTCGACGCGGGCATGCCAGATGGAACAGCCGTCCCTGAAACCAATCTGACAGGGACTGAGAATTGAATTAATATTAATAAGTTTCATAGTACGAAGAAGAAAAAGCGTCTCAATTAACTTTATTACGATTTACGTAAGCGCAATGGGCCTACTGTTCTCTAATGAATACTATCCCCCTTGTTTCTTAAGTATCCTTACTACTTTGGAAAGCTTGCATTGCAGCGGAATCCAAGCACCTTTAATTGAGTAAGTTACCAGGTCTAAAAGAAAGTTAGGAGATAATTCTAAAATATCTTTAACATTGCATTTGGCACTCCGTCAGGGCGAAGGGCTGCATTCGGCAAGCATAGTGCGGTCTGATGAAGCTCAGATAATGGAATTGGCGTGGAGCCAACCGAAGGGTCTAATGCAAGATGGATAGCCGGAAGCCGTGCTGCAAATCGATTCTCTAAACCATTGGCAATCTTTTCTAGGGAGGCGCTCATTTCTTAAGGGGTCAAAATGATTGAGTCTAATGTTAACAGCGTTGGTAGCGCCTTCCTAGCACGAAGAAAGGCGAACAGAACCCGCTTGCTTTCTTTATTTGGCAAGATGATCATAATACCTAATATCATATTCAGATTTGCCTGGGTTAACAGTACGCTTAAATACACCAGCATGAAAATGATAATTTTTCCTATTTGTGGGGCATTGATTATAGAGAATTTTCCAAGCAGCCTTTCTTTTTTCTGAAGTCCACGCGTACACTCATCATTCCACCAACAAGAATGATAATTTTAGACGAACGGATGCCAAATTCAGCTTGCTTACGGGTACCTTTTAGAACCGAACAAATCGATGAAGCGATTTCCTTGTCATTGGCGTCGGCAAGTTTTAAAACGGCTGTACGCAAAAAGTCCTAAATTTGCTGTGGTTCACAAATGTGCACGCCTGGCATTCTAAAGATGTTATTGAACAAATGATTTCAAATGACACAGGAAGATGATCACTATTGGTTGTTGAGTAAACCGCTAACCACCACGAAACACTGAGGCCAGTGTTATGAAATGGGAAGTATAACGCCGAACGAAAGTAATCTTTAGCAAATGTTAAATCTGACATGAAAGGTGACTATTGATAGTCCCCTCCTGTAGTCGCTTACCGCACAAATCTGTTTTTAGTCCCCACGACACGTGATGTACATTAAAGTTCCCTGTAAACAATTTCTTTTCTACAAACAGCCACAGCCCTATTAAGTTGACGCGTACTTTGTACACCGGTGGCGAAATAAGCATCTATAATTGAAAATGGGTGATTTTCTGGGAGACATAAATCTATTGCCAAAATTTTGCAGTCGGAGTGCATGATGTGAAAGGAAATTTTCGCCTCGTGACAAATTTTACTGGAAACAAGTATCAATAATCCTCCCCTTCACGAGTGTCGATGTAATCGCAAAGGCAGAAATCCTTTAAAATGAAAATTTTCGCTGATGAAAGCCAAGTTTCCTGAAGTAGTATAACATCTGGATTAAGCTGATTAGATAGGTAAAACAAATCTATTCAAGCTGAGAATATAGAGCGACAGTTCCAGTGCAATAATTTCCAATGGTGTTTATCCCACTGCAGAGCAACTGCGGCCTTTAGGATACTTTCTTTATCCATAGGCGATGGTCGACTAATTTTGGATTTTGTTTTCATAATCTTGGAAATTGGAGATCCCATGTGTCTGGGAGCGTGAAGTTACATATTTGTAACATTAGCGGAGTTTGAATAAGAGGACTTATCATCGTCTGGTTGGACTGGCGGAGTAGTCTCCGTCAACTGGTTTATAGATGCAGAAGGCGTCTAATTGGTCGCTAGGCCTTAGTAGCCTGCATTATTTGTATCGTCTGACTGCAAATGATTTGCGCCAAGCATTCTGATAGACTGGATATCAGCTTAGCCATGGCTTTAACCATTGCATTTTCCACAGCAGAGCCAATTGAATACTAGAAATTATTATCCATGTTTGGAGAGTTGCGCGCTGTAACACCAGAGTATCCGAAGGCTCTGTCTTCAACAACTGCAAGTGTATCTCTTCGGGAGCAGCGACGGCGGTCGATAACTTCAAGAATGTGTGTTTCTTGAGCGTGATCTGAGCAGTTAGAATAGTCTGCTGGGTGTGCTCCCTCACATAGGCAGCACGTTTGAGATTGTGCGAAGCATTCACTTGAGGAATGATCGCCTCCACAGGTGCGGAAACGCAAGCTCGACTTACATCCTCATGCGCTGCGAACGAACTTCCCAAAGATTCTGTCATTGGATTGGACGTGACGCCAGTGGTTCTACAGGGAGCACAAGATGCTACACCTTTATTTCTGACGAACATGATGCGCCCACAGACGTGGCAATGACTGATTCAGTATGAATCCTCTCGTTAATTACTCGACGATTGCAGCGGTAAATCGCAATGACGCCTGCTGCGGAGAGCTTGTCCAGGGTTTCAACTAAATTTAGGCGAGAATCTATGCCCCGTACGAGACCCTCGGTGCACGCACGGTGAAGCGGGATAAAAGCATTCACCGGGGTGAAAGCGAATGAAGTGCATTTCAGTAAGTATTCAACACAGGTCTGGTATGGTGACCTACACACTATACGTCCCCGTCCTAGCTCTCGCACCTCAATGATGGTCTAGAAGGGGTGGGACGTGGTCTTAAGTTCCTTCTGGACAGCTTATGGGTTCGTGAGCTTGATGAGACCTCCATTGGTAGGTTCGAGCGCAACAGGAATGGTGTTGAATCCACGGGAAAAAAATAACTTTAAAGGTAATTCATTAGGTGGCAGGGATGCTTAGGGGGATTAGTTTACATAAGCTCAAGACGGCTGGTGCAGGAAATGTAAATAAATCAGGGACTAAGCTTAGTTAGAAACCTGAAACCACTCAATACTTAGCCAAAACACCACTGCAGGTCAACGAAGCTTCGCCACTTAGCCAGCAGTCCGACGAGCTTGCTCGCTCCGTGTACCTCCGTGGGTCGTACCAGGAACGAGGCCAACCTGTTGCTGCAGTCACAATCGCTTGGCCACATCTTCGCCGTTCGACTCCCGCTGCCTTTGTCGCCGAGCTCGTTGTTGTTCACTGCGCTTGGTGCTACGAATCTGTTCTTTAGACATATTCCAACGACTATCCCGAATTAATTTCCATATTTATTTCACACATACGCACGCGGGCGTATGTGTAAGAAGTAGTAATAATAATAGTAGTGGTAGTAGTAGTAGTAGTAGTAGTAGTAGTAGTAGTAGTAGTAGTAGTAGTAGTAGTAGTAGTAGTAGCAGAAGAAGAAGAAGAAGAAGAAGAAGAAGAAGAAGAAGTAGAAGAAGAAGAAGCTATGCACGCGAAACGCGCGTATGAAGAGGCTTCAAACAGGAGCGAAATCCAGGCTGTTAGGCTAGTAGTGCTTTCGCACTAAAATAAATACCGGCAGAAAACAGTGGTTCTGACTCCGGTCTGGTTCAGTGGTTTTGGAGCATCTGCCGCTTGGAAAATCGCGTGGCACAAGGTTGGACCTCGAGAACGAGTGCGACAAGAATGCTGAAAAGAAGGTGAACAACACATCAATGCATGGTACAATCTGTAACACGCTACAGCGCGGTATTATGCCGGCAAGGTTAGGATAGGGGCCTCCTTTTTGTTGCTTGGTTTGTCTCATACCTCTTTCTCAGCCCTGCCAGAAGGATTGTAGCGTTCATTGCTTTATATAGGTCAGAAACGAGAAAACGATCACGGAAGCCGTTGCAACTTTTAGAGGCACGTGCAAACGCAAACACGATTATTGCTGCTTTCTTGTGCAGCTCAGTGTTCTGAGTGTTGTGTGAGTGTTGCGCTCGAGGAAATCATTAACCCTCACCCCACCCCTCCCCGCCCACACGCACACACCGGATAGACTTAAGTGACGATGGAATGAAATAAATATTCATGTTAATTAACGGCAGACTGATTGTTCTTCAACGCCGAATCTAGCACAGGGAAAAACGGCAAAATTTCTCATTTCAATGTTGCTTTATTCAGCACGAATATTTATTTCAACAAGCTTGAGCGCACAATACGCTTGAGATTATAGTTTTGTTCTCGACTGCGTCCAAAAGGTGGTGGTAATAGTGCGCCGAGATCACCAAGCCCACACTATTTGCTTCAAGAAATCAAAGGTGTCAACAGTCTACCTTTCCTTGACTCCCCTGGCGCCCTTGGTCGTCTCTATAAAAGTCGCGTCAATGTGCCTCTCGGGATGCGGCCCTGCGGTCTGTGCCGGTCAAATCAGATCTCACAAGGAAGCACTTATCGGTCAACATATTTCATTTAGTTTTGGCATACGTAGCAACGAAGTAGTGTGTCGTCGGGCTTCTTTCTGCTCTTCCTGCCGACGCCCATTGCTCATAAGTTGTCTGAAACTGTGATGATGCTCGTCGATTCTCACCTACCAAGGTGTCCCCCAGCAACACCCTGAACCACGAGTTTCCTCTCGGTATTATCTCTTGAAGGGTTTTGGCTGTAGCCTGTCCCACCAAACCAGCTGCCTCCTCCTTCAGAAATTGCTTTTCGGTTGCGTAGCAGTCGCTGAACGACTGTACCGACACGGTCGGCTAACAAGGCCGAATTGTGTAGCCTGATCGAGGCATCTGCGAAACTCCATCCTACCTAATCCTAGGTTGTACCCCCCTCACTGAACACCGTGCAACATTTCTTCGCGAAGATGGTTCTTTTGGACTCCTGTGTAATTCACAGGATACATACTCTTTACGGCTGCTAGATCATGGCAACACCACGTGCGCATTGCCCATGCAAACCATACGTGCAAATGAAACCTTTCTTGTGATATACTTTTTAAAGACACACGAGGCACGTTCACGCTTTCGCAGTCGTGCGGTCCCAGTATCGACGGCGAACGTTTCAGGAGACTCGAATGAGGCGCAGTGTGCTTGACCGAAGAGAGAGAGAGAGAGAGAGAGAGAGAGAGAGAGAGAGAGAGAGAGAGAGACGAAGCCATGTGGACGCATCGTTACGCTTCGTTCAAACGTCTTTACATCGGAGAAAGCTGCCGTTCATTGCTGGCGTGAGCGTTTTGCGAACAGGGCACAGACACCACCATTCTTGCTGAGCAGCAGTGCACATACCACGCCGTGGCTCACACACTGGTGGGAGTGAAACGGACAGCAGAGGTCAACCTGTCGTTATCTGACGTTCTAACGTTATATGATGAGTTAACGTTCCGTCACTTTCATCTCGTGTATCGTCGAGGTGCAAAATATACAAAGGCACTCCCCATCCCGCCAGCGTTGTGACACGCCTGGTAGATGACAAGACGCAGTTTCTGTTAAGCAGCACTAATTTCGTCGTACGCTGCATCGCGCCGAAATGTCGCGCCCGCGTGATTAGAACGTAAACCCGTTAGAACATTGTCCGAGGAGCTCTAGAGCAAGGCTAACCTTGCTGTGACTTTCAATACATTGCCTCCTTCGAGCAAAACTGCCACTTTCTCTTTTAATGTGAAGCATTATATAGGGAGCTCTCATCAAGATCACGAAAGGTCATTTTAAACTTCTTGGTTCACTTTAAGAAATCAATTTTCTGCTAACAAATCCGACAGACTAAAGTCAAAATGTTAAACTAGACCTCACAGTTCCGGTATCGCTGAAAAATTATGAGAATACATGTAACACTTGTTTAATGAAACTTTAAAAAAAACTAAGTTTCTTGGTTACGTGAGTAGTGTGAAGCGATAAGCTAGTTTAAGCCTTACAAAATAGCCAACCTATATTATATATGTCAAAAGGGCTCATTTAAGGTGGGTCACGTTATGATACGAAAATGTATGGGTACAGGTCCCTCTGGGCGTGAAGGCCATATCCTCTGGGCACGAAAGTGCACGGTATACAGCTGTGTACCGTGCGCCTGGCGCGCACTTGTCGAGGAGGCGCTCACTCACTGCTGCAATGAGTGAACACTGGCTGCCGCTTGCCACAGCTGCTTCTGCTCTCGCGAGGACTGCAGCTATTTATTTATCAACGCGACAGCGTTAAGGAGCTCGTGTCGCCGAAAAGCCGGTGTCGTCGGTGTCGGTGTCGGCGGCGTTGACCGTGAGCGATAAATCCAGGGAGCCACTTCATAAATAAAAAACAACTTGCAAGATAGGCTGGGTGGAAATCGAACCAGGGTCTCGGAAGTGTGAGACGGAGACGCTACCACTCAGCCACGAGTTCGATGGTTCACAGCAGTACAAAAGCGCTTTTAGTGAATGCGGTGTTGGCTTAGAAACGTGCCACAGAAAGTTATACTGTGCTGTATATCGGTAATTATGAGCATATAACTTACAGAAGTAGCAGTTGCACGAGTAGCGAAGTACGTTTCCGCTACATTTCTTCTCCGCTCTGCGCACACGCCGAGCCATCTTGCAGCAAACACAGAAGACCCCCTCCACGCAATGTGCGGCGCTGCCCCGACACGTGGCGCGCCACTCGCCCGCTTCTCCCCTTCGAGCCGTGCGGAGACCGGTGCGAGGGTGCCCCACTACCCTTGCGTTTAATAAGTTTTCTCGCTCTCTCTCCTTCCAACTTCCAGCGTGCGTCACTCGAACCCTCGTGTTTAGGCGACGCGGTTCCTTTTTCCGCTCACAGAGCGATTCTTAGGTGCAGCGTCCGATGCGGGACGCCTCTGACGTGATCGCTGCGCAGTAGCGCGTCTGGTGGGAAAGCGTCCCCTGCGATGTGTGCCGAGCTGCTTCCGAGGAGTCATGCGTCTGCGTGGTGCACCCAAGCGAGATAGAGGATGGTCCCATCGAGGCGTCAGCCCCGTGATCGCGTCTGCCTTCATGGCGGGTCGCGGCCCGGCTGTCCGTGCCGATGACGACGTTTGGCTCGCGTAGATCGTTTCTCCCTCCGAGACACCGAGTTCTTTGGTTAGTTCCGCTTGCTCAGGCGCACTTTTTGCTGCCGCGCTGAACGCTGCGTTGCTCGGCGCTCACCGCGTGATTGGTGGGTGCAAAGTCCGATGCAGGGCGCCTCATAAGTGATCGCTGTGCCGTAGCGCATTGTCTTACACCCCTTGGCGGGTCGACGGGAACGCTGTCGCGTTCCACTCTTGAAGGCGAAGCTTAAGCGTCCTCCAATTTCTTATTTATTTATTTATTTATCTATTTATTTATTTATTTCTTACATACAGCAGACCAATTTGGTCCAAGCAGGAAGGGCAATACAATTTACGGAATATTTCTATTACACAAAAAGAAAGAACAACAAGAAAAGAAACATGATAGTACTAGAGGAAAGAACATAAAAAGACATAATCATCTAGTCATATAGTGCGTCATAAGGTTCTGTTAGGCTATTCCAGTCGGACACAGAACGCGGAAAAAAAGGAAAACTTATAAATGTCGGTTCTTGCAAAGTAAGGCGTTAGAAAGTGTGTTTGGCAATGTCGCGTAGGTCTTGTGGCCAAAGGGGAAAGAAACTGTGTCTGATCAATAGCCATTTTACCGTTAAGAAGCAAGTTTAAAAAATTCAAACGACATTTTTTTTCTTCTCGATTCAAGTAGTTCAATGTTGTTAGCTTTCATGAGCTCAGAAGGAGAATCAGTATACTTAAATTTAGAATAGATAAACCTGACAGCTTTTCGCTGAATCCTTTCTAACTTTTTAATGTTAAGCTTAGTATAAGGATCCCAAACAATAGAGCAATATTCAAGCTTAGGTCATATGAATGTGAAATAGCTAAGAAGCTTCACTTTAGGAGGAGAATTACGAAGTTTATGTCTTAAGTAACAAAGCTTGCGGAAAGCTGAAGAGCAAATGTTATCAAAGTGCAGATTCCAAGACAGGTTATTAGTGATTGTCCCTCCAAGGTACTTGTAACTGGCAACCTGTTTCAAATGAAGAGATGTCAGGTTATAAGTATAAGAGGAGTTTTCTTAACCGTTACGCAAAGATAACCGGTTTTATCGGCATTACCAGTCATGCCAAAATTTGTGCACCACTTAGATACATTAATGAGATTAGAATTCAACTCAACCTGGTGATGTACACCTCAGATTTCACGAAATAAAACAACATCTGCAAATAACTTAATATGAGTTCCAGGAGTAATTACGGAGACAATGTCATTTGTATATAAAAGAAACTGCAAGGGTCCCAGAACACTTCCTTGAGGCACACCTGGTGTTACAGGAAGACTGCAGGAATCAAAACCGTCAACTGAAACAAACTGCGTTCGGTTATGTAGGTAATCGGAAACCCATGAGACCAAAATGTCGGGAAGGCTAATATTTATGAGTTTATAGAGCAATTTATCATGAATAACTCTGTCAAACGCTTTAGTAAAATCTAAGAATATCGCGTCAATTTGTCCATTATTATCTATGCATGCTGGAAATGAAAGAACTACCGTGACCAATTATGGCGCAGTAGAGAAATTTCTTCTAAATTCGTGTTGAAAGCTTGAGAGTATAGAGTTTTTCTCAAGAAATTGAATGATGCGTTTTGCTACAACGTGTTCCAATAATTTACAAGAATATGTTACGGATATTGGGCGATAATTTTCTAATAACAAACGGTCACCTTTTTTATAGACGGGTATAACTTGAGCTGTCTTCGATTCATGAGGTAGCCTCGCACTTAATAGTGAACATCGAAACAAAATCACAAGAAATTTAACAATAGTTTCGGCATAACGACAAACAATAATTTTGGCCAAACCATCAGGACCGCAAGTCGATTTTGTTTTCAGATTTACCAGCATTGTGACTACACCGTGATATGAAATAAAATAAACCTGGGATGCTAAAAATGCTCTGTGACGCAGATTCACGGGTGTACTTGCTTTCGAAAACAATGCAGTAAAATAAGTATTTAAATACTCAGCGATAACTCGTGGATCTGTAACAGAGATACCATCAACCGAAACCTGCGTCACGTGCCTGTCAGCATCGCTCAAGTAATCCCAAAATTTTCTATAAGCTGCGACCAAAGGAGGTGAGCGTTGCTCCTGCGTCATGTACAGCCTGGGATAGGCCGCGCTACACTAATCTAACGGAAGAAGAGAATAAAGAACGCTTAGCCCGCAAACGCTCCAATTACCCCCCCCCCCCAAAAAAAAAGAATGGGCCCGCTATCCAAGCGAGGAAAGCCAAGAAGCGCGAATCTGCCGAAGCCAAGCCAAAAACCAGAGTCGCAATGTGGGCTTATCGGTATGGCATCTCGATCTGAGTTATTTAGCGCGAATAAGACTGGACACAAGAAGATGCACAGGGCACACCCGGCGCTTCTTATTCGCGCTAAAGAACTCAGACAAAGTAGGAAGCCGCGGAGGTGAGGGAGCAGCAGCGCTTGGCCAAGAAGCGCGAAGCGGAGCAGCATATAGTGGCTATACATGGGTGATCCCATCTTACACTTCCATATAATGTTGGGTCATTTAAGTAAGGAGATACAGTACGATGCTTTGCACTGCAATAATTGCCTTCGAAGGAGTTACGACCATAATCTTATTTTAGTGTGTTAGTGACTCGAAACATCGACGGAGAAGGTGTCCTTTTAACTTAAGCTAAATATTCTGTGTCTCTTCCTCAGCACATCGTAGTTTCATCTTCATAAGTGTTTGGTGGAATACTGTACAGTGGTAATCAACGCCGGTCGACTTCAACTCTTTTCTTGTATTCCATCTTTTATGTTTCTCTGTCCTCAATTCTTAAGCCTTTATGCCCCGTCCTTTTCCAGGCGAGACGCAGATGCGCCTCTTCCGGAGGCAGCTGTCAGTCTGTCTTCAGATCTTTTTTACGTTTACATCCAATAGTAATGCTATTACCAATATGAATGCTCGCGAGGCATATATCTTGTATGTTGCGACCATGTCGTCATGACCATGAATGGGTGAAACACCCTCAAAATATTGCTGACTGGTGCGTCCACACCCTACAATTAATGCTCTGACTTCTACATAGTACATCTTATGCAGTAGGCTGTGAGACGCTTTATGATGATACACCCTCCATCTCCGTCTCCTAACTCCCTTCCATCGCAGGAGCCCGGACATCCCACAGCCTCCGTGGACCAAGAAGCACCCTAGGCGCCACACAGGTGCCCCGACTGTGACATGGCCACGCGGCCATCCGCAGCCCATCTGTTTTCGGAGTGCCAGTGACACGCTCAGCAGCGGGACCACCACCTGAGGGCGGTGCGAGTGTCGTCCTACGAGGAGTAGATTAGACCGGCAACTGGCTCGATGGATTCCGACAGGGTCATTCTGGACTCGCTCTTGGCTTTCGCCAAGGACGCGCAGCTCCTAGGACGGCTCTGAATACGCCTCCCCCCCTCCTCTTCCTACTCCCCATTATAGGCCTTCGAGCTATCCCTTAATAAATACATCTTGTCATCATCATGATGATTAGTAGGATTTCTTTTATTGCGATAGCAATTATATAGACACTCCAGATTAATTTCTGCCGTCGGCGTCGCCATGAGTGTATGAGTGAAAGCGTATGGAGTTCAGCCAACGAACGCGGTTCAATCTTGCGTGTGCGAGCGAGGAACGCGGCCCGGATGCGCGCCCTCTCCTGTGGCGCGCGAAACAGGTGTGAGGCGAGGGGGGAGGTGTGTTCTCCGGCGGCTGCTACCGTGCCTCGATGTCCTCCTCGCCCGCCGCTCCGTACAGAGTGGAGACAACCGCGGTGTCACTACGGCGTTGGCCACGCGAATCGTAGACCCCTTTGGCGGACGCCGTAGGGACGCGTTGCCGGCGCTCGTGTGTATTGAAAGCGGTCTGCGACGTGGCTGAAGTGCACGTCCGCGTGGGCCTCATCTTAAAAGCGATCTGCGATGTTCGCAGAGTGCGCGTATTGCCGGTAGATTCGTATGCGCTGTGATTTCGACATTTCGTACGCGTTGAACCGACAAATGCACGGAGATCAATTGGCTCGCGGATGCAGCCGCGATTCTTAACTCCAGCGTTTTCACAGGCAGTTTCCGCTGTAATCTAGCGATGTGCGCTCACGTTTACCTGTGCGCGCGTGCACCGTGCTGATTAATTTAGTTAAAACACGTTGATGGGCTAGTTGGTTTGAATACATGATCGAATGTGTAAGCGCGACCGAACAAGCACGTAGAAAGAAGCAGACACACAAAGACAGCCCTGTTTCCGTGAGTCTGTTTCTTTCTACGTCTGCGTTGAGTCCCGCTGACATATTCTATCATTGTTAATTTAATTAGTAAGGGAATGTTTACAAGTTTATATGGCCGATAAAATTACTATCCTTACTTCGTACAGCTATCTACTTAGCTATCGCAATCGGTACTTCGCCTTTCCGGCGGAACTGCGAATTTTTTTCTAATGTAAATAAATTCGTCAATAAAGTCAAATCAATCAATCAATCAATCAATCAATCAATCAATCAATCAATCAATCAATCAATCAATCAATCAATCAATCAATCAATCAATCAATCAATCAATCAATCAAGCAAGCAAGCAATCCTGAACTGTTTTTATACAAAATATATACAAGAAATTGCCGCAGAATCCACCTCACAATGACTGTCGGCGGTAATGCGTTAGCATTCATTGAATATAGCGACACAATGTATTGTCACCCTCGAAAAAGGTTACACATGAGACGTCCACTGCAGCGGGCCCTCTCTTATGCGCTTCTCTAAGAACAGTCGGCGCAGTCTAGCGCCGCCGCCTCGAAGCCTCGGCATGGCCTCCGAAATGCGTAGCGCGGTGGTGAGTGAGAACGCTAAGACACGCGTAATGCGTCAATCGGGCTTAATTCTGGGCACGCCGCGGCATCTAGTGGCACTGCCGCGAAGCCCACGCGTGGCCTCCGAGAGGAGAAGCATGGCGCGCCGGTGTGACCCCCCTCACCCTCTACCCCTGCGTACGAGCCCGTCTGCAGTGGACCAAATTAAATTATGGGATCGTACACACCAAAACAGCAATCTGATTATGAGGCACGCCGTATTAGGGGACACCGGATTAAGTTAGAGCCCCTAGTGTTCTTTACGTGCACCCATTGCATGATACTGGGGCGTTTTTGCATTTCATTCCCATCGAAATGAGGCTGCCACGGCCGAGATTTGATTTCGCCCCTTCGGTCTCAGAATCGCAGCGTCATAGCCATCAAGCCACCCCGGTGGGCACATAAATGAGCTGATATTAATAGCCTCATGATGACAACGATGCTGAGAGAGAGAGAGAGAGACAAATATAGGAAGGCAGGGATGTTAACCAGTCAATAGTCTGGTTGGCTACCCTACGCTGGGGGACGGAAGAAGGGGAAGCGAGAGAAGGGAGAGAGAAGGTGTAGATACGTGTAAGGACAGCACTTGAGTTAAAGACGCTCGCGCAAACCAGAAGTTCTGAGAAAGCATAGAAGTGCCTTGACTGCCTTCTGAGCCGATGATCGGTCGGGACGGTGCTCTAGTAACGTCTGTTCACTCAGAGGACGATCATCTAATTTCCTCAATGTGTTGAACAAAGATTGTCTTTGTGCTTGAAATTTAGGAAAATGACACAATAAGTGTTCAATCTTCTCCTCGCATCCGCAAACATCACATGCAGGACTATCAGCCATTCCAATTAGTGCTGAGTAGGCATTCGTGAAGGCAACTCCAAGCCATAACCGACACAGAAGAGACGCTTCACGTAGGTGTAGACCGATGCTGGAGGTCTGAGTTGAAGTGACGGGTTTAGTCTGTGCAGTCATGTGCGCCTTGTATGTGCGGTGTTCCACTCTGCTAAGGAGATCGTGCGTGCTAAAATGCCAAGTTGCCTCGCGGCGTCGGTCCTTGAGAGAGGAATGGGGATGCAGCGGTCTCCTTTGTTTGATGTCCGAGCTCCCTTATCGGCGTCATCATTTCCTGTGATACCGCAATGACCTGGAATCCACTGGAAAGAGATATCATGGCCTTTTTTTCTTGTGATAGATAAGTTCCACGATTTCGCACGTGAGCTGATCGTGAGCTGCATGTCGGAGAAACGACTGCACACATTGCAAGGCCGGCCTTGAAACGCAGAAGACTGCCCATTTTCTAGGACTTTCAGCCTTTATCACATGAAGCGCGTCACGGAGAGCCGCGAGCTCTGCAGCTGTAGACGTAGTGACATGGGAAGTCTTGAACCGCTGGGTTATTCTCATTGTTGGTATAACTACAGCGCCACCGGAACTGGTTGATGTAGTTGATCCATCAGTGTAGACGTGTGTGCAGTCGCTGTGTTTCTCGTACAAGAGAAGTGAAGTTAGTTTCTTGAGCGTTGATGATGGCAAGTCCGACTTTTGCTGAAGTCCTGGGAGTGTAAGGTTTACTTGAGTACGGCGCATACACCATGGAGGAATGGAAGGCCTTGCCGCATGTGTGTAACCTGACCTGAGAGAGGCATGGTGCGCGAAGACAGTCGCACTGAATGTCGTGTGGGGCCTATCTACTGGGAGACTTGCGAGGTGGTGGGTAGGGGTACGGGCAAAGTGTCTTATGTGCACACGCATTGTTTCAATGCTAATGTGCGTTCTAATAGTGGAATCTTGAGCTACTGCAATAACTTCAGTCGTTGACGCACTCCGCGGTAGACCAAGGCATATCTTGAAGGCTTGGGCTTGGATGCTTTGGATTATATTCAGGTTAGTTCTGCAGGTGTTGGACATGACCGGTAAGCTGTACCGCAGGAATCCAATAAAGAGGACCCTGTACAGTTGCAGGATGGATTGTATTGGCACTCCCCAGGTCTTTCCTGCAAGGAACTTGAACATATGGCAAATTCCTCTCAGGCGTTTTCTCACATAAATCACATGAGGGGTCCAGGAGAGATTTTTGACAATGACCACTCCCAAATATCTGTGACTAGTGCTGTACGAGATCAGTTGTCTGTCGACGGATATAACGTATGGAGACATTAATTTCTTGCTAAACGCCACCACTGCACACTTTTCGTATGATATATGAAGTCCTTGTTCTCGAAGGTAGGATGATGTTAAAGTGGCTGCCTTCTGAAGCCGCGCGCGAAGTTGCAGTCGCGTCACACCCGACGTCCAAGTGCAGATGTCATCGGTCCAGATGGAGAGCCTAACGGTGCATGGCAGGATGTCGGCAACGCCAATGAGTGTTAGACTGAAGAGTGTTGGGCTCAGTACTCCGCCCTGAGGCACCCCACGGTTACTGTAATGCAGGGGGGTCGGGCCATCCTCGGTAAGTATGAAAAAGGATATCTTATGTAGATAGCTACTTATCCAAAAATAGACTTTGCCGCCAAGTCCTACTGCCTCTAAGGCGTTGAAAATCGCTTCGTGCGTTACGTTGTCGTACGCTCCTTTAACATCCAGAAACAGGGCAGCAAATAATCTTTTGCAGGACTTCTGGTGCTCGACGTACGTCACCAAGTCGATAACGTTGTCTATGGAAGAACGGCCACGCCTGAAACCAGCCACTGCATCTGGATATACCTAGTAATGTTCGAAGTACCATTCTAGCCGTGCTAGAACCATCCTCTCCATTAGTTTTCCGATGCAACTGGCAAGCGCTATTGGTCGGTACGACGCAATGTGTACAGATGACTTGCCAGGCTTGAGGAACCATACCTGGAGAACCGTACCTGTCTGCCAGGAGCTGTTGAACAAGAGCAGGAGCACTTTCCGATCCTCTTCGCCAAGATTACATAGGGCACGGTAGGTTACACCGTCGGGTCCTGGTGTCGATGAACGCTTGCTTGCACAAGGCCAGCGCAGCTTCGAGTTCCTCCATGGAGAAAGGACGGTCCATGCGGGGGTTGCGTGAAATCGATGAGTGGTGGAGCGTCGATGTTCCAGTGGAACTAGTTTCGCCAGCAATCCTCCTGCAGAAAGCTTCCGCGACGTCAATCTCTCTGCATTGTTGGTGAAGGGCCAAAGACTTAAAAGGGTGGCGCTGCTGAGGAATTCCACGGAGACCACGAACAGTTCTCCATATGTGAGACAAAGGTTCTCGTGGATCCAAAGATTTGCAGAATGACTTCCATCTTTGCGATGTGAGTTTGTCCGTGCGACGCTGAATTTTCTTTTGAGTTCTTCTGGCCAACCTCAAGTCATGGACCGACTTCGTGCGCCTGTATCTCCGCTCTGCACGGCTACTAATTGCACGAAGCTTCTCTAGCTCAACGTCGTAATCGGTGCGTGTATACGTTCTCGGAAGCGAATGATTGGCAACCTCCAGGGCACTCTTTATGATGTCCTCTAGGCTGGAGGAGAAGTCATTGCGACAGCCGTCTTCGACAATTGATTTGAACATCGGCCAGTCAATACATTGTGTGGCGCCGGCTAACTTGGAGTACTTCAACCCTTCAATCCTAAGATAAGTGGGTAGGTGGTCACTTCCCCGCGTTTCAATATCCGGAAACCACCTGACCTTTCTAGTGAAGGAGCGTGAAACAAAGGTGAGGTCCAGGCAGCTACAGTAGGTAGTTCCACGCAGAAAGGTGGGGCTTCCATCATTTAACAAGCACAGTTCTTGTTCTGAGGCAAATGACACTAATCTTCTGCCACTCGAGTTTATCTTAGAACTTCCCCAGATATGGTGGTGGGCACTAAAATATCCAGTAATCACCAAAGGCTGTGGAGTCGCTGTAGTGATTCGCCGTAACCGCTCGCAGTCCAGCCGACTTGAGGGTGATATGTAGGCTCCAACTAATGTGAAAGTGAGCTTGCCTTTTTTCACTGTCGCACATACGTACTGGTTTTCTTGGTCAGGTGACACCGGATGATGGACATACGTAAGATCACTTCGTATGAATACGATGACCTTGCTGCATTCTCCGTGGGTGGCGGACTGGAAACATTCATACCCGGACAGTCTGATGTTATCTGATAGGGGCTCGCAGATGATGATGACTGGGAACTTATTTGTGAACACAAACTGTCGAAAGTCCGTCATACGTGACTTAAGTCCTCTGGCGTTCCACTGAAATATCGACGCGTTCCGGACTTCATCACGAAACGATGGCTTCTGGAGAGCCATGATTTTAACCAAGAGAAGTACTGGACTCAAAGTGTCCAGCACCTGTAGCGCGCTTTGCGCAGACGAAGATCTCATGTTGGTAAGTATAACCCGAATGGCATTCATGAGCAACCGCAGAATGTTGATGACCTGGAGGTCATCAGCCCGCGTAGCTTCAAAAGTTGCCGAAGCCGTCGAAGTCGGTGCGGTGTGAGGTAACTTAGCAGGGAGTTGTGCCCTCGGTAGCTCAGGCCATTCTTCAGGACGGGCGAGGCTCTCCGCTTTGTTTGATTTCCTTGTGTCTGTCTTGGTGGCACTGTGCGGTGATGCGGCAGTCCTTCTGACGTTAGCTGGCGTTTTCCTATCTGCAGTTGCGGAATTTCGTGAACGTTTTCGGTGTCGATGCCGACGTCGCCGAACAGCGGTAGCAGCCTTTCGGTGCGTTGAACTGTCCCGCGCCATTTGTTTTAGGATCGCGAATTCCTTCCGCACCCGCGGGCAATCCTTTGACGAGCCCTTGTGAGGACCACTGCAGTTTGGGCACATTAGAACATGTGTGCTGCAGGCGTCTTCTGAATGGGACTCAGAGAACCGCGGACACACGACTTTGTTCACACTGACACCCTTTACGTGGCCAATCTTGCTACACTTGAAGCACTGGAGGGGCTTCGGTACGAATGGTCGTACCGGATGGCGGACATGTCCTACTTTGACGCGGGAAGGAAGGCTGTCTTCTTCAAACAAAATCTTCACACAACGTGTGTTTCCCTGTCTGAAAATCCTTGTAATGAAAGTTCCTTCTGTCGTTGGCTGAAGCTGCTGATGCTGATGCTGATGCTGAAGCACTGATGAACATATGTCCCTAGACGTCTAATACTGTCAGGAGCACACACTATTAGGGCTCTTTGGCCAGAACTGGCCCTTGTGCCATTAAAACCCACTAATCAATCAAGCACACCCTGCTGTAGACTTATAGTCTGGAAGGAACAATTTGTACAAGGCGCGCCGAGATGTCCCCTATACCTTTGGGGCCAGTGACAGAATGCTTACATTGATTAGTGCGGTTGGCATTTTTACATCGATCTGATACTAGCGGGCACCAAACACCGTTATTGAGCCAAATATTGATTTGTTCCGCGCACTCATTTTGGCTAATGTGTAAGCGAGTTTTGCATTGTTAAATATGAATAAGTTCTTTAATGGTGCAACATAATCGTCCAGGTCATGCTGGGATGACGATATGTTTCGTCGGCCGCCGAAATGGACACTCTTGCGAAATGCCATCGCCTTTGTGTAGGCTTCTTTTGTCTTGTAGATGAACACTAACTTTTCTAAGGAGGATTTCTTTCAGGCAAAAAAGAAGACTCAGAGGCTGGTGGATTGCTATGAAATATTCAATATCTTGCCATATAGAGCACTGAGCACGCAGAGTCAAAACGTGTCATTGATGATGTCGTAACGTGGGACAGAACAAGCGCCCAATATTCCATGTCGGCTGATAAAGAAAGGCATGCTTGTGGAACTGTTATCGTGAAATTACTCGCCTTTGTACCATGTGGCTGTAGGCACGAATGTCGTTTCAATACGTAATGACTTCACGTAGTGCTTTTAAGTATGCACCTACTTATCATTCGATGTAGCCTCTTGTCTGAGAAAGATGTTTGAGGCCAGATGCCACTGGTTGATGTTTTGCTGTTTAAGGAGAACCCTTTATGTTATATTATTATGCACACACACACACACACACACACACACACACACACACACACACACACACACACACACACACACACACACACACACACACACACACACACACACGCACACGCACACGCACACACGCACACGCACACGCACACACGCACACGCACACACGCACACGCACACGCACACACACACACACACACACACACACACACACACACACACACACACACGCACACGCACACGCACACACACGCACACGCACACACACGCACACGCACACCTGCGCGCGTGCATTTGGCGCTTTGGATTACGAAGATACTCCATTCGCATTCTTCATTCGCATCTATATGGTTACGTTCACATGCTAAGTAGGCATCAGGGTATGACGGTATGGATGCGAGTGCAGTTGCGTGCGAAGTTTTGCTGCTTCTACGTTCCACTCCTAGTTTATTCGGCATTTTCTTGAAAAACAGTATAGCTAGGCAACAAGAAGTATCAAGAGTGCCTATCAATATTCTGGCTGCGAATTAGATTACAAGCAGTACTGATGTCGGCATCGTCCTCATACTTTGTGCGTCGATGAGCAGATGCACTTCGTATTCGCTTGCGTCATCTCCAGTGGGAATAGACGATATTATAGTTCCGGAGATTAGTGGCGGAAGAGAGGACAGACGGTGTGTGACATAGAATTGATCAGATTTAGTGTTCCAGAGGTAAGGCTGTACACGAGGGTTGCAATGTGGGCTTGTTGGTAATGCACCTTCAAGGGGACTACAGTAGCCTGATTCAAAGACGGGACAAAAGAAGACAAAAGGACACACACAGCGCTAACTTAAGTTAGCGCTGTGTGTGTCCCTTTGTGTCTTCTTTTGTCCCGTCTTTGAATCGCGCTACCGCACTCCCCTTGAAGTAAGGCTGTAGAGTGGATGACAGTAGATGGTTTTTGCCAACTGAAGTCCTTTGATGACAAAGAAAACCAGTGCTTTCCGCTTCAATTTAAATGTAGCGGCAGCGGGAGGGACCTTACTGAGAGAAAAAGAATGTCAGAGCCACGAAGGCGGGTGATGGGGCTATCTATGTCTGCAGCTGGATGACCATCAGTAGACAATGTTCCAAGCTTTAATTGTTCAAAACAAAAATGAATGGTGAATGTGTCACCAAATATGAGTCTTTCCTTAATTTCGCCGCCTGATGCCTTGTTCTTGTGGCCAGGTATGGTTGTGAGGTATTGATTTGGGGGAGCTCTTTAGGCGAACGAGATCGCTCCATTATGGGGACTCGCAGGGAGCAATATTTAGGGTATGAAACTGTGTTGTGGCAATACGCAAGCGCTTTACGAGAAAACGTCACATATAAGAAAATGCAGACCAAAGTATGCAGAGATCATGGTTGGAAATTAAATCGAGGCATCTAGCGATCGAAAATGGGCTTCCTTCATTATCGCTGCAGCGATGGGCGAAAGTGCACGTGAAATAGTCTATGTTTAGGAACATAGGCAGAGTATGAAAGACAGAGAAAATAAAGAGAGAGATAAAGTTTACTGGGCTGGAATCCAAGAGGTCTGCTTAAAGCATCAATCACCGTCCTATTACTGCAGAAGGCGGAACAGAAAGAAATAACAGAAGAAAACAAGGAAAATGGTAGTCATAGCGATTATTTTACTGCAGTAGATTTATTGCAGGTGCTCGAGGTGCATTCACGCCGTTGGCGTCACCATTGTCCTGATGTCCTGCTGTCCACGGCGCACGGATGGTTAGAGTGTTTTCTGAGACACGCATTCTGTTTGACTGCACGAAGCGAAGCGGGCAAATCGCCAACGATACGCTCAATTGCCTCGGAGGAGAAGCGTTGAGCCCACGTAGAACATAGGCCGACTAGCAATCCTACCGCGCTGATGTGTCTACGCACTGGTCTGAGCGGAACGGGTATTATATGTCAAGCTAACGTCATCTAATATTTCACCAGGCGCTGACTGACGCCGACGGTTTCCCATTGGTCTCAACTCGAGCAGCATCAACGTGCGACGCTTCTCATGACGCCAGCGTTGCGAGACGCCTGGCGGTTGCCAGGGCGCTGTAACTTTTGCCCAGCAATGGTGCCCCGGCGTGCAGCGTCGTACCAATGTGTCGCATGCCGTCAGAGCACCGTCCGAGGAGTTGAAGCTCAGAGCTACACGTTTCTGTCGCGGACAACGTTCCACCTTTCGAGCGATTCCAGAAAACGCAAGTAATTCAGCTATGAACACTGCCCGCAGCGCGGGCACCCCCAACCCGGAAAATACTGCCATACTTTTTCTTACTGAAATTATTATTAGGAGAAGTTGGTATCATTATGACGGCACCGGCTACTCCTTGTCACTTAGCAAGGGAAACAAATATGCGCAAAAAGGGAGAATAATGTCACAAAATATGGCACTAGGTAGACCACTAGGTGAATAAAAACTACGCAGTCTAACAATACATGAATCGCAACGTTTTGTGCATGGGTTCAGTACATATTAGCATACATGAAGACAGATATTTTGAATAGCCAAAACACGCAACACGTGTAATTACACTGCAAGCACAGAACAAAATTACACATTGCGCAAAATTACAATCACCACATAAATCAATTTTTAACCCAGAACAATGTTTATATCACCCGTTTAACTTATTAGGATCAACTGAAACTTAATATTTCGGCAAAATGTTCGTGTCCTCGAAAAACATTTTCAGAGCAAGAAGTGCTCTTTTCTGGAGGCCTGCAGTTGGCCATGGACCAAGTATCTTTTTTAAAGTGAATGGTCTTCTGTCTAAAAGCAACAAATTTGCTTGCGATACCCTTCGTTGTGGATTGTATTTAGTGCACTCGAGGAGGAGATGAAACACGCCTTCGTCTGGATGGCCACAAGAACACTGCGGACTAGACGCACGTTTTATCCTGTATAAGAAGTGTCTCGTAAATGCAGTACCAAGGCGCAGGCGGTGCACCAATGTTTCAAATTTTCTGTTTTCCCTTAGATTTTCCGGAATTGAAAAGTTGATACCATGTGCATATAAAGCATAACTCCGAGTTCTTAGATTGCTGATCAAACCAGGTAGTTTTGCTGAGACGACAGGAAGTCTGTCTCAGGAGCAGACTGACTTCACTACGCATAAGGGGCAGATTGATTGTGTCTGCGTTATGGTGAGCCCGATTCGCAGCTGCGTCCGCTGCAGTATTACCAGGAATATTGCAGTGCCCGGGTATCCGCTGAAATGCAATTACGTGATTCATTGCACTTGCTTTTGTATGTTCTTTGAGCGTCTCATACAATATCAAAGTGTTCAAAGAATTGTTCTTTTTGTTTTGTAGTAATGTGAGAGCGGCTTGCGAATCGCTAAAAATAACCCATTTTTGCGAATTCTTTTCTGATGTTATGAAACGCAAAGCACACAGGATTGCAAACAGTTCTGCCACGGTGGAAGATGTTTCTCGGAATAATTTAAATGTTTGCTCTAGCACCAAATGTGGATTGACGAATACTGAAGCCGAGGAATTTTTATGGCACGAACAGTCTGTATACACGTGGATTTACCGGACATATAATGAGTAAACTTGGAAGAGTGTCAGTTACTGTTGTGTGGCTACCATGAACATGTCTCCCTTAGATATAATGCCGTCAACCGATCATTCTATCTTAGGACTTGTTAACGTCCAAGGAGGGTAACTAACATCCACTTTGCATATCTCAAATCTTGGTAATAATGCCTCATGTTCTTGAACAACATCATGAATTTGCTTTTCGTTCACTAAGCGCGAGGTTTCATGGATGCTTCTCGTGTTGGGTTAAGATGTGACAAATATGTCGGCATGTTTCAACCGTTCGTATGACTGGAAATGGTGGGTGACGAGCTTCAGCAATTACTAGAGAACTCGAGGTAGCCCGCGGAACCCGAAGACATACTCGCAGCCCCCTTGCCAGTAAACGTTGAAAACGTTCCTAGGAAGTTTGCGATAAACCATGCAGAATAGGTGCCTAATAAGCAAGTTTTTGTTTTATGAGTGTGTTATTATGAACTTGTAATAGTGAAGAGACTGATCCCCTCCACATTGTGCCAGCAAGTCACCGAAGTACGTTTATTACAGCATTGGTCGCTTTTGAATTGCGCGGATGTCTGATGCCCATGTCAGCTGGCGGTCAAGAATAACTCCAAGGAATTTATGCTCTTTAACGAACAGCAAAGTTGCCAATTAAGCGTAAGTTGGAAATTATTCAGCGGTCGTCTAGTGAAAGGAAGTACGGCTGTCCTTGCATATGAAAGACTCATTCCCTTTCTTTTAAAAAGGTGTAGATACTAGAGAGACCCTCTCGCAGCGTTTTTTGAATGTCTTGTATATGAGATCCAGAGGCCCATATGCAGATGTCATCTACGTACAGACAATACTGTAGACCAGACGGTAGTCGTTGCGGTAAGACTGCCAGGACACAATTGAATAAGAACGGACTGAGAACACTGCCCTGCGGAACGCCCTGCGTGATGATGTGACAATTCCTCTCTCCTTCTATTGTTTCCATAAATATTTTTCTTTCGTTCAAGAAATTTGATATCCATTGCAGTGTTCGACCGTCTAGGCCAAGCTCTAAGATACCAGCAAGGACGTGTATGTGACTTACAGTGTCAAATGCTCTCTGAATGTCTAACAATACTGTTAATGCCACATTTCCACACATTCTTTCATGTTCGACGCATGTAACAATGTCTAATACTGCATCCGTTGTACACCGAGTTTGTTGAAACCGGTCATGTAATTGTAAAACACATTTGTGTGTTCACACCACCGTTGCAGTCGACTGTCTACCATCTTCTCTAATAGTTTGCAAAAACAGCTTGTGAGTCTGACGGGTCGGTAGGAGTCAAGACAAAGGGGAGTCTTTCCTGGTTTCAGTACTGGAATTAGCCGAGCTAATTTCCATGAATCTGGAAGAGTCTCTCTTATCCAGATATAATTAATTATCTCCAAAAGAGACATTCTTCCTGCCGGACCGAGGTTCTTTAACACCACATACGTAATACCGTCTGGGCCTGCGGTTGTCTTTGTACGGCATAACGTAAGAGCCGATTTCATCTAAACTAAACTCACAGTCAAGTTGAGGGTGTTGTGACATAAAGCACGCACGAACCTTCTGTTCCGCTAGTGTTGTGGAACTTGTAAATTGTAGGCAAGTAAAGGGAATTCCTGGTCCGGATATAAGTTGACAGAATTTGTCAGTAACAGAGGTTTCCGGAGTGCATAGAGCTACAGCAAGCGCTCGGAAAGGATGGCTCTGGGTAACTGGACCACTAAAATTTCGGACAACTGACCATATTCCGGGAACTGGAGTGAAAGGAGACAGCGACGCGCAGTATTCTCGTCACCTTCTCGTACCTAATTTTTGTAAGCGTCCACGCGAAGTTTACTGAACTTTCTGTGCCATCTTGTAGTCATCTAGTTTTCCGCTGCGGCGGTAAGCACGTTCTGCCCGTCTTCTAATTGCTCTTAGACGTTCATATTACCCGTAAATTGCAGTGCATTTATTTGGGACAGTGACTTTCTTTGTGCAGATCTTGTAAGACTCACACAATATATTTGCAAAACTTTGAAAGTTCAGATTTTCGCCCAACGAATTGCTTAAATAGTGACGAAAACTTTTATAATTAGTATATTTTGGGTAGAGCTGGGCCCCTTCACTCCGTATGAGACAATGTTTTACCAGAACCGGAAAATTAACTTTACCGTGCGTTTCTATGTCCGTTGACCATTCAACGCCATCGAGAAGTTCTTGTTAGCTTGAGTAACTAAACCCCCGCAAGAACATTGGCGAGCTGTCATTTAATAACACGATCAAATTATTTTTTTCTGCGGCACACTCTACACTGTAAACAGGTTTGACCCTTTTAGGGAGTTTTGGCCTCGTTGCATAACTTCAGCCCTTAAGGGAGGACAATATCCTCCATTCGAACGGAGTTTTTTTTCACACCCTTGTGTTTGGTGGTGTTAAGGGGAATTATGGGAGTTTTTTTAATTCTCCTTTGAACACCAACCCCTCAGTGGTTGCAGGAGTCTATATGGAGAATTATGGGAGGTTTTTAATTCTCCTTTGAACACCAACCCACGAGTGGTTGCAGGAGTCTATATGGGGAACGTTGGGAGTTTTTCATTCCTCTTTTGAACACCAGAACTATGGAAGTTCTTATGAGGAGCTTTGGGAGCTTTTACAAGTTGACATGGGTATTTTATTTTGCTTCTTATGGGAATTTATAGGAGAAGCGATGGGAGTTCTTACGTACATATTTTCGGAAACGTTTGGCTTCTTAAGGGCGTTTTGAAGGATACCTTTGGGAAATCATTTTACCTCCTTGTAGGAGTGCTTAGGTGTAAACCTGGGAGCAACCGTTCCCATATTTTGGGAGCTCTGCTTAAGGGAGCACTTATGGATAGTTTTGAGAGTTCGATTTTTGCTTTTTATGGGAACATATACGAGAATGCTTAGGAGTGAATTTTTACAGC
Organism: Dermacentor andersoni; assembly: GCF_023375885.2. NCBI lineage: Eukaryota > Metazoa > Arthropoda > Arachnida > Ixodida > Ixodidae > Dermacentor > Dermacentor andersoni. Next base: position 29,825,036 of record NC_092815.1, read on the forward strand.
TTTAGGGAGCTGTTTTACTAAGGGAGTTTTAAACAGATGTTTTGGGAGTGCATTTTAGCTCCTTATTAGGGCTTTTACAGGTAGGTCTGGGAGTTTATTATGCACTTTTTGGGAATTTTACGAGGTTGAAGGGAGTTTTTTGTGTGTGTGTTTAGTAGATTGTGTCTGACGAGTGCAAAAACCATGACAAAGCAATAAAATGTCTGGAAATTTATTGCAGTTCCAGAATCAAATGTGCCAGCATGATAGTACAATCAATGACTATTAGCATAATGAAAGTGAAATAATTCAATAAATTGGATACAAACAAGCAAACCAGTTTGACAGGAAATTCAAGCATATTGCAAGCTTCAGTACAGTTGAAAATCCACAAGTGCAGCCAAGACTGAAATTCAGCGGCTCAAAACATCATGAGCTATTGGGCAGTCCTTGCATGCATTAGAACAGGCCACATTTGTTTTTGCATGTAAAAAGCATGCTACAAAAAATGATGCAAAGGAGGCCAGACAGCACCAATGACCTAGAACATAATGAAAGTACCTTTGAATACCTATGCTATTTCTAATAGACATCTACGTACAACTTATTCTCTCATGTAACACACAGCTGCAAAGAAAAAGCAGAAGTGGTACCACCCACTCTGAATCAATTTCCTTAGCGTGCAGCACCTGAAATTCAAGCTTGCCAGCTAGAGAACATGACAAGTTCACAGCAAAATGGGCATAATGTGATAACAGTAGACAAACAGGTGATATCTCAGGCTGAAGTTAATTCAACAAGGGGACTAGTCGTCATCAGGGAAAGAAAATCCAAGCAGACAATTCCAGCTCACACTTGCTACACAGATGTCGCTACATAGGTTTGTGTTGTGATGCCCCATGACCTAAGTCAGCATCAAAGAGGTTCATTAAAGAGTGGCACATATGCAATGGCACACACCCAGTGTACATACACAAGTTTGTGTCAAAAAAGTTCATTGGAGAGCTGCATCTACCCAGTGGCCCCAAGTGCTCGTAGTAGCCCCAGGGGCACATACTGAATTTCCACAAATATAAGGAGTTTTTTTTTTCAAAATTTCTGGCGTCAGAAGACGCCTCGCCTTATATAACTGACATAGACACAAACAACAAGATCACTCATAGAAATTGGTGCCAGCAACCTGCCAAACTCCCATACTTCTACACACCTTGCTACCCCAACTAAACCCCCATGGTGAGCATTTAAACTTACCTCACCTTCTCTATGCACTCACTCATTTTGCTGGATATCCATGGAGTGGAGAAAAGTGAACTATATAAATACTGCCAAGGAAAACGGTTGTTACCCTAACGAAGAAGTCCACTTCTCAAAAAAATTTCTCCACCTGACATAACACTTGTTCGACCTCTGCTGATCACCTTCAGCTGAATATTGCATATCACACAAAGCAGCAATTCAACTATAATTTTTAGTTTTATAATGAAACAAAAATTTCTTAGGATGTGAAAGAAAATATGATACAGGAACCTTTAACAGTATCCATAAGTGTGAAATTTTTACACAGGCAAAGAGGCAAACACTTTGCCACCAGGGCACACATAAGGCGTCATTACATTTTCTCTGCAAAAAGCCTTAACACCCCGACGACAGGTGGTGTTGCATGAAGCCATGCATGCATTTCAAAAAATAGGCATTTTGTATTTTCTTCTTCCGCAAGATCAAGGCAGGCAGGCTGTGATGCTGTGCAAACAGTGGTGGCCTTCAAAAGGGAAGGAATCCACACAAAAGGCCATGGTACTGTTGAGATGGCAGTGCATGATAGGGAGCATTCTGGAAAACCAAACAAAATAGATTATGTACTATTGTATTGCAAACAGACACCGCATGAATATTTAAACATAGCATCACCAATTATTCAACAGTGCTGGGCCATTCAATGCTACCACTCCAAGTGCATCTTGGCCACCTCAGATTTTAGGAAAAATTACAGCCCATTGTACAGTTGCAGACTGGATGAAGTGGAGAGTATGACGAAAGCCCGTCTGGTCGGGATGATGCATACTAAAAGGAAGAGGTCCAGACACCGACCAAAATGTTTAAAATAGTTTTTTACATTTTCAAATTCAAATAAATTCACATAGCTTCAAAAATTCAAATAAGTACTTTAAACCATTTTGGTCAGTGTCCAGACCTCTTCCTTTTAAGTCGCAGAATGCACAAACAGACTACTTCGCGAAAATTTCACATGGTGTGAGTATCGTTATCTTGTAGGCTAAGGTTGAAACATCACGGCACTGACAAAGCTACAAACAAGTGCTTCTACGAATGACCACAAGGCCTTCCAGAATGTTTCATTATGTGAGATAGACCATTAATGTTTTTTATCTGCAAAGAGTATCTTCTTATTCTGACTTAAGTATAATAGACCTTCGAGCAATTTCTGAAAAGTATTTTCATCCAGCTCGGGTGGTTTATAGGCGCAAATAACCAATTTAGGAACCCCCATTTTGTAGTGAAGAAAGCTTATATTAAAAAAACCTATAGCTGCAGTGATTAAAAGCTTCTGAAATTCTGAATCAACTCTTTATGTCTGCAGAAGCTCTTTAATTAGGTATTAGGACGCCTTGCAGCACTGACAATGAAAGGAAATCATGACAACATATTACAAAAACTAATAAAATGAATGTGTTCTTGATAATATAAGTTGTTGTATTATACACAGATTATACGAAACACCAGCAGTAATGTGCATATCTTCAGAGTGCACACACAGTTCACCAACGTAATAATAAATACAGGTCAACATCATAAAGCAACACATAGGTACTGGCGTTTTTCTTTCACATTGGCCTAAAAACCAATCACATGAGCATTCAGCCATCATATAAGCAGCACCTGCTTGCATGAATTCAAGGAACTTTCAGATGTGCAAAATCGTTTAGGAGCTTTTAAGCAATAGGCATGACACTACTATTATGATTAATTTGTTGCCTGTAAGTGGTAAATCAAGTGAACTGCTAGTTGTCCTTCCGGTGAAGGATATTGCAGAAAATGTGAGGACAAAAAGATTATAGTAGCTATTTGGAACTCATGAATGTTAAGAAGATAATATGCAATGTTACCATGCTGACAGACAGTCAGATAAAAGATGATACAAAGAAAATATTATATATAGATTACACAGATGCAAGCATTTTGCTTCTTTATTGCTGCAAAACTTTGTAGTTATAGAAGTGCTTCATCCCCTGAAAAATATTTTTAGCAATACATTCACTATGGAGTTCTATTGAGGATGCATCAGATTTGCATGCTACAAGTGGTTTGAGCTGTTCACAGACAGACATCTGGTTTGTAAACGCAAGAGCATGACGAAATACTGCAAGTGCTCCAGAAAAATGCTTGCATGGTAAGGGAAATGACAAAAACAAGAATGTGGATGAAAAGACCAAACTGCCCCAAAGTCTAATTTTAGCAATGTAAGGTTTTATGAAACATAATTACAGTTCTAAGACAAAACAAAATACCAACATGATATGCAGAGAATGGGTGCTGGACATCAAGCAACCTCACTAAACAATGATTACATACATAAAAACGACACATTCGCAGGAAATTTCACAATACACGACATATAAACTATGTGATTCATGATGCACCCATGTCATACATCATATTGTTCAAGTAACCAACTTCTTTATTCAAGACCCCTGTAGAAGGTTTGTTAATGCAGTTATTGGTTTCTTGGATGGAAAAGACCTAGTATACAAATCTGCACTTCCCTGCCTTATATTTGCAAACTGCATGTGTACAGTCACAGTTTGGCATGTTTTGCAATGTTTTGTGAGATATCCAGATGCTGTTACCACCTACATCTGTGCACAATGCTCCTGCAGCCTGCCATTACCACAAATCCTGGTCTATCCTACATAATACCCCAGTCACACGGGCACTTTCAAAGTCCTTTGAACCAAAGATTCTTTACTTCAAGGGAGAATGTGCACTGTCACACAGGCACAGCAATGGAGCCCTACTGGAAGGTGGCTTTGAGTCAAAGGAGTGCGCGTTCGTCCTTTGAAACCTCAAGGGAATACTCCCAAGACTAGAGGGCGTCTGACAGTAGAAAAAATAATCTAAAGATATGGAAGTTCAATTTTTACCTCTTCAGAACAAGCTTATAAGTACTGAATACTGTTACTAAAGTACTAAACACTTTCGGGACACCCGCAATCTCCATCATGAAAGCGCCGGTACAGCAACACCGGTACGGCCTGTCGTCAGCAGCAACCTCGACACAACACGGTTGCCATGTGCGATTTGGTTCTTTGGTTAGTGGCTGCTAGGTATCCCAGTCTCCTTGGCTTTTTTCTGCACATCCTTCCTTGTCACTTTTGTTTTTTAGTTTTTACAGCGTTTACGTGTACCTACCGCTACCTAGCCACAAAGAACGAAACAAAGCAGCTGAAGCAAAGGCAACAATGAATAATCGACGCAAATGTGCGGTGTACGAAGCGGTACACATGGTGGCCATCATTACAATAAATACATCTGTTTGTGATAAAGTAATGCCTTTACTACGTGTGCATTTTGTTTTGATGTTTCTATGTATTAGGAAAAATAAATGTTGCTGAAAAAAATGTGACAAATTTATTATAAGACGCATTGGGCTATATTTTTTTATTACTTTCAAGGTGATGGTAGCGCTAAGGATACATTGCGGTCTCTGTTAAAAGCTTCAACGGAGACTACCTGGAGACCATGTAGCACCGACATATATCCGTTGAACTAATGTCTTTGAAAGCTCAATGCTCCTTAACTTCAAAGGACCTTTGGCATGCTCGTGTGACGGGTATAACACTTGCTGCTGAAGGCATTAAAGGCACTCAAAGGTGCCTCAAAGACAGGCTGAGCATTCTGCGCAGGTTAGCGTGTCAGCAAGGCCTGAAACACTTGCAGGACATTGTAAAAGATGTCAATACATGGCAAAATACAACAGCACAACATACTCAGAAAATGTAAGCCTAAAATTCCACACTGATATATAAGGGCCTTCCCAGACAAACCGATAAATGCAATAGCACACCTTCTATTGAAATCTTGAATATAAGAATTGATTACTTGAAAAAGATGTACGGTACATGCAAAATAGAATGAGTGATGTATGTTATATGTCACGTATAGTCAAATTTTGCTGCAAATTTGAGCATTTCATGCATTCATATAATCGCACTCATGTACTAAAACAAGTTCATGTGTAGTGCTCATCCTGTGCATTTCATGTGTTTCATCTTATAGTGTAGTAACTATGTTTCCTAATGCCAGTAACCAACTCTCCCAGCTTTCAGCAATAGTATGCAAGATTATTTATTCTTAGAAGTATGATAGCAGGAAGAAACAAGGATAAAGACCTGTCAACAGGACTAGCATCAACTACAAGCTGATTTGGCTCCTGGATGGAAACGAGTATTAGTAATCGTAATCATTATCAATGTTTCAATGAGGGAGTGGGTGAACCCAGAACTTGCACAAATAACTACAGTAGCCACATGGCTGAACATATGAGCCGTGGGTGTTTCCCTATCTTCCAGCACATGAGGTTAGTTGCAGAGCCCCGAGAGAGCTGAGAGGGAAGCGATTGTGGTTTTCCATATTAGCAAATAAAGATCGACATGTGTCGGAAAATAATCACCATCTCTCATCGAAAACATGTAATTGTTTATAGAGCACTTATCCTCAATTCATTACACAGATTGCGTTAGGTGACTAATTTGTTTTACTACTGTTCTTAGTGCCCCATACAAGATTAACCTTTTCCATGCCAATTTTATTTTCAGAAAACCACTGAAATTTCTAAAATATTTTTATTAGCTATTCTTTGTGAAGAGTTTTTATTACTGCAATATCAGCAGTTCGTTTAAAATTTTCTGCTGCCTTTTACTAGCTGTTTTTCATGTTTTTAGGTTGCAAACAGACAAGGAAGCAGAAACTGTCTACATGAAGCATATTTTTTTAAAGAAAGTCAAGCGTGCTTTTGTTATCCTCCATGAAAAATGTTATTGCAGGAAGAAAGGTGGTTAACCGAGGGCCCCTATTTTTATGATTCATATCATAAGAAGCCAACAAACACTGACACCAAGGACAACATAGGGGAAATTACTTGAGCTTAATAAATGAAATAATGAAACGATAAATTAATGGAAATGAAAGTGGATGAAAAAACAACCTGCCACAGGTGGGGAACGATCCCACAACCTTCGCATTTCGCATGCGATGCTCTACCAATTGAGCACCGCGGCGCCGTTTACCGATCCACTTTCTTGGGTATTTGTTTCCTTGTAGAACCCTGGGAGTGTTAGCCAGCGTTACCACTCACAGACCTTGGCGGCGGACATGGAACATCCTTTCTGCCGCAGGCGTCACGAGAACGTGATCTTTTTTTAGTGAAGGCAAGCGGTCAATAAACCCACACATGCTACCTGAAGGCATCAATGTTGCCTGATTCGAGACACTCGTTATGTAATAAATGAGAAGAAAGAGGGTTAACCGAGGGCCCAATTTTTACTAGTAATATCATAAGAAGCCAACAAACACCAAGGTCAACATAGGGGAAATTACTTGAGCTTAATAAATGAAATAACGAAATGATAAATTAATCGAAATGAAAGTGGATGAAAAAACAACTTGCCACAGGTGGAGAACGATCCCACAAGTTCACTTTCTTTTTTTGGGGTGGGGGCAAAAACTGAACACATAACTAATCACTGATCTATCATGCAAGTGGTGTTTGCCTATCTCAATAGTCTATATAAAGACAGAAAACTTGGCTCAGGAGTTTTTATCTCTAAAAGAAAAGACAAGCTTTTATACGGCAACCTATCAACTTGAAGCCCACGATAGTAGTTCTCTTCTATGGCATCTAGCTGTTGAGCACGAGTCAAATAAAAATTAATGCAAATGTATTAGTGTTCCATGCTTTTAATGCATGGAAAAGGGACACTAAAGGAAATTAATGAGTTAAGTTAGATTAAAGGTTAGCCTTTTGTAATAACAAATTCATCATTTATACCAAGAACAGAGCTTTTATAAGCAAGAAAATCAGAGAACTGGAACAACAAAGGGCACCAACTAATATATTGAACCAAATTCTGTAGTTTTATTTGCCAAAACCACAATATGATTATGAGGCATGAAGTACGAGGGATTCTGGAATAATTTTGACCCCCTTGGTTACTCTACTGTGCATACAGTGCAAAACACACATGCATTTTTGCATTTCACACCTATCAAAATGCAGCTGCCACAGCTACAATTTGATTATCCACCATCAGGCTTGGCAGCGCAACACCAAACAGCCCAACTCAGAGCCCATGCTTGTCAGCAACCTTCTGCAGTGAGTGCATCACTTGGTGCTCATGAGGCAGTACTTCCAGCTGCTTCAGCTGCTTTAAAGTGTGCGCACTGCTGGCTTTTGCTGTTTTACAGCCCTTAAAGCCCAACCACAACAAAAGTTAGGGCTGCATAAAAAAATGATTCAAACAGTGTAAATACAAAACAGCATTCTATCAATCTTGATACCGAGACTGAAATGAATGCCACGATTACCAGTAACTGGCAGTGAGGCATGACTCAGATTGCAGGGCACCTTAGTGTGGCCTACGTGATAAGGGACCACCTGCAGCTGCCTGCAGTGATAAAAACCTGAAGGCGATGTGGACTCTCGTCATAGCCACTAACCACCAGGTTCATGTGTCGTCTGCTAATACAGTATTAAAAGAGTATCAAAAAGAAAATTAGATACCAGCCCCGCAGCTTTGCCAAGATGACTACAGTAGTATTTACTACTAATTTATTACCAATATAGCCAAAGTGAAATTTCATTGCATTTGGAATTTAAGCTTTTGCAGTAGGGGTTTTGAGATGTGATAATCGCAATGCTCCTGTGCTTTGTGACATTACATCACTAGATATTTGACAACGCCGTGGTTCTAAGTGTTTTTACATACATCGATATCTTGATTCTTTTACAACCTAACTCTAATATGACACATGAGAATACGGTAGATAACATTTGAAATGTCTTTAATGGGCACGGAAAAGGACTAACCTTTACACATGAGACACGCATGGTGAAAGCATTGTAAGCAAGGCTCCCACGTGTCTTTAAATAATTTTTCACTTTGGTCGGTGTCAGTTCTGTTTTTTCCCTTGACTCTTCCTAACCGGACAAGACTTCGTCAGACTCAACTTCATTAACCCATTGACAATATGCTGCATATCTTAGGTAAACATTTGATGCTCACCCTAACGCATGTTTCCTGAAGTTACCAACTAAGAGCAAAGAAAGGTTAGCTACTGTATGAACCAGCCTAAATCCATGTTAAGCCCACAATTGCCCAATGTGCCTTGAATAGGCTCTAAAAATGTGTATTAACACAAGGCGCAATAGATTTTGTGCTCGCGTTGGCATGTTCATAACAGCTGGCCTCCCTCACTCTCATCATCGGAATCTCAGAATCCCTACTGCGAAAACTTCAGGAGTGGAAAGCAGCAAAGGTAACAGTGCGCAGTTTGAAGCAGCCAGAGGCACTGCCTCATGAGCACAGCAGTTGCACTCACTGAAGAAGGTTAATGACAAATATGGGGCCCCATTCGTGCTGCTGGTTCCGAAGAAGCCATCTAAGCTTTTTTCCCACGCTTGAGTGTAAAAATACAGCTGCTTTTAACAAAAGGCATGCAACACCGTTCATGAATTGTGCCATTGGAATGGTTTACCAAATAACCTCTTACTTCTGGTAAGCTCTACACAAGCCAAATTGGACGCTGCACTGATGAAAGGGCAAGAGAACATTTGCAGAATATAAAAACAAAGTAAGACCAATGTAGGTGAGCATTGTAACACATGCACTTGTCATCCACAACTTGAAATATATTCTTGGCAGAAGTAGAAACATGAATTCACAACTGATATCAGAAGCTCTTTTAATATCAAAGAATGACTGTGTAATTATTCTTTTTTTTTCTATTTCTCACAAGTATGTGTATGAATGTTTTTTGCTTTCGGTTTACACAGGTTGCTACACCTCGATTTGTTTGACCCTGTTCCCTTCTTTGCAATCTTTCCTCCCTCCCCCTCTTTCATGAACTTCCAGAGATTATATGAATAGTTCCTGCTTTCTTAGAAAACATGGCACACACACGGTGGATGTGGAACATCCTTTCTGCTGCAGGCATCACAAGTATGTGATCTTTTTTGGGTGAAGGCAACTGGTCAATAAAGCCCCACATGCCAACTGAAGGCATCAATGTTGCCGGAATCGAGACCCTTGTTATGTAATGAACGAGAAGAAAGCAGATTAACCGAGGGGCCCGATTTTTATTAATCATAAGACGCCAACAAACAAAGGCACCAAGGACAACACAGGGAAAATTAACGGAACTGAAAGTGGATGAAGAAACAACTTCCCGCAGGTGGGGAACGATTCCACATCTACGCATTACGTGTGTGATGCTCTACCGATCGAGCTAACACAGCACCGTCTTCCCATCTATTTTCTGGGGTATTTATGTTACTACTAGAACTAACCCTGGGATTGTTAGCCAGTGCCACCACTCACAAACCTTGGCGATATGTAGAGCATCCTTTCTGTCGCAGGCATCACGAGTATGTGATCTTTTTGGGTGAAGGCAACTGGTCAATAAACCCACACGTAGTACCTGAAGGCACCAATGTTGCCAGATTCGAGACCCTCGTTATGTAATGAACGAGAAGGGGGTTAACCAAGGGGCCCGATTTTTTACTGCTGGTGTAGTACACACTTTCCTGCGTTTAGGGTGATGCCAGCTTCTTGCAGGTGCTGAAGTACTTTGTGCAGTCGTGCATCATGTTCTGTCTTCGTGCGGCCAAACACTATTATGTCGTCTTGCAGACATGCTTGGCCGTCCAGGCCTTCTAGCAGTCTTAGCATTTCCCAGTGGAAAAATTCAGTTGCTGTGGAAATTGTGAAGGACAATCAGAGGAACTTAAAATGGCCAAGTGGCGTCAGGAAAGTGTTGTACCTCTGGGACTCGGGTAACCAGTAACCAATATCCGGCTATAGCATCAAGTTTGCTAAACCAGGCAGCTCCGGTGAGTTTGGCCAGGCAATCATTGATGGTGGGCACTAAGACTCATTCTCACAGAATGTTCTATTTTAACCCTCCAAAGTCACTGCAGATTTGAAGCTCGCCTCCTTTATTTTTAGCCACTACCATAGGTGCATGCCACTCTGTGGTTTCTTCGACCTTTATGATGACACCCAGGCTCTCCGTTCTCTCCAACTCACATTTGGACACTCGGCAACATGGGCAGAGGTACTCGCCCCGAGTACATAATAGCACACCGCTTGGCATCAGGGAGTAGCGATATATTGTAATCGGTCCTGAGAAGGTAGGCCCAGGTCTGTAGCCAGGTAGAGGTAGTGGCATAAAATGTTGGCTGGGTCGCTGACCTTGCCTTTTGACTCCGCTACTTCTAGGAGACTTGGTTGGACATTGAAGGATTTGATTGCGGGGGGACGTCAAAAAGTGCGTCATGCAGCTTGTCTATTACATAAATTTGTTCTTGACACAACCAGCCATTTCAGCACACGGTAGCAGTCTAACCGTTGCTTTTTTTGGTCCTGCCGGGTCCGAGCAGCTGTTCTTTTGCTTGCTTCAGGTTTCCCGTGACTTGTTCGTCGTAGAGGCTTGTTGGCATGGCAGTCACATCTGCACCAGTGTCTACCTTGAAGCCATTGACCATCACATTGATTTTTCATGGCCCAGGATCCTGTTGGTCAGTTAATTGTCCAAGTAAACCTCTTCCAAAACAGCTTGGTATGTGCATTTTGTTCTGCTTTTTGGAAGCGGAAAAGCATATGGCAGCTGTGTTCCTTTTTACTGCAGGCACTGCATGTTTTGCCATTCGCCGTGCACATAGTGTGTGATGGTGAATCATAGGTGTCTTGTTGAGCCATACCACTTGCATGTCAGCGCAGTTTGGTCACGCTGGTTTTTACGAGAATTATTTGACTTTCCTTTGCTCTTCGAGAAGCTGTGCATGGTGTCTACAGCTTCTAGTGATTGTAGCTGTGGCCGTAGGTCCTTTTGCTGCTGTTTGATTGTTGCCGCCATGTTGCGAGCAGCGTTGACAGCGGCTTCCAGAGTAAGCTCAGCATTAAGTTGCAGCTTCTCACTTACCTACGTGTCTGTGGGACCGACCACGAGTCTACCACAGATCAGTTCCTCTTTCAGGGCGCTGTACTCAGAGGCTTCAGCGAGCCTGAAGAGTTCGGTGATGAACATATCGGCTGTCTCATGCACGTCTTGCTTCTGGCTGTTGAACTTTGCACACTCGTATATCATGTTTATCCATGTCAGGAAATTTTTTATGAACAGTTGCATTACTGTGTTGTAGTCGAGTTTCTCAGCATCACAGAGCCTGAGCAAGGCTAGGACGTCTTTGGCTTCACGACCCATGGCATAAATGAGTGTGTTCACCTGCGTCTCGTCGTCGTCTTTAGTCTGGAGATAGCTCTATAGCCCTCCCTTCTCGTGAGCCACCGTTTCTACTCCTCGGGCTGCCGAAAATCAAGTTTTTCCGGCAGTTTGACGACGAACGAGTTTAGTGGAGCTGCGTGCTGGGCTGTGGACACTGTAGGTGAAGCCATGGGTAGCAAAGTTTCGTATTCACCGCAGTGCGCTGTGATGTAGACTTCTACTTGCGTGGTGCATTTCTCACAGCGTTGTCGAGTATCCCACCGTTGCCTCCATGTCATGGTCGGGTGACGAGCATACGTGATTGACAAAACGTAAGTGTTAACTGGAACTGTTTACTAGGTTGTGTATGCAAAACAAGCACGGCTACATGCCGGCTCGGCTTACACAGTCTGGTCCGCTCTCCCAGAGGCGTTCTGCATCTTACATGACCGTGTACACAGCGCCATCTCGTTGCGGTAGCTCGCATGACACGGTGCACCAGTGTAACTCAATGGACAGCAACTTCAAAAAAAGTATATTTCGGAAGGCTGCCCAAGTTTAAACAAATCTCAGTTAACGTTAAGGTGATTTGCCCTCTTATTAACATGCACATTTACGCCACTAGACCATAACCTCATTGCTACATTATAGCACAGTTTTGGTCCGAATTAAAACACTGATATAACACAGCGGAAAAGTTACGAATAAGTGCCATAAATACGAAGAATATTAGAAGGGCATACACTATCATTCTTGCTAACTGCTCATTTGTTGAAATTCTGGCAGTCTTCTGAATTATAATTTTTAAACGTGCTGCCCATTGAGTTATGATAATGCATTGCGGTGAAATTTGATAGATGGCCGCAGAGCCAATTCAACATTTCAGTTTCAACCACAGCTAGTTACCCCTATGCTTTTCTTGGCTTCATTGCCTGCTGGCTTTATATGGTCGTGATTTTAAAAAAATGAAGCCCGTTTTCCTTCTCATTCATTCATGCGAGGGTTTGAAACCTCACAGCTTTGATGCCTTTAGGTAGCATGCATGGGTTTATTAGCCACATGCCTGCTCTCTTCAGTTCAGGTGTTACGCGACACCATCGTGCAAAAAAAGATGTTCCACATCTGCCCACCATGGCTCTAAATGGCGCTGGCTAACACTCCCAGGGCATAAATACCACAAATACCCAAGTTAGCACAATTGGTAGTGCATCGCGTGTGTACTGCAAAGGTTGTGGGTTCAGTCACCACCACAGACAAGGTCCTTTCGTCTGCTTTCATGACTTTCTTTCAATATTTTCTACATTTCAATTTCAACCACAGCTAATTACACCAACGCTTTTCTTGGCTTAATTGCCTGCGACCTTTATATAATCAGCAAAAATAAGGTTACAAGAAAATTAAAATAAATAAGTGGAGGACAGGGTCATCGGTGTTCAAAGAAGCACCTTCCTTTTTGTATCGTTAACCAACATGTGCGCCCAATAGGTAACTCCTCTACCTGCACATCGAATGACAATGCAAGAGATGCAGCTGGAACCCACAGTCAAATATATGTACAGCATACCAATGCATCTCTCCTCCGAAGGTAGTGAAGAGCACAGGTGCCTGTAGAGTTGCGTGCCACGGTTCCTCTTGCCAACCCATGGAAAGGAGCATAAGTGATGCTGTAGAGCTTGCTCCTTCAAGCAGTGTTCAGGTATCCATTCATAATCCTGCATGTAGTGTCCAATGTATTGTAGATATCAAGACAGCTTCAGTCCTGCAGCAAATAAAGTGATCAGTTCTAACCAAAATGTTGAGATGTAGACACTTTGGCAGGCGGATGTTAAATGTTGAAGTTTCTGGGATGCCAGTGATAATTTCATTAAACATTATATGGGCCACTCATACAGGGATGGAAGCAGTCAAAGAAGTTTTGGAGCAGCTCTGGGAGGTGGCAAATTTGACACACTGGAGCATGAATTGCCCGTTTTCGAGCAGTAAATACATATTTACATGAGTAGCTTGGTAGAGGTCAATGAGTGAAATACAGGTATATGAAGAAAAGGTGTTCCTTATTTTACTTTACAGAGCACTATTTGATTATGGCAGATCAGTTCTGTGGAAGCCTGCAAGGCAAGTAAAATTCATGACAGGAAAAATTTTCACCCACCCTACTTTAGCATGAAGCTACGAAGGAGACCTGTACAGGTTTCTCGGAAACCACCATTAAATTACATACTGGATATGACAACTAACTGTGGCCAAGAAAAAAATTAATGAGTGCTTTCCGTGAACATCACCCACTCTATGTTGATAGGTTTATGTTTGTGCTACTCAAGTTTTTTTTTTCCATTGTGAACAAGCAATTAATATGTACTTGTAATGAATGTTTATTTCCTTACTTATCGAATATGGTGCCAATGCAAAGGTTGTGGAATACGCCGAGAAATGACCGATAACAGCGTTACAACGACCTAGTTCATGTGTGGTCTTTTTTTTTTCCGACAAAAGAAAACAAACAAACAAGCGAATTTTTCTTTAGAAATTCACGTGACAATGCGCTCCGCATCAGTAATAAGTGGTCTCAGACAGAAACAGTGTCATCAGTGCACTGCATATATTATGAATGTGCAAACCTGGGGCACAGTCTTGTAAAGGTTCGCAAAGCGAACTGTTACCAAGATCGCGCTACTTCGCATTTGGTAGGGACTGTACTTGCACGCCAAAAACTGCTGACATGTCGAGAAAAAACTGCAGCTGCTCTTTCCCAGTGCCCCTATTTGACAAAGTTTTTGTAAAGATTGATGCAATAGTGCGCAGAAGCATTGTTATGGTAAGGGCAGTTTATTTTCACCTTTTATTTATTTCACGGGCTTTCATTCTCGTGCCTTCACAAATCCTAGGCTGTCTTAAATGCTGTTACCGGCCATTTGTAACCATCATACAAAGCTTTTCACTGACATCTCATCAATTAGGTAAATCAAGACACTCATCAGATACAGTGAACACCATTCGAGTAGTGCACTCTGGTAATTTTTTATTCTTGGCAACCTGCAGTTGAGATAGCAGAATATTGCAGAATAAATGTGAAGTGACGTAGTGGTCATTGCATATTTGCGAGTATTTTATATCTGTTTTGACACACTGGTTGGAAAAAAGACATGAACGGGCATGTTAATTGCACTTGAGCTATGGTATAAAAGTTTCCCTTGTTGTGCAAGGGCGTCTACATTAGACAGACGGGAAGGGGTATCAATGATTCATAATAAGGTTAGTTACAGCGCAACCTAAGACAAGGACAACAGAAGGTACAAAATGACGACACGGCGCTGTTTTGTACGTTCTGTTGTCCTTGTCTTAGGTTGCGCTGTAACAAACCTTAGTATGAATCCCAACCAACTGGCCCAACTTGCCGTTCTGATGCAGTATCAACGATTGCTTGGGCGAGCATAGTTACAACCTTCATAAAAGTTAACGAAGTAGGCCCCTTGCGATGCATTGCAAGACTTGTGGATGCAAACTAGTTTTTTTAAAGAATGTGTCATCATAGGATGCAGTAACATTCAACTGATGCGCGAGATTACTGATCAGGCTAATGCCATTGCCAAATACGTTAGGGTGTGCGTGAGTACACCCTCCTTATCTTTATCAGGCAAGGAACTTTACTTTCTAAGTTGGTCGGCACGTTTTCAGTGAACTGCAGCCGCCTGCTTCTTGTAAGGTTGTTGTTTCAGTGGTTTTTCTCATGCGTGCTATGAGCGGCGCATATAATGTGCAGTAGGGTCGTGGAATAAGACCAGTTAGAAGTTAGTGCTCATCCTGTCACCTGTACTTTTTCTTCCATACTCAAACTGAGTTATGCTAAAGCAAGATAAGAATCCATTCGGTCAGTTTGTGCCTTCGAACCAGTTCACCTCCACAGTGCACAATGATGCTATTATAAAGGGACATTGAAAATATTGTTTATTTTCTTTGAATAAATATATTTAGTATGAAGTTTCACACTGCATTTTGCAAGTTTTAATTACCCTAGTATAAATTTGTATTCTAGAATGTGAAGGATGAAAACAAGCATTTCCAACCTTACACATTTCCAATGACATCTAATCACTACAACTTAGAGGAAAGGCGCTACGATCTCAAACAGTCGCAACTTCTATCCGCGGTTCTTGTATATAAAGGCATTACGCACCGAGAGAATATGGTCAAATCTTAAAGCTAAAACTACGGTAAATGCTTGTACCAACACGCTTAAACAAGGGAGAACATTTCAAAACACATAGTGCGGAGGTAAAAAAAATAGATCATGGAGTTTTACTTGCCAAAACTACAATCTGATTATGAGGCACGCCATAGTGGGGGGACTCCGAAATAATTTTGACCACCTGAGGTTCTTTAACGTGCACCTAAATCAAAGTACACGGGTGTTTCTGCATTCTGCCCCCATCAAAATGCGGCCGCCGTGGCCGGGAATCGATCCCACGACCTCGTGCTTAGCAGCCCAACACCATAACCCCTAAGCAACCACGGTGGGTACAGTGCACAGCTGTAAAAATTTTTCCTATACCAGAAATAAGTTTTTGGCCAGGGGCTCAAGAACCGGGGGAATCGCGCCCTGTCTGGCGCTGTTCACAGTGCCACCTCAGCCAACTGGCACATTTGCACGCGAGAACGAGAGCACCAAGTCCGGCCATGACTGGTAAACCCATATGACGATACATTACCAAAATATACAGTAACTAAAACAAAAGGACGCGTACAAACGAGATGTGTCCTTTTTATTCAACTGACATATAATCTTCGCGCCTTCTCCCCCTTGTACGATATAGAGGTTACACAGTTCTGCTTATTCTATCGTCTTACATCATGCATGCGCACTGAGCACATCAATACGTTCTGGATATCGCAGAAGCCGTTGTTCACGGCGTGAGACTCACGATAGCGAAGTCAAATGCGATCCTTCTAGAAATAAAGAAATTGTTTGCCTGCGACAAACTTTGCAAACAAGAAATAAAATACGAGCTTACCAAAATGCTTCGTCCAGGTTGGTGGCGGCACGCAGTTCGTTGGCGTTCACCGTTGCGCATTACGCTGTGTTGTTAATCACGCCGCCCTCGCTTGTAGGCGTGAGAAGAGCATCAAAGTATTATTCTTTTCTGTCAAATACTGCTGCTTCGTAAGTACAAATAGAAAATTTTGAGTTGTCAAGCCTACCCCAGCATACTGGCACATAACAGCTTCCCGCGCTCAAATCTCGCTGTGGATTCGAATTCGCGCTGCGTGCATTTCGATGAGCTGTTGGGGCGCCACCTAGAAGAGTTTGAATATGGACAAAACAAAACAAAGTTCTAACATATGTCCGTCTAGATTATTTTATATTTATTTATTTAAGATATAAGGCACATGCTGTTTAGAAAATACTCACGGCAAACAATGTTTCAGTTTAGTTTCTTTGGCCCCTCGGCCCCTCCGATTTATGTCCATTGTCAGCTGGCCTGCGGCCTTTAAACGATATTCCTTACATATTGTGGCTCAATGTCGAGGACATTAAACCTGGTTGAATGGGGTTTAAATGGAGGGACAATATTTCGTTTTGTAGAGTATTGCTGCTGGGGATAAAGCGAGAAATATAGGCTGCTTCTCGTCGGCAAAAGGAGCCGGACGAGCAAGTCACGAAATGCAAGAAAACGAACGGCTTGCATGATTTGATTACTAGTACAGTCTCGCTTGGTTGACCAGTGAGAAACAGCATAATTAACAACCTAACGAATACAATGGACAGCCGCCAAATCGTTGGTCAATTAGACATGTTAATGATGAGTCAGAGTGGTTGTTATTTCGTGTTTGTCCGTTTGTAAACGTGTTGTGCAAAGCTTCGTTTATTCGATGTTGTGCCCCATTTCCACCAGAAAAAGAAAGAAAGAAAAGCGGCGTGTTTCTGTTGACGCGGCACGCGCAAGTGAAACGGATTTACGGGCAAGCCGCGCGTGTCACGTTCACACATATATCGCTCAATAAAGCATTCCGGCGGTATCGATCGACATACCGGCCGCACGTACCACTGGTGGTAACGGCTATAGTGGTACCGGTGGTAATAAGGGGAGCCGAAAGGACCTAGAACCTCAGGGCACTACAAGAATATATTTCATGGTTTCACACCTGCTTACTGCAAAAGTGTACAAAGTACATGCATGGTATAGCACTGTACTCGTAATGCAAAAATAAACGAATTAAAATTAATTTGTAAACTAAGAAACCAAGGTGAACCTTCAATAATTCACGAACAGGTAGGTTCACACTCAACTGACTCATGAAACAGTATGCTAGCTGTGCCAAGAATCTTAATTAGTCGAGCAATTAAGGGTGGTGACTGTCATGTGCAATGCCTTGGGGAAATGCATGCAGAAGTAGGACAATAGCTGTTGCTCTGTCTTTGCTCATGCTCTATCAACTGATTAATCACTTATTTATTTATTTATTTTTATTTTCACATACTGTAGTCCAATTGGGCTATCGCAGGAGTGGGTTTGTACATTGCATATAACAAAATATTTTTCTGCACAAATCAACTTCAATGCCTTAAAAAACATGATAACTTCAATATAAAAGATACAATCAGTATAATAAACGCAGCATGAATCAAGTAAATACAGTGATTTTTCTAATTTACCTAGTTTCACCTGGGAGTAAGTTCCATTTTTCAATTGTATGAGGAAAGCTATACTTAAACAGGTTAGTATGCAGTTGAAATGGAGCAAGGTTAAGTTTGTGGCTATTCCTAGTAGGTTTCAAATTATCAGGAGACAGATAGTTGTTCTTTAATGAGTAGTGTGGGGTGTTATTTGAATTATGCAACAATTTAAGGCATTCATAATCACGCCGCTTGGACAGAGGTAGTAAACCGATTTGTTGTTTATTTAAGTCATTATTCCAAAAAATTGGAGAGTTGGAATTTCCCCTCACAAGGCACTATTGGCAATAAAATCACCTACAGTGCTTGTCGAATGGGTGCCGCAGTGCTACAGTTGACCTGCAAAGACGGGGCCGAACCCCTGCTTAGAAAATGGAAGAGAGGCCGAACTCTCTCGAGCCCTGGCTAACTTTGAGCACTGACTGTGTTGAGTGGTATACTATATATTGTACTACCACACAGTACAATGATGTATATTAATGATTAATACAGTAATATTATGTATATAATAATAATAATAATAATAATAATAATAATAATAATAATGATTCAGATCTGCTACCATATCTGCATCTCCTTCCTTCATGCTACAGAAAATGTCTATGGAATTCTTGCTGTCAAATCAATAAATATATACTTCAGAGCATTGTTGCGTTGTTGTGACATCACTGGAAACATCACTTCACAGCATTAAATCTTTATCGGTCAAACCTGTGCTCAGAAAAACATGTGGCACTCAAAGCACAACAACCCAGCGGCGAGCATGGTGTGTCAAGCGCGTCACATGACTCGTCAAAGGTCGTAACATAATTGCTGGTGCTATATATATATATATACATACCTTCCGCAAAGTACAACACTATTTGCATCTCACGTTGACTGATATCTTTCAATTGTTAGTAGGTGAAATGCACTCCACAGAAAAAGGATAAACAATTGTATGCATATCTATCAGTATAATCACGGAGTATCAGGCTGGGCATCAACCAAATTGATTCTTAATATCTGTAACTGTGGCGAGGAAAGCATATGTCGCCTTGAAGAAGACAAGTCCACTTGTTGAAACGTTGGCTCCTGCTTTCATCTTGTTCTCGGTTTGCTCATCGTCTTGAATTTCCATTTCCTGCCTTCCCCATGTTTTCCCTGGGTTTGTATACATGGTATTTTAACACGCAGCCTAAAAGATTGCAGATTCTTCTCCTATATGCATAGTTGGTATATAATTGTGAATCAGCAACACACTAAAAAAACGTTTTCTTCTAGCATAACACTGAAGCATACAAAGTTGAAAATTTACTGTGCCTACCTGGGCGTCATTTCACATATTTAAGAGGTGAATCATTTTCCTTTGTGTACATGCGCATTGGGCTAGCTCCCAGATCAAACTATATGCCATCAATCTGCACAGTTGGCACAGTAGGAATTCACAAGACAAATTTTAGCAGAGTGCACCTTGTTTACACTTTTCTGCATTTCTGTATGCAAGATATAACACTACAATTTCCGCTGAAGATACTGTGCTTGTTGTGCAGGCCATGTTTTGATGCTAATGGATGGCACCTGTATAATCATGTAAGACTTTTGTGAATATATTGGCACAGCAGCACCTTCTGTTATTTTGTATGTATATTTCTGACCAGCAACACAACCAAGCAGAGGTATATTGTGCTGTAGGCAAAACAAGTGGCCACTTAGATTTGGCAGCTCTAGATGGGCACATCGCATCTAGTCGTTCCTCACCCCACTTTAACATTTACATTTCACCAATGGCAAAGGACAATGTTGGATTCCGTAAAATATCCAATTTCAAATGCACTATGGATGACTGACTTTTGAAAGAACAATGAAGTGATGCCTGGAAACCTGTGTACCAACTTTCTTCCCATATTAGTTACTATAATGCCTTACAATGTGTCTTAAAATTCTTCACATGGTGCACCTAAATTTGGTGCTAGAGTGGAGAGGAGTGCAGTAGTTTGACTTTACCTAGGGTAGCAAAATGCCTCACAACACTGCTACATCAAAGTAGCAGTGTTGCAGCGCTCAACGGTGCCCTTAAAGGCATCAGTTGCGCCCATCACATAACAGGGGCAGGGGGAGTACAAACATAAATGAGATTACAAAGAAATAGTTACAACAAATAATAGGACAAAGTACAGAACAAAGGTATGCTAACATTTTTTAGGTATTAAGAAACAGAATGTAAGAAATCATAAGAATTGCAAAACAAAAGTTATGCACACAGCAAAATAAAATGTTGAAAATATGCATGCACACATAAACTACGGTATTAATACAGGTATTTATTAGTAACGCACAAAAACAACTAAACAAGAATGTAATAAAAAAGGCAACTAAGTAACAGTGCGTAGCACGTCGTAAAATTTTAATGTCAGATTCTGTGGCAATATCAGAGGGAAAGCAGTTCCCTTCAGTGATGGTGCAGGGTATAAAGGAGCATGCATATTGTAACGTGCGAGATGGTGTACGCTTAAATATGAGGTGGTGATCCCGGCATGAAAATACGACAGGTGGTGACTGAAAGAAATCATTGTGAAGAGAAGTACGATTATAAAGTTTGTCAAGCAGGCAAAGACGCACTGATTTGTGGCGAAGGGATAGTGCTTGTAAATCAGTACGTGCTTTTAATGATGACACGGAAGTGTAAGATGAATAGTCGGAAAATATGAAGGTGAGCAGCCCAGTTTTGAACAAATGCAATCTCGTCAACAATGTTTACCTGCCAGAGTGCTATATTAGCGATGCGTATTCGAGCTTTGTGTGGATTAGTGTAGTGTAAGCAAGTTTATGTACGTTGACAAAAGCATGCTTTAGGTTTAATTTGATGATGCCAAGAGAGTGGTGAGCTGCTGCAAAGATGGAGTAAATGTGGTGGTTTCATGCAAAGTCGTAATGTAAATGAAAACCTGTGCTGGTAGTTGAATGTTAAACTGGGATCTTCGAAATAGTCGATGACTTGTGAATTAGTAATGTGTTCCATAAGTTTGCGAATTGTACTGGTTAATAATATTCATTGGTAGTTAAGGGGTGATAAACACTCGCTGGATTTGTAGAATGGGATCACTTTAGCCACTCACCAGTCTTAAGAATGAACCCAGGGGGTATGTTGCGACACTAGCTGGGGCACATTCTTGAGTAGCTTGTTATTAAATTTGCTGTGACCTGTTGTAGATTAAGTTTTTAATCTGTTTAGTAAGGTAAAAATGCCCGACCCACTAATAACAATTTCAGACATGTCAGATTGCATGGGGAAGTCAGGGCATGCAGTGATGTCTTCACATTTGGACACTCAACAAAACATGTCATTTAGTAACTGCATACACTATAACTCAGGAACTACATCACCACCAGAATTAGGATTATGTCAGGCTGTGAATAGGGGTTTATTACGTGCCATAATCACTGTTATTCATAATAAATCATAGCTGTAAACCTGTTGACGTGTGGATTTTAGTAGCATCTGGAATTCTTTGTCACATAATATGTATCTTTGCCATGTCTTGGCTTTTTTTTTATTTGCCATTCTATAGAGCGCTTCATTTTATTTATGAGGTGCTGCAGGCGTTTATTGAATGTTTTGTTGCATCTAATGCTGAGAAAAAGGACGAACATTTTGATAAGATTTGCAAAGGTGGCTCTAAACATAACCAGTTCTCTTCAATAGCTCGACTGTGTCTGCAAAGGTGGCTAATTAACGATTATGCCGAGTAATGTTGGCCCTATTGTAGCACCTAATGTGTTTAGTAGTGTTTTCTTTTTTGTTAAAGAGAAGTTAAGCAGACCTACTATAACTGCATGATCAGACAGCCCGTCCAGGTGAGTAATGCCGGAACAGATTAGAGGATCGCTGGTTGAGATGAGGAGGAGGAGGAATAAACATTTATTTTTGAAACAGTATCCCGGGTTAAGCCCCAGTTCTACTTTAGGTGGGAGGTCTCCTCATTCCAGGAATCCTCTGGCCTTCGCTGCCTCCTTGGCCCTGGCGACGAGGTGTCATTGTTGCTCCAGGCCCTCGGAGACGAGCTTGGCCTCTCACGTTTCAATGAGGTCTTCGCTTTCTTGTCTGGCATTATATTCTTTCGGTGAAGGCAATGCGTCTGTATCTAGATGCCATGGACACTCGAGGATCAGGTGCGCCAAGGTGTATGGTAAGCCGCACATTGGGCAGCGGTATCCTTGTAGCATTGGGCATAGTCTGTGCATGAGTATTTCCTTGTAGCATTTGGTATAGTCTGTGCATGAGTATTCCGTGGGTGTAAGTGTTACTCTGTAGTCTTCTGAGTGTGGTACTTTCTTCTTCGGTGAGCTTTGGGTGAGGTGGTGGGTGCAGCCTGCGTTCCAGCCTGTGATATTGAAGGATCGCTGAGTAGGTGATGGGTACGGTCTCTGCCCCTGCTGACGCAGACCGGCATCTTGAGAGTAGGAAGGGTTGGCCCGGCAGGTGTGGCCTCGGGCCACGGCGTGTGCTGATTCGTTCCCCTCCAGCCCGTCATGCCCAGGAACCCAGGTCACGCAGGTGTAGCGGATCGAAGCGCTGTCGTGCTTCAATATCTTTAGTGCTTCTGTCGACACTAGACCCTTAGCATAGTTCCTGACAGCTGCTTCAGAATCGGAAAGAACTACAGCTGCGTCTGCACGTGGTAGTTGCTAGGGCGATCGCCGTCTCTTCTGCAGTCTCAGAGTTTTGCGCACGGACTGTGGCAGACGCTAGCTCTCTGCCCTTAGAATCTGTGACGTTCAGGGCGTAAGCATTTCTTTGCGGGTATTTGACTGTGTCGGTGTATCTGGCATCCGGACCTTGCCTGTGTCTTTGCCGTAGGGCATCCACTTGGGCTTGTCTTCTTTCCTTGTGGTACAATTGGTGCTGTGCACAGGGATTTGCAGATGTTTGGAGGAATTCTTTCTTTTCAGTCCGTGGTGGCCTATAAAGGTTTCACTGTAGCTCAGCCGTTGCAGCACTGATCTCCCGGTGGGCATGAGCTTAAGTCATTCTAACTGACTGGCTTTACGAGCTTCGGCTAATTCTTGCCAGGTGTTGTGTATGCCCGTCTTGAGAAGTCTCGTAGTCAAAGCCGTAGATGGTAGGCCCAGGGCAGTTTTGATGGCTTTGCATATTTGAATGTTAATTTTTTTCTACCTCTGATGAGATCTAGAATATTGGCCAGTGTACATGATGAACAGGTTGGGAGAGTAATGAGTTGAGGTAACATGAAGTGTAGACAGGAATGAAGGAAAATATGCCATTGAGCGTGAGCAGCTGTGACAGATTCTGTTGTCCAGTTAATAATGGAGAAATTAAAATTGCCATAAATGATCACAGTAGAATGCCAAAATAGCATATGCACTTCATTTAGAATGTTTTGAAACTCGCTTGAAAATGCACAATTTACATCCGGAGGGCAGTAGTATGCACTTATGAGAACATTCTGCTTGAGCATTGAAGTGAAATGAAAATGTGCTCTAGGAATGAACGAATGCCAGTTGGAACTGCAAGAATTTATTTTTTTAAAGCTATGAGCATGCCACCTTTTATGCAGTTGCATCATTCACAACAAAAAGTGTTGCATGCAGATGTGAAAAGAAAAATTTTATAGGAGATGGTATCGTTTAGCCACGTCTTGATTAGTACAAGAAGAGATGTCACGCATGAATCAATGAGTGATGAAAGTGACATATATTTTGACATCAAACTTCAACCTCTAGTGCATAAGAATGACAGGTTTGTAGACGTGTTATGGGTGTGTGGTTGCATAAACTGTCAGTTTCCACACTTGCATAAGATGAAGGTTTGGCTTGTCATTCTTAAAGCATGCTGAGACAGACGCACTGCACAGTTTATTTCCGAGTCCCAAACGTATGTGTCGTTGTTGACCAAGAGCTTGTTAAAAACCAAGCAAGCTTAGTGTGAGCTGTCTCATACTGACTACAAATTTTAAAAAATTAATAAGAAAATAAATATATCTGTCATCCTGATTGCTGATTTGCTGTTCCTAAGTGATGGAGTAGTGTGAAAGTGACATATTTTATTTGTACATATTGTACTCAACCCACTGCAACAGTAAAAAAAAAAGGAAAGAAAGGAAGGAAAATGTAATTTTGTGAAATTATACAGATGGAGCATCCTTCTTTTTTTTATGCTGAAGTAAACAATCAATATATGCACATGTGAATACGATATATGTGCATGCACTAGAATAACTTTCATCAGTCATATTATGTCAGCCAGACAGCAAGGTGGGCGAATTGGTTAGGATTTATCTTAGTTTTGGTAACAGCTAGCGCAAAGGTACGATGAGTAGAAAACGTTATTAAATACACGAGCAGGGCTGTTAATGGTTTGTGAACACTTTTCTGTAACGCTATGTGTTATATCCGCGTCCACAGCGACCAGGCCGGCATGGATAAGCGTAGTTTATGATTGAGCTCTTCCTTGTCATTTGACGCGCTGATAACCACGGCTTATTACAATACGGCAGTTTCTTAACGTTTGCTAATCCGGCTTGGGCAAAGCTCCCGTCGTTGTGTGCCACCTCACGTCCGCCGTACGCGGTGCCGGCCGGGCAATAATAGATTGACTTTTGGATGGTAGTACGCTCGCTGCGTGAGGGCACCCCGCAGGTGAAGGGCATGGGAAAATAGCCCATTCTTACGACGCGGGGTTCGGTATGTGACCTGTGATTAGCCCGAGGGTTCAGATTAACTGCGTAGCTGTTGCGCGGCCCAATGCTTCGCGCTGCCCGATTGTAGACGGTGGACATTGTAACATATTTTAATTTCGCTTGCGTTTCGCTCGCGCAAGAACTTTCCACGACTCGCTGATTTCCCGTCTGTTGCCAATGAATGTTCCCCGGCCAGACGCTCCTAGGTCCAAGCCCGGCCCGGGCCCGAGTCAGCAATTGCTTGGCCGCCCCGAGCATCCTTGGACCGAGTTTGGCATATGCGGCCGACAACGCTTTCTGTCTGGCCAGCGCTAGTAGTAAAATCGTGTTTTGTCAACAATTAAGTTAGCGTGTTGACGGTACGTGAAACGTCGATCGCTTCCGTATCACAGCTCTGTTGGCATTAGTCTTTTTTTCTTATTGTGTTACACAATAGGTGCGATTGCGATCACTTTATTCCGACGGTTATGCTATGTTATGATCGAGGTGCCGTACTCGCTAGGGCCTTTCCTTGCCGTGCTGCGCGTACACTATCACCGATAGGTCGTTTATATGGACGGTAGGTAATAATAATAACGATAACCCCGAGAAAGGAATCCATTGACATACTGGCCCTGAAGATAGGTTCATGTTTGCCGAATCGCATGTATGTATGTATGACTCGGTCGAATTGGCACGTACAGCTGAGAGGCTCTCATGAGATAGGCTCGCCGACGACATGCCGATGAAGTGCTGTGTAGTATTTTTCTCGCACACAACTATGTAAACGAATTTCCTATTAGCGTGTAGACGAATGATGAAGGCGGCATATAGGTACAGTACCGTACATATTCGCCTGAAGAGGAACATTACAAATGTGCAGATGGTATTCACATTTTATTAATTTAATGATGATATATGTGGGCTGTGTGGACCTTTAGGGTGTAGTGTAATATGCAATGTAGGAATGAAGTATTAAGAACACAACAACAAAATTTCTTGTCATATGACCAACTGAGTAAAATCTGCTTTTCAAGTGAACAAACATACCCCACAGGAATGCCACTTGTAGCTTTTTCAACTGAGCTACCACATTTTTAGTCACATATGCAGCTAGGGCATGCAATCCAATTTTAGAACATGGCTTAATTAGCAAAAAGCTTTCATAATCTTGAATACAGTTAATGCATTAGAGGTGCAGCCTTAGTTATGTACACATTGCATAATCTGCACACTGCAGAGCATTAATTTGCATAATTTGTTTTGTACTTTCTTCTGCATGTGGCTGCAAGCCTTTGTTTTCAAGAGTGCGCCTAGGAAAAAAAGTGTTTGTGTTTGGTTTGGATGATGCACTTCGGTGGTCAAGAGAAGAAACATGCAAATTATAATATTTTTTTATTAAGATAGCTGCATTGGACCAGCAGGACCTACCTTTCATACCATGATTAGGGCAAGACAGATGGCACCTGACAAAATCCAGAAAATGTATCATCCACTCTGAGTAATTGGTGAGCAAGCTTCAATACCATGAGGGGCCAGTGAGCCTTGGCTTTGGTATGACAGGAACAGTCTTGAAAATACCAAAACATATGTGCATAAGGGACAGGAGTTGCCTCTGTCTGAAACCCACTGATGACTCCATTATAAATGTAAGCAGCAGTGCTTGTGCCATGCTCTGCTGCTTAATTTCAGAGAGACTAAGAGATGAACGAAAGGCATAGATAGAAACATTGAGAGGAGCATTATTTATGTTCTTTTGCAATATCATGCTGCAATTACCACAAATTATAAACACTGCAATAGTTGTCTCTAGCTTGCTCATTTTAATAATCGTTCCATTCACAGTCTCAACTCAACAGCATAACACAACATATTAACTTATTGCGCTAAAGTCTGAGAGTGTGTTGGTTACATATACTACATTTGGTTACATTTACGTATACTGGATGAGTGAGGGTCATATGAACACACTTAGTGCTGCTTTCCAACTGAGATTATTCAATCCATTGAGCAACCTGACTTTAAACTTTTGCAGGTGGCTGTTCAAGTCAATGCACATACATTTACCCACATCTACTGTTTGTTCTATATTGATTTCTCTTTTACGAGTAATCACTGTGGATTATAAGGGATATTACAATTAAACATTGAAGGCCATAATTATGAAAATAATATGGCCTTTGAAAACAAAAAGCATAGACAGGCCATCAAAATGACAGCAAAAATAAAGAATAAATTAATTGTTTGTTTAAAAAGAAGCCTAATAAGCTTATTAAATCACCCATGACATGCCTCTTAATTGGCTCTTGAAAGTTGAGCTCCAAGACTGGCATGCTGTGTATATCACTGACAGTAAGCACCAGACTAGCAATACCAGAGTAACAGGGGAATCACCCATTGCAATCACCTCTGAAAATTTAGTCAATGGAGTTAGAGAGCTCTTCTAAATCACCTTTCTAGCAGCGGAGTAACACTGTACCATTTTGGAACAATACATTTGTGTTTCTCTGACATGACCCAAATACCTCAAATGGATCCCAGTACATATGGGAGAAGTAACCATGAATGGCCCTCCCAACCTCAATGAGAAGGCCGACCGAGCCGCACGAGAACTAATCCACCGCGTCTCGGACAGTGACGGCACAACACCCCGCAACCCCCGGGGAAAGGGGAAGGACAGCGGGGAGGCAACGACAACGAAGTAGCGATACGAGACAACAGGCACAGACTGGTCACGTACCACGACATACTGACACACTATACGAAACGAGGAGAAACATACCCACAACCCCGCAAACAACTCGACAGGTTTCAAGAAACAGATTCGAGGAGGTTGCAAACCAGAATATTCCGAAACCCAGTACATTTAGACAGAGTAAATTCAACACAATACCCAGACGCGAGCTGCAAGCTCTGCAAGCACGAACCCGCATACAATGCACAGATCTCATGGAAGTGCACACAGATCAGATCGATATATCTAGAGGACAAGATAGAACAGGACCTTCTCGAGGAGCGATAGCTAAGCGCTCTGACTAGCTCGGAACTACACGACCAACTATGGGCTATCCAGTGGGCCCGGGCAGCAGTGGAAAGGCTATGCCTCACCGCACATAATGCCCGGGTGGCCTGAGCCTGGGCTGGAAACCTTGCAGATCCTTTTCTCATTAAAGTTATTTCCGTACGTCCCTCCCTGGTTCAAAAAAATTTACCTTCCTAAACGCCATGTGCATCTTTAGAGGCATGCCTTATAGAGATACACTGGCAATTTAATCTCTCCCCCATGGATGCTAAAAAGTCTCAAAAGGCAAAATGCTACTCCCTGATAGATGCTTCATATCAAAGAACATTTGCCCTTTTTACACACAATGCTTTGTTTAAGGTCACATTCAGAGCAAGTGAAAAGCACAATTAGGCCTATAATTCCCTGCCTGTAATGATACTTTGTACAAACTTGCTGTGAAACAGTATTGCATGAAGCTACACTGACTCTCTACAACTGCAGAAGATTACTCTTTTCATTCAGGCAGCAGTGACATTTCTTTCCATTCATAATAAGTGAGTCAATTGAGATGCCTGTGCTCACATTATTAAAATTACGTATTTCCTGATAATAAATTGCAGTTAAGAATACTGCGTCCTTGACAGTGCTTGCAAAATTGATGCAGCAATGGCTGTCAAACTTGAGCGTAAAAGCATGTGTCGCATCAGAGCAAACTTTTCAGGGTAGAAAGACGGTAAGTGAGCCTGGCACAAGAGGTGCGGGTAGATACATGTTCTTGATGTTGTTGTGTTCTTTGTTATCTGCCATGGCATTGAAAAGGCCAGAGATGTGTCCCTGTACCTAGTGTAAGCAAGCATTAAAAGTGAGTAGTTGTGAAGCTTGTGTATCTTCTGACAAAGCTATGTGGCTTTACTGTCTTGCTTCAGCTGCTAAATGGCACTCAAGGAATTGGTGTGTCTGTATTTGGGTGAAGTTTGATAAAAATGAGGCTGCCTCATTGGTGTCATGTGTGACTTTACCGTGTACCAGCCCGTTCTGCAGACTCTTGTCATGTATGGTTTGAAGCTCAAGTAGAGTTGCAGACATCCATTGTAGATTCATTATTTTTATAAAGAGGGAAGTACTTAAGGCTGACTGATACTATGCTTCCATCTCTTGTAATAGCAGCGTCTGTACAAAATACATTGGTCCAAAGGAACATCAGTGTACAGCCGTGCCATGGCCTTAAGTCTGTTCTTGCACCCAAGCAATCAGAAGTGACTGCAACATGCAACCTCTTTAATTCAAATGCTCATTCACATTGAATTAGCAATGCTGCCGTGGTGTTCACCTGGGCATGTTCTTGAGCGAACAGAGGGAGAGCAGCTATTGCCCTCATCACGTTCTGAATAATGATCTCAATCTGGTCCCTCTACTTCAGTGAGGGCCAGTAAAACTGAGCCTGATAAATAATATGTGGCTGGAGTACAGACCAAACAGTATTACTGGCTATTTCGGTACAATCTTCTCCACATTTAGATGCAATCCTTCATATAAGGTGGAAGGTTGACATTGGTGTCTTCTTTATTTTGCCTAGCCAATTTGATCTTGTTCCGGATTGACGAACATAGAGACCAAGGATCCGTACTTCTATTTCTTGTAACAAGGACCAGTGCCGGTAGCCAGGAATATATTGGTGCATGTGTTGGGGAGGGGGGGGGGGTGAGCATTGTCTGCACATTGTCCTATGCCAGGTAAACAGACATGTTGGGTTCGGGGGCAAGGAGTTACGTTCCCGGTGTAGAGCATGCTGCAAAGCAATGCCGGTCTAGCCTGGTGTGGTTGGAAACGCCTTTCTCAAACTAATTGCCAATAATTGTTAGAAAGCTATATTGTGGCTACTTTTCCTTGCAGCAAGGTGTGTATTGTCCAAAATGAGTGATGCACGAATGATGGATGTCGCTGCACCTATTGCTGCCTGCAAATGTGAGCCACCATTCAGGAGCACAGCAGTACTGGACGGTAGTGCTAGTAAATTTACATAATTAGCAAGGCTTCAATATGCATACCCTGGAGTTAAATGTCAATATTGATTAAAATGGCTGTGACATATGAGTAGGCTTTGTTTTTTGTGGCCATTATCTGGCTTTCGCGCACCCCCTGGATGGGCTGTATTATTCTTGCATCCCTCTGACAACAAACATTTGCTTGTGAGTACTTCTTGCTACCTTTATTACTGATTTCTTTTCTTGATACTCAGATCCCTGTCTTTGCAATGTGGCCTCTGGCTGTTTATGTTCTTAGGAATGCAGACTTGTATGATGTTAACATATCTGAAAAGAAGCAGTATACACACTGAATACTTGAATGATAGAAAGCCACTGCTGTAAAATTAATGGTCAATCTCGGAAAGGGTCACCTGAATTGGCCACAATGAATAATTTACTGAAGCTATAAAAGCTGCTTTTCTGAATAAATTTTCCAAGACAAATACAGCAATATGCATGTCATGTTTGACGAGAATTCACAATTACCTGAAGCATATTTGCTTTGAGAATTAGTCCCAGGTGCCACAAGCACACTTGATGCAGAAGCTTGAAAGCAGTACAGTGACAGCCACACACCTCTACCACGTGGAATAAAAAAAATCCCAGACGGTAGCACACTACTCACCCAGTTAAAAAAAGAAAACACATGTTGTCATTTATTGAAATTGCTCTTTATTTTTAAAAGTTCAATTCAGAACAAGTTACTACAGAGTGTATTAATGTTTATGTTGGTTTCCATATTACATACCCCTCTGTGGCAACAAAATGCTGCACATACGCAATCAGTCATGCATGCCCTCCTACAAAGAGTGAAATGGAATCTGAGTGAATCAAGTGACATGTGGCTCATTTGTAGTTGTAGGTAAACTTGATGGCTGATAGCACTAAGGGCAAGTAATAGTAGTATAAAGTTTATTTCTCTAAGTGGTTTGGGCGGTCGGTGCGTCCCTCAGTCCAGGGCTCCACTGATCTCTGTGGTTTGCTGGGCTTGATCGAGAAGAGCTCTCTGGCTCTCTACATCTTCACTAGCAAGCCAAACATCCCAGTGCCTGTTACTTGGCACTTACGCCATAAGGGGCGAATTGGAATTTGGAGGCTGTAGTTTATACGTTCATGTTACGTGGGCAAGAGTTGGCAGCTCCTCGCACCAAGAACACATACTTTCATAGAATGCAGGGTGTACCTTAGTGAGTATTTGTAGGTGTAAATATGTGTTAGTCTGTACACAGCGCGAATCCCTGGCCTGTTCTTTCATAAGGTTGGAGTGCGGGCGGCTGTATTTTTGTCTCTCCTTTTCCTGGTTTTCGAAGTGTCGTGTGGGTCAATGGGAGTTCCTTGAAAGGACTGACTAGTGCTCGGATGCTTATTGCTCGAGCAGTTCGGTCCACCCTCTCATTTTCCTCGAGTCCAGAGTGCGCCGGGCACCAAATTACCACCTGGTGCAATTCTGTGAATTTTGTATGGGACGGTACCCGTCATGCACGAACAGCATGCTGCCTTAGAGTCCATCATGGCCAATGCAGATTGTTTCTTTTGCTTCTGCATCTCGAAAGGCCAGCGCTATGGCTGCTGCCTCCATGGTGCAGGTTAAAGGGTTCCGAATGGAAGTCGTTATCCCTGTGGACCAATTGAAGGCCACTATTTTGAATTTGTCTGTTGCCACTCTACATGCATCTGTGTAGTATACGTCTGGATTTCTTTCACATTTCTTTTGTAAAGCCTTTGATTGCGCTTTTCTTCTGCTTTGGTGGTGTTCCGTGCTCATATTCTTTGGGATTCGTGAAACTAGAATTTCCTCTCTTGTTTGTCTGGGTAGCAAAACTGTTTTTTCTCAGCCATACTGCGCTATCAGGGGATATCCTGCCTTTTGTAACAGAGCCTTTCCTTGTTTTGTAGAATTCAGATGTTCTCTCTGAGGCATGACCACATGCCGTGTCATGTTCTTCATATGTGTTGTGAATACCAAGAGCCTCCAGCTTTTTGGCACATGTGTTTTTGGGAGCCCTAGCTGCCCTGATGATGGAGCTCACTTTAGACATTTCAGCCTTATTTAGTTTTTGAAAGGGGAGGCTATAGGTCACCCTGCTAATAATTAATGCTCGCACAAGTCAGACTGCCTCCGCTTCTTTGAAGCCTCTTTTTTGTTTTGTGACTCTGTGGATCATTTGTGCCACATTCCTTGTTCTTTGTCTTAATGTTTCTAGCATGTGTGATGCCCTGCTGTTGTCTTGGTACAAAAACTCAGAATACATTCAGGTATGTGGACACCAAGGGCAAGAAACAAGGAAGGAAATTGAGATTGGCTGGGTGGTTTCTTTTGATGCAGTGAAACGTAACTAAAGTCCAAGTATGCATTCACACGACATCTGCACTTGAACACGTTACTAAAATACATCAAAGCCTGACCAAGCAAACAAATTCGCAGGCCTATTTGAATTTATTCCATTTGTCCTTTTCAGCACTGGTCAAACGTGCAATACATGACTATGAAAACACAGTTAGTGTCTGTATACAAAAAAAAAAAAAAGAAATTGTAGGCTGTGACTGCCTGAAACTGTGATTTCTAATGCACAAACCTTTGTGCATAGACAACTTGATACAAGGAAGTGCTGGTACAGATTTCCCAGTGAAAATGCATGCAGTTTGAAGTTTATTTCACAAAACTGACAAAATGAACGTAATTGTGTGCACACACTGCGTGCCTCCATTTAACACAGAAACAGGCTGGCTGTTCGCATTGTTCATGCTGCATAGCAGTAATTTGCCGCCTTAAAAATAATGTTGCTGTGACGCAAATCGCTCCCAGTTGAAAAAGACAACAGAAGTTCCTGTCGCAACTACGGAAATTTCTGTTGTACGACAGAAGTTCCTGATGTTTCTGTAGTTGCGACAGACATTTCTGACATTATGACAGAAATTCTGATGTCCCAACAGAATCATCCTGTCGTGAACACCAAGAGTTCTGAAGTCGCAACAGCAACTTTCTATCGCAACAGCGATTCTGACGTCGCAACTTTCTGTCGGGACTACACATTTTCGGTCGTGGCGTTAGAAATGTGCCACTTTCTGTCGCAGCGACATGATTTCTGACGCCGCGACAGAAGCGCTTTCAGTCGCGACGCTTTAAAATAGTATGTCAATTTCGCATCGGTGGTGTACCCTGTACTTTTCTCTTGCGCGGTATTCAATCGTGCTTCTCTGAAGCCGGCAATGCTGATAGCACAGACACCGGTATTAAAGTCGAAGTGGCCAATTGTTATAATTGTGCCGTGACGACGAAGCACCATAAATGCCCTACCGGCCTCCTCAAAATCGGCCGCTGATGAAAATCATATCATCTGCGGGAATGGCTGCGTATCCGTTTTGTGTTATTTGGTAAGATGTGGCACACAGGCCTGTGGACTTACGTGTGCCGTTACACTGACACAGTTAACTTCCCAGAAATATTGCATAAGCTTTTACAAAGCGAAAAAGAAGTTTTGGGTTGTTCCACAAAGTTGCGTGAAAAGCTGTCTCGCTCGGGTCTCATTATTCTGGTACAGCGCTGCCGAGAGATGCCAGTATGCTGTCAGAATGAACAATCATCCACGAATGTTTATGTAGCTATCTTGCATTGAACATAGAATTATATGCGCGCTCAAAAGTGCAGAGCGAGAGACAACTGTCGAAATTAGCAGTAACAACCTAACAGTGTCCCCGGTCACCGTTGTCTATTTCTGTATTTCTTATTTAATATGGATATCCTACAGCAAAATCGATGTTCTAGCACTACACAATGTACCTGTCGATGGTAAGAACACTTTTACTTTTCTAGAGATGCGGCAGTTGACGCGGTGGAATGAAAGCACCTGTTGACTCTTAAAATGCAAATA
The DNA here is from genome assembly GCF_023375885.2 of Dermacentor andersoni. Classification (NCBI taxonomy): domain Eukaryota; kingdom Metazoa; phylum Arthropoda; class Arachnida; order Ixodida; family Ixodidae; genus Dermacentor; species Dermacentor andersoni. The sequence goes on from NC_092815.1 coordinate 29,858,743, forward strand.
TAAACATAAACGCAAAGTCTTTATGTAACTGAATTATGGACCAACGCGCATGTTCGGCGTGGCGTAGTGGTAAGAAGCTGGGCTCGGGATGCTTCAGTCCGGAGTTCGAATCCCCTGCGGGGAGATTTTTTTTTCCTTTCTTTTTTCTTTTTTCTACAAACAAATTTACATAGCCTTAAAGAGGTCTCTGTCAATTTTTAATTGAATATTCATCAAGAACTACAGGACGTCACACTACGGACAACAGAACGACAGACTAAAATTTCCTGTTGTGTTTTTCAAGTGGGCTGTCACAACCTATATCGACACTTAAGGCGAAGTGGTTATCAAACACACCTGATGACGAAACTCCAATACTCTTTGACCCGCCGTGGTTGTTATAAGCGTCCTTGGAGCTGTGCTTAGTATTAAGCACGAGGTCACAGGAACAGATCATGGTTCTGACACGTAAAACACGACAATTAAATTGAAAAAGAGAAAGAAAAAAGTTGAAACGTCTCTTTTTTGTGCGGCACTGGCTTCTTGAGTTTTATTGAGAGGACCGGTAAGTCTCAACACCGCGACATAAAAGGTGTGAGCACACGGAGGAAGGAAACTAAGGAGAGGCCCTGACGTCACTCTTTGTGAAGCAAAAGTGAAGCCGGAAGTTGGCGTTGCTCATGGCGATGCTCCGCCTTTTGTGCCACCCTCCTCTCTTGTTTACATCTTTCGCGAAACCACGCCGCGCTGCGCGTGGTTTCGCACGCGGAGCGCGCGCGCTCGCGCAACATCCGGCAGAGCACGGTGCAGGTAACACAGCGCAACAAGACACGGTGACTAACGCAAACCCGCCCACACAGCGCCTTTGCCACGGCACGAAACCTACCAGAGCAACACGTGTGCGCGCTCAAAAAATCAGTACAACGCCGCCATTGTGGCCCAAAAGGCGTGGCCATGCAGCAAAAAAAATAAAAAAGCAGCAAAAGAAATGAGAACCTATACGTCATTTCCGCCACACTTTTCTCCTAGCGCGCGGAGGGGGTAGGGCCTCTCCTTAGTTTCCTTCCTCCGTGTGTGAGCATTATGCGCATAGCGCAATGCTTCCGCGCCGTACTCACCACCGCAGCTTGAAAAGGCCGCGTCAAACATGAGGCAACTGGGCAAGCGGTAATCCGAAACGCGCCGTTTTCAATAGCAGTCGACACCGTACGCGGTCCGATTTTGTGAGGACTGTGGGTGAGGTTTCACTAGCCGCTGTCATATCGTGGCGCAGGAGGGAATACCCGAGCACGGCCGCGCGAACCACGAAAGTGTATTGTAGTACACAGATCACGTCAATGCGATGACTACGCGGTGGCCGATCACCGCCGTGCTGCGCAGTGGGGCAGGTAGCTTTCTTGTGAGGTTCCACACTACACGAAACACTCTCCGACGGCCGCCAAAATTACCTCGTAAGCACGCATATAGACACACACGCAGAACTACGATGAGCAAAACAGGTGCCGTCACCGGCGCCGACGACGGTGGCGCTTTGCGAGCTTTGCCTTCAGTTTCACTTTTAGTTGATGGGAAGACGAACAGAAGCGAGGACATTCTGCGGCCTAAGCCGTCGAAGTTTTGCATGGTCTCGCTTCCGAAGACAGCTCGTCAGATGCCGACCGGGGGTTCTGGCAGCGCGACAGGACATTGTGGTCGACGAGACGAACAAAGCGTCTATTATATCGCCCTAGATAACTTGGCTTGCACTCCGGAAATGTATAAATTTGCAGAAAGAAAAAAAAAAAAGAAGAAGAACCACTTGGACAATATATCTCTCCTTTCTCGTTTCTTCTCACAGATGTGTAAAAGAAAAGAAAATAACGCATAAAATAAGAAACAGAACTCCGTTTACGCTAAAGGGAGGCCTGTATCTTCTAAACTCCCTCTTAAAAAGGATGTAGAATTGAGGTTCTGTCTCCTTCTTTCATCCGCATTTTGCGAGGGAGAGAAATGGAGGACGCTGAGCATTTCTACACCACTCTAAGGGAGCACGGTTTTCAGGCACGTAGTCTCAAGGGAGGTCACATCCCTTAAAATGCCTTTTTCGGCTCATTTCCGTTTACAGTGTAGGTAGGGGGCCGATAACAGACCCCAATAATAACTTTCTTATTATATAGGGCGACGCATGCCCAGACAGTCTCTAAAGGGGTGTTGACGTGGATGCACTGTGACGCGAATGTTTTCTTGATAGCGAGCAGTACGCCTCCTCCTTGTCGCCCAATCCGATCGCCACGACAGATAGAGGAATTATTTGCGATAACAAAAAGTTCGTCGTCTCGAATTTCAGGACGCAACCAGGTTTCAGTTAGTACTATGATATCAGCGCTGCAGGTGTCGATGACGAAGTTAAGGCAGTCACGTTTGCTTATGATACTGCGGATGTTAGTAAAAAGAGCGGATATCTGCGAAAAAGGACGTCTACATCCCCTCGAGTGTCCCTACGGATTGCCAGGAGCCGAACTGATGGGATTATCAACTGAGGGCGGTTTCTGCGCGTGCTGTTTAACAGAGTTAGTAGGACGATTATCATCTGACGGCTGTTGCTTCGTATGCTCGTTAACGCAGTTAGATTCGGGATCGTGACCGCACTCGAAAATCTGGACAATCGCCCCTTTACAGAGGAAAAAGCTTTAGGACACTGGTACAGACGGGCTTCGGCACTCAAGGCCTTAAGGGCTTTGCTGAAGTTTTTAAGTACATGCGAATTTTGCGACCGCCTTTGAGTGTTGTAGCGCGTAGTATCGCGTTACTGTGTGAATTTTCTGGTTTCTTTCTTTTTCCTCTTTTTCTTCTTTCTACTTTTATTCCCTTTACTTCTTTCCCCAGCACAGGGTAGCCAGCCGGTACTTACACTGGCTAACCTCCCTGTCTTCCCTCCCCTTTGTCTCCTCCTCCTCCTCCTAGATTCGGGATAATACATGTAGTATTTCTTATTTATTAGTATTTTGTTATATCGGAGCTGATACGGACCTCCGTCGGATTCACTTTTGGCAAACTCGGCTAATTTCTTTCGAGCGTGACGTGTAGCAGGTGAGTAATCTTCGTTAAGTGCGACGTTTTTGTCCTTTAGCCTTTTTCGGGCAGAGAGGACTATCTCTTTTGTCTTAAAGTTAGTAAATTTTACAATGATTAGACGTTGTTTTCCTGGCGAATAGTGACCAAGGCGATGAGCACGTTCAATGGCTCAATCCGGAAGAGTGTCAAGTGCGTCAGCCAAAACTACTATTATTTTTTCTTCCGACTCAGCCCATGATTCCCGGTGGTCATCTAATCCATAAAAGATGAGGTTGCGGCGTCTTGATTGATTTTCAAGTTCTGTCTGCCGTGATTGCAAAGAAGCAGAATTGATTGACAACGACTGTACTGAGGTTTGGATGGTGGCTATTTCGTGATCAATTTGGTCAAGTGAGTTCGTTTTATCTTCTAAGTCATCTAGTCTTTCTTCGATAGCGCCAATCTTGATTTGAATATTTTTTTGACTGACTTAGATGGGTTTAATGTCACTGACCATATCGGACTGGCTTTTTGCTGCTTGCACGGATCGAGCCTGAAGATCTTTTAGAATATGAAATATGACCTTCATCTGCTCGCCTGGCTCATCAGGCAAAGACTGTAGTTCAGCCAAGGACTGAGAACGAGTCGGGGGTCCTGGGTTCGACTCAATATCACCAGAGCATAGTAGTAAAAAAACCCAGTGAAAAACAATCAGCAGCAATATCACGGAGCACTCGTGGGCGCGGGAACAATAATAGAAAACGGTCGTCGCTCCTTCTGGCGTACATAGGAAAACGTTACACACCTGTAATGCGCAAAAGCGCGGAGCGTCAGACATGTTGACAGTGATGGTCCCGCGCCCACTGAGGAAACTGTCCCGCTGGCGGCTTCTTATATCGACTGTGGCTGGTGACGTCATCGTTGACTTGGGTTATGCGCAGAAGACGGAGATGACGAGCGGAGCAGTAAGGTTTGCGTGGTGCGGTTGATAGCAGTGCGGCGTTGATGGCATCGGGCTGGACGGGCATTCGTTTTCATCAGGAGGCAAGGATGTGTTTGACAGCAGGAAAAGCGGCAGGAACACCTGTAATGCACAAAAGCGCGGAGCGTGAGACATGTTAACACTGATGGTACCGCGCCCACTCTTAGTCGCGCTACTCGGCTCATTGGGCCAGCTTAAATAAATAAATAAATAAATAAATAAATAAATAAATAAATAAATAAATAAATAAATAAATAAATTTCATTTAAATGATGGCTCTAGGTTTATTTGGGGAAGTGGGCAAATGGATGGAAGCTAAGTATGGCTCCTTATGGAAGCGTCGCACGCCAAGAACCATAGTGAGTTGTTCCTCTTTGACTTTTGCCCATGGTTGGACACAGCGATCAAACGATGTCACCTTCTTAGGCCGTTACATATCCCCGAATGTCCTGGGTCCTTCCCATTCCCACACGAGGTGATGGAAATTTGGAGTTACCTCCCTTGACCGCACATAACATTTCATTTGCGGAAGTGATTGTGAGCGGTAGGCGCCATTTCCCTGCCGCGACCTCAACCATAAGGCGACGATGTCGTCTGTCATGGTCTGCCCTGCTCCGACCTTGTTTATTAGGACTTGTGCTCCTCGAGATGGCAGCCAGGAGGTGTTCTTTTCGGCGTTTCTGAAGGCGGCGCCGTACCTCTTCCTTGCCTTGATGTGGGAGTGGTGATTGAGGCGTGCCTCACTCGCCATTTTGTCGGCCTGTTCGTCGCAGGGGTTTCCAGCACGGCCTGGCACCCACTTGTTGGTAGTCTTATGATCTGGCTCCCTTAACATGCACCCGTGTGCTTTATGTATGCGGTAAGCGGAGGTGTTGCGAGTTGTAGGTTCACTTAGTTCACATATTGCCATAGCGCTGCCCGCGCAAGAGAAAGCATTTTGGTCTGCACAGCCACTTGGCCGCTGTCAATGATTGACTGAGCGAGGTGAGTAACATCCAAAATAACATGATGTGTCAGTTCTCTCATCGCTGGTTCAAGTTTCGAATCCATCACTCTGGTGAAGTGCGTTTGTGCGTTTTCGCTGTATGCCGCGACCGCCTCCGTTGAGTTGCAAGGACTCCAAAACAGTCAACGTACACGCGGAGTGCCTCATATTCTACATTTGAGTTCACGTGTGCGCTGATTCAGCGTTGGTGTACGTGTATTTGTCGTACTGGCCAGTCGAGGTCAATCTGTGCTAATGAGCTGCGGCTGAAAATCCTACCTGCGAACAAGCTGAAAAGCCCGTTGCTAGCTGAAAAGCTTGCCCCCTCACGCCCCAGCCTGGAAAAGTGAGCTCGCAGTAGACACGCAGCTTTGCCCAGGTAATACAAACTGACCAGTCCATACTTACCAATGCAGTTTAAGAGTGATCTCTCAGCACAACATGCAGACACGGATTAGAAAGAAGAGAGGATCCCAGGCGCTGCCTCTGTTCATGATCTGCTGACAGATCATGAACACATTCCAAGTCGTGTACTTCTCGCTGCTTGGGCAGTTTAAGAGTCCTTGACATGCTTGTTCTCCTCCATCATGGCTACATTGAGTATTACATGAAGTACGAGGAGGGTGGTATTGTTTATAAAATTTTTAGCTTTCCATGCATCACCATCCAACTGTTCCTATTTTTAATGCGACAGCGTTAAGGGCCCTGTGTCGCAAAAAATCCGATGTCGGCGTCGGACGTCGCTTGGCGAGAAATCATTCCGAACCACAACCAAGCAGGCCCTCCGCGTGGCTCAGAGGTGTTATTGAACTAATTGAATTTCTCAAACCAAAATACATCAGAAAACCCGTAATGTACAACCTAAACACAACCTACAGACATGATAGCGTCGGAGTTTAATTTGACTATACCAGAAAACATAATTCCGTTATGCGGAAACTATAACACAATGCCCTTTTCTGAGCGGCGTGGCCCGCTCGGTTCCTTGCAACAGCATCATCGCGCTCGCCTCCACGCACCCGAAAGAAAGCTACGGCTGCCGGGAAGCGTGACAAGCAGTCTGGGATCTTTGAAATCTATCGTGTTCCACTCTTAAAGGCGAAGCTTAAACATCCTCCATTTTTTAAACACGAAGCCAACCAAGAGATCGAGCACGCCATGCGCGCTTGCCCCTTTAGAGCGTGCTTTGCCACACTGTGACTATTATTGCGGAGAAGAATAAACAATTTTTTTTTTTTTTTAGCAGTAACAGATAAATGCTGAACTTGAGGAGATGAGCATATTTTTATTGCGCAGTCACAGCAAACCACTGTGTTTAGTTACCAGACACAAGTGCCTTTCAGCAATACACGTTTTCTAGCGAGCCGATATTACATACTTGAGTCCGAACCCTAAGGAAGGGAACAAAGCAAGCTTACGGACGGAATTATTTGTGTCCATGTACGGTCTAACAAGCTCGCTTGGTTTTACCGCAAACATAAGCGTTATTTTTGCGTGAACAACGTAGTATTTGAAATAAAACTACAAAAAGAAAGTACTATAGTAGGTTTCCTAGGATACGCGTGAGTATACCACTGTAGTGCCGCGCTTAGTGTAACAGCATCGTTATTGCTCTGCTCGTGCCTGTTTTCTATAAAAGTTACTCAAGAATTATGCAGAGAGTGAAACGTATGCATTCGGACCACACGAACAAGTTTCACTACATAAAATCTGACACTGAAGCACACTTGTGTCCGGAACAGCTTTCTCGATTTAGTTCTTTAAAATCGTATATTTGCTTTTTCTGCTATCAATCATATTTCTGCTTATTATTTTATACTCAGGCCTCGCTTTTCTATAGAACAAAATTTTGTCCCTAATCATTCAGAGAAACCAATGTTCTTTTTTTTTAGAACAAGATGGCATAGTATTCTGTGCTGAACTCACTGGTGCATATTCCTTTAGCGTCGCCTCCTCCACCGCTCTGTTGGTTCATCTCTTGCAAAGCAAAGCTGTCAAGGGGAATCCCACAACGGCTTTCGTGCGGCGGCGAAGGCCGGTGTGCAGCCCGGCGCGGTCGATATCATATATAATTGCAGCGCAACAGGTTCCAGGGTCCCGAATTCAGTTTGAAACTTAAGGGTCAATGACTACGAAATAAAAGTTACCTTGCGCATTTCTCATTTAAAGACGACAACCTATGTGCAAGCTTTTATTTCAACCGGTTATCCATAATCTTTTTCTTCACGTCGCCTCAAACCGGCTCCACATTGGAGGTCAGCTAGGAATTTGTACGGCTTCGACGCTGAGAGCTGGCGGTGTCGTGTCGCCACGCAGTCTGCGTGGGGCCGTCACTAAGAAGAAGCAGCCACAACCGCGCTCGACCGCAGCAAGAACTGCTGCAGCAAACATACCTGCGTAGTACTCCCGAAGGGTGTGAGAACTCGGTTATACAGCTTCGCCACCTCTGATATATCAGTTGTCAGATGGGCATACATCTGCGAAGTATTTTGAAAGCGAATATATTTCTTTGGCTCTTTTGCCCGTTTTCGCAGTGGGTGGTCGGGCGTTCACCGACTATACAAAGGCGCCGACGCAAAGGGCACGCGCTCTTGCACAGACGAGTTCAAAGAAAATTTGTTCACCTGCAGGCACGCATACAACAGGGGTATGAACCCATAATTTAATTGAAAGAACATTTATTCACTCGTAGGCACACGAGTTGCGGGGCGCATTCGGCGTTACACTTCTTTGACACAGACTTTGTGTTTTTTTATGCGTGCTCTTTCACGTTTCTTAGGCGACACGGGCTTGGACTCACGCTTGTGATAACATTTATGCAATGTGTCCTTTACCTCGCTCCTCCCATTATCACCCCCCCCCCCCACCCCACCCCCCTTGTGACCCTTTTTCTTTCCCTCTTCTCCTTACCTTACGTAGAGTAGCAGGCCAGATGCTCCATTTTCCGGCCGACCTCTATACGTTTTCCAATAATTAAACTACTTCTTCTTATGCAACCCCTGCAGATGTGCTAGTTAATCGCTCTCTTCTCTACGGATTTACCCAGCGCGGAACGCTACCTAAATGCGCTCTCTACAAGGAAAAAACAACGCCAAGGGCATCCCTCCTGAAAGAGAAAGAAAACAACAACAACAAATAGCTCTCTAGAAACGTTCCGCTATTCGTTAACACTGACAAACAGCACCGGTGGTTTCTGAACATTTTTTTCCCTTCTTAGGTCGTTCCTTCTAGCTAGTCGCGAAACATAATTCTCGTCCGCTGCGGCTCTATTTTCGGCCAGTGTGTATGAAGATCGGCCTGTGAAGCACGTAGATGCAAGCTTCGCTTTTTCTTCTTTTTTTTTTTGCAGTAAGCGACAAGATCCAAGGGCCATCTCTTTGGCGCTTCAGAAACGTTAACGTTATGCCCAGATTAGTCGGCGAGATAGCAAAAAACTGAATAATGACGAAAGGCTGCCACCTCCTCGAAGCTTTATGCTGTGTTGCTGGACAAGATGCGAGAAGTGCTAAGGGGCTAGGAAAGGAGCGGCCGCTTTCTGCAGACAGGCTTCCAAGAAGCGCTTTCATCATACCTTGATCTTTCTCGTACAAAAGCTTCTCCGTGATCACGCATGGAAGAAACGTGCACAGACGAATGCCCTGAACTATCCGCACCGGATAATTGAGGAGTGACTGATATCAGTAAGGATGTATGTGGTAACTCAGAAGCTGTTAGTAGTGTTTGACGATTTCAGACGTCACGAAGTTTATTCTTGCGCTCAAGTCCAACAGAAGTTGTAATAACAGGATGCAATTTTTGCAGAAAGTCAAGGCAGGAATCACGGAAAGACTCACTGTCCATGGAGATATTAAAGTACAGATTTTTTTCGCAGTTGGCTAAAGTTGCATCTCGATAATGATATTGTTACTTTGCGTGGCAGATAATAAGAGTGGATAATAAGAGTGGTTTATTGAATCTTTCGCTAACATCGGAACACAGTTCTACATTGGTATAGTGATATATCAATGTGATAGTGTCTTCATATTGCACCTCGTTTTCTTTATTTTTTCGTAACGTAAGTTAGAATCAGTGTAACGAAAGACGTCAGCGTCCTCTTAGCTTCGGATGCTTTGCTGCTCACACCCGGTCAAAAATAATGAAGAATTATTCACCCCAAAATTCAAACCATTTATTTCAAGGTTGTCGCGATGTAGTTAATTTAGCGAGGAGTACCACGTTCTGTTTTGGGCTTTACAGAAATGTGAAAGTGACTTTTCACGTTATCAAGACGTTGACTGATTCTTATCGAGATCTTTAATTTGACAAAAAATGACAAAAGCACGACTTAATCAGAAGCGGGTAATTCGCAATGTAACTTTTCTACGTTGGTAATTATTTTTAGTTTATGTTATTGATTTCCTGAACAAACATAAGTCAGAAGTGAGCCTTTTCACAGATGATTATATTGTTTGCGGTTCGGTCATTGACCAAGAAGACATTATTGGCCTTGAAAATTACCTAGATTCAATCGTAATCCTGTGAATTAAATTGTTCTTACCGTTAAAACTTAAAAACGTAAAATCATGGCACTTATTCGTTTATGCACCTTAACACACCGCCATCTCTACTCAGTTCCTGTTAAGCACACGCCATCACATAAGTGTCGCATGATCATTTCACTATCATGGGCGGTGCACACCGAAACGATATGCTCTGAAGTTTCGTTCATGCTCAGATATCTGCAACGTTACCTTAGGAAAACGTCTTCAGAGGTCGAGAAACTTGCACACCTCACGTACATCCGACCTAAAGTCGCATACGCGACATCTGCCTGGCGCCCATCTAAAATGTACCTCGCCTCACACCTTGAAACAATCCAGAACCGCGTCGCTCGATTCAGCACATCATACTACTCAAGGAAACCTAGTGTTACACTACTAAAGGGCACACTCGGCCTTCCTTCACCTGTATCTTGTACATGCTTTCCTGCAAACTGGACTCAGTCTGGTTAACCTCCCTGCCTTTCCGTGTTCCCTTCTCTCTCTCTCTCTCTCTCATTCCGGTTTCAAGGCATGCCTTGTTAAAAACGTCTTGCCGAACTTACAGTCGCCTCATTCACAGCATACTCCTAATGCGCATCCCTGTTCAAACATTAGCAGTGCCAAATTCATTCTTTCCGCAAGAAATAGTCATATGGAATACCCTCCCTCATAACATTATCGCATGAAGCAATCGAAATTCATTTTATGATAAACTAACATGCTACCTTACATCAGATAAACTTATTCTCCTTGTCGCAAAATAATTTATTGTTACTTTGTAGACTATTGTTGTGTTGAATGTTTGATCATCCTATATACTCGCGTTCTAAAAGATAACCAGCGTTTGTATACCTGTTAGATTTACCCAGACTAGCATTTCCTTACCACCGGTTACCACGTAATCGCTTTTTCTTTTTCTTTTTTTATTTTCTCGTTTGTATTGTTCTCGCGACCAATGAAAGCGTGTACTCAAGCGTCCCCTTATGTAATGCCCCATGGGCCTTTAAGAAAACATAAATGAAATCAGGGGAAACATATAACGGTTAGGCATGTATAATCTCGACGAAGTTTCTAAGGTCACCTGTGCACCGCGCAGTGGCCTACTAACCGCTCGAAAAAAAAAATCAGGCAGGACACATCTCACAATAAATGTCGACGTTAATGCGACTAGCATTGAAGTAGTGCAGCGGCATGCCATATCGTCAATGCCGAAACACGTATGCTACCGGGGTCACTGCTAGCCACTGCACACGCTCCGCCATCTAGCGGCGCCACCGCGAAATCCGCGCGTGGCGCGGCTTCGATTCCGCCGAGTACCGGAGAAATTTTGAAGGTTATTTTTCGTCACTCAAAAGTGCGTGGCGCGTACCAGTTACTAAAGTTGTCATTAAAGAGGTTCATTGCAAACCGGCCCAGACCAAATGGCCCATACCTATTTGCCCAAGTCAGCATCAAAGAGGTTCGTTGAAAGAAGAAAAGAACCGGACTTCGGACGGGACGTGATGAAGGAGTGGACAGGCCGAACGGTAGGTTCGTTGAACAACGGCAGGTACCCAGTGCCACATACGCAGTACACATACGCAGTGACCCAAGTTGATGCGGCACTTTGTTTCCATTCCTGTTCCTTCAGCGTAGCAGCTCGATGCGCAACCCATCAGACCGGACTGCCTACCCAGTAACCCCAGTGGGTAGGTAAACGGTTACCCTTCACACTAGACCATTGTCGCTCGACACGATTTTCACATGCCGCCGACAGAAGACATCGCAGGTGAAGGCGACGAAGGGACTACTTCGGTTTTTGAAAGAGACGGGATTGGACAAGTGGCTGTGAGAGTGATATCACGTACCACGCCATATTGATAGACTCTAACGGACGATGTGTGTGTGCTGTGCTATGTGCTCTCTCTCTCTCTCTCTCCCTTCCCCATCTTTCATCGCCCCATCCCTCTGCCATGTGTAGGGTAGCAAACCTTTTGAGCTAAACTGGTTAACCTCCCTGCCTTTCCTTCTCCACTTTTTCCTTCCTTCCTTCCTAAACGGTTACCCTTGAAAGTTCGTGAAGTACTCTAAAAATGCTAATCACATTAAAATGCTTCGAAAACAAAGTGCCATAGACATCAAGCTGGTCTTCTACACCTCGAGCTCCCGTTTCGTGCGTCTAAGCAGTTCACAAGGGATCGTGGTTGGCACGCCGTCGGCTGACCCACAGAGCGACTGGCGTCGTCCCTGTGACACACATTCTGATGGCCTAGCCCAGTTCTGCCCATCGGAGGGGCCGGCGTTCTCTGTGTCAGAAGGGCTGGCTGAGCAAGAAGCGGGACGCCTTTTTTTTCGCTCCCTCGCGATCCCACAGGTGCGTCGAGAGGGGGCCGCGGAGGTGTGCCGCACGGGTGGCCGGGAGCGGCGTCCTGGGGAGCGAAAGGGGGGACAGAAAAGGAGGCGCGTCCAGGTGAGTCGGAGGAAGAAGATGCCGGGGGAGGCGGAGGCTGCTCGCCTCCCCCCACGTGACGGCGGGAAGAGGCGGCCGCCAGGGGCTCGCGTGCCGGCATCGCATCGACCGTCGGTCGTCGGCGACGGCAATCGCGTCGGCAGCGGCGGCGGCGGCGGCAGCTGCACACCAGCTCCAGCAGCGGGTCTTCCCCCAACCCCGAACCCGTCCGTGCAGCGTCGGCAGAAAGCAGAGTCGGCGAGCGGCAGGCCCAACAGGCATCGGTGGGTCGTCAACGTCGGCACGCGGCGCCCCATGGCGCGGGCGGCCGGCGGAGGCGGCGCTAGCGCGACGTCTTGCGACGACGGGGGCTGCATGTGGCTGCGTCGTCGTCGGCGGGCCGGCTGAGCGCGGGGGGCCATGCAGCGAGCGCTGCGCATGAACGATGCACAGCTGCTGTCGCTGTCCGAGAAGGCGCTGCACGACAACTGCCTGCGTGGCTACCTCTGCAAGCGCACGGCGGACAGCGCACGCTGGCAGCTCCGCTGGTTCGTGCTCTACCAGAACCTGCTCTTCTACTTCGAGAACGACACGACGACCCGGCCGTCGGGCGTGCTCTTCCTCGAGGGCTCCTACTGCGAGCGCCTGCTCACGCCCGTCACCGGCGGCAAGAACACGGGCAGCACTCAGGTGAGCAGCTGCTGGCCGATCGCCTTCGCTGTTGCACGCCGTCGTTACTCCTGGGCACGCACCAAGGGGAGCTCGCCCAGCGACCGCAATCGGAAACGCGATGCAGGTGGCGTCACGTCGACAGACGAAATCCACACCACTGGAACGCGCGAACACACGTGCATGATTCGCGCATGCCACTCACTTCAGCGACGTGGTATGAACACAGATGGTCGCGCGCAGTCTTGACGTGGCGATGCAATGCGACGTCGTTTCAGTTGCAATGTCCTGCTAAAGACTCTTCGGTCACTTTCCGAATTGCCTCAAAAATCAATACTAATTAGCGTCACGTTGGACGGGACGTCGCAAGCGTGTGATGTCGGCCTTCGAGTTTTCAAGTATCTACGTCGTGAACACAGCCTACGTATACTTACACAAACTGGTTCTTTAATGATGTAAATTAAAGCTCTGACGTCATCGAGGTTGTCTTACGTGGTGATTATTGTCGACACAAAGCAACAAAGATTCACGTCAGTCTGTACATGATGGTCAAGCCACCAATGTTATGTATTGCGGCATTTATGCAATACAGGCGCATCAATAGCGTAAAATCAGTTAACAAAGCGGAAACTACATCGCAGAAGTACAGAATTTATATGCTTGCTTGTATGATAGCATCGAACTTAACAGCCATTAGAGACCTGTGCTGTGATACGTGTTTTGTGTAATTACGATGTACTTTTGCTAGCGACAAAAGACTTTTGAAAGGTACTTATTTTTCTTCAAGAACAATGGATTTCAAAGCTACAGGTAGCCATTACAAAGGTAACGACGCTAAATTTTCAGCTTGCTTCTATCGCTCAAGGCGCAGCTTAACAACGCTCACACTTTTCGATCATGAGAGAGCTTGCGGTAACAGTCAGGAAGCCCAAGCACAAGCCATCTAATTACTGCTAGAAGATTTTTCGGAACACACAAGTATGCTTATAAAAGTCAGTAATGATATATTGATATATTGTCTCACGAGTCTTGTTCGAAGTGGCATTTAGCACGAAGGCTTAATCTCAGGTGTGCTTCAGAAAGGAGGAACACATAATTAGCTGTCCCGTGTATTTTTCGTGAACGTAGTCCTGTCTCATGCTCCAGCATCGTCGCGCAACGAGTCCTTGATCTGGGAATACGTGATGGAACACTCATTCTCTGTATTTGTCTCACACAAAGAAACCGTGTTGTACTGCGAGCGCATCTCGGTGTGCTGCAGAGTAGTCGACTTCACTGAAGAGCGGGTCCACGCCGTCATTTGAAGAGGCTACTGCATTGTCATGTATATATAACTTGTAATGGCTGCTGCATTTCGGCCTCATTTGTGCTCGTCCACACACGTCTTTTGTATTTCTTGTCTTTAGTGTAATGTCCATGAGAACTCACGACTTCTCTCATCATCATCATCCAACGCAGTACTTTCACTCTCGTTACCTCTTGCCCAGTGCAGAGTAGCAGACTAGAGCGCACCAGCTCAGGTAGACCTCCCTCTCGTTCCTATCAATAAAACCTGTCACCTCCTCCCTTTCTCGTCTTTAAGTGCATAGTATTCAAGACCGCAAGCTTGCTAATTTACCAAGCTGCTTGTTCTTTTCAGCATTCACAACTTTATGATTATGAAAACGCGTATGATGGAAGTATGTCATCTGTGAGCGCTTTCTCGACAACCGTTCTCGCATGCCATAGAGGAAACGTGACCAAAAGTAAGAATTTTTCCCATGGAGTCTCGCAGAATAAAAACATGGCGCATAGGTCAGTGGCACGAAAGCGAGGAGAACACAATAATAGTGCTGGAACCACTATAATCACGATAAGTTTCTGACGGTTATTTCCTTAAGCCACTCCTATGTGCATGTGTAATTTGAGTATCTGTGTTGGACCACCTCTTCTACATGCGCAGCAATGTTTTCTGAGTTTACTGAGTTCGCGCAAGTTGAACCTAATAAAGTAAACTGACCTTGTCGAGCACATAAAACATAAAGCGCGGGAAGCTTCACCTGTTTAACATAATCTTTTAATATGCCTTTCAAAGCAATTTTCTCCCGTCGACTCGGCATTTCCAGATCAGCTAAACAAATAATCACGTCTTCTATGAGTCACATTCCTTATCTGCACCAGTCACGAATGCGTTGCATTGGTTCGGAAAAATTCACTCCTTTCACCACCTGGAGCAGCATACCAGGCCTCTCCAGGTATCATTAAACTTCTCACTCTTAGCTTCATCCTGATACTTCCACCGATTTAAAAAAAAATTCTCGATTTGTGCACATATAGCTAGAATGGGCGTCATAAATAACAGTGTTCCGTGGTTACGTTTGCTTTCCTTTCCGATTTCAGGACACCCATCTTGCAAAAGTATTCTTCTGCCAGCATTCGAAGACACTGCTTTATGGGACCATGCCTACGTGTTGCTTCATACTTCTTTATCAGGCATCTCCGACGATAGGACACGTCTTCACTGCGACAAACGACCGGTCATATTTAAACAAAACTGCTCGTATCTCCACTGCCATGTAATGTGAAGCAAACTGCTTCCAATGTTTTCCAGAGATCTTTGCGGATCTCCCCGAATTCATTGCCTTAAAGAACATACGACTCACGATGCGGTAGTTATACTTGGAAGCTCTAAATCTGACGTTTACGGTCACCATTGGAAGGAAGCCTCTCACATGAGACTAAGGACGAGAAGAAAAAAAAATAGAAGCAGAAAGAATGAGCGGCTCTCTTGCATAGGAAAAAAAATCTTACCCTTGCTTGCCCTCCATCCAAATGGGCCCAAACCCCGTAAGTATTTTGAACGCTCAGCGGAATGACGCGTAATTATGCAGCAAACGTTGTCGATTTCCCATGAAGCCCACACGAATGCAATGAGAACTTACGTGCTACAACGAACAGTGGAGAGCTTCGGGTTCGTGAAAAATATCTACGTAAACTTCAGGCTTGCATTCATTGCTTTTCAGAGCAGTTCACTGTAGTTGCATTCGTTTGCGTTAGACGGCACGTTACCCTGCCTACGTTAGAATGTACTCATACTCCACGTGTTAATCTGTTTAAAGTTTTTCTAAGAAGACAGCGTCTTTCGCAACTCGAGTTTTGGAAGGCAACCATTTATGTATGAGGGAATTTGATTGCGTACAGCTCCCCTGTCAGAAGACATCAGTGCCATGCTTGCACGTGAAGCACCAGCTGCACTAACGTTTTCCGTCGTAGAATTCAAGAAATACGCGCTGGTGTGGGAACTCGTAACTGATATTTCCTTTTTTTTTTGGAATACAGGATACTTCCCCCACAGTTTGTCCATAGCTTTCGCTCACGTTCCTTAATACGAAGGAGAGCGCTCGGGCTACTACGTTCATCTGTCTTGAGCAAGAGCTTTGCGTTTCCCAGTACGTTCGGAATTGATTTCGCGTACATTTAACGAGGTAGAGTAAGGTACAGGAACTGCGGAAGAACAAGCAAAAGGGACGCTCCAGTGAAAGCTTTGCTACTAAACTTACGCCTGGTACGTATCCATTAAACCGCAACAAACTCTAACTAATTCGCAAGCGTAGGCACCTTATTCGCGCCTCATTTTATCCTCATTATTATTAGCACTGGTATTTCGTCTTTCTTCTCTGTCCGAGTTTTTAGTGTGCGCTGTAACTAATAATAATGGAGTTGTACCGACTCGCCCAGCTAGCTACCGTATTATTTTATACTGCAGATCAGCGATGGTTACATGAAAATTACGTTACAATTCTTGCTTTTACAAGGTTGAAAGAGAGCGAGAGAGAGAAAGAGAGAGAGCAAGGAGAGGAAAGTCAGGGAGGCCAACCAGACGAGCGCCCGGTTTGCTGCCCGGCACTGGGGGTAAAGGAAACAGGAATAGAAAGAAGAAAAGAGGGAGAGAGTGAGCACTAAGAGCACGTGGGATGATGCACAGGGACAATATAAGCGGTCTCTTAAACGCCCGCTCTTCAAGTAGTGTACTAGTGCACGAGTCGCTTTTTGTGCCAGTGACGGGTGTAGCCATGATCCGAGTATCTTTGACGCAGAGAAAAGTCTCCAGTCCAGTCCGTTTAAAGTTGTCCGAGAGAGAGGGTGCCATGCATTACAAAGCAATAACATGATGGCAATCACTCGATTCTTCAGGGCGTCTTCGTGATGCTAGAATGACTTGGAAGCAATAAACAAAACGGAGGCAACGTCAAAGCGAGGTTTATGCAGTGACAATCTGACAAAGACGTAAATGCGTGACGCTTATTATGTTTGCAACGAGTATAAGCGGAAAATGATGGCGGCTGAAATAATTTGAAAGTGCTCTTGATATCAGGTGCTAATAAGAAACAAACTAGTTACGCTAATCACGCTATGTTTATTTTAGCTCTGGGGGATTCGAACTTAATTTATTTCCTTGCAATAGGCAGTGGACGAAAGCTTGCCAGAATTTTATAACGCAATAAGTGAAGAACGAATATATCGCGCGTAAACCACAAAGCGTTTTCTGATTTCGTAACCACAGTTAACTATCCAGTTCGCGGCACGTTTTCGTTGCGAAACAGCTGTGTTCGTATCGAACTCCTCGCGTTGTGTAACGTGCGCGAAAGACTTTATTTCTTCTTGTGATACACCCCGTCGCAGGACGGCACGTTTGCAAACATAGGCGAGCTTTGCTTCGTTCCGTAACTGTTCGTGTCACGCCAATTTTATTGCGCCAAAATTTGCTTTGTAGGCGTGGCTGTTTTGCCACGTTACGCACTATAGCGTGAGGCCAATGTGAAGAGTTCAAGTATGGCACTGCTTAAATGGCACAGACAGTTGTAGGAACGATTAGAAATTTTATGTAAAAAAAGCAACGAGAGATTTTTTTAGCAATATCCGGCGCATCAACCGGCATTCATTCCCAAAGGCCGCGCGTGTCAGGTCCTACTCTTCAGAACCCAAAATAGAACGAAGGTCTTACAAGGTCCCCATTTAGACATCTCTGTATTTGATACGAGTAGGCCAGTATAACAAGATCAGCAGAGTGTCTTCTTTGAGTCGTCTTTGAGTTTGGCAACAGTCATTTCACGAATTGAGTGTTTTGTTAAATTATTTCCCCTTGAGTCTCTTGTAGCAGCTCAACGTGTGCTTGCAAACCCATATAACAAAGTAACACCTTAGTGTCTTCGTCTTTCTTTAATAACGAAATCACCTGAAATAGTAGCATGACGGCTTTCTAAGTACAAGGTTAAGATTTGCTACGTTTCATTCTTGCTTTGTAATGGATGTTTTATAGTTTTTTTTGTGCAAGTAGGGTTGCGTAAATTTAGGAATAAGAGCTGATGGTTTTAATGCTTACCTTGTGAAACTGGGCCCGTATTTGAATACAGAAACATTCTTACGCTAAAACTGTTCGTAAGCGCAAACTACAGTCAATCCGCATGGCGGACATATTTTAAGCGAAAGCGGCAGACGAGTGGCAAAGGGCACTTACGAACAAAAAGCTTCCTGAATTCGTCCTGAAGTTTGCAAATACTTTTTGTGCTACCACTTCTTCACAAGGACGCCATGTTTCAGCTTGTATAGGCTATCAAGTACCTTAAACAAAAGAGATAATAAATTTTATTTTAATTCGGTCCTTATTCTGAAGGACTTGTTTTGAAATGTCATCAGCTTTTACTGCACACATTACTGTCGTGGTGCTAAAGAGTCGGAACCTTCGGCTAAAGCAACACCTTCCGTAAAGCGATAACGAACATCCACAGTATTGTGGTGTCGCTCGTTGGAAGGCCCAGGCTCCCAGTCTAAGCGAGCTGGTCGCAGCCATGGATTTAGCGTTCTTTCACGCTTCTTGTTAGGCAGGACTACCGTGTTTGTTTTTCAGCGCGAGATTTGCGGATGAAGCAGCACAAGTGGCCGCGCACGGCAAGACCCGCATTTGCTAACTCTGCACTCGCGCACTATTTGCACGTGTGCGCCTCTTCTGTGCATATTTATTTTCTTTGTACCGAGTTAAACCGATAGCGGGAATAATTATTTCGTATACTAGCTTCGGCCACTGAGCGTGTCTGGTTCGCATTATTGGTGACAATTCGGGTCTTTGTTCGTGTTATTTGCACACCTGAATAATAGAAGGCGTTTAATTATATCTTTGTTGGCGACATTCACAAAGTAGAATTAGAGGATTTCGAAACCATGATATCCATTCACGAAGCACGAATTGGCTGGAGCGTTTCAGCAGTTACTTACATTAAAGAAACAATGAGGAGAAGAAATTTTAACATGGCGTAAATAGTTCCGTCTTCGTGTTTTTTTTTCTTCCACAGCTTTCTTAAATCCCCTTCTGCTTTCACTTTCTGGAGCACTTCTCAAAATAACACGCAGAAGAAATAAAAGAATTAGACGCTTACGTGAGAATTGATGTTCAGCAAAACGTTCTTTTATGCTTACGTAAATATTAAACCAAGAGTTTTGCAAACGTACAGCGAATGACGCAAATGTTTATGCAAAGTGACGCAAATTCAGTGCAATGGTAATGCAAATATAACGCAATGGCGCAGATGTTTCGATACGCGTGCGGAGTCATTTGCATGCGACACACACGCACATGAAAATAATTAGGTACAACGCACGTGCCTCTTGATTTTTCTAATAGCGCCGATAAATATGGGACGTAACTTGGCGAGAACTTCATGCGACAGGATTGATCCTCAACGTGCAGGATTTACTTTCAACTGAGGTTTTTTAGCGCACGAAAAGGGACGAAAGACAGTGGCGAAACGAGGACACAGCGCTAACACAGCGCTAACTGGAAGTTAGCGCTGTGTCCTCGTTTCGCGACTGTCTTTCGTCCCTTTTCGTGCGCTAAAAAACCGCAGTTATGGAATACCAACACGCCCTAACCTACGCTCTTTCAAGTTACTTTCAACGTTGAAGGACTGACCTTACAGAACAAACCACCGGGCGAGAAATTGTTTAACTTGCTTTTGCGTTGCTGACGCACTGATGTAAAGGGTGGTGAACGCGACCATCATGTCACCACAATTTACTCCAGCAAAGTACTCGTCGCAGACACCAACTGCACTCGGCCTCTGTGTCGGGTAGCATAGAGAGGAACTTCTCCGGGCCGACTGCGAGATATGTTGAAGTTCCGCGCTTTTAAATTGCCACGCCGGCACACCTAGCGCTCTCGCCGTTCTACTGACACACTCACTGGAAACCGGAAATCGGCCGCGGGTCCGCACTCCACGTCTGCGAAATTGCGAGAATGTCGGTGTTGGGCGTCACGTGAAGAGCATCCCTGCGGCGAGCGTGAGCGTGAAGATTCTCGAGCGGGTGAACACACACGTATTGGTTTCCAGCCTGGGTAACTGCCACCACATTCGGCTGCTACTGCTGCTGCTGCTGATATTCAGTTCAACAGATCCCCACAAAGGGCGATGGAGAACCAGCGCTGCACTTTCAAACTGACACACAGCCCACCCCCTTGTGGACATAGCGTGCATTATTTAGCCATACAAGCAGAAGAACATGTCCAGTGGCGGGACGGAGGGGGACGTGCAGAAGGCGAGAAAAAGGAAGCTTGGAGGCCGTTGTTATTTCTGTGTGGGTAATTTCCACGACTAGAAAAGCCGCAGTATAGCCCCGCGATCGCATTATTTTTCGTGAATACGACAAGCATGAGTGACGGCAACGTTGGACGCAGGCAAGCGATATCGCGCGCCGTTTCAACTATCGTTTTTTAGAGCTTCTCGGACAAAACATGCGTGTGGGTTTGAGTTCATTGAAAGTGATTATGGGAATGACCGAGAACATGTTACTAGTACAAGAATACATACAGGCGGTATTTTTCTCGGGAGCGATAATATTATAGTGCCAGCCGGGGTGAATTGCCACTTGGTTTGCAGCGCTGCGCGTCTTTGGCAGTGCCTGGTGACAAAACGAAACGGCCGCAAATGACATTGCTAATCACGTAGTTTAACAGTGAACATAAACGGCGAACGCTTCGTGTTTACTGCAGAAACAATGCGTCGACGCGGCGCCAACGCGTCGCCGCGACCACTGACACAAACACTGGTTATCTTTTGGGTACGCAGCTTCTGTTGCAGGCATAGTGATGTCAGCTACAGTAAAGTGACGCGTAGTGTCCATCTTATTAAAAGCGATGTCCGCGTTCCGACGTTCAGCACCAACGAGAGTTCCGATGCGGGTCAACTTCAGCTGCAGTGCACAGCGCGTGGCACACGGCCAACCACTGGCCGTGTGCCGCGGCCAGTGGTTGTTACGGTGCGCTCTCATTCACGGCGCTGACGATCGTTTTTCACGAGCACCCCCTGGGCAGCGCCGGTTTACCATAGGCCCTAGAGTTTCTCACTATATTAGCTACAGGAAATTCTGGCGCCACCGCTTATGTGAGTTTTCCAACGAGCGCTGTGACGTCATGGGAATGCCGGTGTAGCGTTGTGTTGGCTGGTGTGGCACAAGGCTTCGTCTAAACGGGGAGATGGCGACACAGATTACGCGTTCTTAAAACCAAATCGTCATAAAAGGTCTTCATTCTCTCATATTACATCTTCCAATGAAGTTTATTCACCTACAATGCAGAATCGAGCGAAGAAAAGCAAGCACAGACGTCAAACTGTTCCAGAGTGAGCGTGGACATCGTCGCCAGTCTTCCTACATTCCTCATAATTAAAAAAAAACAGGTTTTTCTGAAATAATAAAGGTAAAACAGGTATTTACATGCCACTTTAATAGGAAATGAATAATGTGACAGAGGAAATGGTACTAGTCAAGCAAGTCTTCAAGGCGCCTTGGCTCTGCGAGGACGATGCCAATCCAAAGTCAACAAACACCGGCATTCCCGCATAATCGCTGGTTAGTGCCTAGATCACCCACTGAGTATGGCGACCAGATGCTATGCAATGTTATTCCGAAGATGCTAAATTATCTTATTGGCGTTGACGTGAACAAAGTAAACATGATTTCAGAAGATGTTATAGCACTGTTTTCATAACCTAGTGCTAATTTATAGCAGCCATTGATTATACGTGTCGTTTATCCAATTGTATAACAGTAGTCGAATTCTATGTCTTTTCAAGATGCGTGTACATTTTACCTTCTATTTTTTTAATGCTTGAGCAATAATTATTTTATCCTGTTAAACTTTGTTTCGGAACAGTTCTGAGTTACTATTGTAATAATTATCCGATCTCATGTTTGATATCTTATGTTTACTATTAGATGTCCCTGCTTTGCGACCCTTTTGCAGGTGGTGGAAGCTAGTCAAGCTGCTCTTGTGCAGCTTTTGCTCCCGCCATCCCCCTCATGTACAGATTCAATTCAATTCAATTCAATTCAATATAACAGCACAGCAGCGCCAGATTTCCGCCTTGTAATACAGTGAGAAACTATATGCCACAGGCCGACAATCGGGTGTAACAATGCGATGGAAGAAAAAAAGTATATTCTAAGGAGAGAAACTGAAAATAAAGGAGACGCTTCCGTTGCAGACCTCCTTTTCACTTCACAGTTGCCGACTTCTTCAGTTGTTGTTTCTGGTTGTCACAGGCCGCATGCGACACAGGTAGTGAGCAGTTGCCTAGCGGGTGGGGCTCCATTGTGGTTGTAATGTGCAGTAGGCTTGTCTCTATTCGGCAAGGCAGCAGCAACCAGCATCTGCAAAGTGGGAGGTAGAGGCAAAGATGCATGAAAAAAGTCGCTTTAAGAGGTGTCTTTCAGGTGTTCTCTTCTAATAGATTTATGCGGATACAGAGAGACAGGAGAGAGAGAGAGAGCCCAGTTTTCTACCCTACATTGTCGGTGGTATAGAAGAAAAGTAACTTTCTCGCATTAGAGGACGTGCTACTTCCCGGCTACGCAATTTCCTTGGTTTGTGACACCTCTACTAGTTGCTCCCGCCTCTGCTTTCCAGCATCATCATTTCGACGAACCAAGTGAGCCCAGCTTGCATTTAAGTGATGCAGGGGGACTGTAGAGAATTTATCCAGTCTGGCAAAAAGTTTGGAAGACGCTTAAACTTCGCCTTTAAGAGTGGAACGCGGTATCATTCAAAGATTATACTTAGGAGAGTAGACAGTTGGGCTAGTTGGTTGAAATGCACACTGAAAACGTTTGCGCGGAGACACGAGGACAATGCTGAGAAAAGACAGGGACGAGCGCTAACTCACAACTGAACTTTATTCCAAACGCACACACGAATAAATAGAAAAACCGAAACAGAACAAAACAAGGCTATCATTTTGAACATCACGTGTTACCCCGTGTACCTGATTTAGCTGGCCAAACTCCCTATCAGAGAAGCGGACGGCAGTCTGACTGACGCACTTATCTCTGTTGATATGCATATGGAAGGCTTCCATGAGCTCTCGCAGAAATTGATCCTTGTGCCGGAATAGAATTGTTGTTTTGTCGAAGAGCGGTTGGCATTGGGTCTTTTTCTTATCGTTCTTGCCACACGGGCGGTAATGTTTTGGGAGGTTATCAAGGGAATCTCCCCCAAGTAATCTTCGGTGCTCTAATCTTTCATTAACGCATTGTCCGGTTTGGCCGATGTACAGTGCGCCACAGGATAATGGCACCTGGTAGACAACTTCCTTGGCACAAGGAAAGAACGGGGCTGTGTACTTGAGTGAGTGAGAAAACCTTATTTCGAATCAGAACGATTCGGGGCCGCGAGTTAGTGGGATGGGGCACCCGCCTAGGTTACTGCCAAAAGTTCCTTCCTCTCGGCGGCTTTCTTGGACCGCTGGATTGCCCAGAGTTGGTCTTCCAGATTCGAGCTGAGCAGCGCGGCCTGCCGACGCGCGCGAAGGCTGTCGATGGAGGCTTCGCTCTCATTGTCCTGTATTAGTCCCTGGCATTCACATAGCGTGTCTTCTAGCGTGGCTCTGGTGCCACACCCTTTGCATCTATTTGTTGTGCATATGTCTGCATAAATAGTGTGCATCAGTATCGTGCTTTTGTACGATTTGGTTTGTAGTTGTCACCACTGGACAGCTTGCGATCTAGTGAGTTGTGGATGGGGCGGTGGATAAGTGCATCTTTGCATCTTGTAATGGTTGGTGATGTCGTTGAACCTGGTCATTCTGTCTTCCCATTCCCATTCTTCGGAGGGCCCTGTTGAGTGTTCTACGTTCGTCGAAGCTCGGAAAGTGAGATACTGCAAACATTTTTTTTCTTTTTTTCTTGCTACAGTCTTCTTCCGTCTGCCTGTGCGGGAGCTCATGGAAGCCTTCCATATGCGTATCAGCGGAGATAAGTGCGCCAGTGAGACTTCCGTCCACTTCTCTGACAGGGGGTTTTGGCTCTTGGCCAACTCAATCAGGTACACGGGGTAACACGTGATGCTCAAAATGATAGCCTTGTTTCGTTCTGCTTCGGTTTTTCTATTTATTCGAGTGTGCGTTTGGAATAAACTTCAGTTGTGAGTTAGCGCTCGTCCCTGTTTTCTCTTGGCATTGTCCTCGTGTATACGCGCAAACTTTTTCCGTATGCACTGGTTCTCACGCTTCCTGGGAACTGCAGCCTATGCCACCGTAATGTTTACCGGGAAACGCTGGCGGCAAACACTATGCACGAAGACGAGCTTTCTGGTAGAAACGCAGCCTCTTGCGTGGGCCGCGGATGCGTGGAGGCGAGCGGCACTTGGATGGTGTTGCAAGGAATCGGTGCGCCGCTCTATGAATGGTAGAAACGCTGGAACAGAGTTTAGTAGAGTTGTTTGCTGGGCCAGTTGGTGCATGGTGAACGTATAATGGTTTCCAGCAAGTACGGACGCGAGCACAAGAAGTAGAAACAGACAGGACAACGCTGGACTTACAACTGAAGTTTATTGTGAAAGCATTCCACAAATCTCCGCCACGCATGCGCATACGAACAAGAACAATAACAAGGTTTGTAGTCAATTATCAACAAAAGTTCTACACGTACACAAAAGCGTAGTCACACTCCTTCCCGACAAAGGCAACAACACGTGGATCAACATGATAAATTTAGAAATTGCAGTTCTTTATCATTGATATGAACCGAAGGTTCGCTCACACATGTATGCGCGCCCAACTTTTTCATGTGGAACGCTTCGCTAATTTCTCTTTCCAGTTTGCTGCGCTCTCTCCCCACTATCGATACACTATCAAAAACTGGTCGGCATTCGTGTTTTTTGCAATGCAATGGCAAGTTCCCTCCTGTACCTGTAGGTAGCAGATAGGATGCTCACGCATGCGGTCATTAATGCAACCACCTGTCTGGCCGATATAGGACAGTCCGCATGAGAGAGGTATGCGATACACAACTGAAGATGCACAGTTTTTGTGAAAAAAGTGGTGTGCTTTTTTCCACAGCCACTAGTCGCACCTTTCTTCTCTCCTGTGATGCTTTTGTACAGCGTAACCAGTTTGCTCTGAGATTTGTGGAATTGTGGAATTGTCGGAGATTTCTGGAATGTTTTCACAATAAACTTCAATTGTAGGTTCAGCGTTGTCCTGTCTGTTTCTACTTCTTGTGCTCGCGTCCGTACTTGCTGGAAACCATTATATGCTGGAACAGAGGTTTGCGCTTGAGTTTCCTCGTAACAGAATTATGTTTTCTCGTATATTCAGATTACACTCCGACACTATCATGTCTCTAGATTGTGTCTAAGTCGGCCTTTACAATTTTTCTGATGCATTTCATTTTGAGAAATTCAATTCAGTAACGCCTCTGCGCTACACAGAGGGCCTGCGTGGTTAGGTGTGCGTGGTTCGAAATAATTTTGCGCTCGCAAGACGGTTGACACTGGGCGGATTTTCTGCGACCTTAAAGCCCTTAAAACCCTTAAAGCTGCCGCGTTACAGCTTCTGTAGCGCTCGAATTGCTTTTCACGCCGACGACAGCCAACGATTGATGTTGCTATAGTCGCATAATCTTTTAGTTTCATAAAGTGCTATGAAGCCGAACTGGTCGAATGCTGTCTGAAGAGAGATGCACGGGGCGTCTTATCGATGATAGGTTCACGACAGGCGCTCGATATTTTACAGACGTCCACGACAGTCGCACGTTGGTTTATCGCCCATTCCAAGACCGAAGAAGTAAGCGCCCGTACACGCGAGCCGCAGGCGGTGCAGCTGCGGTACAGCTGTGAAGAAAAGGCAGCCAAAAAATACCTCGGATACTCTAGTACCCTATGTTACACAGTAAAAAGTTTCGAGAAAGAAAGGAAAAAGGCTACCGTAGCGTATAAACTAATGAACAAGTAATAGCAGCGCGCTCTGTGTTGCAAACATTTTACCTTGCAGCTGGGCCTGATGCCTCCGCCGAAACCTCGAAAGCTCCCGCTAGACTTTACATTGTACCGGTCGATTGAATTTACCAGTTGCGTAACTAAAGTAACAAAAATGATATCAGTCACACGTTCAAAGCATTACAGAAGCCACCCTGATGAGTACAGATTACACCCTGACGCGCAACTGGCCGGCTCTGTCATCTCCCTCCTGTTTCTGGCATGGATCACAGAAGAGACGTTACTGAAGATTCGCGAGCTACTGGCAGGACAACGATCGTGTTAACCGCGCTGAAGATATATTTAGAACAAGAAGTACTCTTAGCATACATACACTTTTTGAACTCGACGAGGCCACTTTATCACAATTATGGTTATTCTATTTTTAAGACTCCTTCGAAACTGGCAGCTTTTGTTGTCTGCGGCTTATCAGAAATGGTCTCATAAAAACGAGGAAATAGCGCAATTTGCATATTTAGGTGGCCCGTTTTGCATACACTTAAAGCTTAAACGAGCGTTTAATACTCGCTGAAAGAACATTGCGTAGGGAATACGCGCAAATATTACATGGAAGAGTTTTCGTTTGCATCAGCACAATGTAATATTTTTTTTCTTGCAAATTTGGTGCGTGCTTACCGTGAGGTCAGACGCGTTTTTTTTTTTTACCATCTTCTTGAAAGCCCAGAGCGCCTCACAATAAAACATTTTTTATTTAGAGTTGTTTAGTCGTCGTCTGAGTTATGTGAAGTGCATCTCCGGAGTGTAATAATTACAGCCAGCGAAATCTGAACCTAGGCAGAGAGAAATAGAGAGAAAGGGGGAGCGAGGAATGTAGGGAAGTTAGCCGCGGTTGGCTAACTTGCACAGAATAGAAACTTGCAAGCATAGAAATACGATAGAAATAAATAAAAGCATTTTGTACACTTGAGGTCGCAAGGAATGCGTCATGTAGTAAAAGCCAATTTTAAAGACCAGCATCTTAATAAAACATCATAGACCTTTTAGAGACTTTTACGTTGGTGTGTAAGCAGAGGGGCCTTTGCTTCGTATCTTTGCCATTTATGTTGACAGATGTGATCATTTTACAGCAGATTATTATTACATTTAACTTGAAAGTGTGGGCTGTGGCATATAATATGTGAACTATGTAATGCGTACATGCACAGTTATGTTCAATGAAGTCTTAAGGGATGAAGGGAACTTGAGGCGTATGCCACGCCAGGCAGTAAAAGACAAAAAAAAAAAAAAATCAAACCCGGCATCTCACCTACAACATCGCGTGTCGATGTAAAGTGCTTCTTTTGATCGACCTGTTACAGCATTCAGCAAAAAAGAAAAAAAATAGAAGGAAACAAAAAGGAGAGCGCGAGTCACGATGCCGTGCACTCGGAGTTGATGGGCCTGGAAAAAGACGATAATAAAACCAGAAGAGAGAAGTACAGAACACACCTTGAGGTTCTGATTGGTGGTAAAGATATAAAGAGGGCAAGACGAGACTCGATTGGAAACCAACGCCAGGAAATAAAGACAAAGTTCGGTACTGCAGAAAAATAACACGCGACACGAGAGATACCAGGCTGGCTCGTCTCTTCGCAGCTCTTTTGTTTACCCGGTGCAAGGTGCTTTCCTATATCGATAAGGGCACTCAGACGCCTTGCTCTTTTCCAAGAGACCCAGACAAATGAAGGTGTTCGGCGCCGAACGGTGCGTGACCGTACAATGCGCCACCCTCCCAGCCTTGGGCGTACAATTTGTCTCCAGTCCTCAGCGCTGCTGCTGTTTACCCTAGATGTCTGTTCGTCGGGCAAGATCTACAGGTACGCTGAGTGTCCGACAGAGGTTTGCGAAGTCGACAGCCATCTGTCCACTGATACCTCCAGCGAATTGCCACACTTGACTGTGAAGGCGTTGCAGCAGGCGAGCATGTTTTGCCGTAGACACATAGAAACAATAAGAAGAGGAAGTGAAGTAGTCTGTCAGGACTCGCATGGGTGGCCTAAAGATAGAAATTAAAGAAAAAGAAGCCTGATGGAGGAACAAATCCAAAAGGAAGACCCGTTAAGTGACAACCTACGTATAAGAAAGCGAAGACAGTTGTGGGGAACAGCCGATGAGGTGGTGGTGGTGGTGGTGGGGTTGTTATGGGACCGAGCACACAAGTGTAGTTTCGGCCGAAAGATGCCATGTCACTCAGGGGGGTGGGCGAAAATTGATTTTGTATTGTTATTAGAGTATTGAATATTGTTATTATATATATATATATATATATATATATATATATATATATATATAGAGAGAGAGAGAGAGAGAGAGAGAGAAAAGTGAGGAAAGGCAGGAATGTTAACGAGACGCACGTCCAGTAGGCTGCCCTGCACAACTGCAGAAATGGTCATAGGGGCTAAAAGAGAAAAAAAAAAAGAAGACGGAGGGAGAGCGAGTGAGAACATAAGTAGCGCGCACATGTGAGGATGCGCACCAAGTCCATCAATGGTCCAAAGGCCTGTTGCCTTGGAGTCCTGTAGCAACGCTCTCCCCAGCCCTCATAATTCCTGAAGTAATAAACACGTTCTCTTTCTAAATGAAATATAAAGTATGGGGTAAGGACGGCTCCTATTATCCGACAATAGGACTGCCTGATCACATCTGGACCACGTCATTGTTATTTACTCATAACGCATTCCTCCTCCTCCTCCTACTCATCATCCGCATATTTTTAGATTCCCTGATATTTTATATGTCTAATTACCTTTGCCTTGCGCTAGCCGATTCCAACTTGTGCCTGCAAATTTCCGAATTTCATCACTTCACTTGATT
Organism: Dermacentor andersoni; assembly: GCF_023375885.2. NCBI lineage: Eukaryota > Metazoa > Arthropoda > Arachnida > Ixodida > Ixodidae > Dermacentor > Dermacentor andersoni. Next base: position 29,887,435 of record NC_092815.1, read on the forward strand.
TTCTGCCATCCTCGACAGCTCTTTCCTTCCCTTGGCCCCCATTCTGTGATTCTAGTGCTTCACCTGTTATCTGCCTTACGCATTACGTGGCCTGTCCAGCTCCTCTTTATTCTCTTAATGTCAATAGAATATCGGCTTTCCTCGCTTGCTCTCTGATCCATACCGCTCTCTTTCTGTCTCCTAAAGGGCTCCTCACTAGGTCTGGCCATATTGAGCTGACAAGCGCAGAGCATACATTGCCCGATAACGATCGTGTCTGCAAAGTATTACAACACTACGCGCCGAGGTAAGATCCGAAATTTCAAACCGAACACCGTTTTTCCTTCTCCACGCGGCCGCCGCACTCCAAGCCGGACGGTGATGTAGTCGTGCCCCTGCGCTTACGTAGTCGTGTCCGCAGTGTGACGTCGCTCGTGGTGACACGTGACTTCGAGAATTATTCAAAACAACATCTGTTATCTGTGCGACCTGTTGCTTGAATTGACGATTTGAAGTTTAGAGAAATAATAAAACACACAAACGGAATGTCTGCGTATTTTTTGTTTACTTCGCACCGAAGCAAGATGGATGTACTTCCGCTTCGTCTGCTTGTTCCCACGGTCATGCGGTCACGTGCGCAGCTACCGAAACTACGCCATTTTCTACCTTGTTCCAGCGCGGGATCATGCTCTGCGATCCGCTTGTTCTGCCTCAGTGTTTGTGTAGCCCTGAATTATACCACTAGTCACGTTTCCTTGTGCACAGCGTGCTAAATCGCGCGCTGCGCGACCGAGACAACAGGTCGCGCGCGACGCCGTCGGCGGAAGTGCGTAGCGCCGGAAAAAAAAAATCGAGGAGCAAAAAAAATGTGAAGGCGGGTCCTGTGACGTACGCGTCACGCGATTCTCGAAGTCCGGTATGAGAGAACGCAGGGAAGGAATTTCGCTTGTGTAAGCTAGACGGAGCGACTGGAGAAGAGCGTCTTGCTTTGAAGAGGAGCCCACCTGCTGAAATCATGGTTTCGCGACACTCAAATATTTCTATCTCGGCTCTTAATGAGCCGATTTGAAAAATTTTTGCGGCAGAACGCTCCCGAAAGGACACGTAACAGCTTCCAGAGTATAACCAAAATTTTATATGGGGCCTGGTGATGGGTTCTTTAACATTACAGACATTTTCTTCGTTCCATCGCTCTTTGCGCGGTCCCTAACTTGTTCTCGAGATTCTTTGTTAACAGCTAAGTTTCATCCCCATATGTTAGCACTGGTAAAATTCAATGATTGTACAGTTTTCTTTTCAACGATATTGGTAAACTCCAAGCCAGGCTTTGGTAATGCCTGCCATATGCACTACAACCCATCTTTATTCTTTTGCAAGTTTACTCCTCATGATCAGGATCTTCTGTGAGTAATTGACCTAGATAAACGCACTGCTGCACAGGCGCTAGAGGCTGACTGGCAATAACGAATTCTTGTTTCATTGCCAAGCTATTGAATATTACCTTGTTTGCTACATATCAATCTTTACCCGCCTTGGTTGCTTAGTGGCCATGGTGTTGGGCTGCTAAGCACGAGGTCGCGCGATCAAATACTGGTCACGGCGGCCTCATTTCGGTGGGGGCGAAATGCGAAAACACCCGTGTACTCTGATTTAGCTACACGTTAAAGCACCGCAGGTGGCCCAAATTTCTGGAGTCCACCACTACGGCGTGCCTCATAATCAGATCGTGGTTTTGACACGTAAAACCATATTCTTTATTTCTTAAAACATACTAATCTTCAACCCTACTCTTACATTTTCTAGGTTAAGATCCTTAACCATTTGTTGAAATTCATCCCCAGTGTTGCTGAACAGGACAACGTCATCGGCAAACCAAAAGTTGTTGACATATTTGCCGATGATCCTTACTCCTAAGCCTTCCCATTTTCATAGCCTGAATGCCTATTTTAAGCATGCAGTGAATAGCATTAGGAATTCGAGAAAGCAACTTAATAGGCCAATATTTCTCCAATTCTTTAACGTCTCCCTTCTTATAGATTAGTATAACGTTGGCATCCTTCCAGCTCTCCGGTACACTTGAAACCACCTCCATCTTTGATTAAATCGACTATTATTTTATCTTCACCTGCCTATTTTCCACGAAACCCATTATCTCCCTTTATTTTCCTTTTAATTTCATTCATTTTCTTTTTCCTTACTCTTACTTCACATCTTACGCTAAAGCTTTACAGCCTCTTGCCTGTGTAACAGCTCGAAGACTTATTCAACCTTCCTGGTTTTTTGATGGCACCCTCTTCTAAATATATCTGTCCGCCTCTCTTCTGTCAAGGTTGTTAAAAAATATTTTCCCCTTCAATTAACTCTACCGGAGGGGAACAGAATCACGTAGATAGAACCCGCCAACACATAATAGATTTATTGTTCCTGTCAACTACTTCGCTTCTTATCTTATATTATCCCCGCCATTTCTCAGTCAGCTTTTATCTCACATTATTTTATTTTCACTAATTGGTTATTTCTCTAAGCTTTCTTTTGGGTGTTACATCACTATTAATTTATTTCTTAATCGGCTTTAAACCTGCCATACCTTTGGTCCTGCGGGTTTCCTTCACATTGATTTATGTTATTTTTGACCTTGAAAGTTTACCGTTGGGGGCTTGTAAAGCTGGCTTTGCCTGACACAGGGTAGTTATGTGGCGTAGGAAACCCAAAAAGTGATGAAAATAAAAACAGAACGTACGATGGAATTACTTCCTTAGCAATTCACTGACGTGAGTGTCGCACTCACGACCCCAGAAATGCGTAGGGAAGAGGGGCCAAATTTACAAAGCTCTTCGTTCGTAAGTGGTCTTTGCCATTGACCGGCCACATTCGCGAATGATACGTTCAGCATCAGGACAGATTCGAATTTGCTCTTACGATCAATTCTAGCGCAAAAGCCCTTTGTGAATGCGGCCGCAGAAGCCGTATATATGTATAAAAAATTTGCCTGCGATCCCTTTAATTTTACGCGAGGCGCCCTAATTGTAATTAGGAGCTGGAAAAACTCCCGACGATTAGTGTTCATGGTTCGGTGCTTTACTTGCAAACCATGTTGCAATAGCTCCTACTGGAAGACTGCGTAATTTATGAAGAATGCTACTCAAATTTGGTTAGTCTTTTTCGCTGTGTTCTTTAAAGGGGAATTATTTAGTTGACAGTAAACTAAGCTTTAACCTAATGCTAAAGGAAGCGCCAGCAAAGCACGAAAACGTAGTACATCAGCGTCAACTTTACAGAGCGCATCAAATAGAAAGACGTAGCTTTAAAGCATAAAGCGGTCGCCAACGCTGCAGTTCTTTATTTTTGCTGCCTTTCACTCTTTTCGGAGGCGTGAACCGTTTCCCACTTGTGCCTTCGTACAGACGCTCCAGATCCTCTTAAAGAAGCTTTTTGTACGCACCAGGAATTCGCGAGGAGCTTGCCATGTAATAGGCAACCGACGCGGACAGCACGGGTAAAACGGAAATACGGGCAGCGCGGTTCGAAACGAAGGAGGAAACAGGGAGGCGAACAAAATCGCTCCATCGAATACTTCGCTCAAATGTTGAAACCGATGCTTGCGAGACTTCGCCGATACACGGGGGAGCCTTGGCCGTGAGGAAGCCAGTCGATCGTACATAAGTATCCCGCATCTGGCCGGTGCGGGGACATCTTGTGTCGGCTCCTTTCATGGCGCTTCTGTTGCGCTGAGTTTATTTGTCCGTTCTTTCTTTATGCACAACTGAAAAGAACGTGCTAAAAGAACAAAAAGGTACAAAATGAGGAAAAAAAAGAAGCCTAGCATTTTTTGTTTTGCGAACATGTCGCTTTATCCTCATTTACTTCTCCGTGCAGGCGCGCCTCTTTTGAGCAAAGGACTGACGATAGCCACTGCAGCAAGGGTGTTACACGGCTCCATCTGGACTACAGACTGAGCATCGGCTTCCATCTCGTGCGAAGCGTAGACATCCGCTCTTTTAGGAATGTCTTCTTTGTTGTACGTCTGGGAAAAATTCCGGTTCGTTGAAGAATATCTTATTTGTTATATATACGCAAGGCAGAAGACGTAGGTGTCTCCTACCGAAGTGAGACCAAGATCTTTCTTTTAGTTCAACACACGACTACTCTTCCAAAGAAGCGTTTCCACTTTACCGTGTGTGGAGAAGTAGAGTGAAGGCGAGACAAACCATAAATGAAATGCAATAACTCGATATCTCTCATGAACGGGTTCAGCTCACAAAGCGCACATATGAGAAGATGGAAGCAGAGCGCCACAGCGGTGCGCCGTCCTTTATTCTGAGTGCTGTTGAGCCCTCTCGCACAGGCGCTTTTCAAGCTAAACCATTTCTTTCCGCACCGGAAAGTTTAAATTTTGATTCCGATAAGCGACCATTTGTGCGTGTAGAAGTCGCAAAATAGGCTTCACTTGCTGCTACTGGACGAAACGCATGCACATGAAGAGCTTTTGTTGGCCAAAGTAATTTTTGACTCAATCTTTGTACGTGAAGTTTAGTTACATATGACGGCCTAAGCGATGTATGCTAAACCTGAACCGTCGGTGACCTAAGGCTTCCCCAGACAGTACAACCTGTCGACTGTGGCTTTTACTGCACTTGGCTTGTGACCGACATTACAGTACTCGTACCCACACTAAAGAAATCGATTTGGTCAGTCAACTATGCTTCTGCCCCACGCTCATTCCACACTGGACTCTGTTCTAAGTATGAAGACGAAATACGAGTGCCTGCTTGGACCCACGCAAACAATATTATGTCCGTCAACCATACAGAATCCTTAATCAATTCGACGTTAAAGTCATGTACGAATTTCCGAGTTTTCACACCACAGTCATGCTTCAATTTCATGCGTCGAAGGGGTCACAAAGCACCTGATTAGATTACTTCAGCTGCTGCGATACTACGAGTAATGCCACCGCAAGCTTTCGCCAACCCTGCGTGAAGGATAACTTTTGAGGTATAGCCATATTTTAGGGCACTTTGACCAAACGGTCGACACAACGGGGATAATATGCCTTCTTTTTCACTATAGCCGTATGTCGTTCGACATTTGTGCAGTGCAGTGATACTTCCTTGTATGTGTATTGCGCAAGCCGCGAAATTGTATGTTTTTGTGTGTAATATGTAGAAGTGTGAAACGATGGCGGCCGGTCATTGTGCGCGTAGGCAGAGATGAACTGCCGAGCTGACTAACCAGCCCATCTCCCTCCGCGACCTCTTCCCTGCGGTCCGCTTTCGCTTTTGCCTGAGGTGGCATTCAGTAAAGAAAATCGGCCCCGGGGCCGCAATCAGCGGTGCCTAAATATACCGGCGTCCAGTTTCAGAGCTCCAGGGCAAAGGGACAATTAGCGAGTGACCGCGACGCGTGTAGCTACGTGAAGTGTTTCTGCTTCTCGCCTCAAATTTGCATAATCGCGTTGTGCGCGCCGTCAAGGAAGCAAAGGGAAATCAGCGGGAGGCACACGGTGCGACACCGGTCGTGGGGTCCGCCCTCTCGTTGCTTATAATTGGAATGGGCTCCCCGCAGGCCCCGAGACACGTTAGCGTTCGCGCTCGACTGCTGCGAGGCTTCGCTGGCCTCTCGGCTCCCATCGCGACGTGCTTCTGGCGAGATTCGTTCACCCTGCAGGTGACCACCTTGCTTCGTGCTTTATTGGCGTAGTCGACGCTACAAAACGAGTTTTTAATCGGACGCGCATCATCGGGGAGTCATTCAGGTAGGCTTAGCCGAAGCCCTACGCGGTGCATTAATTACTTTTTGCCCGACGCTTATTCTGTTGCGAGTTTTCTGCCCAATGTATTTTTCAAATGTCAATTTGCGGAAGACACTCTCATTCTATATTTGAAGTGACGCATCATTCGAAGCTTACGTCACCTGATTTAACTTTTGCCGCTCTTGAAGCAAGCAAGTGCGAGTAGTGCCGAAGACGAGCCAGATGGCGATGTCGCCGCCTCAACAACAGCCCAGACTTCAAGCACCGACAGATACCATCACTGCAACACTGAAATGGCACAGTATCCGACACCTGCTCTGCATCTGCCCTGGGCTGGAGGACGCGCGCCGGCGTCACGCGGGCGCGGTGCGCTCTTTGAAAGAGTGGATCGCCCCGCCTGTAGAGACGGCTTGTGCCTCCCTCGAGTGGATATGGTATTCGCTTTGGAAACGGGCATCCACCGGGAGATGTAGCCTACTCTTAAAACCTACTACCCCTTCCCAAACCAGGCCCAAGTGCCAGCACTTTCAATTCATTCATTCATTCATTCATTCATTAATTAATTAATTAATTAATTAATTAATTAATTAATTAATTAATTAATTCATTCATTCATTCATTAATTCATTGTTTTTAAGAGAAAAAAGATTTTCCCCCGAACACGTGTTCAGTGTTTTGCGTTTTGCCGAAGACCGCTTTCACCAAACTGCCGATTTTATAACGTTGCTCGCACGCGGGACGCGCTTTCTATATCCGGAACATTCTAGACGTTGTGGGGTTCTTGTAGACGCACAAAAGCTATTGAACATATTTTAAATGTGAGTCACCAGTACGAGGTCGAGCGTGAACCTCTCCGGATAGCATCAAACCGGCTGGTCTCTGAACCATTTCCGGAAACGAAGATCCTCATACCATGGCTGTGCGCGTCGATGGCACAGAAAGTGACGAGATCATCATTGCAGCACCATAAGTCAACCGGTCTGTGCGACCTTGCGTAGACTTGGCGTGCACCTTCAAGTGCGCGCAACCAGAGTTCTTCCTCTCTCCCCTCTCTTTTCGTTTCTACATCGCTTCTCCCCCAGAGCAGGGTAGCAAACCATACGCGTGCGCCTAGTGAACCTCCCTGTATTTCCTCTTTTATGTTTCCCTTGCTCTCTCTCTCTCTCTCTCTCTCGTAGACGCTGTCGCCAAATCGATAGCGAAGCAGGCATGTGTGATCTGACCACACGCGTGAAGCGAGTAGCGTTGCATGATCTCGTGCCCACATCAGCGAGTACTGCGGCACATGTTGATGCGGATGATTTATTGCCATTTCTTTTGATACAGGGCGGTGACAAATGGTCATCTAGCCTGCTTGAGCTAATTAAGTAATCTATATAAATTGTAATCAATCCAGCATTTTGTCTACGTCTTCTTAATCTTTCCATGCTTCCCCTAAAACCTATGTATCTACCTTGTTACCTATGCTTGTAACGTATCCGGTCGTATCATATTCTTCCCCGCTTTTTATCTAGAAGTACCCGACTGACTTGAACAATGTGATACGATTCGGCGACGGCCATGCGTGCTCGCTTCAATTTAAGCACTGCTTTCCTTCCTTGGCAGAAGTTAGCTAAATAAAGAGCTCGGCTCATTTTTACTTCGCCTCTACTTCTTTTCTTGACTAATTCATATTGTTACTAGCCTTTATGCCTTTTTACCGTCACTATCGCTTGTCACTGTACATAATGTAGCGATGAGTATTACTCGCCGAAGACCTTTGAATCAGGATAGAGATATTTCTATTATCAAGTTAAGCAAGAGAGACGCACAGCATGTTTTTTCAGTGAGCTACGGGCTGAGGATGTTGCACAGCAACAGGTGCATTCATTACCTTCAAATAGCGCTGCTCTACTGAACCTTCCCGCGACAAGTGACCCCCACTTTATTTTTATTTTCTTGTATCCCGATAGGTCATACAAATCAGTGGATCCATGGGAAATGCCGAAATATAATAGAGTTGCCTACAAACTGCCGTTCCAAAGAGCGCAACGCGTCGTAGGTTGGTGAAAAGGGCTACCTTCAATAGCAGCTGCAGTAGCCATGGGCAGAGAACAAGTACAGCACCGCTAGCGCCTTGCCTAACGCCCATGATAATTACCGTAACACAAATAGCAATCGGCCACTGCCATGCTGTAGAAACCCGCTGCCTTACGGCTCCTGCAAGAATATTTAGAATACACTCAGGGTTACGTTTCCATAGTTTTTGTTTAATAATAGCTGCGTTGGCATTGCGCTATTGGAAATTGATGCGCCGGTGCCACAGCTTCACGCCTAAAATGTGTCAAAAGCGTTTCAAGTTACTGCCGCTTCAGCCGGTAAATGCGATTGCCTTCGCAGTGACCTTTGCGACCTTCAAGATGTCCTTTTTGAAAGATACTGCTCGCTTACCGATTACAAAAAGCTCACCGCGAATCTGGGCCTCCTTTCTTTCCGCTCTCTTCGTGCGCGACAAAAGCAAACACAAGAATAACCAAAAGGCAAATACCCGCGTGGTGCTGTTCGACGTTAAGCAGCGAGGGCACCAAGTGGCACTTTCGTTAGCGGCGGTTCCTGGCGGGCCACAACACGTCGCCTTCGTTTGAGCGTTGGCCGATGAGCAGCGCTGAGAGCGGTGGGAAAGAAAAGACGGAGAAATCGTAGGAGCCCAACGGCGACGACCTCGACGCAATCATTCTGAGTCGACGCTTCCTCTCGAGGGCTTCCCCGCGCTATATCTTGGGAGACCGTAACAATGATGTGGACGACAAAGAAGAACCAGAGGAAAGAAGTAATGTGAAAGGAAGTGACCGGAAGAGAGAGAGAAAAAACAAAGCCGCAGCGACAACGAACGAGGTGGGACAGGAGCGAACCCGAAGGGCACAGAAAGTTGATGGACCGAGGAGCAAAAAGAGGAGGTAGGCGGCAGCGGAAGCAGCGTTTCGCTGGCTGTCATCTTGCCCTCCCGACCACGACTGCGGAGAGAAAAATGTGGCCTGAACGCTATTCCCTGCTAGTCGGATGCCGCGGAAGCGACTCCGTTAAAGTGTGTAGTCACGGGACGGCTGGAAAACCTGCGCTAAGGAGCCTGGAAGTTTATGGGCCCGTGCAAAGAGAAGGGACAACGTAATGTAGTACAGCCGCTTGTTGGATACGCCGAAGGCCTTGCGAAGGAGCCAGAGCACATCGCTGTGTCGGCGCTCCGGGATTACTTCTGCACGGCCGCAAGTCCGCACGCTCGGCCACGCGCGTCGACTGTTGCGTGCTCTGCGCGCGTGCATGGAGATGACGGAGGAGACACGCGCGTCTTTCTTGCTTTCGTGTAACGCGGGGACGCAGTCGCGTCGTAATGAAAACGTCTTTGCTTCCGAAGGGCGTCGGCCGTGTCGCGTGCGCGCGCATTGTGTCAGCTTCGTTGGCGCCCAACGCTGCTGCAAAGCTCGTCCGAGCTGTGAGGTGTTAGGTACGAGGGAAAAAATGGGTGGGGGGGGGGGGGGGAAGGATGGTATGGCCGCCTCTGGTGCGGGCACGTACACGGAGTAAGTGGCGCGCTCTCGCTCTCTGTCTCGCTGGCCTTCGAAGCGGCGGCCAGTTCTGCGCTCGCTGGCTGGCGGCGGCTGGCGCGTGCCAGCACCGGCATCAACGGATCAATGCGGTTGCCAGCCACAGCGGCAGCAGCCGCTGCGTGCTGCATCACGAACCGTGTATTCTTGGGAGGAAGCCGTAAATTGCGTTAGAGACCGCGCGGCACTTGCCTGAGACGATGTCTTCTCGGACGAACACAACGTTCGTCTTCCCCACCTGCCTTTATGTTCGTTTTCTTCCTGCCCGTTGTGTTTTATGATGCGACACGATACGCTTCCTTCATTCGATCTGATCGAGTTTTCGGACACCTAAGCACCCGGTTCGAGACGCCGTTATACGGCAGTCGGTTTAGCGGCGTATCCCAGAGTGAAGAGGGTGGGCGTCCTTATCTAAGGCTATGCTGCTGTGGCGTGAAGCAAGAAACTGATACATGCTTTCAAGAAAGTGAAATAGGAGAAATGTAAAACATGCTAGAGGAGGTCATACGCTTATTGAGCAAGCTTTTGGTTTTTTTGTGTGAGAAATTTGGGCTGACCAAGGAATATTTGGCTCATCATATGGTATGTATGTATAATTGGGAACAATCCACCAGAGTAGCCCAGTGGCTATGAAGTTGCTCTGCTAAGTTCGAGGTCACTACGGCGATAGTTGCAATTTGACGGGGACAGAATGCAAAAGCACTCGTGCACTTAGATTTAGCTACACGTTAAGTAACCCCAAGTGGTCAAAATCCTTTAGGAGTCCGTCACAGCCTCATAATCAAAGCATGGTTTTGGCACAAAAAACACTCCGAGTCATAGAGATACTATCGAAAACAAAAGAAACAAATCAATTCAGGGCTCACGATTGCAACAGCGGTTAGCCTGCTTGCCCCAGAAACAACCAGCGTTCTTGTGTGTAAAGATAGACTGCGGCGTGGCGGGATATATATTTCAACCATCGTTGACGTTTATTTGCTCTCTTACCGACTTTACGTGGGTAAATGCGCATCGATATAAACTATAAGAAAGGACAGAAGAGCTGAGAGGGTCGTAAAAGATGTAAAAGCTTTCGTAATCAAAACTTCGCAAGCTTAGGTCTACAGATTGTCAGTTCATGGACTTCCTTCGTTACAAATTCTCATTAAATATAGAACAATAAGGCAGAGCCGCCGAAATGTGGCGGACGAAGGACAAAAGAGTTCGTGTTGTAAGGACAACATAAATATCTGCAAAACAATTTTTGATCTAGAAGCCAACATTTCGTGATTGTCAGCGAATGCACTCGTTCACGTTATAAAATAAATTAGAAGGCCCTGCATTTTGAATAAACCACTGATAATTTCCCTATCCATGCTCATAAGTTACTTTGAGCAAACGTGCGAACAAACAGGCACTTTTTGATTTCCTGCAAGCTGCTTGAGGTGAATTTATCTGCACACCAGACAGATGGGACGCGCTGGACAGATTCTAAGTGCCTGCTTGCCATTGTGGCTCATTAGGAGCGGTGTCTCCTGGCTGAGCACAAAGTCACATGATCACTTGCTGTTCCCTTGTAATTGCACTTAAACTCCAAGAAAGAGGCATACAGAGACGTACAAAGGTACCGGCTGCGTTTGATTATACCCGGAAAATATGCTTATTACGATACCTTATATACTACGAAAGCCACACTTTCGCACTTTCATGCAAGCTAAAGGTTAGATGTCACGTGCGAAACATCTTGCCGTCGGCGTAAACCCTCCATTCGACAAGAAATCACAAAAAACTTAGCACCCTGGCGCTATCAATCCTTCTACACACTACTGAGAAAAAAATTCGAGCTTTGCAGTCTAATAAATGTTGTCAGTGTAAGGATGCTGGTTGCAACTATTTCAGGGCTCTAGACTGTGTGGAATGTGTTGAAGCTTTGGTGTGGCCTTCGCGAGCTAGAATTCTCGCAACATATTTCGCACATGATGCTGAAGGGGCCGTAACAAATTAAATGAACCATTCTTTACATTGCCCATATATTATGTAAAGGCATAACAGGATTCATAGGCCTCCCACAGTGCGACTACTAAAGCTCCACTGCCACATTCTAGCACGTAGTAATAACTCGATAGGTCGTCTATTCCGCTACCTAAAGCGATGGTTCGTTGTGGCTTCGTCTATCAGCCGATGTGCCGGGGCTCGTTTCTCAACGTGCCCATGCGGTAATTCTGCTTTTTGAAGTGGCTCAGCCATCGGTTCATATGCATGAGATGATAGTTCCTCTACTATAGGCTGGGCTTTTTCTTTAACGCTATTGAGAAAATCAATGGTTCCTTTCCGATCCAGTGTATAGGATGTCTTCCAGAAATTTATGATTGATTGATTGATTGATTGATTGATTGATAGATAGATAGATAGATAGATAGATAGATAGATAGATAGATAGATAGATAGATAGATAGATAGATAGATAGATAGATAGATAGATAGATAGATAGATAGATAGATAGATAGATAGATAGATAGATAGATAGATAGATAGATAGATAGATAGATAGATAGATAGGTTCTAATAAATACTGGAGAGGACTGCCTGGCGGCATACATAGCATGTAATTACAGTTCGATATGATGACAAATAAGATTATATGCGCAGTGCCTAGCACAGGAACACAACATACACAAAACACCACAGCACGCAACATAATCCAAACGTATTGCTGGGCTAGTTCGTTCATAACAGTGGCAAACGGAGCCCGAGAACAAGACGGACAAGTAGACGGGGAAAATCACAAGGTGCCTTGTACTAGACACCTTATCCTTTTTTTGTCCATCGCGTTCTCTGGCAGCGTTTGCCCCCCCACACAACTCATGCGTGGGGAGTCTCTCTGCGTACTGACTATGGACTATGACCCTTCACTTTCCAACCACGACCGTGTGTGGATATCTATACATCATGCGTGCACACGCGGCTGCGCTCGTCACGATGAAATAATCGTGTATGTCTCCACTTTTTTCAGTGAGATCCCATTCTTCTGGGGCCGTAATCACAAAAGGTTTTATTCCGTAAAACAATTTCATCACTGGCCAACCGCCTTCATTAATTATGTTTTCGGTATTATGATTGGCCGGCGCCTGTCCTTACGAGCCGATGTAGAGTATGAACTGTTTCGTGAATACGAGGCCCTACTTTAAAAGCGAGACCATGTACAGGTACACCAGAAAAGCGCGAGGCGTTACTTTAGAAACACTAGGCATTCAAAAGTTCGGCATGTACAGAAGAGCCTTCATCTGAAATAACGTGCAATAAAATTGCTTTAACTGTGCCCAATATCGTTTCACGCACATAAAGGGAACTAAGCGAGCGGCCCAGTGCTTTAGGTATGCACCATTTAATTTCGAATACATCGCTGTAGGGAGATTCTGGCGGCTATTAATAGCACCGGGTACTCTTTGAGAAAGATCCAAACCTGCATTATTTCACGCGTTTACCATGTTGTCTAATATTAACTTTCTCAGGTATAATGCGGCTAACAGGGATATATTCTTCTTGGACGATATTCTTCCTGTATGCACTGGAAGAATAGAATTTGCTTCGCCTTGTTTTGAAATTTCTTTGAGGATCTCGTAAATTAAAGTTTGAGCTAAATGAACTTTCGCCGGTAATGACGAGAGATGATGATGCACCAGTAGCCTGGGAAACAAGGCCATAACCTTTCACGTTACAGTTGTGGAACATAATTGAGATCGAGCGTATCTGCCGTTATTGACTTTTAATTACAGTTTTTTAAAACTTGGAAAGCACGTCTTCAGCCAAATAAAAATAACAAGGCATGGAAGTTGACAATCATTCAATCATTGGAGTCATATAGGCACGAGCGTTGAAAGCGGTATTCAGTTCTTGGCTTAAATTCATTTTTTTTTTTGCTGCTTGTACCAGCTCACTGAACATATTAACATGCAAGCAGCTATATCGCGCGTGACCTTGACTCGCACTTTGACCGTTCAAAGAATCGTAGGACTAAGTACTCTTTGGGGAAGCTGATGAATGGAGGAATGGTATAATAGACGCTATCGGAACGCACCACAAGAACATATAAAATTGAATAATGAGTACCGGCATCTTAAAGAAAGCTTCCTTTATGGACCGTGAGACCATGGTTGAAATAGAGGAAGTCCGTAAAGTTAAAATGACAGAAATTTCGCGGTTATTCACACACGCACGCATACGCACACATACACACACACACACACACAAAAAAAAAGAGGGTAGGTAAAGAAGTAAGAGAAGGCCCGTTCACGATCTCGGCAACCCCATGGCCGCTCGTATCTCCTTGCGAATGTAGAATAAATCGAACAGCATTTCTGCGTGGAAGAAAAACATTGATCCTTCGATGAATACAAGTGCGCGACACTCGAGCGAAGCGGCGGCGGTGGCGGCCCAACTGTTCACATAGGCTTTTTCCGCGCCGAAGAGGCTGCTTCTCGAAATGCTGAATGTTGAAAATACAGAAAAATAAAGAACAGAAAACAAAATGTTTGTTCAACAAACAGCGACGGCCAGAGTTTCGCGTACGAATGCGCGGAGAACTTGAAAACCACGAACTGCGGCTTCGTTACGGCGAAATAGAGCCATCTAAGGTAAAAGTCTAAAAAGCGGCGAAGTGGTGGAATGTTGGTTGCGACAAAAAAAGAAAAGAAAAAGAAGAAGTCGTCGGTGGGGGCCCGAATGGGTTGCGGCGCTGCACGAGAGTGGCCCTCGTGGGCGACTTGCGAACTGGTTGCGCACGCAAGCGCGCGTAAGACAATTGAACACGCCGACTAGGTGTGTTCTGCGGGCGGTGTCGTTTCAGACGGGCATCGTTACAGCAGCCTTGTCGAAGTGGCGAGTTGGCGTGTGGCGCGTTTCTTATTGGTGCGGCGGCTGGTTTGTTTGCCTCGTGTATGGCTCCCGCCCACTATGCGTGATTGGTCAAGTATGGGATTAGTTAGAAAGATAATTTAGACAAACTTAAAAAGAGTCACTGATTAGAAATTTTGATAATATCAAAAGAAAAGTTAAATAACGAACGGTTAAGGAATTTCGCAATGAACTCGTCTTGAATCAAAACGAAATGTCTCAACAGCTGCGCAGACATCACTATGACAATGGCCTATAGCGGAGGCTCCCAAAGACAGAATATTAGGTACGGAAAGGTTCAATTCAATACAAAGGCAATGAAACGCTACGTCTAAAACAGTTTGTCTGAATTTTTGAGTCGCGCTACCATACTTTGTTTTCTTTCTCTATTTTCTCCTTCTAGTGTTGTGTTATCTCCATCATGTTTCGCATTGCTACAATTTCTTTTTGTTGCTTGTGACGTTGTTTTTTTTTATCATCCACCGCTTTTCCGTCGTCTCTGCTTCGTACGTTTTATTAACGTGAAAACACCGGCTAGTTGGTTAGTCACTTTAAGGGTGATAACAGCGCTAAGGACGAGGATGAATTAAACGCACGATAAATAAGGCACATTAAATGACGCAGAAATACGGCCGTAAGCTGCGATGCACATAGGAAAAATAGGTCGATGTTTGAACAACAGCTTCGCGAGCCCCACTCCAACATGACAAAAGAAAGAAAAAAAAGAAGACAGTGAATGGGTGTTTATTGAAGAAGTGTAGTTGCCGGGTCAAATTTAACGGGCGCAACGTTGTAGTAAAACAGAGAGAGAAAAAAAAAGAAAGAAGAAAGGAACCAAATAACCCCTGAAATCACTGAAGCCTGCCAAATAACAAAATTCGAATAAAAAAAAGTGCGTCAGTGTGTCATTCTCTTTATTTAGACATAGAAGCATGGGACCGTAGGCTAAGTCAGAACCGGCTATTCCAAAACGAAGATTTATTACTCACGCAACAATAAAAACATAAAAGAACGAAGGAGACATCAAAAAGCACGATACACACCCGAACTGGGAAGTAAATGGCGCTACTGCTTGTAAATATGTGACCACTCGCATTTTCAGCGCGTGGTCTTTGATGAAGCTTTCCAGCGTATTTAAATATTCGCCTGTAGCATAAGTAAATAAGTTGTCAGTTAACACCGCTTACAAGCGTATCAGCAGTGATTAAACGTCGTTCCTCAGATAATCAGTTATGAGACAGCATGGAATAAAAAAGTAACTTTCATTACAAAAATATAATTTTGAGAAACCCAATTTTTCATTTTAATACTGAACGTACGTTATATTGACTCAAACTTATTGATATTTCTGAATCATCTTGAAGGAAAAATAAAGCTCCTCGCATATTTTACGATTAACACACGAAACACAGTAGCCTGTGTTTTCCGCACGACGGTTGCGCAGTATTGGCCAAACGAGGCGCAGCATTTCATCTGCGCCCGTCCACGCGAGCGAGCACGACATCGGGAACGGCAGAAGCTACGGAAAGTAGAAATAGAGATCGCAGCCTGGCTCAGTAATCACATCCTCGCGCAAGATAAGCACCCGCAAATCACGTTTGCCATGGCCTGCGACGTGACGAGGCGCGGGCACAAACACCAGTGCAGACCATCGCCTTGCTCTCTCGCAAACATTTGCGCTGTCTCATTGTGCCCGCCGAGAGGCGCAGCCTACGTTGTTTATCCTTCACGCTTCGATGAGGAACAAAAGGCAGCAAAGAAGGCTCTCAGCGGGCAGTAATGCGCGTATGCTTTCCTTGCGATTGCGTGTGTGAAGCGGCTTGACGGTCATGTCTAGCTGTCGAGGGCCAGCCTTTTCTGTTTGGACACGCTGACCCAAGCAGGGTGCCGATGAGGGGTCCGCGCTGTCCTGCCGGTGCGCAGAGAATGACCCTGCGCGTTTCTGGCCGAACGAACGAGACGGGACGTAAATCGAGCCGCGCCGCTCGATCAAGCGACGGTGGACACCGAAAAGGTTGCACACCGCGGAAACGCCCAGCTGTTTCGCCGGGACAATGGGGCACGCCTGGTTCCTGCGAGAGAGAGCGGAGTTTGGTTAGGGAGCGAGGGGTCCCTAACCGGGCGGTTGTAAAGCTACGTGGCTCTCTCTCCGCTTCCTCTTTTCCCACATCCTGCGCGCGTTAGAGCTTCCCCGAAATGGGCGCTCAGCTGCCTTCCGTGTCGACCCAGCCCAGCAGCGAGATTTCAGAACCAAATCAGATTCGAAAGAATCCCCCCACCCCACAGACGAAGACCTAAATGGCGACGAGACCCATTAATCCGATTATGTGTGCGTTTAGCGGCCGTGTGCATCGTGCTCAGGAGCAAGCTTTGCGCGAGTGGCATACCTAGGCGAAAGCGTGGTGTTCACTCCGAAAGTTCTTAGTTTTGGCGATTCGTTTAGGCCTAGTTTGTTGTAGTTCGCTGGCTGTTACCGAGTCTCTTGTATGTGCGTTGCGGATTTCATTTCTTTACTCTTGCTGACAGCCGATTCCTTCCGCCTCCTCTTGTTTGGTCGTGAGTAAGTTTTAAGCTCCGTGACTCTCTTTCTCACTGCTGCAGTAGATTCACGACCTTTATCTATGTTACATTTACTTAACTCTCTGTTGTCAGTGCGATGAACATTGACTGGTAATTGCCGTTTCCAAATTTCTTACTTCTATTGCCATAATTCCCCAACTTCAGTTGACAATGCCTTTTATAGAGTGGAGTATTCCAGTTCTCTTATATATTTTATTACGTAACCTGTCTCTAGAGAGAAATTCGTCTTTGTGCCTGTAGACGCGCCACCGAAAGGCGTAGCTAAGAACGCTCTTTAAGTGGTCGCGATTGATTTCCAGAATAAGCTCAACTGCTCCGAAACGTCTGCTCTGGACCCCACAGCGATATGCGTTAGCGATTTGTTGTTCACTTCCCTGAATACATATATGGCACTTCAACTGCCACCTTACAAATGACGATGTGTCACGTTTTGTTCACGTCGACGATCACCGCGAATTTTTTAACGGCATCACGTGCTTCATTGTCGCTATCAAACGGGTTCTTTTTTTTTTTTTATTCCCTCTGTTTACTGATAGAAGGGGTAGGCTGATTCTGCTTACTAGGTTTACAACGAATTCCCGCGTTAACAATGACAAGCGGAAATCCAATATTCAATGGAAGCTTGAACTACTAGAGTTGCCTCTTTGGTGTGCTGTGTCTGTCGTTCCACAGAGACGTACAAGCGCTTGATGCAGAGAAGTTGTTAAGGCAACCATTGCTTCGAACACGTAAAACTTAGTCCAAGATTCTTTGAACGCTGTGTGGTGAAAGGTGGAGATCACTTTCTTTTCATTTACAATAAACGAACCTGTAATTGTACTCCCTAACAAGGCGCCATGACATTCACGAGGCATTAGCTTCGGGGAAGACAACTTGCCTTCGAGCTCTCGCACTCGGCTGGAGCAGACGGCGCTGCGGCTGACTTTTTTCCTAACCTTGCTTCTCCACAACCAATGCATTCGGCCGTGGCACCGGCTAGCGCGGGGCAAGAACAAGACCCGTGGAAGGAAAAAAGGGAACGCGCTCACACCGAACTCCTCATTCCGACATCTGGCGACACCTCCCACGCTATCTAGCGGTACTCGCGGGCGCAAGCGCTGCCCTTCTCTCGCGTTCAGCTTCTCTGCTGCTTCGACAAGAGGGAAGCTGCCGAAATCCGAATCACCAAAGGACAGCGCGGATCAAAGCGACCAAAGCTATGGAAAGCAGAATTAGCTTGAAAGCACCGGAATTAGCCGGCACAGTCTCACTATCCCGCGCTCACTTGGAAGGAGAAAGAGACTCAGGAAGTGAAATGGGACGAACCGTCGGACAAGGCGGGACCACCTAGCCTGAAAGACAAGTTCCTCCTGCGAGCTGCTCCCCATTCGCCCTGCTTTAATGCGCCGCTTACATAAGATATAGCTCACGAGAAAAATTCCCCGGCTGACATGAGGGGAATCTCCTCCGCGCTACTTACCTCTTCGCGCTCTTTCGCTGAGGCGCCGCTCGTCTGTGTGTGTGTTTGGTCGCGTCGACTGAGCCCTGCTTGTGTCCTAGGCCTCGCCAGGGCGCAAGAGGGCTACCTCGCGCGAGTTCGCGGTGACTGAAGAGTGAGTGAGCTCGCGCACGAGGGTTACGTCGGCCCAGGGCAAATGCTTTCCGCTTCGCCGGACAAAGGTTTGCGCGAAAACGACATTAGCGAGGGAGTACCGGTGACGGCGGGAACTGCCGAACGAACGCGTCGTCGCTGTCGGACGAGGCATTCTGTGCCGCGCAATGAATGGCGCCACTGCTGGCGCGGCTCCTTGCAGGACAGCTCTTTTTGAGGAAAGAACCGAAGCGACCTCCACTTGGTGGTGAAGCATCCTTGGAGAGGAGCCGCCCCGTCGGCAACATAATGCACGCGTCTTGAGGCAAGCAGTGAGGAGAAGAGGTGGAAATTAAGACACTTGTAGGGTCGTAATAAGAGACCGCGAGTTGGAGAAAGGCTCGGTACCTGTACTCGGTACCCACGAGTAATTACACCGGGGTATATACGACGACGGCCGACTGAAGGGACAATATATTCCGAGCGAGAACATGCCTCTAGAAAAGGAAATTGACGCGAGCAAGACGGAACCAATACGTGACGCTAAGCTTGCCGAGCGCCGACGACTTATGCTCAAAGGTTCACGTCGCATCTCGACAACGAGGAATTTGAATTGCTCGTCAGTCGGTTAAGAGAAGCAGATGTGAAAGAGAGACAGAGAGGCCTGCGCAAAGGCAAGTTAAGAAAACTAGTGCATACCGAGGCACGGCGTTATGAGAACGACGTCGGCATTCCATAGTCGCCCTGTCGCAACCGGGGACGCTGCGCCGACTTGATTGAATCGCGTCGCTTTACCCGAAGCATCGGCACGCTTCAAAGAGCGCTCGCCCCCTCCTCTGGCACACGCGAGGCATTCTTTCGCACCAAGTCCGGGAACGAAGGTCCCTCGTCGAACGCCGCCACGCTCTGTGCAATCGTCGCATCCCTGCGCTGGCGCGCTCGAACAGCGGCGAGTCAAGCTGCCAATATGCGACGCCCAGTTTTTGATGAGGAGATGCCGAGGAGGAGAAGCAAGCGGCTGTGAGCAATGAAGGGCGCGCGTAGTACGGTGGCGATGAAGGCAGCGATCGCAGCGGGGTGGGCGGCGTGTGGAGGTCTCGTCTCGCCTGCGCGCACCGCTCCTCACTTGCTTTCCCATCGGAGGGCCACTGCGTCGGCTCCCCCAAATTTAATTAGCTCGACTGCAACGTCGCTTTTGCAGCTTTGACGACGCTTTAAGAGGGCCCCTCCTCCTGCCCTTCTTCTCGTTGCCCGTGGCCCACAGAGTGGCCTGCCGTTCGCGAAAACCATCTGGCCACTTTCCCCGCCGTTGCTGTTGCTTACGTTGGTGTCGCCGTTGCCACCCTCCCCGAACTCTGGCCCTCGTCAGACAAGTCCTTCTCGCTATTCTACTTACTTGAAAATATTTTCGCTACTGGTCAGTGGAGAAGGGAAATGGTTCCCCCGGTGCTACGAGCCACTTTTACGAGGAAATTTTTGGTAAAGACCACGTGCCCGGAAAAGCGAGCGCGAAGGAGAGAGCGAGTAGAAGGCATTTTCTTACTTTTCGGCCGTGAAACGGCTTTTTATGTCTCGCTTTCGGGAAGCCGGTAGCGCCGGGAGATGCTCCCCGGTGCGTAACTTGGGCGCCTAGGCTTTACTCCTTCTCTTTTTCCACCGTTACTTTTCTTTCGGTTTACGGCATTACGGCCTTGTCCCGCGCGCTCGACACAGACAGCATAAGCTCCCGCGTACATCGCCTGCCTCTTATCTTTTTGTTTTACTTCATCGGGTTACACTTCCTTTTGTTCTTTTTCTTTTCTCCAGGAAGGTAGTGACCCTCTGCAAATGACTTCGCGAAACTTTTGTCGTCCAGCCACCGGAGGAAGTGCGTAAGAAGCCGGCTCAGCGAGGCACGTGCTAAAACCCCGCGAACGTTGGGTAAAAGAGACTTAAACGGGGGAAGAATGTGAAGTTTGCGAAAACGATCGCTCAGGACAACCCACTGGCTGTGCTGGCGAAACGGGTCGCAGGTGCCTTTAGATGGTGGAACAAACTCCTTCGCGCAGCACGGCACTCCGCTCGCCGAGATTTATGCACCCCGAGCGCACGGCATACTCGTTAGCCTACAAAGTAACCGAACGTAAATGAGCGGTAAAGAATCCAACAAGTCGACTCCATTGCGATTGACATAGGGCCGAGCCGGGGGGAAGGGGGGGGTCAGGAAGAAAGAGAAAGAACGACTAAACATATGGAATAAGCAGGAACGGAGAAGCAAAAATAATAAGCGTAGGAAGTTGAAATGCATTCTAAAATAAGTTGCCCGGTCTGGTGTTCTGGCTGAGCGATATTTATTTATATATTTGTAATTTAAAGAGCCTTCGTGGGGCATTGTGTAAGGGGGGCAGCACAGTGAATACATACATAGAGATTAAAGTAGAATAACACCTTCACAAAGTAAAACATCGATTAGTGCAGAAACATGCGAATGAACTTAACAACTTAACAAGGTAATAAGGGAGTAACAATAGCATTCAAAGTTTAACATGAAAACGCAACAACGAACAAAAAAGCAAATTTAACTCGACGGCAACAGTCCTACGGAGAATAACAATAACTGACAAAAAATCGTTTTGACTTTAAAAAGAAAGACGGACACATGGGCAATAGTACTATAGGCAAGGGCAATGGTGAAAGTGGCAAACGCAAAACGTCAGATTTTGGAGCATATATATTTTTTGAACATCATCACAATACTTTTTGTGATCTCGCTCTGGTATAAGGTTACCCAGGAGGTCATTCTACAAGCGGATAGCTTGTGGAAGAGCCGATAAGTTAAATGCGTCAGTATCGCCCTATAGACGCGCTAAGCTAAAGTTGTGATGCAGCCCGCGTGAAGTTTAATGAGCGAGATTAAGGTGTACAGAGGGTGTCATGCTGGCCTGAAAGAATTTGTGGAATAGTGATAAAAGAGCAAAGACATGACGGGTAATTAATGGCCAGAGTGAAGGGTCTTGTTTAATTTGGGCTATGCTGGTTGGGTATCTGTAGTTATGGATAATGAACTGATTGGACTTGTTGTGAATGGCTTCGGACGCGTTTTTAACGTGTCATCCTTAGCACTGAAGAGAAGCGTCCAAGCAATACTTCTAGACTGCGATGATTGCTGTCAAGATGGAGTTCGTAGTCCTTGAACAGGGAAGCATAGGTTAGTTAATTGTAAACTGTAAAATCCATTTCTGCCCAAAAAGAAGTAACATAATAGGATTGCTGTGAAAATCTCAAGCGGTATCCGCACTTACAAAATAGTTTCTACGCTACAATGGTTCGTAAGAGCGGATACTAGCTACTGCCATATTTGACATGCTACTACCAAAAGCGGTCGGCCAATGGCAAACGCAAACATTTATTACCGGTGAGCTTTGTGAATTGGGCCTAAGGCAAATGTTCACAAAATTTCATTACGCTACGATAGTTCCCAAAAACAAATTTCAGTCAAGCTTGATACTGGAAATCCTATTAGCGAAGGCGGACGGCCATGGCAGAAAGCACTTACGAACGAAAATGTTTCTGAATATGGCCATACTTACCCACTCACCCCCCCCCCCCCCCCCCCCCCCCGATTTGTTCTGTTTAGTTTAGAGCAGGCGTACGTGGCACTCCCGTGTTCTTATCTTGCACGTTTTCAGTATCAGGCCGTGTGCATCGGTATGGCCTATCTTTGATTTGACGCCTGCCTCACCTGCTGTTAACCCAGTTGCTTTCTTCTTTAATTTTTTCAAGCTACACTGAGCCTGCTTCTTTTCAAAATAATGCGCCCGCAATGTACAATTTATTGCCATTGATTTCTTTCTTCTCACACCAGCCAATAATTGTTTAATCCAATCTCTCGTTATTTTCTTCTAAAAAATCCGGGCATGGCATCAAATAACTTCTCTCACGTAACAGTGTTTCCTCTTTGGCTAGTTCGAACACCCGGCGCTGCATGATAGTGATAGATGAAATAGCCACCCGAATGGCACTGCGACTGCCAGTACCAGAAGGGAGTTACTCAAGAAAAATTTCGTGTACGTAGGCTTCCGATTCATTGAAGGCGTTAAGATATCTTGCAACTGTCGCTTGCTGGAAATTTAGTTTTTGTCCCTAAAAAATATTCACATTGTGGAGTTTCACGTGTCAAAACCACGATCTGATTATGAGGCATGCACGCCGTAGTGGGAGACTCCGGAAATTTGGGTCACCTGGGGTTCTTTAAGGTGCACCCAAATCTAAGTGCAGGGGTGTTTTCGTATTTAGTCCCCACAGAAATGTGGCCGCTGTGGCCGGGATGCGTATAAGGAAAACATATTCCCTGGGCGTCGCGGGGTGAGAGCTGGGCGCTTATTGGTTCTCGCTGCAGGCCACTTCCGCTAGCATGGAGGCACCCAGGGCCGCGGCCTCCGACGTTGCCTCCGAGATTTAAGTTTGTTTGCGCTCCAACGCTGGGCTGCCGCCGCGGGTAACGCGATGCAGAAGCGGCACTGACGCCCATTTGGTGATAGGAGCAGGCATCACTTGCATTGTGGTGTATCCGAGGCACGTGAAGCAACTTGAAATGCTTCAAGAAACACCTGTGCAACGTTGCGCAAGGGTTGTGTGCAGTCCTTTGACATCGCTACGCCTCGCTGCCGAAAATAAAAATAATACCGGCAGACAGAGGCCGCAGGTGCGCACCTGAAATAATAATAAAGACTACGACCATGGCCCAGTGGAGTTTCCAGTTTTTATAACATGTTGCTTACACTTAGTACGCGCGTCAATTCTCACTTCGCTTCACTGCAACACACAGTATGGTTCAGTGCGAAGGCCTCAGGTGAGCACCTGAGATAATGCCGTTTCTTTTTTTTATAAGTGATGAACCGCAGCAAGCTCGGTGTTTTATTAGAGGTTCCTCCTTGCTGTAGGCTTTATTCCAATAAGAAACGAGACAATTACGTGTTACGGATAGTGGGTATAATTACGGATAGTGCGTATAAGAAAATCGTATTCCGAGAAGAATCGGGCATTGGAGCTAAGCCGCACATGCGGCAGAAGGAAGGTGCTTATGGCTTGGAGTATGCTTTGAAGGCTTATGCTATGCATAAAAAGGTGAGGCGTGCAGACAGGACACAGAGAAGTGGACAACACGAACGCCTGTCCACTTATCTTCTCTGTGTCTGCACGCCTCACCTTTTTATGCATGATGAATCCTTACCAACTAGCTCAGCTTTCTGTCGTTCGAAGGCTTGTGGAGGCACTTCTGGAAATATATGCGCGCTTTTTTTTTTATTTAAATACCCTAAAGGCCCTTACGGGCATTACATAGGGGGGGGGGGGGGGGGGGCGTTAACAACAAGATATTTCAAACACAATTTGGCGGGAAAGCCAATATAGAACACTGTGGTAAAGATCACCGAATGCACCAACAAGAAAATATCAAAAAGCATGAAAAATAAAAAAAGGAAAGGCATACATGAAGAAAAAGAAAACACTCGGTACAAAGCATGTAGATGCACTTACAATGCGTCAAAGGCACAAAATTCTATTTTTACTCAACATGCGTAAAACTGCGCTTCAAATGACTTATAAATGAGTCATGATCATGTATAGAAGCAATTTCTTTTGGCAGCTTGTTCCAGTGATAAATAGAAAGAAAGAGCGGTGATTGTCGAAGGAGATTCGTACGCGCAAACATGGGACGCACTTTGCATTTCTTGCTGGGGTTCGATATGGGATGCTGATTGCAGTCCATATTGCAGTCCATATCCAGATTGCAGTCCAGTGATTGCACTGCTGATTCTTAGTCGGCGTGACATGCACTCAGTCACTCTGCGTGAAGTCGAATTATTTTGGACAAGTGCGCGCTACGCTTAACGTATGCGGCGCTAAGTCTTACCTAATCGTACTCGCGTTCTCGGAAATATGCACTTTGAACTTCAACAAGAACTTACCGTGTCTTCGTCATTGTTGTGGCCTGAACAACGTTGCTCCATGATCATGCCACCGTGTTCCTTTTCGCTGTGGCGCGTGTCCACTGTCCGCATGAATTCTTTCTCAGCGTCGTGGAAGACGGAGCGACGCGGCTTTCGCCAGTGACGCGTAGCGTTGTCAAAGGCCTGCACACAACCCTCGCGAAAAGTTGTAAAGGCGTTTCTTGAAACATTTCAAATTGCTTCACGTGCCTGGGATGCGCCGCAATGCAAGTGACACGTGCTCCTATCACCAAATGTGCGTCAGTGCCACTGCTGCATCGCATTCCCCGCGCCGGCAGCCCAGCATCGGTGCCTAAACAAACTTAAATCTCGGAGGCAACGTCGGAGGCCGCGGCCCTGGGTGCCGCCATGCTAGCAGAAGTGGCCTGCGGCGAGAGCCAATAGGCGCGCAACTCTGACCCCCCGGCGCCCAGAGGATATGTTTTCTTTAAACGCGGCGGGATTCGATCACGCGACTTCGTGCTTAGCAGCCCAACACTATAGCCACTAAGCAACTGTGACGGGTTAGTTCCTGTTCCTGTTTTTATTGCAAGTATACTTTATGAAAAAAGAATCGGGAAGTGAACAAATTCTACACAACTAATTATATCAGTCTGCTCGCACTTACTTAATTGCAAGCAGAAAACTTCCAATTACGCGGTAATGTTGCTTCAGGTAAAATTATGCTGCAGCATAAACATTATTTTCAATGTTGCAAAAAAAAAATGCATTTCACGAGAAGGCTCGCAATTTAAGCAGGAAATGCTTTTAGATCCTGTTGTCGGCGACCTTCAAGTGACACTGAACGAAAAGCCAGAGCCGTTATCAGTGCACTCAAACGAGAAAACCCGAGCAAGTTGCCAGAACAAAATGCGATCCGCGTAACCAGTTAAAACTTAAGAAAATGCAGCCTCTGGCCTCCAACACTTTGTACAGGACCGCGTTACATACGCTTGTTACTGCCCAAGCAAGTTACAAAAATATTGCTTCGGGGTTCTTCCTAATGTTTGTTCATACTATCACCCAAGCTGTAACTTCTAGTACGTTAAAGTATCATTTGTAATTTCCAACAGAGCCGTTCAAAAGGCAGATACAGGGCAC
The DNA here is from genome assembly GCF_023375885.2 of Dermacentor andersoni. Lineage (NCBI taxonomy): Eukaryota > Metazoa > Arthropoda > Arachnida > Ixodida > Ixodidae > Dermacentor > Dermacentor andersoni. The sequence goes on from NC_092815.1 coordinate 29,912,840, forward strand.
CATACACTTCACTGTCATCTTTTAGCGCTGAGACAGGATTGCCTGTGCTCTTTGGAACGCCAGCGGTCTGTGAGTTCGCGGTGCGGGTTTTTCGCCGTCTCGAGAGATCGCGCCACGCTGCATATCGCCTCCTTCAGATGCTTCTCTTGTTCTAGCTGGGCAGTGCGCTCTGTGTCCCTGGCGTCTTTCTCTGCCTGTCGTGCGGCCTTCAGCCGGTTTTCTTCTTCTAGCTGGGCAGCGTTCATATGGACCAGTGCACGGTATGGCGTGGTGCTGTGTGGTTTGGTGGGGTGTGCCGTTGCAAACATGCACTACATCCATTTTAAGGTTGCGGCTAGTATCATCTCCAACCAATCTGCTTTGCCGGTTGCCATCTTATGCTCACATCTACTCTCGATTACGGGAAAGCCAGCTTTTTTCTAATCGACTGCCTGTTGCCCGATCTAAAGAGAGAGAAAGCAAGGACAGGAAAGGCAGGGAGGTCAACCAGAAGAGTATCCGGTTTGCTACTCTACACTGGGGGTGGGGGAAAGGGGAATAGAAAAAGGAGAAAGGGAGAGAGTGAGCACTGAGTACGTCTGGGCGGGACACTATGCACAGGGACACTATAAGCGGTCTCTTAAACCGGTGCACCTCAAGTATTGCAGTAATGCACGATTCGCTTTTCGTGCCAGTGACGGGTGGGGCCACGGTCCGAGTATCTTTGACTCGGTGAAAGGTCGTAAGTCGAGTCGGTGCAAAGTTTCCCGCAGAGGGAGGCGTTGTACATCGTAGCGGGGGCAGGTACACAATAGGTGCTCGATGGTCTCCTCGCACCCACAGGAATCGCACATCGGGCTCTCGGCCATTCCCAAACGAAAGGAATATGAGTTTGTAAACGCTACTCCCAGCCACAAGCGGTACAGCAAGGTTGCTTCACCGAGTATTTGGTCCCACCCTGTTACATTATTTTTGTGCTTGTGTGTTTGCGCAGTTGGCAATTTTTAGATCGGGCTGGAGGACACGCTACGGCTACAAGTGCCATCTAGCCCGATCTAAAAATTGCCAACTGCGCAAACACACAAGCACAAAAATAATGTAACAGGGTGGGACCAAATACTCGGTAATGCCTTGCCGCGTTGAAATGGATAACAAATAAATAAAGTGTGCTGCACTCGAAAAAGCATATCGCTGCGTTTGTTGTTTGTGACAACTAGTAATGCCACACGATTAGCAAACGAATAAAGAAGGTGCTTAGGCCTAAATCCCACTCAGGATCCTACGAATCAGAATATTGCGTAGCTTCACGGGTTAATGGTGTAGTAATCCCACAGGCGGCTTCGGAGGCGAATATCGCTCCTAGCTTATCGGGATACTGGGATACTGTGGGCGTTCTCTTGAGGTGCACTGATAATCACACTTGGAGTTGAGGCAACTGCAGTGATAGAATAAAGCACGTGATTTTTACAAAAGCGGTGCAAGCCAACAGAGCAACAATCGGGAAATAAAGAAATGAACCTTTCAGTTGGAAAACGTAACACTTTTACTGAATCTTATGGTTCATTCCTTTCATTCTCCAAGAGAGAGAGAGAGAGAGAACCCTTTAATGAAAGGCAGAAATTTGGCCATTAAGTATATCAGTTTTTCCTGCTTCCATTTGTCGACTAACAGGCCCTTGCACCGCTATAGTGCTTTACGAGAGCTCACTTTGGTAAAGCGACTGCCTCGCCATGTTCTGGTACTGATAATACTATTTGAGACATCATCATAATCATGATATAGTACTGCGACAGCCACCCATATAAGGGTGTTCTTTCTTGTCTACGAAGCTTTAAATATGTTTGTTACGATTTTTTTATTGCACACTAACATTATGGTCGATGTTACCTTTTGGTTTCATGAATCATAAGTTTACCTGTATTATGCGTATTTTTGTAGTTTACAATTCATTATGAAGCTTCCGAGTTATAAGCAAGAAGCAGATGGAACACAAATCTGCAGTAAAGAAAGCTTACATCCTCCAACGTAAACAAAAACACAAGCCACGTTGCAGATGAAGGATGTAACTCGACATCAGCAAAATATAACGGTGAAAAAACAGTGCCTTGCACAAACAAACAGAGACCACAGAGGGCCGATCAGGAACGTAGTGTACAAGAATCCGAACGATCAACACATCAGAATGCAGGATACGCAAGCGAGGTAGGCGTCGCTGCAGAGAGGTATCACCGAAGACGCCGTAGTCGACTAAACGCTGGTACGTGAACTCTACCTTACTAAAAAAAAAAAAAGAACCTCAGGAGTGCGGCAACACCGTAGCAGAAGACGAAGCCGTTATGAAGGGAATAAGATGTATCGACACGACGTACACCAAGATAACGTACGAGTGAGATTAGCTTTTGTTTTCTAGTAGGGTGGTTGAGAACGATATTTTGAGAGAAAAGCCAAACATGAATATAAAACAGGCGGAGGTGTGGTTTCAACGCCTCTTTACTTTCATGTTATTTAGGGTAGGGGAACGCCGTAGAACTAATGTATAGATGAGGATCAGTTACATAAACAATGACCGAAATGCGTTACGGCGACTTTTACTCAAAGCGAAAGCAGGACAGAAAAGGGTGCATGGGGCAGCGAAACGTTCCAAAATATAAAAAGAAAAGAAAGAAATGAAAAACGGGGGGGGGGGGGGGGGGGGGCGAGAAGGGAGGTAAGGCAATCGTGGCACGCACAAAATCGCAATAAGAGACGACGTATAGCGCTCGCTCGCCCTTGCATGCGGCGAAGCAAAGCGGCAGAGCGGCGCAGGAGGAAATGGCCCAGTTCCGGTTCCTCCCGCACCCGTTGTTCCAGGGAAGCGCGGCAGTTCCGTTGACTTGGCCAGAATCATGGTTTTTAATTAACCCGTGTTTGCGAGCGCAGCGCAGTGCCCTCTTCGTCTCCGTCCCCCTTTTATCCGCTTATACCGACCCGGCCGGCGTATTAGCGAAGTCGGCCGCCTTTCGCGGGTCTGGTCAGGCTGATCTCCTGCGCCGCTCATTTTGTCGACCCTGCATCGCCGTGTCTGACGTCACGCTTCACGTCACGACGGGCTGCGTTGCGGTGCTTCACGATTTGCTCCGTTTTCTTCCTCTTCTTTTTTTTTTTCGTGCGGAATGTTTGAGTATACGGGTGCACTTTTTTTTGTGTCCGCGTTCATTTCTGTTTCTGTTTACTTCTTTTTCTTTGTACCTCACTGCACGTGGCACGCATTGTGGTTTTAGCCATGTTTACGAGTCGTGTTCTGCATTCAAACAAAGTAGGGGGAAAAAAGAACCATCTCAATGCTTCCGGAAACCACTCACCTCTTTTGGATTTCCCAACCTTCTGTAACCTAACCCATGTTACACCAACCTCAAAATACTCGAGTTGAAGAAACTTAAGTATTGTTATTCGTAACAAACTAAGTGCCCACTATATTTACCGTTATGAAAGTGAATGCTGTACCGTTTGGGTAGAACGTCGGTGGTCGTGGACGAAACGACGCTTGGCTTTAGGTGAGTAATCATCACACTGAAAAGTCATAGATTTTTTTTTTGCTCGAAATAATGCGCGTCTCGCGTCTGTTGAGGGCTGGTTTGTGAGGATTGTATAGGTGGCATTTATTTCAGGAATCCTTACCGCATAAGTGGAACACGAATCGAAAAATTCACTTACCTAGCCCTGCACGCCGGTAATATTTGATCCGGCTCCCCGGAATAGGTTTGGGGCTTTTTCGCTTTACATACTTGCAGGAAACAGAAAGAGAGACCAAAAAGAAGGAAAACGCAGAGAGCTCAACCAAGGTCGTACCCAGTTGGCTACCTTAGATTTGAGGATAGGAAAAGGAGGAAAGCGATATGAGGAAAAAAGAAAGATAAGAAAACTAATAAAAGGCAGTCAGTGTGACTGCACTCGCAGATTAATGTTTACCACGAGTCTCGAGTGTTCTTAGAGTCCACTCGTCTTCGAGAAGCGCAAGAGGGCCTTTTTGTTCTTGTGGATACAAACGTGCTTGACATTCGTGGCGTGACATTGTGACATTGCAGACATACTTTTTTCTTTCTTTTAGTATGCCTTGAAACTCTGCACATCGCAGTAAATGTTTGTCTGAATGAACTTCAAGGGAAGATGAAGAATGTGATCACTTTTAAAATATCAGTTTCGTCCATGTCACCGATACAGGTAAAACGTGCATAGACGGGCTTTAGATTCATGGTCAACCGAAACTTATGTATCGCTCTTTGTTATCTATGAAGTAGGCGAAGCATTCGACTTATACATTTTATGAAAAGAGGGAATAAAATACGAGAAATGCGAGAGGCAGAACTGCAATAGAATCCCATGCCAATTATTTTCACCGTGGGTAACTTTCCGTCGCAAAACGGCTATGATCTTTGCGACGGATGATAAGAGTGGATCGGTATAAATGGAGACAATACTACAATGTTTTTCACTCTGAAACGCTACACCCTGTTTCTGTGAATAATACAAAAAATATGACTCAGTGAGGCGCGCTATAGTAGGTATAATAGCCCTATCTGTATTACTATTATTCAGTATTAGGAAACATAGTTTTTTGGCGCAATTTTAAACGACGAAGTTCGGCACTTGTCTTATTTATCTCACTGTGTCTCATCTAAAATTGCACAGAAAAACGATGTTTCATAATACTCTTAACCAATTAGGTCAACTTAGTGTGCGGAATCTGTACAAGTATTTACTTCACGTGGTCTAATACAGGAACGCTGCCGTCATAACTGAAGCTTCCGGAAACAATAGCGCAAGTAGTCAAAGGGGCACCAGGCCAACAGGCACAGTAAATGATTGATACAATACTGACAAGAGAGTTCCTCTTAGAACAGGATACCAGTTGCTATTACATCACTTTGTTAAATGATGTATATGTCGTGTTAAACTGGCTACGTACTGAGGAATTCTTCCCACGAGAACTAACCCTTAAGCAGACCAAACACCATGCCAATTAGAAAGTTTGCAAGATAGCATTACAAATTTATGCGAATTGCAAATTTTTCTTTTAATTGCAGTTTAACGCAGAAACTCACGGTTCAATGCGTCAGTTTGCTTTCAATTTATCAAGGTGTCACCTGCTTCCGAAACGCGCAGCTCCGTCTGTCGGTCTGGTGAGACCAGTTCGCAGTCTGTCGGCATTATCCGCTCCGTTTGCTCATGCTATGCGTTACTGACTGCACCACGCACGAGTGCGCTGGAGGAAAATACTGCATCTGCTTTCTTTTTTACTTTTGGGTGGCGCTCATAAAACAAAACCAAAAATCGAAAGAGAAACGAAACCGCAAGGTTATAGAAAAGAGCGGTATCTTGGTACTTCTAAAAAAAAAAAAAAAAGGCAGTTTAGATTTTTTTTTTCTCTCTCCTTGTCTTATCTTTCGTAGTCGTGAAATACCCAATGCACCAGCTTGGTGTATGACGACGCGGTACTTACCATGACCAAGCTGGTGGGAGAGGGGGAAAAGAAAGTGTTGCTGAAATTGAAATTGGATACCTGAGCTGATCCTTGCTCCCGGCTGCCGCTGGCGCCCTTTATGAAGCTAGATGGAGTCTCTCCTCGAGAGATGAAAGCGACCACACGAGGCCACACGAGACATCGCGCGACGAAGCTTGGCCATTGCTACGGAGAGACAGAAAAACAGAAAGGAAACCGCGGCGAAAAGAAATCAAAGAGAAAAGATAGCACTACTAAAACGAACAGGACATTACAAGGAGCAAACGCAAATAAAAGGAACAAGCGGAACTAGTGCGCCGGAATGAAGCCTCTTCTCATCTCGAGATTACATTGGCTTCATCTTGGCTCGACGACGCATTAATAATGATAAAACTCCACGTTCCGCTCGAGCTGCACCGAGACCGCTCTTTCAGACTCCTCCGTGCTTTCAACAAGCTTCGCAGCTGCTGGGAAGGTAGCCTTGTTGCCGTTGCTCTTGCCATCGCTCTTTCATCCCTCGCAGCGCGCTAGTATCACAACCTGTGCGAATGTATAGTGCACGCTGCCTTTCTCTCTCGACACGGAGTCGCCGGCTGTCTCAATCTACGCGTGACCCACATTTTAGGCTCCTCCTTCAGGGAAATCTTCCCGGTGCGCGTGTTTTCGTGCGCACGCGCGAGCCCGTAGGAACGCGAGGCTATCATTGGCGTAAACAGGGATGACTGTTGTCATCCCCGTTCTTTTGCAGGGCGCGCTCGCAAAACTGGTGTGCCCAATTTTCGGGGAGATGAATGTTCCCGCAGGTTCATTAACAACGATAGGAAACTCGGCAATTGTGGTTTCCCGTGTGGATGCGGACGCCAGCGCAGTGTCGGGGTGAACAATGCGAAGACGAATCTAAGTCGACGAAGGAGATGCTGCCACCTCCGCAGCCACCACCTCGAGGACATGTCGCTTGTGCAGCCTTGTTTCGAAGTTGCCAAGACAGATGGCATATCTCTTACCAGCATGAAGCAATGTGACATGGCATTGATCATTCGATGTTGCTTCCTACTCCTAACGCTCGATCTTTTTCTTCTCTCTCTATTCTTTTTTTTTTTGCCTTCTTAGATTCTCAACTGAAAGTTTTCGAGAACAGGAATTACGAAAGAGGTCAGAGAACGAGGCGATATGAGGGTGTCGAAAATAGGCGCGTGAAGGAAGAGGACTTTGTTTTGTGTTTGTTTGACGTAGCGACTGGCGCAATTTGTCTTCATCGCTAAGTTCGTGCCTCTATCTTTGGTGTCGTGTAAACTGTCGAGGTCCATATAAGTTCGCCTTGCGACACACTCGCTTGCGACACCATCGCAATTGGCTGTAGAGAATGATTACACTTAGAGCGCACGCGTGCGCACAGCCAAGGAACATAGTCGATCGGCCAGCACGGCATCAACGCCGCAGGCATCGTTGCTGAAATTGAATGATTGGGAAACATCTGGCAGCTGTATGCATTTTCCGTTTTTATTTAGCAAGCAAGGCGACACTAGCTGCCTTCTGCTGCTATTAACGTGTCGCAGAGGCACAGTAATGTCGAGGTCATGTACCTGGGAGCCCATGACCACCTCAACAGATTTGGGGAGAACTGTGGCTTGACCATTCCATGCGCGAGCTATAGGCACTGTAACTATAGGTTTCCTCTGCCATCGCAATAGTCGTCTTGCGCCTTGGACAAGAGATTAAATACAGCATGTGTGTTGCACAGTATCTATTCGTTGCTCATTTTTGCCGTCTACCGCCAAAGTGAACGCTAGAATTTTGTGGGCAAGTTATGCCCGCACATAAAGCGAGACCACCTCGAGCTTTCTGTGCCTGTTTGCTTACAGCCAAGAGAAATTACTCTGGTGCATAGACATTAGAAACATGTGTTGTAATTTGAAGCCTAGGACAAGTGCCGAAAATCAGTCGGGTGTATTGGTTAATGTAGTAAAAGCGCGTAGCTATTTGTATGCAGAATGCGTAGACAGAAAGAGACAAAAGGGAAGGAAAGACAGGGAGGGTTGTTGCTATTGGCTGGCTACCCTGTGCTGGGGAAAGGGTTAAAGGGAATAAAAGATGAAAAAATAATAATAATAAAGTTAGAAAAATTCACACGTTAACGCGATGCTACGTGCTACAACTTTCAAAGGCGGTTGCACACTTCACGAGCCCTTAAGAAGCTAGGCAGAGCCCGTAGGGCCTTGAGGGCAAAAACCCGTCTGGACCAGTACCCTAGAACGTTTTGTTTTGTGAAGGGACGATTGTCCAGTTTTTCGAGCGTGGTCGCGAGCGCTTTTCTTGCCACATTGTAGCCGGGACAGTCACAGAGGAGGTGCTTGAAGGTCTCATCGCAGTCACAGTTGTCGGACGTAGGGCTGTCAGCCATTCCACTGCGGAAGGAATAGGCGTTCGTGAACGCCACGCAGAGCCACAGGCGGCACAGCAGCGTTGCTTCAGCTCGTGGTAACCCTGGTGGAAGACGGAGTTGTAGACGTGGATCCAATCTGTGGAGACGTGCGTTGGTGAATTCAGTGGTGTTCCACAGAGCCTGCGTACGCTCGCGGGCGAGGGAGCGAAGACTTGTGGCTGCATCTGCTCTCGACAGTGGTGTTGTTATAATATAATTGTGTTATAATTGTAGGCCGATCGGGCAGCGTCATCAGCACTGTGATTTCCCAAAATTCCGCAGTGACCCGGCATTCACTGGTAGATGATGCTGTACCCCTTGTCGATTGCGGGATGTGATTGCTTAAACAGTCAGATGTATTCAACCAATTGCACGTTAGGCCCGTGGTTGAAAGTGAACCGCAGACACCGGAGAGCTTCCTTCAAGTGTAGATATTAAATATACAATACCTACAGATCATTTATGATGTGATAAGCCCATGGAAAATTTACAAGGTTATGAACTTCAACTATAAATTCTCGATTAGCTATAAGACATCTACGTGTCCCACGTAACAAAAAAAATTTAGAAGGAACTAAAATAATTTATTACATGCACTTGAAAGCTTTTACCAATCTCCAAATATATTTTAGAAGGGCAGGAGGCTCTTCCCTGCAACGCAGACGAAGTGTACGTTGTGGTAGCAAAAGGTCCGCTTGCTCTGATCCCCCTATACGCGAGAACTATGTTTTAATTTTCCTGTAATTTTTTTTTTCGCCGGCGCTAATTGCCTTGCAGCGTAACGATGAAACATGCTGAGAAAATGAGGGCCGCTCTCGGTTCAAGAGCCTTCCGGATGAGGCTCGTATACAGTGAGAGTTTCCATAAAGGTTATGGTGACGTTGTACGTGCGCGGGTGAGTGTGCGGTCTAACGTGAAAAGGCAAAAAGAAAATGAATATTGCGCTCGACGAAAAGACAGAAACTTGGCGTTTTCAAATTAGACAAACTTCAAATCTTGCAAGATGCATGCCAGAATGAGCTTGCCGTCCACGTTTCCTGGATACGCACTGCACTTCGACGCTTCGGTGCTTTCACATTTCGAGCATTCTTCCCTTGATTTCAATTACGCAGTCCGCTCAAACCCAATTAAAAGTTGAGACAGATGAAAGGAGCCGCTTTATCTTTCACCAGGAGCGTGTTCCGACCTTCGCGTTAGCCGCCGGTTCGTCCAACCACAGATCGCGGTGCCAACTCGGGAAATTTCGAAAAGTCGTATAAAGTTACAGCCCACCGCTTGGAGGGAGAGGCCCAGAAAAGTTTTAATAAATTTCGATCGAACTTTGAATTTTGTGTTATTTAACTACTTTCGAATCTGGAAAGGATCTGCCGCGCATACTGCGTGGAATCGGTCACATATGACGCGCGTAGCGTAGATTACCGCACAGCGTTAAGATAATTTTTGCTACTAAAGAAAGAAACAAGAAAAAATAAGGGCTTGGAGAGAACAAAGGGTTTAGCGTCTACATAAGCTACAAACTCAGTATACGGCAATATATTTACCTGTCGTTGATCAAGTGCAAACATTACGAGCATGATTTATCTTAACGTGAGCATGATCAAAAACTACACCGCAGACATCACAGGCTATGTGGTAGGGAGCTTAGGGTAAGCTTTGTCTTACTGCGGCTGCTTAGCGTTTTTCAAAATCTTGGAAAGCAGGTATTTATTGCCTACTGTGCCCAAAGCAAATCTGTCGTCTGGGCCACAGAACGAATCCGTGCCTTCGTGCGACGAAGCTGGTCATCCTAAAACACCGTGTAATATTAGATTTATTAACCCAATCTTTCTAACAAGCGCAGACTAATATCTGAATAGATGACTTGCGAAGGTCTCCAACAGAGACGTGGACACAGCGGGTTTATTGGACGCTGAATAAACGCTAATGTGCAGCCCGTGGCTCGGCATGTCATTCACATATGCCTATTCATTACGCATCAGAATGGCCGACAGCCCTGCATGCGACAACTGCGGCTGCCAAGAGCCGATTACGCCTCTCCTTTGTGAGTACCCTCGCTGCAATGCGCTCAGAAAATAACTCGAGACGGCGATAGATTGACTGGACAGTCGCCCCTTGTCGGAGGAAAGAATACTAGGGGCCCGACCTTCCTCAGCACAGAAGGCTGTGAACACTTTGCTAGACTTTCAATGTCAACCTTAAGACCGACTTTAACAGTTGCCGTGCGCTAGCTACTCCACGCTTATGAGCAGTCTTTCTTTTGTGTTTTCATTTTATTTTTATCTTGTCTCTCCTTTTATCACACTTATTTCACTTTACTCAGCGCAGAGTAGCTAGCCGGTCTATACGCTGGCTAACCTCTATGTTTTTCCATTCTTTCGTGCTTTCTCTCCAGCAAGGAAAAAAAAGAAGAAAGCTGCAAGCGATGCGCATTAATCAAAGTCGCCGGAAAGAGCGGCTCAGCACTCAATGCCGTCAAGAGAAAGTAAAAAGAGAAATGAAAATTCAGACCTGCCATGTCTTACGAGCGACATGACTGACGAGGAGTGCAGCTATCTTCTGCCGCGCTGAGAATCTAAGACAATAATTGACGATGCAAATTTTCTCGCCGAGGCTTCCGTCCATTTAGTGGTCGGGCTTTCTGTTTATCTCTTTAGCGGACAACATCACACAGCCGTTTTCTTTAAAATTTAAAGGAGGAACGAAAACGACCCCAAGGAACACGCTCGTGTGAGGTACTGTAACGAAAACTCATACGCGCAAAAATATGTAGAAAGGCGAACATGTCATTCTTAATTTAAGGTGCGCGCTCGAGAGCAAACGCGTAGATCCTATACGCGCTGACGTTCCCGATAGAGTGACGTTGGCGCCGAGAAAGCTTCGGTCGTATTTGATGGTCGCCTTTGCGAGCGTATATTAGGTAAAAACAAATAAACAGCGCGTTCGGTCTGTGAAACACACTTCTGCTTTTACACGAACTGATAGGGATGACGTTCTCTCTATAAATTATTTTTTAATGACAAAACTGAGGATTCATCGCCGCGCGTTCACATGGAGTGGAGACTGGGAATACGTATAGCACAAAATATCTTCCATCGGAGACATGCATTTCGGAGCACACACCTTCATCTTGGAATGCTTCAAAAACGCATCTCTTTTTTTCTTTGTCAGATAAATAAAGGTACGCGAAGCTGCGTTTCCACCACGTTTACTGAGGACCTCTTTCGTTGCCGTTGGGTAAGCAACAGTGAAGGTATTGCTCCTCTACCGATAACCAGTAGCGCAAAGTTAATTAATGGCTAACGCAATGTAACAGGTGCATAAGAGAACGACGTTCTTTAGAGAGCTCTGGTTTGGTATGATTTGTTCGCTTACTGCTAGCTTGTGTTGCGCAACGTCTGTGCGCGTTTTGTTGCACCGCTCTCGTGTGGGACAAGCAGCCGCCATCGATACGTCGAGATGCCATCGGACATGTGTTTATAAAATAACGAAACAAAAACAATGTATGCAGAATGTAAGCAAGAGTAAGCAACCAAGTATTTATCAGCATAACACAAATATATATGTTCATATGATAATATTAAATTGGAGAGTAAGTACTTTATATAGTATAAACAGTGAATAAAAAACACACACAAAATAACGCGTAATACAAAAGTGCTGAAGCATGAACAAGTCTTTAGCAGTGTAGGAAAACGTCCAAACACGTAGCAAAACATTGACGAATAAACATACTAACAAAATCCAGCTATACAATGAACATAATAGAAGTAAAGAATAAAAAATGAAATCAATAAAGTAGGAATAAAATTACAAGCTACGCAACAGTGAAACAACAACCACAAGTAGAACAATAAAGACGAAAAGGATGCACAAACCAGAAAGGCAAAGTGACTATGACGTCGTAACGGAAAGCATGGCCTTTCGGACGAACCCAACAGATCCAGTTTCTAGCTTCTAATTCCAGCGCAGCAAACGTTATTTCGTACAATGACCATCCTAAAGTAAAGCAGTCTGAGAGGATAGCGAAAGCTTAATGTTATGAGGATAATTACGCCTAAGGAAAAATAACCTCCTTCTGGTGCTGCCCATTAAAAGCCAGAAACATGGTTATAAGCGCTATAAGGTTACAACCCGCTGATTGAAGGGACAGGTCCAATGAGAGTTTAGTAAACCTGAGTCGAGCTTCGAATTTCAAGTTATTTGATTACTCTGAAAGCTGGAAACAACGAAAACGTGACATTTGAAACATGCTCCTGCTGCAGCAGGTGAACAAACGTTACCTGTTTATCTTCCAGCCGATGTTTTATCGGACACGTCCATGCTTGAAAGTAAACAGTTTGAATTTTAGAAAAACATGATCTGATGGCACATGGTGAACTCATGGCACGTTGAATGAAAACGGCGAAAAAAAATGCTGCAGCGGCTTCAATTGAGCTGCAGCCCGGCGGCGGGATGCCTTTCGCTAAGCGCTGCGCGGTGTTGTAACCACGGGCCGCATTCACAAAAATTTACGTTCGTAAGTGTTCTTTGCCATTGGCCGGTCACATTCGGTAACAATACGCCAAGCATCAGGATTGGCTGAGCTTTGCTCTAACGAACACTTGCAGCGCAAGAGCTTTTCATGCATCGCAACGCTCCGTCGTATTACGGCAAGTGCATAGGTTTTGCAAGGTCTCCAAGGTAGCGGTGCGACGCCATGTTTCGGTGGCCATATTTGTGCCCGCACTTGCTTCGTAGCAGCTTGATGACGGGCTACAATGCATGAGAATAACAGGAACGGCATAATACAGCTATTCTATTCCAGTGCTGTTCCTTTTCGCGCTTCTTCAGTAGTCGGAGCGGCGCTCCGCCCGCGTTGTCACCGGGATCACGCGCTTATGAATGGTGGACGATAAAAAAAAAGAAACAAAATCCAGCGAAACGAATCGTTACATTACACCAGCCTAATTCACTATGCAGCATAAAATTTTGGTATCAGAGCTGTCGCTGGGCGCGAGCCAACCGCGAGGGATCCTATGGTATTTACACACCAAGGCATTGATATAGTCGCGATTACGGGCCCCGGAACACCGAAAATCTGTCGGTGACATGTAGGGGTGTCATGTTTCGACACCACTTATAGAAAATGAGATATCCAGAGCATAGGGTAGCCTAACGGGCTCAGCCTGGTTAACCTCCCTGCCTTTCTCTTATGACTTCTCTCTCTTTCTCTCTCTCTCTGACCATATACTTATTATTTAGTCTACTTTCGCGCCAGAAGCATAAATTGTAGAGTGTAAATAAAAATGAAAGTATAGGGCACACGCTTGAATACACCTTAAAAATTTGCAAGCCACTATACCATAACAAAAAGAACGAACAAGAAAAAAAAACGTCCGAGAAGAGAGAGAGATAATGTTTAATGGCAGAAAGGTGGAGAGGTCGGCCTGAGTGAAGTACCCCTATCCTGCTACTCCACGCTGGGGAGGGGGTTTGGGGAATAAAAGAGGTGGGGTGGGAAGAGGAAGGAGGGTGGTGGTATGGCAAATACGATGATGGCTGCACATTATACTGTTTCTGTGCATTGTGTACGTGTACACTTCACACCACAGCACAGTCATCTTAGCGAGCAGAGGTAGAAGTTACTGCAGTGTAGCCAGGAGACTGTCCATAGCGTTCGAGAAAGTAAAAATGAGACTCAATAGCAGTTCACTCGTTCCATTACGTCGATAGAATAAAGCAGGCACGCCATTTAGTGCTAAGGTGTCCCAAGTACAGCGCCTCTTCCACGAAGACACACAACATTCTGAGTCGTTCTCTCGACGACGGGCGATGACCCGAGCGTAAAAGAATCGCACACCTAGCAGGCAGCAACGCCACTGCGTGCGCGGTACACCTAAGCGCTGGCGAAGCGCACTACGCTGCAATCTGTTTCGGCCCTGACCACAATTGGAGTGGTGTGCCAGAAGCATTCGCAACAACGAAAATGAATTTTCGAGGGTCATTTATAGGAGCGCGCCAACGACTAAAACTCGTAGGAAGAAAAAAACAATATGGACTAAACTATAAGAATAAAGGCATCTGCATTCTCGAGCGCACAATGGGGGCTCGCGCGAAACGGAGAAACCGCAACTATTATGAGGCTGCAGTAGAACATTGAGAAAAATAAGGGACCGGAATAAGCAGACTGAAAGCTAATTTTCCTTCGCAGAAAGTTTTCTGCAAAGGAATAATGAAATCACAAGTTACAGAGGACGCTTCAGAAGGTTTCAACGGAAGGCAGGAAGGCGGGGGAGTGGCACGTAACGAAAAGCTCGCAGTCATGAGAGGGAATATATCATTGGCAAGCGGAAAACATTTCTCGCTACTTCGTAACGGACACCGTGTCCTTAATTGCTCCTTTGAAGTGCAGGGCGATTCTAATGTAATGTGGGCTACTCGTAAAGCGTTTCGAAACATCCTCTGTATCAAGACGGTTAATGAGGTAGTACTTGTAGACGCAGTTGGTGCTACATACCTTTGCGAATACTGCAGGCCTTCAAAAGAATGATCATGGCGTGGTACGAGCTATTGCTGCTGCAATAGAAGTGAGGCAGTTCGACACGTTCTCTGACGAAATAATTTTGCGAGCATATAATTTTTATTGCGTCGCTCAACCACTCAAAACATGCTCACGTCTTTTCCTAATCTTACTTCTTATTTTTTTTCTCTCTCTTTAGGCTTGGTTATTTGATAATACCGGGAACAATAACATCGACGGAAAAACACAAAACGGTTCTGTTGTGTAGCGGCTATAGTGACGGAAGAGTGGTAATGGACTATTTAAATAACAAAAATGAACAAACAAACCAACCAAAAGAAAAGGTCATGCTCTGGTTGTGCCCCTAAATTAATTGAGAGTGAATCTGACGCCACTTCAGCAAGGTTTGCTGGTGCAAGATTTGTTGGTGGCTTTCGCTGCCAAAACTATAAGCTTAGTTCAGGGACAGCCATCCAAACAGAGATACTACGAAATAATAATTGCGGCAGGATTTCGAGAATTCGCGCCAGTAATTAATAGACTCGTGAAACTGTCTGTACGCAGTGATGGGAGTGATGAGTGTGAGTATCATAGCACTGAATCAGTTCCGGCCTCTTGACTTCGCTGGCTTGGGAAGGGCGTCGCCAGCGCATCTTCCAATCGTGGCGGTTGACGGAGAGAATGAACTAAACTCGACCAAACAGGTGTTTTGTGGGAAACGTCTACAAATAAGCCTGATAAACGAAGTATGTGCACATTTGTTCCCGATTTCGAACATAGGAATTCCCCCAAAATTATGACCGCCTTCTGGGTGACGAACACGAAGGCAATTAAGGAGGCATTTGTCGGCCGGGAAACCTGCGCATCGCCATACGTGTAAGTGCATGAAGTAACGCCATATTCCAGTTGTGGCTTTATCGCCACGCCATTGACGAATGTGTCATCGCTATACGTTAATGCTTTCAACCGCGGCAGTAAAGTGGCCCCCAACATGGAGCTCTGCTGGCACTTGAGTTGCTTTCGTGGACGCTGCAACAGCCTACAGGTTTAGGCAGCATTTCGAGGACTGCTTGGAAGCCTGTCCACCACAGAGATAATGTTATTCTTGAAAAACTATAAGCACACGGGATGTAGGAAAGGAACACACACCCCATGCATATTGAGCGCATGTGGTGTGTGTGTTCCCCTTCTACGTCCTGTGTCTTTATAGCGCTCTAAGTTTTTCTGATAGTGCACGACCAACTCACCCACGTACCCACCCTTCTGCAATGTTATTCTATTCTGCTTCTGCGAAAAAGAAACGGGCCAGATCGATTGGCTAAACGGATTAAATGCAAATTTTTCGAGGATTCGACGAGAAATACGATTCCGCTGAATATATGCACTGCCGCGAGCGTCCCGGCAATAAAAGCAATAATCGCGCTATTCGCTAAGCCTTTAAAAAACGACTCGCGGAGCTACGACAAACGACGTGGATCGAGTAAAACGTTGAAGGCTTCACTCAAAAGGGATCCGGTAGTTGAACAGGCACTTATAGGTTGAGGATGCACGTACGAAAAAAAAATATGCCTCATTTCCTAAAATGTAGGAAATAAAGCATCGTTTTTTTCGTACGCGTGTCCTTAACCTACAAGTGCCTATATATATACATAACGTGGTATAATTGCCACAGACAGGGATAAGGTGCCTCAGAAAGGCTGGCCAACGTTTCGACATTTGGACCTATCTTCGTGAAAGGCGGCCTCGTCATCTTCGGCATGTTAGTTTTAAAGGATTGGTAGAGTGACGTCACATGCGGTTGTTATCGGTGGCGGCTGGTTGTAAAGGGAGAGACTTCATAGGGAATGAGCGCTGTCGCCTGTCTGTAAGCGTGGTTCCTAAGACGAGCGGTCAAGAGCGGGAGAGTTGCAAGGCAGGGAGAAAAGAAAAGAAAGAAAAGGAGAAAAAAGGACACCAAGAGGGGAAGAAGGACAACAAGAAAAGAAAAAGAAGCGCATGGGAGGGTGTCGGGGAAGCGAGAGGTTAGGGAGCATTCAGGGGTGTCGTTGGTGGCATATATTTTTGACTTTAGAAGAGCCGGTCAGGCGGTCAGTGCGCGAGTAACAAAAAAGACCCAGAAAGACATCAGTTGAAAGAGTGACTTGAGTAGCATAGCAGCAATGCCTCGGGTAATTTTGAAGGAGTTAAGTTGGGCAAAAAGGAGTCCGGGGTGAAATGCATGGGGTAGCTTGAAGGCAGCGGCATGTTCTTTCAAGGGACGTTAGCCCCAGTAACTCAACGTAGATGCCCTGTGTGGCTGAGGCGCTGGAAAAGGTATCCTGGCGTCTGGAACTTTGGATTGTGTTGGTGAGGGATATTCAAAAAAATATAATTAGAAACAGACAAAGAAAGGGGGGTACCGAAACCAGAATAACAAAGAGAGTGACATGAATAAAAGCGAGCGGGGGCAGGTGTTCATGGGAAAAGGGGTCGTACAGTTGATATAAACGTAAAAACATGAAAGAGTATATTAAAGGGAGTAGTAGGCAGGGAAAAATTGGAAATTGAGGAATAGGTGAGGTTAAGGGTCGGGGGATTAATCTAAAGTGGTGACACAATGTGTTTTGTGCCTTGAGTGATGATATGATAACTTGAAATTTTAGTTACAGCTTTTAAAGATTCTAAGTTACCACGTGCCGAATTGATTTCCGTTGGGTGTAGGCATTTGAACTTGTGTATGAGGTATGATTACGTATATGTCCTTTCGCGAGGTGAACAAAAATTTGTTTGTAGTGTATAGAGCCTTTTCGAATTAAGGTTAGCTAGTGGCACAATGTGTTTTGTGCCTTGGATGATGATGTGATAATTTGAGATTTTAGTTACAGCTTTTAAGGATTCTAAGTTGCCACGTGCCAAATTAATTCCCGTCGAGTGCAGGCATTTAAACTTGTGTATGAGGTAGGATTCCGCATAATTCCTCTCGCGAGGTGAACGGAAATTTGTTTGTAGTATATATAGCCTTGCTTTGTCGAATGTATGACCATGTTCATTGAAGTGGCTGGCTACTTCTTTAGGTAAATTGTATTTTGTATTTGTGTGGTCACCGTTGAGTCTTGTATGAATTTGTTGACCAGTTTCGCCTACGTATTGTTTGCTGCAAGCGGCACATTCTGTACAGTAGGGCACGTTGCTTGATGTGCAGGTGAAACTCGAAGTTATCTTGTGTGAGTAATTCGACGCTGTACTTTTTATTGTAGTATTGGATTAAATATGTTTGCATGTAGAGCACCTGGAGCTACCACAGGGACCGGTTCCTAACTTCGTCTTTGTCCTTAGTTTTACATGTACAAGAATATCCTTAAAATTAGTGTTGCGTCTGTAGGCTACTTTGGGCCGGTTCATAAAAATCTTAACTTTCTGATTTCTGGTGAGAATTGGGTAGTATTTATTGAGGATGTTGTTACCGTGTGGGAGTGCGTTTGAGAATTTAGCAGTAAGAAGAGTCGTTGTTCTTGTGGTCCTAGGGCGGAGCTTGAGGACCTCGGCTCGATCAAGTTTGGTTGCATCGGTGTAGGCTTTTTGAAGGGCACTGTTTGGGTGGTTCCTGTAAGATAGGGTTTCTTTAAGGTGATCGAGCCTATCTATGTAGTCCTGGTTTTCAACGTAAATGCCATGTAGTCGTGTGGCTTGTTAAAGCTACCTTGTCTGCAATGTCTGGGATGGTGGCTCGTACATTCTAGGTACTGTTTTTGTCGAAAGGTTTCCTAAAGAGCGTTGTATTTAGTGTCCCATTGTCAATGTATATTGTTGTGCCCAGAAAGTTGAAGATTTGGATGTGAGTTTTATTGTTGGGTGAAAATAATTTAGATATGCTACATATTTATCTAGACTATCTTGAGCATGTCCCCATATTATGAATATGCTGTCTATGTATCGTAGGCATGTGTGGGGCTTGTCAGTGCAGCGCGACAGGAAATCTGTTTCTAGAATTCTCATAAATGTCTTCGCATAAGTTGGTGCAAAAGACGTACCAATACTTGACCCATGTATTTGTAGGTAGCCACTCTCCTCAAATTTGAAGTAGTTATGTGTTAGAACTAATTCAAGGAGAGACAAGTAGACTTGAATAGAGTGTTGTGCATTGTGTTTAGACAGCGTTTGTTTTATCGAAGATAAACCATCCAGGACTGGAATGTTGGTGTACAGGGCCGTGACGTCTAGTGTTGCGAGAATTATGTTTTGGGGTAGTGTGCCTTTAGCATTAATGTCCTCCATAATTCTCAGTAGGTGGGGCGTATCTTGTACAAATGACGGAACTGCTTTTGGAAAGTCACCCAGGAAGTGGTTAAAGAATGTGGAGATGCTCTCTGTTGGGGTGTTGTTGTTTGATATTATAGGGCGTCCTGGCATATTAGCGGTGTAAAGTTCAGTGGATGGAATTTTATAAATTTTTGGAAGGAGGTAGAAGCGCCCGGCAGTTTTGTTGCTTGGTTTAGGAAATTTGTGTTCTGACGGTATTATCAATTCATCAGTGAAAAGTAATTTCAGCCTGTTGGTAATTATCAGTGTGTAGAATAATGGCTGATCGTTATCTAGCTTAAGGTAATATTTTGGGTTGTTTAGTTTTTTGTAAGCCTTGTGCTTGTATTTTTCTACTGTCCAAATAACTATATTTCCACCCTTACCTGCTTCCTTAACAACGGTGTAATTCCGGCAACTAAGATTTCAAATGGTACGGCTCTCCCACGCAGTTATGTTTTTAGGTCACCTAGATGTCTTGGGTTGGCTTATAATTTCTATACTGACAGTTTTAAGATATAGGTCAAGTATAGGTGCCTCAGTCACACAGCGTATCGCCACTTCTGTATACTGCCGTGACGACACCTAAGTTGAGCTTCTGGGGCTAACGTCCCTTGAAAGACCATGCCGCTGCCTTCCAGCTACCCAATGCATTTCACCCCAGACTCCTTGTCGCCATCTTAACTCCTTCAAAATTACCCCACGCATTGCTGCTGTGCTACTCAAGTCATTCTTTCAACTGACGTGTTTTTGGCTCTTTTTTGTTACTCGCGCACTGATCGCCTGACTGGCTCTTATAAAGCCACAAAAATATGGCACCAACGTACCCCTCAATGCCCCATAACCTCTCGCTTCCCCGACACCCTCCCATGCCCTTTTTTTTTCTTTTGTTGTTGTCTTTGTTTCCCTCTTGGTGTCCTTTTTTCTCCTTTTCTTTCTTTTATTTTCTCCCCGCCTTGCAACTCTCCTGCTCTTGTCCCCTCGTCTTAGGAACCACGCTTACAGACGTCAGGCGACAGCGCTCATTCTCTTTGAATTATCTAGCTTTACAACCTGCTACACCCGACAGCAACCACACGTGACGTCACTCTGCTAACCCTTTAAAACTAACATGCCGAGGATGACGAGGCCGCCTTTGAGCAAGATAGGTTCTCCTATCAAAACGTTGGCCGGTCTTTCTGAGGCACCCTATACGTGTTTATAACCTTTATATCACAATGTGCTACACCATCGGTCAGCCCCTTTCTTGATTTTGGATAGATATACATAAAGGTATTTTTAGACTGTGCACACTTAAAACATACGGAAGGCTAGGTCAGGTGGTACAACGTGTAACGCCCAGTTCATTTGAGCACTTTCTTCTTTCTTCTTCTTCTTCTTTAGGTGGGGTGGGGAGGGGGGGTGCAGCACATGACACCTACGTTTGCCGGGAAGAGCTGACTCAGATTTGCTGAAGAGCAAAACAAGAGTGCATACAATTGCGAAACTCGATTCGCGTCCAATCGATTCGGCGGTGCACCGAAGGCTACAGCGAATAAACAATGTCGAACTACTCGTGTCAACCGTGCCTACACGCTGTGTCGGGTGGCGAGGTATTCCGGAATCAGCTTACATATACGCTTGCGCGTTGCATAAATAAGGAAGCTGTGCCAGCTCACGCACAGTATGCACGCCTTTGACCGGACCGCTCTGAAAAGATAAAAATAATGTACGGGCGTCAGGAGATACGACGCCATGTGTAATCAGTCGGCGCTGCGTTCTCGACATTTCGTTTGTTTTCTTTGCTCGCACTTGCAAAGGAGCAGTGTCTGGTGACTGTAACTCCGAGCTGAGAGAAAGTCACAGATTGGTTAATACCAATTGGAGTTTTGGATGATCTACACGTTATTCTAGGGGCACTATAACGTAAAACTATTCCAAACTTTTCTATTCCAATTCTGAAATCAGCCCTCCGCGATTGGTCAAAAACATTATTGGACCACCCCCACTTCACCTGTCTGTCACGCGACGTCACGAATACCGCGATAGCTATCCATCTGATATGACATGTACAGACTCACTATGCATGATTTTGCCGAACAAAAGAAAAATAGTTATTTCTGATTCGACGCCTTTTTGCCATTAGCTCTCGGCTATTGGCAAAGAGCGATAGAACGAAGAATTCTAGACATAACTTTAAGAGACAGAAAGAAAGCGGTTTGGATCAGAGAGCAAACGGGTATACACGATATTCTAATTGATATTAAGAGTAATAAATGGCGCTAAGCAGGTCACAAAAATCGCAGATTAGATAACCGTTGGACTATTAGGGTGACATAATGGATACCAAGAAAAGGGAAGCCCAGTAGAGGACTGTAGAAGACTAGGTGGTGCGACGAAATGAGGAAATTTGCGGGTGCTAGTTGGAATCGGTAGGCGCAGGACAGGGGTAATTGGAGATCGCAGGGAAGAAGCCTTCGTCCTGTAGTGGACATAAAATAGGCTGCTGATGATGATGATTGGTCAAAAGCTTTCGAGCTGCATGTACTTCCCCTGCCTGTCACGCGACGTCACAAAACCGCAAGAACTCACCGCGTCAAAGTGACGTGGACACGTTAAAGATGCATTAACATGCCGAACAAAACTGAATATTATTCTGCATAGCCACAGGGTGCCCCGTTCCGAAGGAATAAAAGACGGCTGCCGCCGATCGCTCAGGCACTGGATACACGCACCTTCCGGAGGGCATGGGTTTATTTGCGCATAGTAAAACTTTTTTTGCGTGGCCGTGTAACTTTTTCTAGCATTTTAGACACGTTTACGACCTCGTTCTGCCAGCTATTCTTTGCTGAGGATTCGCGCTAGCGTCATTATTAAGGTTCCGTTGCATACCGCCGCGATTTTCGACCAGCCACCGCAAGCTAAGTAAAGGAAAGCGGGCCAATCGCAGACGCGGGCACCACCCTCTTTATCTGGTTATCAATTTTCAGCGCAGTGGCTCAGTCCCGTCGAATCCCTCTCCCCGTGAGCGTGCTCCTCGCCTATTGTCAGCCAATTCAATAGGACAAGTCGCTCAGTGTGGACAATATTGCGCGGTTGACGTAAGGCTGTGTCGGTGATGACAGGAAGCAGTAAAAGCCAGCTTCACAGCGAGAAGTAAAAGTATATATAATCGGGAAAAAAACACATCTTGCAAGAAATGCTCGGAGAAATTTGTCTAGATCTAGGCCGTCGTAAACGCACCGACGCACTTCTGAGCGGACCACTCGCGATCTATAGACAAGTGTGCTGGAGCTGCACATACGGTGACTGCACGAGCAAACGTGCTCCGACGTCTTTCAACGTATACCGAAAGGTAATAATCGTGCAGCCACGAGTGAGCTCACGGAACATCATGAAAGGTGCACGTCACATAGTATATTAACAAAACATTTCAATCGCATTAATGAGGGAATGCGTGGATTTAACAGCGTTTTTCTTGACTCCTATATTTGTTTGCTCTCTTTCATTATCATCATCATCATCCTTCGCCTATCTCTATGTCCACTGCAGGATGAAGGCCTCTCCCTGTGATCTCTGATCAGCCCTGTCGTGCGCCAACTAATTTCAACTTGCGCCTGCAATTTTTATAAGTTCATCACTCCACCTAGTTTTCTGCCGTCCTTCACTGCGCTTCCCTTCTCTTGGCACCCATTCTGTAACTCTAATGGTCCACCGGTAGTCAATCCTGCGCATTACATGGCCTGTGCAGCTCCATTTTCTTTCTGTTGATGTCAAATAAAATATCTCCTCAATGTTTAACAGCTTCCTATTACTCCATAAATGACGTTTCTGTCCTTTTAAAGCGGGATCGAGACAGAGATGCTGGCAGTAAGTAAAGAAAGACGAGCTAATACGTCACTGTCCATGTGGCCTGCGTTAGAGGAAGGGCAAGCTGGTTTGGAAAGAAAAAGGAAGAAATCGGATACAGATTACATTGCAGATTGGGTTGACTGGTTCCCTACTGAAAATCGAGGATGAGTTCACCGAATGGAGAGGACCTGGATTTCTGTTGCGACGCAGACAGCTTCCGATGACGTTACTCGTTATAATGTCTGATCCAAAATAAAACCTCCTCGCGTTCTCTTGGCCGAGTCTTAGGAGACCTCGCAAGCCACGACGGCGGCGCTAGCTATATTCACATCTGTGTTTAATGGTAACCGTCTAATTTACTAGCTAATTATTGAGAGTGGCGAACATGCCAAAGAACGCGTTTTTGAAAACGAAGCTTCTCTTTGTTGTACGAGAGATTTCAACCAGGAAATATCAGATGTCGCATGTTCTCACACTCTTTATCAAATTTGTTTTATTTTATTCGACGTACAAAGTTTCAACCACAATTCCAGCCGGTGCACGCGCCAATAGATGTGACAGTGCTCATATAAATTGGAGGAGGTGGATGGTTGAACAGATATTGTGTTCTTTCTCCAGAAAAAAAAAAAAAAAAACGAAAGAAACAAATAAAGAACAACGAAAGCCATCTTGAGGTTACTTGCAATCTCCTGTGACTTCATGATACGGTGATCACGGGAGGTGGAACGTCTCTAATGCCAATTTTTGAAGCTTCGGCAATTACCGACAGAACGCCGCGTCATGCGCATACCGTGCAAGAAACACTGACTTCCCAGTGCCCAAAGGAGTCCTTACAGAGCCTGTGCGGGAAATGTAATGGAGTCGCGATGGTGCGAAAGTGCAACTTCAGAAACTAAGCAATTGGGCCTAAGCTCACAACTTAGGCTGTAGAAAAACATACGCGAGGAATTCTGGCAAGAAGAAACAGCATTAGATAACTAAATAGATGGTCAAATATGTTTGCCACAGTCCTTTTAATGACTGCGCTGTATATTAGGGAAGGTCCGTCAATAATTGATTTGCGTACATTCACCAAGGCGAATGACAATCAGCCACACCCATTCCTTTGCTTCTCTCATCCGTCAGTAATAATGCCAGGCTAAATGCGATGTTCGGAAAACCAACGCGCACTGCGCACGCGAATGGATGCTCTGCAACTGCGGTCTGGCAGAACGAAACTTCTCGAACGAAACAGGCTTCATGACCGAAGCTTTGAATTTGGGTCACGGCAAACCGAAAATACCGATCTAAAGAACGTAACCTGTGTTGTCTGACTTCCCTCTCCGGCTGTGTCGTGCTACAGTTCATTAGAACCATCCACTTCTCGTCACAGTCAATTTAGACCTCGAAGAGGAAGTCGACCAGGTATCGCTGTTAATAGGAAACCAAAAAGAAGCGAGGTGGAACCGCTGAATAGGTTAGCACGTGGAGATCTGCGGGCCGCGCAAAATGCACACATGGCGTTGCTTTGCGGTGACACCGCAACCATACATCTAGGAAGTCACGGCGAGTGAAGGCTGAACGCCGCATCGGTGGAACAGAGAGCTTACGGGCGCCGATTGTGCGCGACGACGAGAGTTAACTTTTGCGAAACTCCAATCAATGTTGACGGCCGTGCGGGCGCTCGCTTCTGCGGCCGACGAAGAGCCCGTCGTCATCGCGACGGCGGTGGCAGAGTTTTCCACTCGAGCGAAGCAATTGTTCCTTTGTTGGGCGAGCCGCACGACGCACGTGCAGCCGGTGGAGCCAGAGAGTAATCTCCCGCCGCCTCCCTCCGCAGCTCGGGATTCAATAGCCTCGGAACAGAGCGGCTCTGGCTTTTATATTAGCACTCGATGGAAAGGCAAGTGCGCGCGCGTGACTGCGGTGGTCGCGAGTGAATGTTGTGCCCACAATCATGCGCAGAGGTAGAGAGAAAACTCGGATAAGGAAACAATAAGGAACGAAAGGAACGAAAGGGATGTACACGCAGCTCGCGGGAAATGCGCGGGAAGCCACGAAACTCTGTTCGGGATCGCGCGCGCAGACGCGACTGCGCGTTAATGGCATGTGGCTTCTCTGCCAAATGGTCCGTGTAACGAAGCTGCCGCCGCCGGAAATGCGCACCGCGAGCTTCGGAAATGGAGCCGAACGTCGTCGCGAGCCTCCGAAGAGCGCGCCTCGCTGGATTCGCCGAGAAATAAGCCAAGGGAAAACTGTGGCCCTTTCTTAGGCTCGCGACGTGTGGATACGAGAGGAGTGAAGCAAGAGACAGGGATAACGCGAGCGTGCCTTTCAGAACTTTTGATCCTCGCGTGCTACGTAGCCGGCGATGACTGCGATGATGCGAACGTCGGGAAGTGTAGTCATGTTGACGCAGCCTTATAATTTTTTTTTTGACAGCCTGAAATTTTGTGCGGGCTTTTACGAATACTGATTCCAAACATCCGACATTGCGATATTGCCGCCGCAGCAACATTTCACAGTTACTCGACAAAGCGACTTTGAAAAGCTAGAGCTTGGTTGTTGGCATGCTAGTAAAGGGGGGGGGGGGGGGGGGGGGAGAGCGGACTGTTGTAAATGTGACTTGGGCGACATTAGCACCTTGCCCATGTATTCACTAGACAGCGAGAGTCTTTGGAGGAGTAATTCAGACACAGACAGCGAGGTAGATGTGCTTACATGCGTCATTGTCGAGCAATGAAGTGCCACTATCGCAAGTTTCGACGCCTTTTCGAAGGAGGAAAACTGACAATATTGCTACGGCACAATATGCGCGATCACGAAAGGCCAGCAGTGTGAAGACGACGACGACGATTAGAAGCTAGCGCGGGCTGTTGCCTCTTGGCCAAGCGCAGCGTATTTTCCTTGTAAATATATTTGTACATAGCTTTTCGTCTGCGTCTTCCTACGTAACAATATAAAACGACAATGTGCATGAGAGGCACAAAAACTTCAAGAAAGAGGAACATTTCGCTTACACCCACTTGTTAGTACTCTCGCGTGTAAATACAAAAGTTTGTATAGCACTGCTGTTAAAAAATACAAATAGAAAAACGTACCTTTATTACGGTTTATTATTATTATTATTATTATTATTATTATTATTATTATTATTATTATTATTATTATTATTATTATTATTATTATTAGTTACTACGGTTAAAAGCATTAAATGTAAATTGTATTTTTAACCACAAGGAGCGTAGATCGCCGCTTAATCACGGTATCCAGGGTTTACAATCGCTTCTCCTTGACTACGAAATTACGGTATCCTAAAAACAAACGCATGGCACAGGCGTGAACAAATGATTTCATATCATTGCAGCCGAAAAATTAACAACAACTCGTTCAACTACGAAGTGACGAAACCACAAAACAAATTAGCAACTTGTGCGTTAACTAAGCATGCTCGGTCACATGACTAAGCTAGCTTCTACATTTAAAAGATAAAGCGAGCACAACTATTTTCAGCGAGCAATGTAGGTTCCGGGCACCTGCGATAACATTTTTACACCACGGCTTCGTGAGATACATATATATTCGCTGAAATAAAAGTGAAGAAATGATTAAGGGGACACTGAAGCACATAGTCGGCTAACCCAGAACGTCGGAGACTATTAATGCAACGAAATAATTTTACAGAAGACATATAACAATAACATAATTGATTTAAACCATTATATGCGAATTTGTAATGTTGGTGCTTTCATCAATGCAACTAAAAATTGTTACACAATTCATAAAGTTGCACGTCTTTCTCCCACACATATAAAGACACCGTGGCACAATCCAAATTGCCTTAGTGGCATACAGCGTTCATAATTATATTAACGGTTATTTTCGTATATTGAAGTGCACTATCACATACACAGATGTAGTTTTTGAAAACGGCTATGCGTGCGACTGTGAGTAATAAGAAATGGCTTCCTGGTCGATTGTTTGCAATCATCTAATTGCGTGCACTATTACTAAATTACTGTGTATAATTGATCGTCCTAATATTCTATGCAGCGTAGTAGGATGCAGTATAATGCGACGAACAAGCAAACAATGCAATGGAAGTAACGTGAAAAGTTTACGTTTTCGTGGCCTTCGAACATGGGAAGCTTTTCGCACTATAAAGGGCTTCAATACATTCTTTTTTCTTCTCGAACAGTGCTTCTCTAACAGTAAAAAAAGAAGAAGAAAAAAAGAAAAAGAAAAGAAGAAAAGTCAGAGTTAGCGAAGATCGCGATAAGAAAAGAGGACGTTTTCGCCATCACCTACACTATAGGATAATATTCCGGTAGACGACTCTTCGCCAGCCTAAGTAAAACAGAAACGAGAGTGACATTAGAGAGAGAGAGAGAGAGAGAGAGAGAGAGAGACATTAGAGTAGGAGACAGACTATAGGAAGTAAAGAAACACTTTAGTTTTACGTGCTGAGCCGTTAGACAACGTGCAAACGGGCTTCAATCTTTACTTTATGCCCAGCGAGGAGGCGTTAAATTTAAGTGCAGGGAAAACTTGCTCCCATTCTGTTTCTGAAATGCGTGTCCGCGTTGCAGTCTTTTCCCGAGGGCTGAGAGAACCGTCGTTTCCCTTAGGTAGAACACGGCGTCGCAGCCTTCACCATCGCACCTAATGCGTGCGCGTTCATATGAGACCCAGCTTTGCGTAGCACGCATTTACTACGCGGGGTTGCAGGATGCATATGCGCTCAAAGGTTGAAGCTGTGGGCACAACACGAATCCGGCTAAAGACTCGCGCTTTGATGGGCGTCGTAACAGACGCTGTCCAAATGCTAAATGCACGGAACGTTCTCGTTTTACGAGTTAAAATGAACATTGTGTCCACCGTTGTTACGCTGCCTCGTGATGTTTCGTGAGTAGGCATTCTATCGTGACGCACATGGTGCGAAGGACAAGTTCTTATACGGCTTCGCCCGATTCTTTAGCGCTTGCCGCGGTATTCTCGTGATAGCTACTGGATTGAGGCTATTAGGAACTTGCTCAATAGAGAAACGTGCGCGTAACTGGGTGAACAAGTGGCGTAAGTATTTGTTTCAGTTTCAACAACAGTTCCATTTACTTTAGAACCCCTTTGCTTGGGGTCAGCATCGCTCGTACCGATTACGGTCGGGTGATCAGGCGGACTTAGGCAATGGTTCCCGTGCATAACAATTAAGAATGCGCATCTACACTTGCAAGCTGTGTTTATTAGGACCGGGCTCAGAGAGCGGTATGCAAGCGCGCTATAAAGTAAAGCTACTCTAATCTGTTTCTATCGAATTCTGTAATCAGCCGTCCATGATTGGTAAAAATATTTCCGGTTACACCCCCTTAGGCTGTCTCAGATGCGACGTCACGAAATCCACGAAAAGTCCCCATATTATATAACGCGTACACGCCGATCATGCATGATTAGTTCGAACAACTGCAATAAAATATTCCTGGATCTAAGCTTTTTTGCCCTTAGCCATCCACTATTGGTCAAACATTTTCGGGCTACGCCCACCTTACCTGTCTCCAATGCGACATCGCAAAACGGCAAAAACTCGCCACGTGAAAGTTACATGTACGGACTATAGATACATTATTATGGCGAAGAAACCTGATTATTATCTCGGAATAGTCTCAGACTGGTTCGTTCTGAAAGGAATAGGAAATGGCTGCTCGCCGATCGCTCTAGCACTCGATACTCGCAGCTGTCAGCGAGAATAGGTGTCCTTGCGTATAGTAAAAAAATTCCGTGCCAATGTAACGTTTTCGACCCCTTTCGGCACGTATAAGACATCACTCTGCCAACCATTCTTCATTGAGGATCCGTTTTAGAGGCATTTTTAACTATTGGTTGAATGCCGCCGCGGTTTTTGACCCTCCACCACAAGCTAGGCAAGAGGAAGCGGTCCAATCGCAGGCGCCGGCACCACTCTCTTTCCGCGGTAACCCTCTTTGACAGTGCTAGCTTGGCCCTACTTAAACCCTCTCTACTGTTGTGCACTAATCTGTTCTTGTGAGTCAATGTGATAAGAAAAAAATTCATCGACGATTACAATTCAATTTTCAATTCAATTCAATTCAATTTTTATTTTTCCAGAAATAATAGGTCCTGGAAAGGGTCAAGAGCTAAAAGTTGTCTCGACAGCTTGACTAGGCCCATGACCCCCTCTACAAGGCAGTATTGATGTGCAGCAACAGGTAGTGTCCATGACATCAAGAAATGCGAAGAACAATGAATTATACAGTAGCATAAGAGCAATTAATCAATAAGTCTACAGCTTATGATTTCAAGATGTGTGTAATAACTTTATCTATAGTTGTGAACATATCACAATACAAACAAAACAAGTTTAAAACACCAGAATATAAAGAAAAATAGAATACATACATGTTCATGTGAAACAGTACTTGCAAAACAAAAGGCAAACATACATAGCCATTCATTTCTGGGATACAAAATACATTCTCAGTCCTTTTACGCCGTAGCTGATCACACATTTATGCTCATTTAGAATTAATGGCAGATTATGCTGTAATGACTGAACTTTATAATTATTTCGAAATTTCGGTTGAAGCCAAACATCATCGTTACGTGTGGATAGTGTAATATGTCTTTTTCTTGGAGATGCTAGATTCATTACAAAATCTTGGAAAGCTGCAGAGGAAAAGTAAAAGGAGCGGAGCAAGCGATACGGATACATATATTCCACCCTAAATATATTGTAGCTTATAATAGCACTTCGCGTGGGAGACTGGTAATCAAGGTTTGCAATATGTCGCATGATCCTCTTTTGAAGTACACCTACCTTTGCAACGTTTCTTTTAGTCATTGTAGCCCATACTAGACCACAGTAGTTAATATTTGAAGAAAACAGTGCATGATAAATTTGGATTTTAGCCTGTGTTGGAAGATGTCGGCAACGAGATAAGATTCCCGTCACTGCGGCTAGTTTTCTACAAACATCTTCTATGTGTTTATCCCATCTTAGGTTTGAAGAAAACGTAACCCCGAGAATTTTGTGTTCATTCACTACTTGAACTTCTTGGTCTTGGCATCTGACAGCATGGCATGTTTTGACTATCTTATTTCTAGCTCTAAATATAGTTACTTTCGTCTTCTTTGGATTTATTCTGATGCAATTCAAATTGGACCAGAGGTGTAATTTGTCAAGTGTTTGATTACATTTGATAATTAGATCGTCTGCATTAGGACCCGAAATTAATATGCTGCTGTCGTCCGCATATATGACGATTACGATCGACGATTACGACACTCCCTAATGCGAATTTCGAGCGCAGCTGTTTAGATGTTTTTGAATTCGCGATATATTATGGCAAAGAATTTGATTCTGAAGGACAATCTGCTCCCGGCGGCGCCGCTCAGCCACTGCTCGGGCAGCTAGTTTAGCAACAGCGGCAGACGACGCATTTCTACGGGTTGCGTATGTCATCGTTAAGAAACAGAAGGTAGACACGGGAACGCGTTGTCCGCGCGGAGCGCATGCTCAGTGCGTCCGAAGCCCACGCCAGCGCTTTGTTTCCGCGCTGGCCCCGTGCCTGGTCGTACCGGCACTCCGCTTTCTTCCTCACTCTTTTTGCCATACACTCCTGCGCCTTCCGCCTCCTGGTTGCGCTGGACCATCCTCTCCGCTTTCCTCCTTGCGTCTGCGCCTCCCCCCTCGCTGCACTCCGCGTTCGCTTTCATCTTTCGCTGTGCTCGTTATACTTGGTTGCACCGATGCCGATGCTCACCGCTGCTCACCGCTCTAAAAGCTCTCAAGGTAGGCAATGATATTTACTTTAAAGGAAATAAAAGTGACCTTCTATAAACGAGGAAACCGTTTGATTGTGCTATTCAAACAATGATGCCGGTCACCACCTGGTGCTTTTGTCGGCGGTTACATAAATTTATCGCCAGGAGATTGAAATAAAGCCAGTATAGAAGAGTTTTACGCCTACAAGAGGAGTTTCCAGCCAAGAGGACTGCATGCAAGCGAAGAAAGAAAGAGGCTTTCCCGCATTTACAGGTGATAGAAGGAAAGGGAATGCTAAAGACAAGCTTTACAAAACCGTATAGTCCAATTGGAGAACTCCTTTACGCTGCCTCTGGTAACATCGTATACTAGTCTCCAACTGCCTTTGAAATTCGTCTGTAACGAAGGCTGAATTGCTTTAGATGTGCCTTAGATTCGCCTACAATATTTATACTTGTGTGAGCGCAATATAGAATGTATTCGCCCCGCCCGCGAAGCTATTCGATATACACCACTGGTCATGTCACTGCAGGAATTAATGATCATTGTGAAATCCCAGCATGGAGCCGTCCATGCTGAACGGTAAATATGACAGTGCCACCTGAAGAGCATAGAAGGCTTCTTTACACCATACGAGGTATTAGATCGTTACAGCGCTTGCAGAAATCTGGTGTAGAGAGGTGGCAGACAGTTAACCAAAACAGCCAGTCGCAGCATCGGGCACGTACGAGTTTTATCGCTGGCTCTAAAAACGAATTAATTAGTCGATCAATCACATATTTTCTATCACGCTTATTGTAACGCAGGTCCGGTAGCGTTCATGTTTGTACGTCCAGTTTGAATAAATAAGTGCTATATCAAATAGTATTTATTTCTCGCCTCATGAGTGAAGCTCAGAAGGAGGCTTCTTTCCACGAAGATTCTTTTTATGGAGAAGCAAGCTTTACAGGCATCTGCCAACAACCATGAAATCTAATAATTTAATACCTACGATGCTTATTGACTTAGTCTGGTAGGCAACATTCATATATGTACACGTCCACATTGCACAAGCACGGCCTATTGTATTCCTCTCTTGGCTTTATCATAAAACTGATTGCAGAAGCAACCTAAATAATAAATAAATAAATAAAAAAACCTTCGTCCCACGAATATTCTTTCTTTGAGGAAGCCAACTTAACGGGCGCCTGACCGCACACTAGAAATTCCACCGATGCTCGCGTGTAGTGGCGATGGCCTGAAAGACTAGTATCATTCGCCGAAGTTGCACAAAGGAGGCGGCTTAACGAGGGCGAGGTCTCCTTAGTCTTTAGTTTATACATGAGCAACAACACTCCCTGGTCTTTGACCATGAAGACTTCGGGCTAAGTCAGTGCTGCACCCACATTTGCTCCTACTTGAAACGCTGTGGTCCTGTTTCAACACTTCACTTTATGCTCTATGAATTCTGTATTCTAGACAATCACCGTGAGGCATTAGCACCGAAGACAATGTAAGTTACGGTATGCACTTTTTTTCTCGTGCTGCTCTATGCAAAAAAGTGTTAATTCAGTTGCTACAATAAACCGCTGTAACGCCGACATATAGCAAAGTTCGTCCAGACACCTCCAAAGGCATCAAAATTCTGGACTGGTGGGCATATGGTAGCGCGCGTGATGTTGCGGACCGCGGCGCTGTAGCGGAGGAATTGCCAGCACTGACTGCCAGGCTAACACCGCCTGTAGAAATGGCACCACGCCTACCACAATAATTACCTCTCACATAACGGTAGGCTGTTTTTTATCAGAAAGATGGAGGAGTACTACTTGTTGTGGCCAACGACATAATTCGCAGTGTTCAAACTGTTTTACTCATTAACGGCGCCGAACTTCTGTTCTGTAGGGCCGGCTTTTATAGTTGTTTCCCCACCCCCGTTCCATTTAGGTCTCATCAGTCTCTCGCTTTTTCAATAGATCCTCCGCAATGATATATTCCTTGCCAATGTCCTGTCAACTCCTTCTAGGCATACTACGGTATTTTTTTTAGAATCAGATCCAGTTGTGGTATAATTTCCGCGACTGCTCGTGTCTCTACTCAATAAGTGGCCAAGCCATCATAGTCTTCCCGCATAAACTTTTCTGCAGTGTGTGCAGTTTTGACAGTTCTACGGATGCAGTGGCTTCTCTCTTGCTCTTCCATTCTGGTTGCATACATACAGCTCGAAATATTATTTCAACTGCCTGTATCCCCTATTTGTTATCTTGAATATTTGAAATAAAAATTAAAAAAAAAGCAGTCTCTGTGTAGAGGTGAAAGAAATGATAGCGAAACTGGCCCATGAAAATTTTACGAAGCCGTATGACAGAGTGGCAACTACTCGCTGAGAACTGCAGAAAACACAATAGACAACGTCCTGACATAAAAAAAAATTGAACGACAAGCAGCAGCAACAGCTGTAAAAATAAATATAAATCTCTTCGAGAACGGCAAACGGGTTCGACTACGGGCACCGGGCTAGCCGCCGAGCTCCATTTCTCTGTTTGGCGGGTCCTTCAATACGAAAGTGACCTCTCGTGGGCCCCCGCTGGGAGCACGGCCTTGTCGAAGCGAGAAGTGCAACGAGCGAAATAAAAATAAAAGAATGAAAACACAAGGAAAGCCATAAAGCGAACGCAGACGGGAAAAGTCGAAGGAGACGCCAGTGGCGGCACTCGAAGTATCGAACGACCAAACAATGCGAGCTCTCCGTTCAAAAGGAGAGCGGAGAAATGCGAAATAGTGAGCACGTAGAGCACGACACACAGGGAGAGCCAGAAGACGACGATGACGACAACAACAACAACAACAACAACAACAACAACAACAACAACAACAAAAACAGAAGATGGATGAGATGGAGCGTTTCGAACGGAACAACCGATGGGCTGGGCGGATAGTAAAAAAAAGGAGAGCGAGCTGCTAAACGTGAAAAAGGTGTGTAGAGATATGAGCCAGGCCGTGGAGAGGATGAAGGGCGCGGAATCGAGAACTACCCGGTTCAGACGGCGGAGCGCGCGCTCGTTTTCCTCGTCGTGATCGGCGGGGCACATCTTCAGGAGCAGCGGCGGCGGAGGAGGCCGAAGGGTTGTCCACCTCGGGGGACGCGTTATTCACAATTTGCGATGCCCGGGGGCTTCGACGAGGTACGCGCTCTGCGCGCCGGTACACTACGCGAGTCTGGAGCCTGGAGGGGCGTCCAGTGGAAATAAGGGGGCCGCAAGTCCAGCTAGCGTGGCGGTGCAAGCGCTTCTTCGTAGATTCTCTGGCCAGATGCCGATAGAAGACCCCCTTAGTCTTAACGTATGGCACAAGGGAGCCGTTGTTTCGTCACGTTTAGTTTTTTTTTTTTTTCAACTATACTTGCCTTTTAACCTTTAGACCAAAATGTACTTTCCAAACGAAAGCCACCGTTTGTCTCATCTTTGCTCCGAAGCACTATTTATTTACTTACAGCGCGAGGAGATTCCACAGAGCAGGCAATTTCGACAGCAACGTTTTGAACTATGTACAAGCACTCGACCCCGGAGAAAAATGAATTTAGGATTTAGTTGGCTTCATTCGCTCTTTGTGTCTACCATTTTACTGCTGATCTCGATGCCTAACAAGCAGAGACATTTGTTCGAGTGAGCCCTAAGGCCCCGGCGCAACGAGGGTAGTATCTGCAGTGGTGGGAGGACAGCAGCGCTGTTCATCGGGCACAGGAAGCGGACGGAATATCACTTAATCCTAAATCAAGCTCGCTGCCAAAGAGACGTAATGTATCTCTTACTGTCATTCCAATGACGTCGATCCTAAAGAGAAGAGGCTTCCATATACACATCAGGTCGTTCTCCCTTGCTCCTCGTTTAACCTCCTTGCTGTGGACCCTAGGCCGCACAAAAAGAAATCGACCTATTTCCCTTCTGTTTCCTCTTTCGCGCTCCATGGTTTCGGGTTTCGCACGTACCTTTCTCTGACAGCATCTGCGGTGGCGTCCAGGTTTGCCCGCCTGCAAGCACTCAGCTTCGGGAGTAGGCCCCCCTTACGGAAATCAATCGGCGGGCCGCGCATCCCGCTGGGCGCACTCGGTAGAGCCGGCCACCTGTTCCTTTCTATTCTCGCTCGTGGTCTCCTCTTTCACCTGCCAACATTGAGGGTAGAAATTGATCCCTTTCTGCGATGTGCTTACGGCAGCCGACTTTCTCAGGTATGTGGACTTCATTCGTGCTCATGAACGAAAGTGCCGGCTACGCAAAAGCCTTTGCTGTGTAAGCACAGAAGAGGGGGGGGGGAATTACTGCTTTGACTGACGTTTTATATCATGTAGGCACGAAATAAAAGGACCGGAACGTCGCTGCCGAGACGGCGTGCGTGTGAGCAAATCATGCAGTAACGAAATTGTCAGAGCCGCAAGATAACACCGACTTTCTTGCGGTTTAAGAGGCGCGCAGCCATTATATATGAGAAGAAAGAACGACATAACAGAACAAAAAGGTCACATTCTCGTGTTATTTTCTTGTTCCTTTTTTCTTCACATAGCCTTGCGTCTTGCGCGTAACGAGAAAACATGAACTAAATAGCCGAGAAAAGTAGTAAGACCCAACACCAGCGTAAATAGTTTAACGCGAGGTATTCGCACGCCGAGCGATGACGTCGCGAAAGGTTCATTCGAACGAGGATGACGACAAGCACGCAGCGGGTGTTCATAATTTTCGCGCGCTGTACTTAGTAATGTAAATACTGATAAACTTTTGTAACGCTCAAGCGCCCAGCGCGTAAACAAAGATGATGCAGAATATGCACAGTTCACCGCTTTACGACATCCGCGCCTATACGACTTCACTGGTCGGGCATGATAGTGACACGTGTACTTATCTTTATCGGGCGACCACGTTTCGCCGCTTAACAATCTGTAATCGCACAGCGCGGGACGCGCCTGCATGTATCCGACGTTTCTGGAAAGTTATCGATGCTTCTACCCGGCTGTCTGTTGTCGCCGAACCTCGCATTATCTGATTTCATCGCTTGACGCGAATTGTGTAGAACTTTGTAGAAGGCATGCGGGTCCCAACGATTAGTCTGGAACATTCGATGACTGCTGTATAAAAGCCGACGCGCTTGACCCGCTGATCAGTTTTCCGACGATCGCCGACCGTGTTCGCCGCTATCGTTGTGCTATAAGTGTAGCCTGTTTTTGTGGGCACAGGTTCGCCCAATAAAAGCTAGTTTTGTATTCCACCGTATTGCTTCTTTCTTCACCGTCACTACCACGTGACATCTGGTGGAGGTGCTTTTCGTCCATGTACAGGACGCCCCCGACAAGCCGTGATCCCAGCCCAGACCACAAACAGAACACCAACGTAGTCCCGGACCACCGAGCAAGCCGCCGTCTTCAACAGCTGCCCCCGGAGCACGGACTTCTACCTGAGAAGACCAAGAAGATTGTGGCCAAGGCAACCGCAATGGCAGCCCCAGCGTCCCCCATCGTGCTGCAGCAGCCCAGGGAACCACCAACGTTCCGCGGTTCCACATTTGAGGACCCGGAAACCTGGCTGGAAACGTATGAGAGGGTCGCTACGTTTAACAACTGGGCAAGCGACGACAAGCTACGACATGTCTATTTCGCATTGGAGGACGCCGCCAAGACATGGTTCGAGAATCGAGAAGCCACCTTGACGACGTGGGACCTCTTCCGAAGCGGCTTCCTGCAAACATTTCAAAGCGTCGTGCGAAAAGAGCGAGCCCAAGCTCTACTGGAGACAAGAGCGCAGCTGCCGAATGAGACGATCGCGATTTTCACTGAGGAAATGAGCCGTCTGTTCCGCCACGCCGACCCAGAAATGTCCGAGGAGAAGAAAGTACGTCTACTGATGCGTGGTGTAAAGGAGGAACTTTTCGCCGGTATGGTAAGAAGCCCACCGAAGACCGTCGACGAGTTTCTTCGTGAGGCGACGAGCATCGAGAAGACACTGGAATTGCGGAACCGGCAATTTGACCGACGCACCAAGCCAACAAGCTACTCCGGAATTCAATCACTGACCACGGACGATTTATGCGAGACCATCAGGGCCATCGTGCGCGAAGAACTGCGCAAGGTCTTGCCATCGTCGCAGCCTCAAGTGGCCTCGATCGCCGACATCGTGAAAGAAGAGGTGCACCGATCGCTAGGAGTTCCTGAGGTGCAATCACAATTACCGCAGCCCCAGCCAGAAGCGATGACTTACGCCGCCGTCGCACGCCGTCAAGCTCCCCCTCCGCGACAACGCCAGGGCCCTGTAACGCCACAATTCCGTCGTCCACCGCCGCCGCCGCCAGCACGCCCACCCGTCGCCCAGCGCACCTACGCGAGGAAGACGGACATTTGGCGCGCCCCCGACCACCGCCCGCTCTGCTACCACTGCGGCGAAGCCGGCCACGTGTACCGCCGATGCCCATACCGCGACCTGGGATTGCGAGGCTTCGCCGTGAACGCACAGCGCCCGAGGGAAGGTGAACGCCCTCGTGACATCGCCGACTACCTCGCCGCTACTCAGTGGAGCCCTCGACGACCGTCCCGTTCGCCGTCACCAGGCCGCTACCTGTCGCCGCAGCACCGACCATACACCGGCCCAGCCCGGGGCCGCTCTGCGAGCCCATACCCGGAAAACTAAAAGCAGCAACCGATGGAGGTGCGGTTGCTGTTCGTCGAACTGACGAAGATCCTCCGCCGCCGACGAAGACGACGAAGAAACCATCTCGACGACCTAATGACGACACGCCGCCGTCCCGACGAAGTCAGGAAGCCAAGACTACACCGACGAAAGACGACTTGACGAAGCGACATTCTAGCTTCAGTTCAACACGACGCAGCCGTGATCCGACGCCACGACCTAACTGCAACGCCAGACAAAGAACCGCCGACCTTGACGTGCTTCTCGACGGCCACGCAGTCACTGCCTTAGTCGACACAGGGGCCGATTACTCCGTAATGAGTGGACACATCGCCGCCCAGTTGAAGAAAGTTAAGACTGTATGGGAGGGCCCCCAAATTCGGACCGCTGGAGGGCACCTCATTACGCCGACTGGAATCTGCACGGCAAGAATTACCATTCATGACCGGACTTACCCTGCCACCTTCGTTATCCTGCAACGGTGTTCACAAGACGTCATTCTCGGCATGGACTTCCTGAACCAACACGGCGCAATCATCGACCTGAAGTCGCAGTCAATAACGCTGTCGGAAGATCAAGCGATACCATCGCAGAGCCCTTGTAGTCACCACGCCTTGAGTGTGCTCGAAGATCAAGTGAGCATCCCGCCTCGCTCCAGCATCGTTATTTCGGTCGGCACCGAAGCACCCGCTGACGTAGAAGGCGTCATCGAAGGCGACCAACGTCTACTACTCGACCGTGAAATTTGTGTCGCAAGAGGGATCGCTCGACTGCATGGAGGAAACACGAGAGTGTTGCTGACAAACTTCAGCCAGGAGTTCAAGCACATCAACAAGGGCACGACGATCGCATTCATCGAGGAAATACAGGAAACCAGCGATGCCTTTGTCCTCTCGGATTCTGTTGCATCTACCCCGACGACCGCAGTTCCCGAGCCAGACTTCAACATAAATCCAAGTCTCCCCGTGATTAAGCAGCAACAGCTCAGAAGTCTGCTTCGACGATACAAAGACTGCTTTTCGACGTCATCAAGGATTCGACAAACACCAGTCGCAAAGCATCGCATAATCACCGAAGAGAGCGCTCGACCACTACGCCAGAGCCCTTACCGAGTTTCGACGCGAGAACGCGAAGCTATAAGACAACAAGTCGACGAAATGCTGCGCGACGACATCATCCAGCCGTCGAAAAGCCCGTGGGCGTCTCCAGTTGTTTTAGTGAAGAAAAAGGACGGAACCCTACGTTTCTGCGTCGATTATCGTCGACTGAACAAAATCACGAAGAAAGACGTATACCCCCTCCCACGGATAGACGACGCATTAGATCGGCTCTGCAATGCTAAATACTTCTCATCGATGGACCTCAAGTCTGGCTACTGGCAAATAGAAGTCGACGAAAGGGATCGCGAAAAGACCGCCTTCATCACGCCAGACGGCCTCTATGAATTCAAGGTTATGCCATTTGGACTGTGCTCGGCACCTGCAACGTTCCAGCGCGTGATGGACACGGTTTTAGCAGGATTGAAGTGGCAGACCTGTCTTGTTTACTTGGATGACGTCGTCGTCTTCGCCGGAAATTTCGACGATCACCTTAAGCGGCTTGCGACAGTATTAGAGGCCATCAAGTCATCAGGGCTCACCCTGAAGCCGGAAAAGTGTCGCTTCGCTTACGATGAGCTTCTATTCCTAGGCCATGTCATCAGCAAATCTGGAGTGCGCCCCGACCCGCAGAAGACAGCTGCCATCGCAAAGTTCCCGCAGCCAATCGACAAGAAGGCAGTGCGCAGATTCCTTGGCATGTGTGCTTACTATAGGCGCTTTGTCAAGGACTTTTCGCGCATCGCGGAGCCGCTAACACATCTAACGAAATCTGATGTCGAGTTCAATTGGGAAACGCCGCAGGCCGACGCATTTCAAGAACTCAAACGACGCATGCAGTCGCCGCCGGTACTTGCACACTTCGACGAGGACGCCGATACTGAAATCCACACTGACGCCAGTAGCCTAGGCCTCGGTGCCGTCCTAGTCCAGAGGAAAGAAGGACTTGAACGGGTGATATCGTATGCTAGCCGGTCGCTGTCAAAAGCGGAAAGCAATTATTCTACGACTGAAAAGGAATGCCTCGCCATCATTTGGGCTACAGCTAAATTCCGCCCTTACCTCTATGGCAGGCCATTCAAAGTCGTCAGCGACCACCACGCGTTGTGTTGGCTAGCTAACTTAAAGGACCCTTCAGGACGGCTGGCGCGGTGGAGCCTCAGACTACAAGAATATGACGTAACGGTAATATACAAGTCCGGAAGAAAACACTCCGACGCCGACTGCTTATCACGCGCCCCAATCGATCCCCCGCCGCAAGACGACGTGGACGACGACGCCTTCCTTGGGATAATAAGCGCGGAAGACTTCACTAAACAGCAACGAGCAGACCCAGAGCTAAAAGGCCTCGTCGAGTATTTGAAAGGGAACACCGACGTTGTCCCTAGGGCATTTAAGCGCGTGTTGTCTTCGTTCACGCTACGAAACAACCTGCTCGTGAAGAAGAACTTCTCACCAGTCCACGCCAGCTACCTTCTTGTGGTGCCGTCAGCGCTCCGTCCAGAAATACTGCACGCCCTACACGACGATCCAACCGCTGGGCACCTCGGATTCTCCCGGACGCTGTCGAGGATACAGGAAAAGTATTACTGGCCGCGTCTGATCGCCGACGGCGCCCGTTACGTCAAGACATGCAGAGACTGTCAACGACGGAAGACACCACCGACAAGGCCAGCAGGATTACTACAGCCGATCGAACATCCTCGTCGACCATTCCAGCAGATTGGGATGGATTTGTTGGGGCCGTTTCCGATGTCAACATCCAGGAATAGGTGGATCATCGTGGCGACGGACTATCTCACCCGCTTTACTGAAACCAAAGCTCTACCAAAAGGCAGCGCAGCCGAAGTGGCGAAATTTTTCGTCGAGAACATCCTGCTGCGACATGGTGCCCCAGAAGTCCTCATCACCGACAGAGGAACGGCTTTTACAGCAGAGCTCACCGAAGCCATTCTGCAGTACAGCCAGACGAGCCACAGGAGGACAACTGCCTATCATCCGCAGACGAATGGTCTCACGGAGCGCCTGAACAAGACCCTCGCCGACATGCTATCAATGTACGTCGACGTCGAGCACAAGACGTGGGACGCGGTCCTGCCGTATGTCACCTTCGCCTACAACACGGCGGTGCAAGAAACAACACAGATCACGCCGTTTAAGCTGGTTTACGGCAGGAACCCGACGACGACGCTTGACGCCATGCTGCCGCACGTAACTGACGAAGAGAATGTTGACGTCGCTAGCTATCTCCAGCGCGCCGAAGAAGCCCGACAACTCGCCCGCCTGCGAATCAAGAGCCAGCAGAGGACCGACAGCCGACACTACAACCTCCGACGACGCTTCGTCGAGTACCAGCCTGGCGACCGTGTTTGGGTCTGGACCCCGATACGCCGACGAGGACTTAGTGAGAAACTATTCCGACGCTATTTCGGACCCTACAAGGTCATCCGACGTATTGGCGCTCTGGACTATGAGGTCGTGCCAGACGGCATTTCGCATTCACAGCGGCGCCGCGCACGATCTGAAGTGGTCCACGTGGTGCGCCTTAAACCCTTTTACGGACGCTGACGAACTTCATTTTTGTTCTTTTCTTTGCTACGAGTACTTTTGTTTAATACTTTCGTTTGTTTGCAGCATCGGGTCGATGCTTTTTAAGAGGGGGGTATTGACACGTGTACTTATCTTTATCGGGCGACCACGTTTCGCCGCTTAACAATCTGTAATCGCACAGCGCGGGACGCGCCTGCATGTATCCGACGTTTCTGGAAAGTTATCGATGCTTCTACCCGGCTGTCTGTTGTCGCCGAACCTCGCATTATCTGATTTCATCGCTTGAAGCGAATTGTGTAGAACTTTGTAGAAGGCATGCGGGTCCCAACGATTAGTCTGGAACATTCGATGACTGCTGTATAAAAGCCGACGCGCTTGACCCGCTGATCAGTTTTCCGACGATCGCCGAC
Source organism: Dermacentor andersoni (assembly GCF_023375885.2). NCBI lineage: Eukaryota > Metazoa > Arthropoda > Arachnida > Ixodida > Ixodidae > Dermacentor > Dermacentor andersoni. Next base: position 29,953,788 of record NC_092815.1, read on the forward strand.
CGTGTTCGCCGCTATCGTTGTGCTATAAGTGTAGCCTGTTTTTGTGGGCACAGGTTCGCCCAATAAAAGCTAGTTTTGTATTCCACCGTATTGCTTCTTTCTTGACCGTCACTACCACGTGACAATAGCTAATAGGTTGGAATTGCACAATCTGTGAGATTAAAAAAACGAAAACAACGTGTCATGTGCTTCGCTGCATGAACAATTTGTACCAGATACTTGTGTGATGAAATATTTTCGGCCAAATAAAATAGGATGCTTCTTTCTTATTGGTTGCGAAATGTAAGGCGTTTGAACATAGAAAGCGCCGACTTAACTAAACAATACCATGAATCACTTGGAAAACAGGGACAAAGCGACATTATACAGCGAAGTCAGACGCGAGAACTTCACTTTTATTGTACGTAACTCTGGGTGTTGTCTAGGGTCAAAAGCAGATTATAGGGCATGGGCAGAAGGAAATATGCCTTTTCAGTGCTGGAGGAGCTTCGTGCTGCTGACTACTTCTGCAGAAATATTTGAACTTTGTGTACAAGGAGGAATAAAGTACAGTCCAAGTGTCACCGCTGACACTGTATGTCTCGCATCTTTTTGGTGGGGCTGTGCAGTACTCATGCTTTGCAAGAGTCATCGTCAATTGTCGAAATAAATTGTTTCTAATCACCTATGCGTATTGTGTCGTCGTCGTGACTAGCAAAATTCCCACCGTTCTTCGTTAATTTTTTTTTTTCTAAACACAAGGAACTGTTATGGATGTTAAGGCACTGGTGTAAGTTATGTTCATCGTTTGTGGAATACTAACTTTTTACAGCGAACCTGTTTATGGCTTGGGTTCTGTGAAAGTTTCATGCGTGCGGGCAAAAACTATCATCATCAGCAATGGCTCATACTCCTTAAGCAAGCAAAAAATGCAATGGCTCATCCCTCTCATGCTGCTCTTGGTTGGTCACGCGCATCAAGGCGTAGTGTACATTGAATTGATTTAGGAACTGTTGGATATCCTTGTACGTGGTGTCTGTCAGTGCTTCGGGCATTTCACGGTATTTCTGATTGAGTTGTTTCCTCCTCTCGGCTTCATTGTGAGAGAGAGCGTGAAAAGAATACAGAGAACGGCAAGGAGGTTAACCAGAGGTAGTTCCGGTTGGCTACCCAGCACTGGGGGAAGGGTTAAGGTTATAAAAAGAGAAAGAGAGTGTAAGGTGTAGACAGAGAGAAAGAGAGACGAGCACGAACAAAGCACGTACACTGTAGAGTGGTAGGGGGCGGCATTCTTAAAGTCTGTCGTGAAGCCCCGTAGACCGCAAGAACCTTAATAACGCGAGTAAGGCCTTCAACGCAGATGTTCTTTCGGTGCACTGACCTAAAGCTTTGAGTTCTGATAGTGGACGATTGTCCAGCTGGTCCAGTACTCTGCACATCACGTGTCTCTGGGCGCTATATCGCGGGCAGACACAGATAATATGTGCGAGCGTCTCATCGATGTTGCATGTGTCGCACGTGGGGCTGTTGGCCATTCCAATAAGGACAGCATATGAGTTCGTAAACGCAACGCCTAGCCACAGACGGTACAGCACGGTCTATTCACGTCGTGGTAACCCAGGCGGTAGGTGCATCCGTATGTCCGGAGACAACGAACGCAAATGACTCATAGTGAAAACATTCGAGTCCCACAGGGGCAAAGTACAATCACGGGACATCAATCGCAGCCCAGCCGTAGCACCTGTTCGCGAAAGCGGAATGAAGACTCGTTGACCACTTTCATGCGCAGATCGGGCGGCTTCGTTGGACTTCATTGTGGTTTTCAGTCGGAGGGAAGAGAAATGTGTTCGTGTGGTACGAATACACTTATTGTCTCGATCGATGGTAATATGTTCGTAGGTTTGTTCAAAATTTTGTGTCACCTCTGTGTCGGGTGCTAAACAGCTTCGTTGGTCATCCACCTTCACAGAGTGGAATGGCTCATAAATTTTCTCAATCAAATAGCGCAATTTTCACCTTCGTCGTATGGCCTGTCCTTCGTGAAGAGGGACTAACTTGTGAATGTGTTAGCTTGTGTTTCTTGTTGAAGAAGCGGGCGAACTTTTCAGCGTGTCAAAATAAGAAGGTAAATATGGTGCGCATTACGTAGTACTATGTTACCGAAAAAAAAATTAAAAAATAAGTAAGGAAATGACGAGCGAGCATACGTCATTAAAAATTTCGTCAGAATTACCGTCCTTGAACTTGCACCGTCACCAACTGCAGGCATGTGTGCCTCAGCCGTTTACCTCACGCCGCGAGTTTGCATTAATTTTATGACCAGCACGTGTCTATTTCAGAGGGAAAAATAAAGAAAAGCCCGAAAGAAATGCAAGTAACATCCCTTTTTGAAAGAGCAGCATAGAGGGAAAATGCAAGTAAACCTTATTGTGGAACCGCCTTGCTCGACATTCTCTCAGCCTTGTGAACGCAACGTGTTTACAGCGTAACGTCGACCGGAAGATGTCGCATTTGTCATTCGCGCCCGAGGAAGCATCTTGCCACGCCTTGCAGGCACGCACGCGGCGGCCCATCAGGGGAATCGCGCAAGCATAATGCGGGCGCAGGTTGTGCAAGGGTAGTGTTTCTCCCACTCTCCCACTTACTTCTCGTTCGCCCCCTTTGAATGAGGGAGAGAAGTTGGGGTTGTGCAGCGAAGAGCGTGGTCACTCGGGTTTGCTCGCTCGCCATTAGTTATGCCCTCGGCACGGAGGAGCGTCCCAACGCGTAGATGTGAGTAGATGTGAGCAGAATCCTGACAGCCGTTGTGACAATGGCACGGGGTACATCGTAGTCAAGTTCGAACGTTCGAAGCGACGCGGGGATTCTTCGCATCGAGGGGCCGTTTAACAGTTCACCAATCGTACACAAAAGTGTGGTTAAGTGCCCTCTTTTTTTATCCCATATTGGTAAAGCGTTTAGAAAAATTGAAAGCTGCGACCATTCAGTCTTGGGACGAATCTCGATAGATTTTGATGCATCAGGACTTTAGGAGCACAGATCTTCTTTGTTCTCTCATTGGAAGGTGAGGAAAGCAAGAACTGCCGCGAAATATGTTTCAGCGAAACAGTGTGCGCTGGGCTCACGAGAAGCTAAACCTGACTCTTATGTGAACATAAGAATTAACGCTCTGCCGCAATGCTGTTGTCAATATACCATAGTTCAAGCTTGCGTTCACCGAAGCTATGGGCATCAGCTTGGTGTAGACAGACAGAGCCTATGTGAAAACTGCAGACTACCGCTCCTGCTCGTGGAAAACTCACCCTAACAAGGAGCAGCTCTCCGAACAAACCATGTTACGTCGCAAAGGAGCTCTGCATGCGGGGACACACGCATACAACGACGCTCGAACAAGAGCCTCCCACGTTCCACGCTCGCGCCCGAGTGTTCATAAAATATATGGACACGAAGTCGCGAGAGCGCGCCAGCGTGCTTATGGAAGCGTGAGTTCGGAGCGCGTTCGACCGCCTGCGTGCGGGTACACATTATATACCGGCCAGTCTGTGAGTGCAAAGGCGTAGGCACACACCTGTATTGCCCGCCGTTCGGCCGGCTTCTACGAACCTCAACGAGCGGGCGAAGCCACGCACGCATGTGTAGAGAGACGCGCGTGCGCGTGAACACGTAGTGCGCGTAAATATTTCGCGCAGAAAAAAAAGAAAGAAGGGATGTAGCACACCGGTTGCCAGGGGCTGCTCTTGGGCACCACAGTTCGGCTCGGTCGTCGCTGCACGGCTGTGTCCAGCGGCGAAGTGCCCGAGATGAGCACGCGCTAAGCCGCAGTCTCCGGACGACCGCGGCGTTGCTGTGGAGCGGGCCGTCATTAATTCGAGCGTCCAAGCTGACCAGCTCGGACGCTGGCCGCGCGGCTATCGGCTGCAGATCTCGAGCTCCATGCGCACCCGCGAGGCCGCTAATGCCGCGAGAGGTATGCGCATATTTGCGGCGCTCGAGTGCGAGTGGGAGGAAGAAACTTCCGGGGGCCACAGGCGCTAGGCTGGCGGTGGGTGCGGAGCAAGATGCGCGATGACGCAAGCGTTGGTGCGCGGCTCGCTCGGAGGCTTAGCTGCTCGAGCAAGCGCTTGCGCTGAAGCGCGAGGTACGCGCCGGTCATTTGGCGAGCGGTGTTGCTAAATGTCCGCTACGTGACCCGGATGAACTGGTGCGCAGCGTGGGCGTGGTTGACAAATAAGCTTGAAGTTGACCTTGTTCTTTAGCTGCGATGTGTTTGAGCAGGCGTACCACGTTTTGCGACAGCCTTCCTAATGCGCTTACGGAGACAAAGGTGCGCACCCGCCACGGTGGCTCAGCTGGCAGGTTCTAGCTGTCAAGGTCGAAGCCACGGGTTCGCGCCCCCATTACGACGGCGCTAACATTCCGGGGGAGCGAAATACAAATGTGCCCATGTACCGAGATTTTGGTGGAAGTTAAAGAACCGTATGGGTTAACAATAAATCCAGAGCCTCCTTGAGGCAAAAATACGTTATGAAAAGAGAGAAAGGGTACCCATGCGCAATCGTTTTTCTTTTATATTCTGCTAAACATGGGTTGCTGTGGAGAGACAGGTGGAGAGTACATCGGTTACTTAATTTGCTTTATGCTCTGAAATTATCTGAAAAATTAGTGCTTAGCAAGTAACAGTTGACACTGTTACAGCTCCCTTCCTTCTCAGTCTTTTCTCACCAGGCTAAGTACTCTGGCGGGTACTGCCACCATTTTCGCCTTTGTTTTCTCTAATAAAGATTCGTTTATGTCATTGCCTCCGCGGCCTGTAGTTCCGAAAATGTATTTACGCTAGAAATGCTATTTACGCTAGAAATTCAAGCAAATACTGATGCTGGACACATTATTATGGAATAAGCTGGGCCAATGACGAAGAATGCTTAAAAAGAAAAAAAAAAGCTTTGTGACAGATATTTTACGTCATTGATTTTAGGGTAACAACTGCTAAAGCGAAACATAAACGCTTGTATTGAAGTGCAAAGGTCCTGGCCAACTGGCGGGAGAGAAAAAATAAATACATAGCGTGATTGCGCGCTTCTAGTGCAACACTGTGTTTATAGACTCCTTCGTGCTCCGTATAAGAACGACTTACGGAAAACGCAAACACATGCGGAGGTCACTTTAGTCGTATGCGCAATAACGTCAGTAAACAGTTGCCAAGAAGCTTTATTTATGTGATGATATATAGCTTACAAATTGCCGCAAGGTTCCAGAAAATATCTTTTTCTCACAATTCTTGGATTCTGCGGTGAGGGTAGCAGAATAAAAAACTAATTTGCATCGCAAGAATGCTAGGATAACACGATAAGCGCAACAAGAGCGAGCCACAAATGTGGAGAAGAACGTGACGAACAAGTGCAAGAACAAACGGGCAGCGAGTTCTCACCACCACAGTTTCTTTCACAGAAAGCACCTTTTGAAGTAAAGCAGCCTTCGCCATTAGCGACATTCTCTTTAACGGCAGCTCCAGCATGCTCTCGTGGGATCCATCGGGAGTAAAGTGCTTCCCGCTACCGCCAGCGGTGCGTCCTTGTTTTCGCCGACCCGCGTACTTTACAGGAGGGCGAACGAACAAAACACAGCGAAGGACAAGTGAGCGGTGAGCTCGGCGGACGAGCATCGCTTCCACGCATACGTAATGAGTCTAACCCGCCACCCTGGCCGCACTCGGCGGGCGCGTCCGACAGCCGACACGCTTTTATCCGCCACTGACCGACGCGCTTGGAGAGCAGGCGCGGTGTACGAGGGACTCTGGCTAACGCGAGTCACGCTCCCGAAAGGGGGCCAGTGCGCTATGCAAAAAGGGAAACTGGGAAACCGGCGCGATGCGTAGTGTAATTGTTCCCGCCTTTTGCCTTGGCAGCAGGCACGAGCGCGTGCGGGCACCGCTGGCGTGTGTGCACATTTCTGCGTGGGTGACCGCGTGCGTGTGTGTCTGTATGTAAGCGTGGGCCTCACAAAATGCACTTCCAGTCGGCCGTACCGCCTCTTCACCTTTCTACGTGCTTGTCGGTTGGCGCTGGCGACGGCGAAAAGGGACACGCTTCATTTACCGCGGTTCGTCATCCGAGGATAGCCTCGCCGCATTTTTTCGTTACTCCTTTTATGTATTTATTTACCTTTTTAGCTAAGGCCCGAAGAAGAGCGGTTAAGAAAGGGCCCGTCGCCAGTGCCCTGTGGCGTGGCCGAAGCGCTCCTTTGCATTATCGATTAATTTGGTCCTTTCCACGGTGGTCCCGCGTTCGCACATTATGCCGAGAAAGCTGCTTTCCCTTTTCTTCAATGACGAAAAAAAAGAGCTCAAAGGAAATCGGTTGCTGAGCCTCGTTCCGACCCTTTCTCCCGAAGCATACTTTCTTGCCCCATCTTGTCGTGTTACTTTTGGCCCGTTTCCTCAAGCCTTTGCTTCTTCGCTACGAATGCCGAAAAAAAAAAAAGAAATCAAGGAAAGGGAAAAGCGGCGAAAGTATTCAGCGTCGTTTAAGGACTGCATTACTGTCCCTTCTCGTTCGTACATTTATCGCTCTTCGTTTCTTCTTTTACACCTCCTTCTCTTTTCTGTCTTGTAATGCGTGCGGGGGTCGCCTGCAAGAATCAAGCCTGCCAGGACGAGCAAGGAACGTTGCTCCAAACCCCACTTTCTCGGCCGTGCCATCCGCTCGCACGAATGAGCCTCTTCATGCCGGTGTCTCGCCTGCCCGCTGCAACCTCTGTGTGCGTGGAGGAAAATGCCCGCTCGCTGCGGCTTTCCTTGCTTCTTGCCATTTCCACGGAACGGGTCGGGATCCTGCGGCATCGAGTGCGGCGGCTCGCTTGCAAGACGCCGCTCCTTTGAATATTAATAATGGATGGCTCGATTATATTTCGGCTTTCTTCCTCCTTACGCCTTCTGTTTCGTTCTTCTATATTATCGCCTTTTCATTCTTTAACACGTGACGCTGCCACTGCACTGTGTCGCGTTAAAACAGTGCAGCATAGTTGACGTAATATACGACGTCAGCTTCTTTAAAGCTCCTGTATAAAGCTTCTTTTACTAGCAAGGTGAACTTAGTTTTATCACTGATTCACGAAGACTCTTGTCCGAAGTCTTTTGCGTGTCATATGTGCCTCCTAGATGTGTAATCCCACAAAATTTTACATGCAATAGAAAGTTATACTTGATGTTTGCAGTGTTTCATGTCACCTTGTCTGAAACGGCTTGTGTGTCATACGCTCAATCAGGCATAAAAAAGAAGAAAAAAGAAAGCACACACGCAACAAAAGACAAAAATATACACATATGCAAAAGTAGACATAGAAATCTAGGTTGCCATAAACGTTATTTTCCATGTGCTTACTAGAGGCCACAACATCGTACCGCAAAAACTCAGTAGCTTCACCAACACACCTGCCACCTGCGCTTTGCTAGCACAAGTTCGTCAGTGGAAGGCGTCAGCTGCACCTTGAATATATTGAGATGCGCAAAAGGACGACAAATGCTAGAATAAAAACAAATTAAGCGAGCAAATTCACAAAGGTTATAAACGTTCGCTAATTAAAGAAAAACGCGTGCTCCATCCCAAGTGTCACAGCACGTACATACTATACGCGCACACGTAATGAAGTCGCCAGCTCTACTGTCTCTGTGGACACCAATAGGAACGCACGACTCCTAACACTTCAAAAAAGACAAATCGCTGAATCTATTCCATAGGAAATACATCCGTGGAAACACATAATTAACGTGATTCTTTTAATGAGTAAGTCAAATATTCGTGATTAGCGAAAGTCATTACAAGCCAGTTAAACGTGCACAACGGTACTGGTAAATCATTAAAGTGTCGTTATTGGTTACTATATTAGTCAATTATCAACAGCGAAGTAAGTAGTTGATCATTGTCGCAAAAACCGGATGACGCTTCAGAAATCACTTGGTATAATTCAAGATGGTTAACTGCTTATAAAGGCTGTTTTAATTGGCCTTCGGAGTTCGAACCATTGTTTGAGAGTATTGATGCCGTGCGTTGGCATGCAGATATCGACGCCAAGCAATTTACAAGTGCCAAAGCAGATGATGATTTAGGCACGGGTCACGAGGTAAATTCGGACTACTCAGAAAATGTCTAATAGCAAGAGGCCCTACAACGTAAAACTATTCCAATTTGTTCTTATTACAATCTCCTGACGTCAAATTTACGTAACCGCAGAGGCAAGCATCGGGCGGTGACCCACAGGGTTGTCTGAACAGACCAATCAAATGCTCTCCTCGATCATAGGAGGTCACTTTTGTTTGCTTGAAAAACGAATAACATTGTCTACATTGAGCGACGTATCGTATCTAATTGGCTTACAAGAGGCGAGGAGCACACTCAAGTGGAGATGTATTCGATGGGGCCGAGCCACTGCACTGAAAATCGATAACCGGATGAAGAGGGAGGTGCCTGCATATGCGATTGGTCCGCTTTCCCTCACTTAGCTTGCGGTGGCTGGTCGAAAATGGAAACTTAAGAATCACACTATAACGGACGCTCAACAAAGAAGCGTTGGTAGAACGAGGTCGTAAACGTGCCGAAAGTGCTCGAAAACGTTACACGGCCACGAAGAAAGCTTTATTATACGCAAATGAACCCATGCTCTCCGACAGGTGAGAGTAGCCAGTGCCTGAGTGATTGGTGACAGCCATCTTTTATTCCTTTCGGAACGGGGCTGTCTGAGGCTATTCAGAAGAATACTCAGTTTTGTTCGGCATATTAATACATCTTTAACGCGTACACGTCACTTTGACGCAGTGAGTTTTCGCGGTTTTGTGACGTCGCGTGACAGGCAGGTGAAGTAGGTGCAGCCCGAGAACTCTTGACCAATAGCCGAAGGCTAATGGCGAAAAGGCGTCGAATCAGAAATAACTACTTTTCTTTTGTTCGGTCAAATCATGTATAATCAGTGTGCACACGTCATGTCAGAGGGGGAGCTATCGCGGTTTTCCTGACGTCGCATGACAGACAGGCGAAGTGGGGGTGGTCCAAAAACACGGAGGGCTGCAGAATTGGAACAGAAAAGTTTGGAATAGCTTTACTTTATAGCGCCCAGGCTTTGTCTGAAACCTTTAATTATAAAAACTACAATAAACACATTGCAAAACATAGCAGGGGACATGCACCTCGTGCGCTTTTGAGCATAGCGCCCAGTTCTGAAGCCTAATTGAATGCTATCTCATTTATATAGTAATACACCTGAAAAAAAAATACAGTTTTCTGTTTCTGTGGCATTGACAAGTTACTCGTTTCTTTGTTAATAGTATTCTTACTTGAACAAGTGATGTTGTGCCAATCATTCGAAAATATCAGTTCCCTTAATTCGGCCTCTCGTTTGTTGACGCCACTTGTATATTCTGCAATAGTGCACGCAATTGTAAAGACAGAGCACATACATGAATTCAGCCCCCAGCAATCCACCGCCATGCGTCGCTCTTACTTTTAAATAGCCTGGTCGTTAACGTTGCGTGTCGTGATGTTCCCTCATCCATGCTTCTTTTCCCTTCTTGCCCCCTCTGATAGACTAGCGGAAAAAAAAAAGTTTGCGTGCGCGTTATGGACTAAAGTGCAATTCTGTCGTTTTTCACTTAACTGCGAAGTTTTCAAAAGAAATGAGACGCGTGCCCGCTGTCTTTTTCGAGATATACTCTGCTCGCGCGCCACCATACTGACTCGGTGGTAGGTTAGTGGTTAGGTTTCGATAAGCAGTTTTAGAAGGAAAGCGCTGGTGCTCTTCTTTCGTGCAGAGTTAACGAGCGACAGCAACGACGCGGCCACATCCTTTTTTTCTTCTATTTTCCTTTTTATTTCGAATCTATACCTGTTGCATGCCAGTGTAGTTTTATGCTCAATGATTGACAGCGCGAATATAGCGGTACGCTCTCCGGACGAGGGCGCCTTTCTCTGCAACTACGGGGTAGCGCGAAGCAGCCGCTGAGTATAGCTGCCTAAATCACGTCTTGACACTCCTAAGGTGCCACTGGTAGCTGCTTACATGTAGTGTAGTCGGTTTCTGAGATAGTTCCAAAGCCAGCTTTCATGGCAGTTTTCCGCATAAACCTTGATGTTGAACGAACACCATATACAACTGCATATCGTTCTTCACCACAGAAATCGCAACTTGCCATTCTTGCCTCATCATTCATACCCAGGATAATATTCATACTTCAATATTCTGATTTAAGCGCCGGAAATTAAACTCAAAGCCCATGGTAATGCTATTGATACACTAGAGCGAGGTTTGAGTTGCGTATAGTTCAGCAAACCAAAAAATAAGTTATTGAATACTACACTAATAAGTTTCGTCCTCAAGTAGCATTTCATTGTTTTCCTTTCTTTTTTTGGTCATTGTGATTTCTATAGCACAAAAATAAAGGTGAAGAAGTCGTTCAACTTATCCTTCATGTGCAATGGCGGTTCGGTTTCCTGAGGTTAAATTTAAAACAATGTAAGCGAAAAGGGCATTTGGTCACCTGCTGTGTAGGTGGTTGCTTTTTTTTTCCCGCGAAAGCACAACAAAACGCGGCGCGTTGCGTATACCGCGAGCACGAAAACTGTGACGAAGTGCCGATTCTTTAGTCCGAGAATTACATTAGTGCGCGACAAGAAACTTCAGAAGGCGGCTGCAAATGCATAAGAAGCCCCAGTGCGTTCTCGAGAACAGGTGGTGTAACTTCTTCGTTTTGCCAAGCATATTAGCGTATTCATTGTCATTACAGCGTAAGCAACGTGGAATCGCTCGGAATCGGTTGCAGGAGCAGAAAAAAGAAGCTCTGCAGAGATGACTGTAGGGAAGCCACTGCTAGCAAAACGCACTAAGTTTTTTGGATGCTCATGGCTGAATTTCCGAGGCCAACGAAAATTTGAAACTACCAGGGCGTACAGTGATCACTGCTAGAAACGCGACGCGGGGGAGGAGGATGAGGAAAGAAAGGAAAGGTAGGGAGATCAACCAGATGCACGTCCGGTTTGCCACCCTGCACAGGGGAAGGGGTTTAAGGGCAGAAAAGAAAGGAGAGGGAGGGAAGGAGGTACTATCGGTGTGAACCCGTGTTTCCATCACTTCACGCCTATAATCGGTCACTGAGGCCAGTTGGTTTCATGAATTGTAGCAAACTAGCGTCGCTTTGTAAGCCTGCGACGCGTGGGGCATGGTCCAAGAATCTTAGTCTCTGAATATGGTCTGCTATCTAATCAGTTTAACACTCTCCGAAGAACGTCGCGTTCGATCTCATAGAGATTAAAAAAACGCAACACGTGCTCGATTGTCTCTTCACAGTTGCATGAGTCACATATCGAAGTGTCGGACATTCAAATAAGGAATGAGTAGGCTTTCGCAAAAACCACCTCTAAACAGAGGTGGCACTGTAATGTTGCATCAGGGCTGGAGAAGTTCGATATAATCTGCAGCTTCAGTCTAGGATCCAGCCGGTGGAGACGGCAATTGGAGAAAATCGGCGCTTTCTCTCGAAAGTTTCAGTCTTGGTTTGCACAAGTAAGCTAAGACCTTGATAAGTGTATAGGAAGTGTCAGGACGCGATTCAATGAACCGATAGCATGGTGCATCAAATACATAAAACGTAGTACAACGTAGCCAACAGGAGATATTCTCTGGTTAAGCTCCCTGTCTTTCCTTTGCCTCTCTCTCTCTCTCTCTCTCTCTCCATCTAAAAGCAGGTTTTGAGTCGCATCATGCAATCCATTAAGACCTTGATAAGTGTATAGGAAGTGTCAGGACGCGATTCAATGAACCGATAGCATGGTGCATCAAATACATAAAACACATAATGGATTGCATGATGCGACTCAAAACCTGCTTTTAGATGGAGAGAGAGAGAGAGAGAGAGGCAAAGGAAAGACAGGGAGCTTAACCAGAGAATATCTCCTGTTGGCTACGTTGTACTGGGGGAGGGGCAAGGGGATGCGATTGGTGAGACAGAGGATTTAAAAAAAAAACCACACACATGCACGTACACACAAACTGTTTCTGTGGGCCCAATCACGCAGCCCGCAAAGCCGTTCCTATAGTGTTATGCAGTGTCACCGTACAATCCTGCGTCACACAGTGAAGTCACAATCTGTCACAAAGTCCAGTGTCTTTTAAATACCGCAGCAGCGCCTTCATAGCCGATCGCGCTGATGTTCGCGTAGGCCAGCTTCCAAGGATCTTGTTTTCTGTCATTGGGCGCTTGTCCAGTTTGTCAAGGGTGGCTGAGAGGACTGCTCTTTGCGGCTTGAAACGAGAGCACTGACAAAGAAGGTGCGTGATTGTTTCATTGCATCCGCAGAAGTCACAAAGTGGGATGTTCGACATTTCAATAAGAAAGGAGTACGCATTTGAAAATGCTACTCCAAGCCATAGACGAACTAGAAGGGTGCAGTCGCGTCGTGGAAGCTCGGGCGGAATACGGAGTTGTAAATTAGGGTCCAGAGTATGAAGGCGTGCACTTGTGAAATCGGATGAATTCCACTGAGCTAACGTCAGGTTTTGTGCAAGTATGGCAAGTTTTTTCGCTGCGTCGGCTCTCGAAAGAGGAATGGCAACGAAGTTGACGCCGTCATGGGCAGATCGTGCAGCTGCGTCTGATCGATCATTGCCATGTATGCCACAGTGAGTAGGCATCCACTGATATATGATATCGTGTCCTTCGTCAACTATGCGATGGTGTACTTCTCTGATCCGTGCCACGAGCTGTTCTTGTGATCCATGGCGCAGTGCTGAGAGTACACTCTGTAGGGCTGCCTTGGAATCACAGAAGACTGACCATGCATGGGGTGGTTCCTCCTGAATGAAATGAAGGGCCGCACGCAAGGCTACCAGTTCAGCAGCTGTCGTTGATGATACATGTGACGTTTTTAGCTGTATTTTGACGGATTTTGTTGGTATCACCACAGCAGCAGCTGAACTTGCAGATGTGAATGAGCCATCGATGTAAACGTGTACGCGGCCACTGTGCACCTCATGTAAAAGTTCTAATGTGGCCTGCTTCAGGGCAAACGACGGCATGTTAGCCTTCTTTGTGATTCCTGGGATGGTGAGGCGTATTTCAGGTCTGTGCAGGCACCATTAAGGTGAGGATGGTCTTGCTGCAGGCATGTAGTTCGATGACAATGAGGTACGATTGGCAACAATTAAACGACTGATAGTTGCGTGTGGCCTTTCTGCGGGCAGAGCGGCAAGATGGTGAGAAGGTAGTCGGGCAACGTGTCGAATATGCGCTCTGAGAGCGTCGGTTACCAAGTACGTTGATATTGGGTGATCTCGAGCTATGACAATCGTTGCCGCTGTAGACGCACACCTCGGAAGACCGAGACACGTGCTTAGGGCTTGAGCTTGTAGTCCCTGGAGTACACGCAGGTTTGTTTTGCAGGTGTTACCAAGCACAGGGAGGCTGTATCTTGCAAAACCGAGGAACAAGGCCTTATAACGCTGCAACATTGACCGCACTGATGTGCCCCATGAATTCCGCCGAGAAATTTGAGGAGATGTATTATTGTCATCAACCTCTTTTTTAGGTACGAAACGTGCGGGCTCCATGATAGGTCGCTATGGATAATTACCCCTAAAACGGTGTTTGCACGGTGTTTCCGTGCATTTGCAACTGCTTGTCCGTTGACACTTACAGAGTAACGCTTCATTGCCTTCTGAGTGAAAGTAACAAGGCAGCATTTCTCTGGAGACAGCTCTAAGTTCGGTTTTCGGAAGTACAGTGATGTTAAGGTAGCTGCCTTTTGTAGCCGTGCTCGCACCTGCAGTCGTGTTACAGGAGACGCCCAAATGCAGATGTCGTCGGCATAGATGAGATACTTGAACTGTGTTGGGCAAGCACCTGACTAGGCCAACGAGCACTAGGTTGAATAGCGTCGGGCTCAACACTCCGCCTTGCGGTACTCCACGGAATGTTTGGTGTTGAGTCGTGGCGCCATTCTCAGTCATCACGAAGTCAATCAAATAAATGCACAACCACTGAAAAGTGCGGCCACCGATTCCAGCTTCAATCAGAGCCTCTATAATGGGATAATGTGCTATATTATCATAGGCGCCTTTTGTGTCAAGGAATAATGCTGCAGTACGTCGTTTCAGATGTTTTTGATGTTGAACAAACGTGACCAAATCCATGACATCTATGCATGAGCGCCCACGTCGGAAGCCAGCCACAGCATCCGGGTAAACATTGTAATTTTCCAGGTACCATTCAAGGCGAGTCAAAATCATTCTTTCCATTATTTTCCCTATACAAGTGGCCAGAGCGATGGGGCTGTACGATGACAAATCTAACGGTGATTTACCAGGTTTGAGAAGTGGAACCAAGCGGCTGCATTTCCATTCTCGTGAAACCAAACCGTTGCGCCAAGACTCGTTGTAAAGGTTTAGCAGCATGAGTCATGCTTTCTGCCTAAGATTGGCGAGCGCCGCGTAGGTAACGCCGTCCGGCCCAGTTGACGAAGAGCGCTTGCAAGTCGCGAGTGCCGCTTCAAGCTCCTCCACTGAAAACATTACGTCCATGCGGGAATCCCGTGGCACAGGAGTGGCACATGGTGTAAGTGCGCGTTGGAGCTGCGAGCTGTCAAGTCTTGAGCAAAATCCAACAGCAATGTCTATTTCGCTGCGACCTTTGTGCAAAGCGAGGGATTTGAAAGGGACACGCTGTTGTGGTGATATGCGAAGTCCACGCACAGTTCTCCATATCTGAGATAATCGCTAACGTGGATCCAATGACTCACAGAAACGTTTCCATCTTTGAGATTGTAGTGCATCAATGCGGCGTTGAATCTACTTTTGCATCCGCCTTGCCTCTCTGAGATCATGGATGGATTTGGTTCTCCTGTATCTTCTTTCAGCCCACCGGCGAATTGCTCGTAGTCGCTGCAGTTCGGCTTTAAATTCTTCGTATTTCGGGAAAGGCAGAAAAGCACGCGTAGCATCTTGCATGGCTTTTTGAATTTCGTGTTCCAGACTTGAATGGTTCCCTTGCTGACATACTTCCTGCACGTGCGGCCAAAACGCCGACGAGTCAATTCGCCGGAGGGTCGTGGAGGAGAATTTAGATAGTCCCCTGATCTTCAGCTATGTCGGAATATGGCTTCTTCCATGTGATTCGATGTCTCGAAACCATTGCACGTTTCTTTCAAGACGCCGAGAAACCAGGGTCAAGTATAGGCAGCTGCTGTATGTAAGCCTTCGTAAATATGTTGGGCTACCATCGTTGAGTCAGTAAAGGTCATGCTGTGTGGCAAAGGATGCTAGTCTCCTTTCCCTGGGGTCCATCTTGAAGCTCCTCCAAAGCGGATGGTGAGCATTAAAATCTCCGGTGAGAAACGTAGGGCTAGGTGTCGCTGATAGCACGTCGTGCAGTCGTTTAGAGTCGAAGCTACTTGAAGGAGCAATGTAAACAGTGACGAGTGTGAACGTAAGCTTATTCGTTTTCACAATTAAACACACGTATTGGTTGTTGTCGTAAGGCGGGACTGGGTGCAACACGTATGTCAGATTACATCTAATATAGCACCACAGGTAGAGGACATGAATGCCTCATAGCCAGAAATGCGTATAACATTATGCACGTTTGGTTCGCAAATTACGAGAATGGGAAAATGGTTTTCGTAGACAAAGTGTCTAAAATCTGAAATTCTCGATTTGAGACCACGGGCATTCCACTGTAATAGAGATGCTTTCTTGACTTCCTTGTGGAAGCGCAGCGAGGGGCGGGCCATGGTGCTATGCGATGCTTTCAAGCACTGGAGTTAGCGCATCCAGCAGTCGCAGTGCGCTACGAGCAGCCGGAGTGTCCATGTTTGTCAGTAGTAGACGCATGACATTCGGGAGGGATTTGAGCATAGCAATCACTTGTGAATCCTTGCCTCGCATTTGGTCAACTGAAGTGACATTTGACGTGAAGTGGCGAGTCATGTGCTGTGGCTGTGGCGCGTGGCATGTCTTCGGCAGTGCTGGCCACACCTCACTTGATGAAGGAGGAATAGCAGGGCTGCTTTTATCGTTGACATTCGTGCTCTTACTGGAGACAGATGGAACAGGAGGCGGCGTTGCCGGACGAGACTTTTCCCTTGAACCGGAAGAGGATTTCGTAGACTTACGTTTCTGGGAGCGATGTCACCTTATCGCTGCAGAAGCATCTCTGTGTGATGATCCGTCTCTGGCCATTTTTCGCAAGATTTTCTGCTCTTTCTTTAGGCGTGGACAGTCGTTTGAAGATGCGACGTGCGAGCCTTGACAATTTGGGCACTTGAGCTCGGTTGCACGGCAAGTGTCAGTGTCGTGTTGTTCGAAACATCGTGGGCATGTCGATGTATTTCGGCGGACAGCACTCACATGTCCAATTCTTTGACACCTTCTGCATTGAAGTGGTTTGGGTACGAAAGGTCGTACCACATGCCGAAAGTAGCCAACCTTTACATGTGATGGTAGGCAGTCACCTTTAAACACGCGCCTTACACAGGTCGACTTGCTAAGGCGCCGAGATTGTAGTAAGGCAACACCATCTGGTGGCAGGTTTGATTAAACTTGGCAGGTCACTGTCGCAAATCGATGTGTCAATATCATAAACGACACCAGCCATGGTTTCGTTGTCCTGCGGAATGAGGTAGTGGACATTGATGTTGCCCAGGAGATTTACTGCCATCAAAGCATTGATTGCGCTTTGATTGGAGGAGATGGGGACAATATGCGAAAACGCCCATGTGGTTAGATGCAGGTTCACGTTAAAGAACCCCCAGTGGTCAAAAATAATCTGGAATACACCACTACAGTGCGCCTTCAATAATAATAATAATAATAATAATAATAATAATAATAATAATAATAATAATAATAAATAGAGAGAGAAAAGAAAGCCAAGGCAACGTAATATACATTGTATAAATTGTTCCATACTGAGGCTAACTTTTTAGTAATGTGAATATATTATGGTTAACATAAGCGAATTCGGTTTAGCAACTGCGTGTCCAAATAGCATTTGTTAAACTGTATATGTCGTATGCTACACGTGTCTACGTAGCGTATGGGAATCGTGCCCCATATATTGCTCGAGAACTTTCGTGTCCAACATAAGTCACTGCCCTAAAAACGGGCCTACAGATTCTAATACCGTTGACGATGTTTACGAGTGGCCATTTCGACGCAAGCTACAATGGCATAGTCTACGCACAGCGCGACAGCAATTTTCTCACGGTTTACGTCTTCTGTCAGGGTAGACATTAGCACCTGCTAGACGAAGCGTTTCGAAATAATTCTTCTTGCCACATTCCTGGGCGCATGTGCGCGAACTGCGCATTGCATCATCAAGTATTTCGCCACGCGGACCGAATCTTTTTTTTTTTTTCTGACAGGTCGTAACGCACAGACAGTGTATTTACTTTTAGGAGACGCACTTCGCGCGCTACGCTCTCGCCCAGTCTTTTTCGCAGCATAGTTGTATCTCATTAAAGAAATAAAAATAATATATCCGCTAGTATGGCAGCCCAACCTACTCCGGCTTTTTTTTTCCAGTTATAAGCGATCTATCACTCTTGTGCAAGCCGCTTTATGAAGCGCTTCAATCCTCCAGAGCACAGGGACATAAATGACAGCATGCGTAGACACCTGTCACCCCGCTTTTCGTCGCTTTCAAAGCATTTGCCGCTGTACTATTAGCAAAAAAAAAAAAAAGCAGTGCTTGTGTTCGCTGGAGGACAATCTATCACTGCTGAGTGACGCGATATCATTTGTAGCGTCTCTGTAGCCGTCTGTTGTTCATACTTGCTTGCCTTCCCTTCCCACATTTTTATAACGGATCTCGTATTCTTTCACTTTTCTTCGAGGCCGCTTCTTCGGGATACCGAATTTTATTTCTTGGTGGCCAGGATTGTAGTGCGAGTTCACAATTGATGAAATGATTCATGCACAACACATTTGCTTTTATGTTCACCCCTCCCAGGACATTGCGATTTAATTGGCTAGTTTTGAGAACTAAACATGTTGGATGAGATCGATGTGTTATAATCCTTCATTTCAGTAGGAAGAATACCACACTACCAGCGAAAAGCGGTGTTCTCATTTGGTAAGGGCACGCGAACCTTAAATGGCGTTCCTTACATCAAATTATGTTCAAACAAAACAAGCCTACGTTCCTATGCTTGTCGTTACACACAGATGTCTCGACTAGTGCTCTGTGTTTCTTTATTGAGGTGGGTGATGTTTCCAAGTGTTTTCTTCTTAGTGCCTGCCTTTCATTTTTACATTCAAACCTTTCATGTTTGTGCCAGCGATCGATTCAATGTGTCCCAATAGAGGATTTTTAGAGTCACATTTAAATGAATAAAACGTAAACAAGTTCTCAAAATTCACGACCTCAGTCAAAGATTTCTGCCCCAATGTCGCATGCATGCAAAGTAAAAAGGACTAACTAAATGAAGTTTCCTGCTATAAACACTTCACGAAAGCGACTCAAAAAGGCCAAGTCGCAAATTTATTGAGCATACAGCTGGGTTTGAATTCACAAAACCGCATATCGATGGGGGCGATATAGAATAACGCCCGTGTACTTACATTTGGGTGCGTGTTAAATAACTCCATGGATTCAAAATTGAACCGGAGCCAGCCACTACGGCTTTATAATTATATAGTAGTTGCGGCACGTAAAAGCCTAGAATGTTTTTAATTTTTATTTTATTTCACAGAGCTCCTCTTTCGTTGGCACTCCTTGACATTGTCCAGTCAGCTTTGCTAATATTATGTCCAGTGTCAGGATTGGCTGGAAGTTTCTTTTACGCACAATACTAGCGCCAGGGCTTTTTATGAATGCGGGCCCTGTTTCTGAAACTTAAGTGTCCGAAATTTCTTACAATAATTTCAAAAGACACCAGAGTTGCATATCGGCATACGTCACAAGGTTAGCACGTTTTCATGCGTCCTAGACACACAGGGCTGAAACAAGTGGGCCCGTATTGAAGGAAAATCATTTGCGATAGAATTGCAGAAGAGCGAGTTCCAGTGAATCCGGATTCTGGACGGGACATGTACCAATGCACTCGGCCCATGGCAGACAACACTTACGAACGCAAAGCTTCGTGAACCCGGGCCTCGAATCGGATAATTGGAGCCCAATTGACAAAGCTTTTCGTTCGTAAGGACTCGACGGTTGGTATTAGCCTTCTTTAATACGTGCAGAATCAGGACTGACTGGAATTCAGTCTAATGCTATTCTAGCGTAAGAGTTTGTTTGCCGATAAGAGCCCAGAATTGCACGCATCTCTAGGTAACACCTTGGTAACACCAAGGTGTTACCAAGGTGGTAACACTTTGGTACCCTTGCGAGAAGGCTTGTGCAGCGTTTTATGACGAACGCATTGCGCCTGGGAGAACAGGGGATGTATGCGAGACGCCGTCGCTTCTTCAGAAAGGCCGACGTTCTCAAGCAAGACGTTAATTTTCTTCTCAATCATCATTAATGATTGCGCCCGAACCGCTATACGACCCCTGATCACACGCAGTGCAACTTGTGTGGCGTACTGTCTGTTGCCTAGCATCCCACAATCTAACTGAAATGACTCTAGGAAAAAGAAGACACCTCGTTAAGGATCGATGGAGCGCATTCGTGAAATTTGTACTGTCGGCCGTAACATTTCTTCTTTTTTTATTTTGGAAGTTGTCATTAGCAAGTTTATGCAAAGGCATGTTGACAAGTACAGGAATAGGTTCGTTTCGTGCAGGAAGTCCAGCAGGGAACGGTAGAAATGTTCCCTAATTCCCTGTTCTAGGTCGGGAGGGCGTCCTGGGCGAAGGCTGGTCGGACGGAGGTGGTGAAGACGGGCTCGATGAAGTCCGGGACGAAGTCACAGCAAGTAGTGCGTTACGTTCATGTTTTCAATAATCTATGACGATAACTCTGCTAAGACCACAATTTTATGCCCACGCGTTGCACGAATCATGATTTTGGAAAGCCAGGTCTGTGATTAGTTGTCATTATATTGCCCTTTACTTCCGGTTGTGCCGCCAGCGTGGAAGGTCATGCTTTTCAGAGCTCTGCGAACGTGACCCTGCAACCCTAACGCCAACGTGGGCCAACGTGCTACCCACTTGCGTAGTGAAGGTTTTCCCTTCAATATTGCCATGTGGAGTCCAATCGTCAAGCTCCTCTGATGCAAGCGCTCGAGATTGTTAGAAGGAGATTCCGTTCCTCAGGTTGCAGAGACAAAAAACAAAAGCAATAAAGTGTACTTAGGCACAGCGAATACGCGTAACGTCTTTTAACTGCTTTTTTATTTGCTTCGCGCGGAATTTAGTGTGTCAGAATAAGTAAATGCCTAGCTAACAAACGGAATGCAAACGTCCAAGTTGTAGGAAAGTGTAGGTGCCTTATTACACTGACTGTGCTAGCAAATATTGAAAACCACCGGCCAGTGCAACACTAGAAAAATACGTACAATACCATCATTTATCGGTAAGTTCATATATATATATATATATATATATATATATATATATATATATAGTAAGCACAAGTAATTTCCCCTATGTTGTCCTTGGTGTCAGTGTTTGTTGGCTTCTTATGATATGACTAATATATATATATATATATATATATATATATATATATATATAACAGTACACATGGTATCTAAAATGTGCAGGTGTGAGTCTCTATTTACAGATCACGACGTGTACGGGGTTTGGGGGGGTCGTTTCTTTTCTTCTTGTTTCACAGCTCTCCGGTTATTCCGAAGGGGCGCCATTCACAACTGAGAATGCGAGATAGGGTCATCTGCATTCGCTTTTATATACGTCTGGTGGCGTCAGTTGCGTCTCACTGATAGGTCAGTAGTTCAGAATACTCCAGCTTTTTGCGAACCGCAGCTACTCTTGCTGCTGTCGAAAGATCCGCGCTAGCAAATTCCGCGCGTTTTTAAGCGCTTGCTATTATGCGCATGCGTCATAAATCACGTGAGGGAACTGAGAACAAATGTAGCACCCAACATTTACTGAACCGCCACAGTCAACTGGGGTTGACTATATACTTATGAGAGTTAGAGGTACGGAAATGGTGCAGTTTGTGTGGTTCGTGCGGACGGGCGTTTTGACGTGTGTGCAACACCGCAATTGATGGAGGTTGGATGAAAGATGTTTCCAAAACATCAGAAAGTGGCTATAAAAAGGATTTGCTTTAACATAACGCATGCGCGCGCACATGCATGAGTAAAGGCATTAAAGCCACATGCGCACACACACAAACACATCAAGGAAAAAAATAGGAAGAACGATTTCATTAGTTTGAAATTTTAGTTTGCCTCGCGTTTTAGTTTGTCTTGCACTGCGTAGCTGCCATGCATTCGAAAAGTTTGCTCAATACTCCGATACAATAAATAACGTATCGGCAGTAGTTGCAATAGCTATCGGGGGCGATAGGTAAAATAAAGCACCATCATGTTAATTCCGTTCCCGTGAATTGCGCATCATAACCGCAAAGAGGAGGAGGAGGTGTTTCCAGCTGCAGGTGGATTAGCCCTTGCAATGTCTGCCAGCAATATCCCCGAACTCATGTGTTGCTTGTGAACATTTCGTTATTGTGAGTATTTATGCTATGTGAACTCTTCTGTTGCGCGAACATTTATATATATTGCAATACTGACGCTTAGTACGTGAATGTTCGCTCAAATTGTGTATTTGTCTAGTTTGGTGATTGTTGACAACTTTCCGACGATAACCATCACCTAAGGGAAGAGGAGTAGCCGGCGCCACACCATAGGCACCACCCTTTCCTTAAATACCTTTGTGAAGAAGAAGACGCGCCTCGCGGCACAGACACATCGCCAACGCGCGGCTCGGCTCCGCTCGCGCTGTTGATTACTGTCGCCTTTTTTGGACAGTGCTTCGGGCTGTCTCGCCGTTCCCGGTCGCTGCGCTTTTGCCTTAGGAGCCGCCAATAAACCTCTTCTCAATTGGTGGAGGTGCTGGGACTCAAACCCCGTCGCTTGTAACCCTGGAGCTGCGATCAAGAACGCTATCGCCCGCCATGACCGACAGCTCATCCCAAACGGCGCCGACGCCACAGTCCGTCACTTGCACCGGCGTTGCACGACAACGCGACCCCAAGATCTTCAGCGGTGCAGACGACGAAGATGTAGAAGACTGGCTGGCGTCATATGAACGGGTGAGCGCGCACAACAAGTGGGATGATCCAGCCAAGTTAACCCACGTCATCTTTTATCTGGCTGGTGTTGCCCAACTCTGGTTTCACAACCACGAAAGTGACTTACCCACATGGTCCATCTTCAAGACAACCTTTACAGAAGTGTTCGGCCGACCCGCTGTTCGCAAACTGCGCGCTGAACAACGCTTGCGCACCCGAGCACAGCAGACGGCAGAAACATTCACGAGCTACATTGAAGACATCGTGGACCTGTGTAAACGAGTCAACGCGGCAATGCCCGAAGCTGAGCGAATTCATCATATACTGAAGGGCATCGATGACGGCGCTTTCCAGATGCTTCTAGCCAGGAATCCGCGCTCTGTGTCCGAAGTCGTCAGCCTATGCCAAAGTTATGATGAGTTACGGAAGCAACGCGCTTCGACTCGGCGTGCTCTGGGCAGCGACGACTTGGTGGCAAGCCTTGACAGCATGTACGACCCATGCTCATTACTTCAACGGGTCAAGGACTTCGTGCGTGAGGAAGTTGCCCGCCAACTTTCTTTAGTCCCCTTCACTCAGGAGCCCACCTCCCGTCTTCCAAACACGCTCCGCACTCTCATCTCCGAAGAGGTCGCTCAAGTTGTCCCTTCCGCACACCATCAGCCGCCTGCAGCCACGATTCTCAACTCTGCTCTGGCAGTGCAGCCTGTCGCGACTCCTCCCACCTATGCGCAGCCAGTCCAGCCTGTGGCCGCGCCTCTTACGTACGCGCAGGCAGTACGCAGGCCTCCGCCTGCGTCTTTCGCGACCCATTCCCAACCGGTGCCACCGGAAGCCCATGCTGCATCTTGGACCGCACCGAGAGCTAATCCTTGGAGGACGCCGGATAATCGTCCCATCTGCTATTCTTGCTGCACTCCTGGACACGTCGCCCGATATTGCCGACGTCGGCCTCAAGCGTTCGGCGACGCCTCTCGGCCCTTCCAGTACGGCAGCCAGCCCTTTCGCCAATACGCCACTCCTTCCCCTCAACCGTATGCTCGTGCTGACCTTCCAGAATTTCCTTCGCGTCGCTCGCCATCCCCTCGCCGACGCTCGCTCTCCCCAATGCGTCGGCGACCCGCACCACCTGACCAGGAAAACTGAACGTCGCAGTTCACGAGGCAAGAACTGCGCCCCATTCGAACTGTCTAAGTCCTCGCGCCTGTCCTGCTAACGTGGTCGAAATTAGTGTAGAAGGTGTTCCTGCATTCGCTCTTGTGGATACCGGCGCAGCCGTTTCTGTGATAGCCGCCAAACTGTGCCGTTCGCTGCGCAAGGTGACCACGCCGCTTTCTGGACTGTCGCTTCGTACGGCAAGCGCTCAGCACGTCACTCCGCACGCAGCCTGTACTGTACGTGTGCTTATTCACGGCATTGTTTACATAGTCGAGTGCATTGTTCTTCCCACCTGCTCGCATGACGTCATCCTCGGATGGGACTTCTTATCCCGTCATAAAGCCGTGATCGACTGCGCACGCGCCGAAGTTGAATTTTCCCCTTGTGACGCACCCTTGCACGAAGATTGTGACCGCCCTTCTAAGCTTACCGTGCGCGAGGACACAGATATTCCACCTGGCTCCTTCGCTCTCGTACCCGTCTCTTGCGATGCCATCACTGATGCAACGGTCCTCTTCACACCTTCCGACGTCTTCATGAGCCGTAAATCTCTCCGACTACCCTTCGCAACACTTGGCATGGCTGGCGGCTGTAGCAATATATACGTTTGCAATCCCCTCTGTGCGCCTATTACATTGCTCGTTGGTGAATGCCTTGGCATCGTGGAACTCCTCGACTCTTCGTCTTTAGTTGACGTCCCCGGAGACTCTTTTGATGTCGACTCCGGCCCGTCGTCTTCGATTTCCGTGCTTGAAGAGACGTCCAAGGATGCATTCTCGAGTGCCATCGCCGATACCCTCACACCTGCCGAACGCGCCGACCTTCTTGATCTCCTGCACCACTTTAGAAGTTCATTCGACGTTTCACAACCTCACTTGGGCCGCACGTCGGAAGTGCAGCACTACATTGACACCGGTTCACATCAGCCGTTACGTCAACGACCCTACCGCGTCTCGGCCGAAGAGCGTCGTGTCATTACCACCCAAGTCGAAGATATGCTGCGCCGTGACGTTATTCAACCTTCGCACAGTCCCTGGGCATCGCCTGTCGTTCTCGTTCGCAAGAAGGACGGGTCTATTCGCTTTTGCGTCGACTACCGTCGGCTAAATAAGGTAACGCGCAAAGACGTCTATCCTTTGCCGCGCATCGACGACGCCCTCGACAGTCTTCAGGGAGCAGAATTCTTTTCGTCCCTTGACTTGCGTTCGGGGTACTGGCAGGTACCGATGGCTGCATCCGATCGCCAGAAAACCGCATTCATTACGCCTGACGGCTTATATGAATTTAACGTAATGCCGTTCGGGCTTTGTAACGCCCCTGCCACCTTTGAACGACTCATGGACAACACGCTGCGTGGCCTCAAGTGGTCCATATGTCTGTGTTACCTCGACGATGTCGTGGTTTTCTCGCCTGATTTTCCGACTCACCTGCTCCGCCTCAGACTTGTTTTGACCTGTCTAACGAACGCTGGCCTCCAACTCAACCTCAAGAAGTGCCGCTTCGCCGCGCGAGAGCTCACCATTTTAGGCCACGTTGTGTCCAAGCACGGCGTTCTACCCGATCCTGCAAAACTTCGAGCAGTCGCTGAGTTTCCGAAGCCTCAGACCATCAAAGAACTTCGGAGCTTTGTGGGCCTATGCTCATATTTCCGGCGCTTTGTTCGGAATTTCGCATCGATCATGGCACCATTGACTCAGCTTCTGCGCGGTGACACCACCCTCTCCTCCTGGTCCCCTGCATGTGACTCCGCCTTCGCTACGCTGCGTCGTCTTCTCACCTCCCCACCTATTCTTCGCCATTTCGACCCGTCGGCTGCAACTGAGGTACACACAGATGCCAGCGGGGTCGGTCTCGGCGCCGTCCTCGCCCAAAGAAAGCCAGGCTACCCCGAATACGTAGTCGCCTATGCGAGTCGCACGCTGACGAAGCCTGAGGCCAATTACAGCGTGACCGAAAAAGAGTGCTTGGCCTTAGTATGGGCACTTGGCAAGTTCCGACCATACCTGTACGGGCGCCCATTCGACTTGGTCACAGATCACCACGCGCTTTGTTGGCTTGCCAACTTGAAAGATCCCACTGGCCGCCTAGCCCGTTGGGCATTACGCATCCAGGAGTACGATATTCGCGTCGTATACCGCAGTGGGCGAACACACTCCGACGCCGACGCCCTGTCTCGTTCACCTTTACCTCCAGACTCGGCCTGCGGAACAACTTCCGCACACTCCATCTCATCTCTCGACATGGACTCCTTTGCCACCGCCCAACGTCGTGACCCGTGGATCGCTTCTCTTTTCGACTATCTTTCTGGATCATCGACCATCCCTGTATCCCGAACCCTCCGACGCCAAGCAGTTCATTTTGCCATTCGTGACCAGCTGCTCCACCGACGCAATTACTCTCCTGAAGGCCGTCGGTGGCTTCTGGTGGTTCCCCGCAGCTTAAGGTCCCAAATATGTGCCGCTTTCCACAACGATCCACAGTGTGGCCACGCCGGAGTCTTCAAGACGTACGAACGAATTCGCCACCGCTACTACTGGCACGGCATGTACAATTTTGTACAAAAATTTGTTCGATGCTGTCTTGACTGTCAACGCCGCAAATCGCCGCCTTTACGCCCGTCTGGTGCCTTGCAGCCGCTCCCGTGCCCTGCCACACCCTTCGATCGCGTCGGCATCGACCTATACGGCCCGCTTCCTATGACGCCAGACGGCAATAGGTGGATCATAGTTGCTGTTGATCACTTGACACGCTACGCCGAAACTGCTGCTTTACCAAGTGCTACGGCACGGGATGTAGCCTTTTTCGTTCTACATCGCTTCGTGCTTCGACACGGCGCACCTCGAGAACTCCTCAGCGATCGAGGTCGCGCCTTCCTCTCCGAAGTCGTCAAAAGTTTGCTCTCGGAATGCCGTATTATTCATCGGACAAGCACGGCATACCATCCCCAGACTAACGGACTCACAGAGCGATTTAACCGCACACTTGGTGACATGCTGTCGATGTACGTGGCATCTGATCATGGTAACTGGGACCGCATCCTTCCATTCATCACGTTCGCGTACAACACCGCGATCCAGGCCACTACGGGATTTTCACCTTTCTTCCTCCTGTATGGCCGCCAGCCTACGCATACCATCGACACGCTCCTTCCGTACCGTTCTGACGCCTCCGAGTGTCTACCTGTGTCCGACGTCGCCCGACAGGCAGAAGAATGCCGCCAGCTAGCGCGCTCCTTTACGGCCGAGCAACAGCAGCGCCAGAAAGAAAACCGCACCGACACGCTTCCGAACACCACCTACGCTCCAGGCGTTCTTGTGTGGTTGTCTGTGCCTTTCCAGACTCCGGGGCTTTCCTCCAAACTCGTCCCAAAATTCGAAGGGCCTTACCGAGTCTTGGAGCAAACATCTCCGGTGAATTTTCTAATTGAGCCACTGTCACCACCTGAAGACTTGCGCCGGCGTGGACGTGACATTGTTCACGTCTCGCGTCTCAAGCCCTACCACGACCCTCTGCCTCCTGATTCTTAAGGCGCCAGGATGGCTCTTTTTTGTCCGGGGGGAGATTGTGAAGAAGAAGACGCGCCTCGCGGCACAGACACATCGCCAACGCGCGGCTCGGCTCCGCTCGCGCTGTTGATTACTGTCGCCTTTTTTGGACAGTGCTTCGGGCTGTCTCGCCGTTCCCGGTCGCTGCGCTTTTGCCTTAGGAGCCGCCAATAAACCTCTTCTCACCTTTAATAAAAAAAATCCCACCCTGCCCGACGCGTCGCTCGTCCTTTGTGGTAGACGTCAGGCAGCCGACTAATGTTAAAACTGATTAACCTGGTGGAATTATTAATGCACAGCCTTAGCGATTTCGTCCTACGCTACCGTTCAGTCTGTTGCTCATGTCTGTACGTGTCATGATGAACTATAACACATGTGTGGCTTAAGTACAAGTTCAACGTATAAATAACCTCACGCAGTTTATCAAGCGGCCAGCGTTTTTATTTAAATAGTAAATTTCGGTACTTTCCCAGCACGCGTGGGAAATTTCCAATGGTCGTACGGCATTACGGCATTCACTGTTTTGTGACTTAGCAAGGGGATTTAACGTAGAGCGCGATCGAGGCGCAACACCGTGCCGCATTGCCAACCACCTACCTGAACAATGGCGTTGCAACTCGCCGGTGCTTTCTGCTGGCGCACGAGCCACGCAGCTACAACCAGCAAGCGACCCGACTAACAAATACGAAATATCTGCGCGGTCTCATTAGGTCAAGTTCTCGACGTCGCCCGTGCGGAAACAAAACCGTCCTCCGTGCGCCGCATACGGGCGCCGGCTCTGTCTACACGGAGCGAAGGGGACGCGTGTCGGCGCGCTCAGACGCGCGCCCACCCTGCACAGACACAGTCGAGCGCGCAGAGAACAGCAGAAAGCAAAATGACTGCGTAAGGGGGTACGCGCCCTTATTTCGCCCTTTCTTTCCGAATATCTCTTCCTCGCTTTCGTATACGTGCACGGACAGGAACGGGCTCTGGCCGGGGCTCGATCCTCAGGTGATGAAAAATCGATGCCTCGTCGCCGGGCTGTGCGCGTGCCAGGCGGCCGAAGAAGGGAGCAACCAGGCCGGCGTTATTCTTATCCCTAGACCGCCAACACCGCCGCCGTCGATGCAGCCGGCACATTCCTTTGTGCTTCTCTCTTTCCCGCGGTTCGCGAGGCTCCCCGGTTCTCGCGGCGCGCTTCTTGCTCCCTGTGCGGCCGCAATTTGGCCGCGACGCGTATGGTTCGGGCAGGCCAATGGATGAACGCGATCCCTCTCCCGGCCTCCTCCCGTATCCCTCTACAGAAGGGGGTGCTCTCGACGAAAGGGCAAATCTGGCTGTTGCTTCCTCGGGGCTCTGACACGCGCGTTCTTTCCGAGGCTGCGGAATGCTGGGGAGGCCAGATAGACGACAACTACTGCCGAGGAGTTCACGCAGCGGCATTCCGCCGGCCGACGTTTCATACCTGTATTCAATTTCCCCGTTTTTGTGGTCGCAACGTTTGCACAAAGCTTTGTCTGCTATCGCTGCCGAGCCGCACGTAGCCAGCAGACGATGGCAGGGTCACTGCAGACTGGGCTTCCGTTATGGTTCTCATGTGCAACTGGGTGTGATTTCTTTGTTTACAGGTAGATTTGAAATCGCTAGAGCGCAATAACTCCCGATATATTTTAAGGAGGAAGAACTTAGCCCGATTTCTTGCTAGGGAGAGAGAGATAGAGAGAAAGAAAAAAACCCACCTTAATTGAGCAAAAGGATGGCTTCATTCGCAGAAGTGGTTCCCTCTTCACAAGAATCCATGCGCCGTCTTGGTTGCGACCGTCCTCTCAACCAACATGATCAGATCTGAGAAGCTGGAGATGGACAGCAGCGTCACCAACTGCTCTTGGGGTGTGGTGGTGGTGGTGGTGGGTCCACATGAGTCCTTTCGTTATCTCTGCAATTGTTTCATGTATTCCTACTAGAGCTTTTGGACGCTAATAATGATCCATAAACGACACTCTCATACTTGCTTTAACTAAGCAGAAATACACAGAGAGAAAGCACAAAGACAAACACGAAATACGCGTTTAACAGCTTCAGCGCCGTGTAATATAAACGGTAATGGTTAAAGCCACTGCCTGAATATGCCTGGCAAACAGAACTCGTCCATCATCTACAGTAGCACACAGATGCCCAAAAATGACGCCACTGAGTTGCGCGCAGAAACAAAAGGTGAGTGAACGAACCACTTCCAATACCAGGCCGGGAAGGGGTCAGTGGGTGACTAGTCGTTGCAGGGACATAGCACGTTATTTTATGTAGCGAATAGGAGGCCTCGCCGCAGGCGCTGCCAGGTTATCTGGGTAGAAACACTTGGATGAAGCACAACGCCTTGGGCAAGTGACCTAGTAAGACGATGTTGCTTGCGTGCTATTAGTGGCGAAAGCGGTGCATCAGCGTTTTCGTGCATGGGTAGGACAACTCGTCTCGGGGCTCTTCCAGATACAAACCTGAGAAAGGCTCACAGGCAAGAGTCACGCCAGTTTCTCCTGGTAGTTGGCCCGAATGAACGCTATCCTCGCATCTGCGGTCTTGCTCGAGCACGCAAGTCCTCTACCAGTGCTCTTTATCACCGCCACCATGTTGAACGTGAACCTGTCGGACAACATTAGACGGCCAAGACTCAAGATGGCTTCCAGAACCGAAGGTTCCTGGGCCATGGCCGCGCACGTCGCTGGCGCAGAAAGCAACGAGAACATTAATGCAGTTTCCCAGGTCGAAAAATATCTGCGACCGCTTATAGACTTGAGCACATAATCGCTTGTGCAAGCAACTAGCACTCATTATGCCCCCCCTCGTTCTCTTCTTTTCATCCCTCTGTCTCCTTCTCCAAGTACGGGATAGCTGACCGGACGTGCGTCTGGTTAACGACCCTGCCTTTTCTTGTTTCTTTCTCTCACCCAACTGCAGGAGATTGGCTTCGTTCCGGGTATCTTGCCGTATCATTGAAATAGTATGCGATATGCATTGGCTTTCGTGTGTGATGCTTGATACTGATGGTATTCTGGAGAAACAATCTTACTTATGCAAATATGTTGTTCTCATTGTTGTTTCCTTCACTTTTTCTCACGCTCACAGTAGATATTTTGTCTGAAGCCTGTGTGGCCTTATTTTGTTAGGACACCTATCAACTTTTTTTTGCACTTTATTGGTGTGCATTGGTGGTATCACCGAGATCAGCCGCGCTGCGTGACGTGATAACAAAATGGAATGGCACAAAGAAAAATATTTTTGAGAAAATACAGATCCTGATGTTATATAATTCAGGATGACTAATCACACGCTTCGACAACGTGGAAGCTTGTGGCTTTGAATACCTCAGATGTGACAGAAAGTGAGTAAAATTCGTAGCGGACTGCCACGATAGTGCCGCGTTCATACGAGTAAAGTTGATTTGCAGTGGAAAGATTATCAAGGGCGGCGTATAAGAATCACCCTTGGATTTTCCCGTAACGTTCTAGCTCTACTCATGAGTCAAGTGCGTATGCTACTTCGTGCCTTTAAGAAATACGGTGGTGCTATTTTGAAAATCCTCAAATTCTGCCATATTGTCGAATTCTCCATCTTTTCAGGTCTGACTGACTCGTACGGCTACTGCATCCTCTCTGAGTAGATCAAAATGCCAACTAGGCGGAATTTGAAAGCGCCCAGATTAGTACACTGGTCACCAGCGAAATTCGAGCGAAGTGTTACTAACGTAGGCGCGTATCGCTAAAGGTGTCAACACAAATAAAGGAAGACTTAATCAAACTTTTTTTTTTTCGTTTAGTCTCTCTATAAGCAATACACACATCGAGGTCGCACGTGTTTATTGCGGTACTAAGTGAAAAGAAGTAATAATAAAACAAAGGAAAATGAACGAAGAAATGTGGTGAGAAGAAAACTTGGGACTGGCGCGGCAAGCTTTGCGCTCTGGATGCCCGGCGTTTGGTCCGGCTACACCTGGCACCACGTCCGGAATTGGTGTAGTCTGGCAGAAACGTCGGTTGTCTGCAGCGCGCAACGACCACTGAAGACCTCGGTCAACCAAAGCTTTTGTAGAGACCTGTCATGCAGTACACGGGCAAGCAGCTGCAGACCTGTGACGGATGAGGCGGTTCCGTCGTTGCAACCATAGAATTTATTCATTCCTTTACGGCCACACATGTGAGCCGTTACATCCGTTCAGCAAGCTGGTGCGATAAAACTACTCGCTAAATACTGTTGATGGCTTAGAAGTACGTGTTTACGTCTGAAACGAAGACAATGTTGCCATTCTTGTAGGTGAAACAGCATTCGCGTTAATTTTCGAGCGTGCTTTCTGAAAAACAAAATACTTTACACTCTTAACAGTTTTCGTGCAGTCATTTTCAAAAACTGATGGTGAACTCTAATAGCTGCCTGTCAATATGAAGCATGACTAACTATGAATGCTCAGCGAACGCAGTCGTGCGCGCACGCCACTACCCTTTCATAATTTTTACTTCCTTAGTTATTTTCTTCTTTCTACTCCTCTATCAGTGTGAGGTAGCAAGCCAGGAGCAACCTAGTTAGCCTCTGTGTCTTTCTTTCAAGTAGTGGGCGCAATCGATGCTGCCTTTGTTCGACCAACAGCAAATCCTGCAGGCGTTTTAAAACGTCGCATGCTTTCACCAGAAATTGAACTTGTTCCATGCCCATGAGAGCCAAGCGCGCTAGCTTGTAGACATGCCAGATTTCCTTCCACGACAAGGCCTGTCTCGTGCTCCTTTCCCCAGGTGAAGTGACAGGCTTCGAACATGTAGAGACGTGTGCATATCTCCGAATTCCCTAGAGGCGTGCTGCACATGCGTTACACTCTGAGCTCAGTAGAGAACACTTGCAGATCTGCATTAGTGACGCGCTTTGCCTTCTTCGCGTAAAGGACTTTGGAAGTAGTGGGGGGTCTTCTTATGATGGGTATTGTTTTATGGAATGATCCGCAAGCGTGCTGGTCATACTGTTCAGCAAGCACTAGGCGATGACGCACAGATACACGCTATCGTTGTCACCCCTTTTCACTTTGGGCGAAAGAGCGAATGGTTCTTAATATGACCCTAGTACATGTACACGGCCACGTGTAACAGATTTCTCCACGTGTGCAGATTTAATGTCTGCTACAGCAAACAATTTCGGCACCCTTTGTTTCCTTTTTCAGTGCTCCTTGGATTAACTGTAAACCGACGAGTTTTCTCCGCGTCCCTGGGTCTTTTCTTCAACACAAATGAAGAACTGGTATTCGGGTACTTGCTATTGGAAAGAGCGTTGAATCATGCACGTAACAGAAAAGACGAGGAACGTTCACAGACACTTGGCTTACCTTATAGCTGTGAATATTCCAGAGAGCACGTGTTGCGCTCTGAGACTGAACAACGGTTTTGTGTTACGTGATTCAGAGCGCTTTCCACTAGCAAGTATATGCCCATACCAGCTCGCCCAATCTTCTACTTTAGCAGGCATTGCGGATAGCATAGGATTCGAAATGCCGAGGGGCCTTTGTAAGAGTTAAGTGCCTTAGCGTCGCAGGCGTGCCGCTCCCTTTGTGTCAGCCTCGGCGCTGCCACACAATGCCTCCCGTCCACATGCACGGCACACCCGGTCCCAATCAAAGTCATTCCAACTACACCTCTATAGCGGCAGCATAGCGTATAGGAACGCCGGCGCGTAAAGATCAATATGAGAATCTCAGCTTCGGGTGTTCACGTGGCGTCGTCTGCGTGCGCGGCCGCGATCAAAGCAGCCCGGCGGCACAAAGCGTGTCGCGGCGCAGAAAGATCGGGCGGGGGGATGGCCCGGGGTTCGGACGGACGCACGCACGGTGAAGCCAATATTCGCACGGGACAAAAGACGGTTGGCGCGCCGGGGATTTGTATCCCCCACCGTTGACGGTTCTTTTTCGGAATTCGAGTGGCAGCGACGCCGATGGAAGACAGACGCCTCGCCACCCTTAATCCCAAAAAGGCTCAGGTGGAATCCAGGTGGTATTAGGGACCCGCTCCGGCAGCCCGACCGGGTCGCGCGTCGCAGAAATTGCGCCGCGTATCGAAAGCTCGAGTCTCCCCGGGAACCAGACGTGCAGAGTGGGGACATCCAGGGTCTGCAACTGCCGCGCGACAAACCCAGCAGCCAAGTCGCGCTCTTAATTCGCTCGTGCGCATTGAGTTACCGGGCAATTTAAATGAGAATGACACGTTCGAGTGTCACGGTGTGCGCGCGTCACCGTGGTTGTATTACCTCGGACGCCATGGCTGCGGGTCACGGCGCAGAGAGGTCAGTCTCGAGAAAATTCGGTGCCTCGAAACACGGCACCCGCGAATATTGCAGGCGAACGCTTGCAGTTATGTATAGGTTATATTTTGGAGCAGAGCATACGTGTGCTGTGGGACGTTCTTGCCCGGATGTTTCTTAATCAGTGCTAGTATGCGTGCAGAAATGTCGTGCATTAACGAAAACACGGAAAGACTGCTCCTTGGGGAGCAGAAAGAGGATGTGCATGCGTCGGGAGCGCCGCCATCGTGCAGTGAAGGAGCTAGGTGTTAAACAGCGTGTCAGACATTTCTCGAGAGCGCGCTCGGAATTTGTTTTACCGAGGCACGCAACACGTTTCCATTAAACAGGACAAAAACAGCAAACAAACCCAGTCGACTGTTCGGGTTGAAATTCGTCTTTTGGTTTCACGTAAGCGCTAGTCCGTCGGTGAGCTGTGGACGGGTACCTTGTTGGTCTGAGTTAGACCTTATGCAAACGACACGTCGACTAAGAAGGGCCTGCTTTAATTTGTCGAGGCTTACGTAAGCAGGGTTTATTGGGGTCCGACTGGAGTAATTAGAGGCAGTACTTCTCCGGCAATTTTGTTTCGCTTATGCGGAATATAGAAGTTTGCTTTAAAAATTAATTAGATATAAGGCTTGCTCGCGTTGATGTTGCCATTCTTGGTATATTGAACAGCTGAGCTCGTGTTAGTTGGGATTCACCGCATAGAACCAAACAAGTAAACAGCACTTTAACGAGCATAAAATTATGTGAGACTAATTGATTTCTGAAGCTGAGTCTGATGAGCGCTACACATATAATAATAATAATAATAATAATAATAATAATAATAATAATAATAATAATAATAATAATAATAATAAAAAAGTAGTCATACAAAGGATTTTAGGCTGGGACGCATTCTCCGGCGGCACTATCAACTTGTTCTGTAGAACTATTGGCCGTTGATGTAGCGTGTGTTTACGACGGATCTACGCCGAGTTGTTGTTAAGCACCGCTAAAGAAGCTGTCGCTGTGCGGCTTAGCAATCATAGATAGAAACTACGGGCGCTATAACGTAAAACTATTCCAAATTTTTTCTATTCCGATTCTGCAATCAGCTTCCGCGATTGGTCAAAAACTTTTTTGGACCACCCCCCCTTCACCTGTCTGTCACGCGACGTCACGAAAACCGCTAGAGCTCCCCCTCTGACATGACATGTGCACACTGATTATGCATGATTTGACCGAACAAAAGAAAAATAGTTATTTCTGATTCGACGCCTTTTCGCCATTAGCCCTCGGCTATTGATAAAATATTTTCGAGATGCACCCGCTTCACCTGCCTTCCACGCGACGTCACAAAGCCGCCAAAAATCACCGCGTCAATATGACGTGTATGCGTTAAAGATGCATTAATATGCCAACCAAAACTGAATTTTCTTCTCAATAGCCGCAGGCTGCCCCGTTCCGAAATTAATAAAAGATGGCTGCCACCGATCGCTCAGGCACTAGCTACTCGCGCCTGCCGGAGAGCACGGGTTTATTTGCGTATAATAAAACTTCTTGCGTGGCCATGGAACGTTTTCGAGCACGTTTTTGAGCACGATCACGTTGTGCCAACTCTTCTTTGCTGAGGATCCGTTTTAGCGTCATTCTTAAGCTTCCGTTGCATGCCGCCGCGATTTTCTACCAGCCGCCGCAAGCTAAGTAGAAGGCGGACCAATCGCAGACGTCGGCACCACCCTCTTCATCCGGTTACCGATTTTCAATGCAGTGGCTCGGCCCCATCGAATCCCTCTCCCCTTGAGCGTGCTCCTCGCCTCTTGTGAGCCAATTAGATAAGACAAGCCGCTCAGTGCAGGCAATGTTATTCGTTTTTCAAGCAAACAAAAGTGACCTCCTATGAACGAGGAGAGCGCTTGATTGGTTTGTTCAGACAACTCTGCGGGTGACCGCCCGATGCTTGCGTCGGCGGTTACGCAAGCTTGACGTCAGGAGATTGGAATAAAAACATATTGGAATAGTTTCACGTTATCCGGCCCTACAACTCCTGAATTTTATCTAGCTTTTATCTGAACAGGGCCATTTCATAATATCGCGTTTGAGAGTAGATAAAGAATTTATAGAAGCGTTGTGACACCTTTGTGCGTTTTGAACGTCGATGAAAGTTTCGATCGTCTGAAGGCGCGAGGTCCGCCTAGCAAAGAGGAGCCGAAAATCTCATAAGTTGTCCTGCGTTTTATGACTGTGTCTTTAAGCGTTCTTGAAAACTCAAGTAGGCAGGCACACGTACGTATTGAGGCTTAGACAAGTGGGTACGTAATTATAATAGACGCAATAGGGCAAAATTAACGAGGTCATAATGATGCATAAAGAAGTGGTTCAAATCTTTTTTTTTTTAAGAGAAATTGGTCTCAACACGAAAGTGAGACGTGTATCCTAAGGAGCAGTGGACGCTTTGCTGCGCATTTCCAAATACAAGTCCATAAACGTGTTTTATTAATTACACTTGTGCTCCAAGGGCGAAGTAATGGCAGCAATAGCAAGCGCGCGAAGCCTCTGCTGCTTCGCGCAGCGTAAGCAGCACCCCAGAGCACAACAGGCGTACGATCCGACGCGACTGTGAGGGCGTGTGAGGCGAAACTGCATCGTCATCGTAGCTGCGGAGGCATCGCGCGCCCGCATACATGTTCAAAGGTGAGCCGCCGCGGCGCCACTGTGAAGTGAGGGTTGCCGGGGATCGGTTTCGATAAGCGCCAGGGAAGTGCCACTCTCGCCAGCAGGCGCCGACCGAGTTAGACCGCGTAAGACACTGCCAAGCGCCGCAATATTTATTGCCCTCATCGGGGTTCAGGCTGCCGGTCTTGTTTTCTACACAATTACTCAGTGATAAGACAAATGATACCTAAATATTCTCATCGCAACAAATATACGTTACCCAGAGCATAATTAGTTACCGGAGCACAATTAGCTTCCTAAACATTAGTTTCCTAAACATTCCTAAACACGAAACAGCAAAGCGTCGCCATCAGGCATGCGAGGAAATGTGCTTGATGATGATTGGATGACCCACTTACGTGCATGACCACGGTGCATGGGACAGACTATCGCTGGAGCCCGGCAGGGAACACCTTCGTGTTAAGAGTAAGCTTCAGCTCGGGCCCAACTCCGACGCGGCCTATTATAATACATGTAAAGCGCAAAAACGTTTTTCTGAGATAACCCCTCGACCAATTTTAATGAAATTTGTTGCATTTGAGAGAGAAACCTGAATTATAGTGACTGTTGGAAGCGGAATGTCGATTTAGGTCCTGAACTTTGTTACAAGAATTTTCAAAGATTCGAAAGTTTGAAAGAAATAGAAGCATGAAGTTTACAAATTCATAGCTCTGCATCAAAAACAGGTATCGCGGTTCTGTCAACGTAATCCATTAGAGCATTGAAAGCGCACAAATTCGATATGTCATTCTACATCTTACGTGAATTTGTTACGTTGTTTACAAGTGTTTTGCAAAAGCTGTATTCCCATCTTACTAAATTTTCTTTAGATTCATGCGTAACATATCAATTTTGTCCGCTTTAGATGCACTATTAGATGAAATTCACAGATTTGTATTATCATTTTTCATTGCTGAGTTACAGAGTTGTAAACTTGATAGTTTCGTTTTCTGAAAATTTTCGATTTTTGCCAATTTTTAATAAAAAATTGACGACATAAATTGAAAATGTGAAAAGAAACAGTCACTAGATTTTAAGCTTTTCTTTTAAACGCAGCAAACCTCGTCAATTTTGGTGCAGTGGTTGCCGAGAAAAACGAATTTTCGTTTTACATGTATTTAGGTAAGGGCACCCGAGCTAAAGCTTCCTCTTAATATAACCTCATATGTGCTTCTAATGCTTGTGATGTTAGCTGTATCCATTTTGAAGAATGCGCGTTGAACAAGGGACATCCTTGTATATGTCCTCATTTGTTTCACAGCATTGCATTTAGTAAACGTTCTGATGCGTTGTTGTGTTTGCGTACGTGAAAGGGCGTTTAAGGCGCGACGTGCCAGGAACGAAGGCGACCGTGTGCTCTCGTATGCTACCTGAAGTCACGCCAATCCAAATTAGTGACGAGGCAAGCAAGCCACCTATGTGTTACCGTAAGCTAAGCCTTCATTTTTCGATGTCGAGAACCAATCTCGAGAAGACCGAGGAGGCAAACACACGGACATTGCTGCCGAAGTGAAATACTCGTGAAAAAGGAAACGGGGAAGAAATGTAGCTACTCGTTTAACCAGAAAATGGCAGGCTAAGCACCGACACATTGGGCCTACAAGTATTCCTCTTCTTTTCTGATACCGTAGAGAGAGAGAGAGAGAGAGAAAGTCAAAGGAAAGACAGGGAGGTTAACCAGAGATTATCTCCGGTTGGCTACCCTGTACTGGGGGAGGGGAAAGGGGATGGAATAGGTGTTCTGATACCGTAAGTCTGCGTAAGACCTGCAGCCATAAACCGTTGCTGCGGTAAAACTGAAGCTAGGAAACTTCAAGTTGGAGAACACACCCGCAAACTGCGGCTAGTGGCCACAAGTGTGATGTCTTCTTCTGCGTTTATTTTAGCCCTCGGGCGTGCTCATTAAGTACTCTGCGTGAACACTACAAAAAGTACAGGAAAATAACGGTTTCTGTTTTTGAAGCAGCAGAGCCCAGCAAAACCTTTTCTCTTTGGAAATTCAAAAAGAAATGTTTACTCTGTTGTTTTATTCTTGTATTGAAAAGCGGGGACGAAAGAACAAAGCAACAAGACGTGGGAGTGTCCCACGTCTTGTTTGCTTATTGCTTGGATATAGGGTTGACGTGTCCTTTCTGCTGAAGAGAAATACGTTTGAAAACAAGCATTGATCGTCGATGGTCCAGTTTCGTCGCGGTGCCTTGACTACGGAGGTTGAACGCTCGCAGCAGCGCCTAAGAAGTGCCAGGGAGTGCACGATCAACAAAGCTTTCTCGCTATTTACCGGTGCGACACGCAAAGAATGCACTCTGAGATTGTCGATCTAGGGACACTTTGCTCAGAGGGAAATGGAATGGGGAAGTACAGGACAATCAGCGCTGCAGGCAAGTTGCTGTGTGACACGCGCCCGAACGCACGCACGCACGTACGCAAACAGCACAACAGAGACATACGGCTAGGCACGCACGCACGCACGCGTGCACACAAAGCTAGATTTAAGAAACGAAGCACACACGCACACACGCGCGCGCACAAAGACGCACGCACGCACAGTGACAGATCACCGTTTCTCCGATGGGAGACTGAGGCCAGTTTTAGCGAAGAAACGCGAACGCAGCAACGAAGGC
The DNA here is from genome assembly GCF_023375885.2 of Dermacentor andersoni. Lineage (NCBI taxonomy): Eukaryota > Metazoa > Arthropoda > Arachnida > Ixodida > Ixodidae > Dermacentor > Dermacentor andersoni. Next base: position 29,992,265 of record NC_092815.1, read on the forward strand.
TTCAAATTGCAGAGGGCCATCGAAGGCCGGTGTCGGTGAAGGGCATGAAAGGGGGCAAAATATAACGCAACGCTGCGAACGCGAAGCCTATAATTTACGATCGTTGGCAACTCGACGAGGCAGTGCACAGGCTGCAGGCACCGTTTGCTTTGGTGCGGTGTAGCAGTGGTGCACACACGGACTGCAGTACACCGTTCGACTGGGTGGCGTTGAAGCTGCCGGCGCCTCGTCGTCACTGATCACATTTTTCTTTCTGAGTCTGACCGATTGACTCGAGCGGTGCAGACAGATTCGGACGCCGAAGACCATTAGTTGTTGCGGCGATCTGGTCGGTAGGTCTGTGGTGGCCTTGCTCAGCTTCTCTCTATCAGTGACACTCTCCACTAAGTTGCTTAACATCCAGTGGAGCGGCATCGTAAACATTAGTTGCCGTGAGCCCTTGGAAGCTGCGAATCATCGCTGTGCGAAAATAATAATGGCAGATTCTCGCGAAGCTTACCAGTTCTATGGGCCAATGATTGAATGCTTGTCGCTTTATTATGTCTTTTCGAATATTAATTTGATTACGCAGATATATGTGTTGTAGAAATTCTTGAACTGGGGCGTTCAGGAATGAAAGGTTCTAGAATAATTTTCGCCACCCGAGATTGTTTGTTGTGCACCGAAAGCGCGAAACATGACCATTTCTTGTACTCCATCTCCATCAGAATGCAGTCGTCGTAGCCAGGGAATCGAACCCTAGTTCGATTTTCTACGGTTAACCGCAAACCTCTAACCGTAGCCTGATATATTTAATAGAAATGAAACGCAGCGCCGGCCTGAGCAGCAGGCGGCAGGAGTTAATTCTCACCAGTAGTGTCTCACCCATATGTTTCATGTAACGTTGCTGCCTTCGAATGTTTCAGACAAGGAAAAAATGACAAAAAAATATGAAACGACAAAACATTCTAATAAAAAGAAACATAATAGAGCTTCCTTTTTAATTGCTCAGTGCCGCATTCTCAAATTTGATCCTCTCTTAAAAAAATAATAACCTAGAGTTACACCTGCTGCCGATGCTAAAATGGGCAAGGTGTGACAGCATATGTTCTTCCAGATCAAGACGAGCTACTGCGTGATAGTTTGTGCTAGCTCTTTGGGTCTTAAAAATTAAGCAATCTCAGACTCTACCAAAGCTTAACCCTTGTCGACGACATTCCATAGAATATTTCTTCTTTCCCTTAATTTGCAGCCGGTCCGCATTTTTTTCGTGACTCTCGCAAGATTCATGGGAGACAACAGCAGGTATAGGCGGGCAGCAAGGCGTTTGTATTACGGTCCGGCTACATCTTATCTCGGTAAATGAAGGCGACGTTCCAATTACAGCGCGACGCTAGGTCAGGGACGGCCCGTGCATGCCGAGGAAGCTTAAGCGGTAGTCTGAGACGAAGGGCGGCTCGGGTCACGAGCCCGCGGATAAACAAGCTGCAACTCCATGAATACACCCCGAAGAAAAACGGTGGAGGCCGGCGTTCCGTCAGGCCGCCGTGGCCGCCTGGCTCGAGGATCCATCGGTGCCACAAAACCCCGCGCGGGGATTAGGCGTTACCCTCGAACATGCAGGCCCCGTCCCCGGTAATCCGCGCGTGACGCCGTGGGATAAGGGGTGCTGGCTGCTGCCGTCGTTCGCACTCGGGAGCGAGCCAGGGGCGAACTGGAACGGCAACGTTTGCCTCGAGACTCACGCGCGAACCCATTAGGCCTAAGGTTTCGCGCTCGTTCCCGTCCCTCCTTGTAGGCAGGACCCGCGGAACTGCGTCCGGTGGATGAACGGCGTATATACGAAAGGCCGCGCTGCATTTCTTCTTGTCGCTTCCCGGGATAGCGCGCCGCAACCGGCACCTGGGACCGGCATCTAATTCTCTTTTCGCGCTCGGTACGAGGAGCTGCATTTTGTCACCACCCAGGTCCATTTTTCTTCCCGCTGGCAGCGTTGTTCTTCCTCACGCCGCGGCGCATTACCACAGCCGCAGTCCCTTTCCTTATCGCGCGAAAGTGTGCGAAGACGCCAGCCTTCCGTTGGTGCTCGACGTGGGAAGCTGCGCGACGCGACTGTCGCGCAAGCAGATTACCTGGGGGAGCCGAGCACCTCGCAACTAGACCACACTTGCCGAGGTTGTGCAGCAGTAGATGCGACTTTTGTTCTTTCTGCCGAACATGGAACTGAATGGCAAATAAAGCTGGGAAGGAACAACAAGGGGAAAAGGAGAGAAGCGGCGAAATAAATTGCTCCCGATTCGAAAAGAATAAGAAAGTGCCCAACTATCAGTCTAATTATACACACGCTTGACGCTATGGCTTTCTCAGAACAGCGCCGCTTGAGCTCAGGCCAGCTTGATTAATAGCGGCGCGAAAAAAGGCGACGTGCGTGAATGCAAAGGACCCTTTCGCAGACAATAATGGTTTCTTCAAACAATAACCCTTAGAAATGTGGCTCTCACGTAATTAAGGAGAATTCACGCTTCAGCGGCAGATTAAATTTAGTTTCAGTTGTTTATATTAAAAGACGTCTACAGCCTATCTGTGCACGGTTTGTACAACTTGCTCTCGAGGATGTTCTTGGAACTAAACAGCACCGCGGCGTTTACGATAATAAAATAAACGTCAATGAAGCGTAAACAATCCCGTTGATTTTAATGTTGCTGTCGTCGTGCTATATTTCTCTGTAGCGGCTGCTATTACAGACAGAAAGAATCCAGTTTTCCTAACATTAGGCATTACATCACAGTATGCATTTCTCTCGTGTTATAACAGTGCGTTTCTACTGTGCCACAGCTTCGTTAGATAAGAAGAAAGAAAGGTGTGAGGTGATCTGAGCAGTTCCATTCACGTTCATATACATGAGGAAAGGATGAAAGTATAATAATACACAGGATGAAACATAGAAAGGGGAAAAAAGGTTGGGCAGCGCGTAGTTTCTTCTCCCTCCATCAGTGTCAAAGAAATTTTTAGCCGTTCGGGGGAACCGAGAGTTTTAAAACAGTCGGATCTCACCATTCGAGTTCCCGGCCGTCCACTCTAACGACGACAGCGACTGAAAATGAAGATGGGCGGCACCGACATTTGAACGTGCCAGGCGAGTGGCGGCTCTGCGAACGGGGAAGAAGGGGAAAGGGGCTTGTCATTGGCACACAGCGCGACGGCAATCCCCAAAAACGGCTTGCTCCAAGCGCGTGCGTTTACTCGCTGTCATGGCAGCCAACGCGGACGTACATCAACGAAGAACTTTCATCTTGTACGGCTTTCATTTCCCCTCTGATCCGAATGCCTCAGCTTCGAAGGCATAACGCCCGAATCAAGAGAGAGAGAGAGAGAGAGAGGCCGTGTGCAAAGTCCTAAATTGACGGCTTCGCAGCCGACCTACGTGGAACTTTTCATAGTTGGAACAGCGTTACAGAATGGCGGGATTTTCTTTTAGTGCTCAGACTCCATACTAAACAGCGCAAAAGCGTTCGAGCTTTGTAATCTGAAGCTAACTGCAGAAGCGTAATCTCAGAAGTTTGGTGTCACGCGTGAACAGTGCCGTGTTAGGTACTGTTGGGCGGTCTCCTATTTGTTTGTATCATATTTATTTGGTCTGTCGTTATCGTTCTAATTTTGCGGGCATCATTTCTACTTGTATTTGGCTGTGCTCTTCTCATTTTAAGATTTTCTTAAGAGCTGCTCCAGTTAGTTTGCGAGTTCAACCACAACATCCATGTTCATCGCAGATATAGAACGGGTAGGCATGCAAGTAATCCAGCAGATACTCTCAAAGAGGCCTATGTTTGCTGTCTCATTTCATATGTTTTCTTTTTAAGGAGTTTTCAGGAGAGTCGTGCTGTCATAAGCAATCTTGGCGAGTGGGAATATTTACGTAGTGCTCTGCGCTGTCAAAGCAAAAAAGAAAGGGACGGAGGACGCTTAAGCTAAGCCTTTAAGAGTGGAACGTGATAGCATTCAAAGATCGCTGACTGCTTCTCACGCTTCCCGGCAACTGGAGCGCATGTAACCGTAATGTTTGCTGGGAAACATTGGCCGCGAAGGCTATGCACGAAGGCGGGTTTTCTGGTAGAAAGGTGGCCTCTTGCGTGGTCCGCGATGCGGCAGGGGTGAGCGCCATCTGGAAGTGTTTCAAGGAAACGGGCGCGCCGCTCCGTGGCTTCCGAAATACCCATGCGCCGGCGCGCGCAAATGGCGGACGCCGTGGCCGGTCTATGATTTGTCGAAACGCTGGAAAATGAGTTTCTTTGAGTTATCGCATAACCGAATTACGTTTTCTTGTATAGTTCAATTACACTCCGACACTATCATGTTTGTAGGCTGTATGTAAGTCGTACTTGACGATTTTTCTACGTATTTTAGCTTGAGAAATTGAATTAGGTTAGTAGCTTCCTTGCGCCACATGGAGGGTCTGGGTATGGGTGGTTCGAAAATCTTTTTGCCAGACGTCGACGCCGAAGCTGCATTTTTTGCGACACTGGGCCCTTAACGCTATCGCGTTAGAAGTTGAAACACCATGTAGCCACATATTTCGCTTGTATGGCACATAAAACCTTTTTTTTTTCAAGCGGGGATATTTTTCGCACTGTTCTTTACGAATGGAGGCCTATACGTTTTCACATGGCACTACGTAACCTGGGAGTATTTATGACAGGTCGGAATCACTAGACTGCACCATCACAGAACTGAGCGTGAAGATTAACCGCTTGGTTCCACGATCAGGCGAAGAGACGCTTGCCTTGATCTTTTGTTTTTCTCTTGCCGGAAGGTGCGCACTAACGGAATATTTTACTTTAAGATGGGTATATCAACAGGTCGCTCTTCAACAAAGATTGAAATGCTACAGGCAAGATTACAAACTGAAAGCGTGCTTCTCTGCGACTAGCCTATGTTGGCGGAGAAGCCAGAGATAAGAGAGCAAAAGAATTACACGAAGGGACGGAGAAAATATTAAATGGAAGGAAAGGCATTGCAAGAAAAAAAATTCAAAGCTTACAGCCGCTCAAACAACGGAGCAGGGAGCAGGAAGAAAGTGAGAGAGCCCTTACTGTAGTTTAACTTACTTACTGTAATTATTTCGCTATCTAATACAATTGCTCTAAATGCGTTGCTTCTCCACATAAAATAATCATAGGATTGTGCAGCAAATTCTGATTGTGCGACATTGTGCATGGTGGGATGATTTATGCCTCTCTATCTGACATTGTGTATGACAATGACGCAGTCGCATATTGTTCATTCGTAGCTTCTTCATTTCTTTTCTTTCTTTTCTCTCATCTTACCCCTCTTCTTCTTCCTCATTACAAGGTTGCCGATCGGAGATATACTTTGCTCAACCTCCCTGTCTTTCCCTTACGTTATTTCTCTGTCACTCTCTACGCCTGATAGCGCTATTCACCAGCGTTATACAGACTCGCGATTTATCGTCTTTGCAATGGTTAATAAATCTAATTTTCTGTTTCAATAAAATTGTCTGATGGCTGAGTTACATATGGCACACAGGTAATTAAGCATCCTTACCGGCGAGCCCGTCTGCGCAGTGGGAATAATATGGGTTTTACGTGGCGCAGCTATAAAAACTCGAGGAATGTTGTTTAATTATCCTGCTCATAGCATGTGGTACATTTTTTTACAAACATGGCCTTCATAAAAAAGCACTTGTGGTTTAGAAGCTGGGATTTAGATTTGCCAATATGACACTTTTCTGCAACGTTAATTATCAGCTCCCCTTTCATTATCAGAGTGGTGCTATTGTGTAAAAGAAGATCGGAATCACTGATCTTTGTTTGATTCTCGCACTTTTTTATCGTATTCTTCATGTTCTTCAAGACTTTTGGTTTCTAAATCACGTACCTCGTCGATGCCTCCTCTTTAATGTGCATTTTTTATTCTTATTTTTTGTTAGTTTCCGTTAGGTTACCTTCATATGGCGCCTCCTTAAAGAACTCATATTCATTACCCAATTTCCCGTTTCTAACTCAACTGTAATGTGAAGGACATATAGTGACGAAGAGAGCGGCTTTTGGTTCAATAACTCCACCTGTCATACGTCGACCACGTGCTGTCGCTTTTGTGCCCGAGACAGAAAAAAAGCGCCAAGCAGCGTAAGAAAGCAAATTTCCTGCACTAGATCTCACGCCACCAATACCATAAAGGGTCGTGTTATCAATGCTAAACAACGGAAGACGAGCCCAAAGAAGAAAAAAAAAAAAAAACGCTGAAAGTTCTGCCCGTTCTTTTCTAGTTTGGAGCATTCAGTGTGACCGGCTGCTGTGCTGCCATTGAGGAGAGGAAATTACTCTGCCTGACCGAACAGAGATTGGATTCACCCGCGCAACGCACACTGCGGGTGGCGTCTTCGCGCGCACATACTCTCCAAGTGCGCTTCGAGGCTTCCGTCAGTTTTCGAGAGTACCGCGCGCCCAAGGCGGAGGAAGAAGCAGCACGCGCTGAGAAGTGCGAACTCTTCGCGCGGCAGCAGGCGCGCTTCGCGATGACTTCCGGCACTGTCTGTCAACTGGAAGGGTACTCGGAAAACCGGAAATTAGAACAGGAGAAAAAAAATCTTGTGGCTTCCAGCGTCCGGGAAGGGGGCGGGTCTGGAGTGGTTGAGGTTGAAGGAGCTGATTTTTATGTTTTCCACGTTAGAATATGCAGCCAGAAATGTAAAAAAAAACAAAAAAACGTTGTTATGCTGTCGCCTGCCACAGCTTGCGTCATACGTCATACCCGGCTTACATGATAGCACTTGCATGATTTACTATACCAACTGTTGATCACGACTTCGATGCGAAAGTCATGACAAAATACAAAATTCGAGCGTTCTCATATGACCCCAACCAACACTGCTAAGCTTTGACTTTTTGTCAATAAATAAATAAATAAATAAATAAATAAATAAATAAATAAATAAATAAATAAATAAATAAATAAATAAATAAATAAATAAATAAATCACATAGATTATTTATTTATATGATCCCGCAAGCTTACAACGAGATTTGCGATAAGTGCGCACAACACGATTTTCCCGGCAAGTTGTTGTCCAGCTTACCTGGCGAGCCTCTAGCCCTGAAACGACAACAATAAGTAATAATAACAACACCATTAAGTATGGGCTGGCTGCACGCCCTGTTCAGTCCTGCCTCTTGCCCTATAGCAATTGATTAGTGATTAAGTCGATGCCACCGCGGAACGTGACGTAATTGGCTACGTGGAGAGTGTAGATAACATAACGCCCTCACACCTGTACGTCGCGTCAACATTTAGACAAAAAAAAAAGAAAGATAAAAGAAAAAGAGAAAGCAAGAAAGAAAGAAAGAAAGAAAGAAAGAAAGAAAGAAAGAAAGAAAGAAAGAAAGAAAGAAAGAAAGAAAGGAAGAAAGGACAGACAGACAGACGGACAGACAGACAGACAGACAGACAGACAGACAGACAGACAGACAGACAGACAGACAGACAGACACAGACAGACATAGACAGACAGACAGACAGACACAGACAGACAGACAGACAGACAGACAGACAGACAGACAGACAGACAGACAGACAGACAGACAGACAGACAGACAGACAGACAGACAGACAGACAGACAGACAGACAGACAGACAGACAGACAGACAGACCAAAAGAGACATAGAAAGCAAAAAAAAGTGCTCCTACAGCGTTTAGTTTTCTTTTCTTTGAGACTATCCTGTTACGATCCATTAGGTGCAATGTCGTAAGGTATGCGCAAAATCCGCCCACTTTGCCTTAACTCAACCGGCACTGGTTTTACGGAACGTGAGTTCGTCAAGTATTTAACTATGTTTCATTTTTTATCAGAAACGAACTTACTAAAGAGAAATTTGGATCACGTGCGATAGAGAGAGTGACAGATACGTTCTGAGGGAGGTTCTGATTGCAAGTATAAATCTAGTGATGCTTTAGTTATAAAATGATATGTACTTATTTCAACAAGTGCGCCCTCGGCTTCTATAAAGCTCATAGTGAAGAGATGACATTTTGTATGAAAGCAACCTCGTGTCACGAATACATCGCTAGTGGAAGCGGCTTTTCGTTCAACATCACCACTAACCCCACCGCCTTTCTTCTCGCTTTCCCTCTCGTAACTCCGACCATGAAATCCCTTTTCTGTAATTGCACGTTTCTGCGGCGTAGCATTTGAAGATTACAAAAATTTTCTCGAAAGGTGAGCACTTCGCAATCCAGAACCTGCGCCTTACATAAGGGACATAAAAACAATCAAATATAATGCGCGTACGGGTTAAGAACAGTGGTTAAAGAAGCCCAATGGTTAAAAAAGTGTGACTGGAAAATTTCTAAGAGATAACCGGAGTGGCTCTGAAGACTTAGCACACAGGAAAAACGACGGCACAACACAACCGCCTATTCACAACTTATCGCGAATGCGGCAAGATCCTAGGCAGCGCTCAGGCGCGTCGCCCGATCGAGCAAAAACGTTGGGAGACAAGCCTCGCATGGCAGAGTGTACGCAAAAGAAGCCAGACAAGGAGTAAGGCAGTTAAGGAGGATCACCATAACCTGCGGGGAGAGGCGAACTACCTAAACAGGGACAACAGATCAGCCTGTTTGAAAGCGAACCAGCCGAACAAGCAAGGAAGATGCCGTTGGGGAACGGCTTTGCGGGCTATCTACGCTGCTCGTGGCACGATCCTTTTGTCGCATCGCGAAACCGTCGAGGAACGGTAAACAAAGACACAGGACCGGCACGCCGCTTAGCAACGGCGATCCATGCGACACATTTTCGCGACAATGCGAGAGCGCTTTACTCGCAGGCGACGCACGCGCTTGGGCTTCCTTTTCTTCCGGGGCCCTCTTTTCCTGCACCTGGCTGTGGGTGTTTTTGGAGCAAGAGAAAAGTTGGCGATGCCTGCGGAGGTAGGTAAACCAAACAACGGGGCCACTGCATCAAACGCGGCGCTATCGACACCATCACGGGAGCCTTCTTCCTTCCTATGCCGCCTCCTCCGGCATCTTTCCGACAACGGATCTTGTCGGCAGCACCGTCGGAACATGTAGCCCGGCAGGCAGCCGAGCTCGGGGTCTTAACTCGGCCGTGCCATCGAAGCAGCGTCCCGGCTTCCGAGCGCGCGTACACACAGACGTCGCTCACTCTGCTCATGAGGGGGCCATAAAAGGAGCTCGTCTCCGTCACGACGGAGATTAATCTTCCGCTTCCAAGCAGCGCGCCACCACTGTGCACCCCGGGCCGCCTTGGGGAAGACACGCGAACGTATCGAGCAGAGGAAAAGGCGGGCGATGGCGCGTCGAAAAAACAAACAAGCAGGAACGGCTACAGGCTGGCCGAGACAGTGCTCCATTTACCGCCTCTCCTCAGACCCGCCTTCTTTTACGCGCTTCGTTATCTTCTGCCGGCACCGAGCACGTCGCCGCCTGCAGCTTCTTTCTTCGTGGTCCCGCAACCCCTTTCTCGCCGTCGTCATCCGCTGTCTTGTCGACGCGGAGAGGTGCCGTACGTAGAAAAATGAGGTGGTCGAGCACGCGTGCCACTTTCTTAGGAGGACGCGATAGTAGCTGAAACAAAGGACGCTTCTGAGAAGCGGAACACCCTGCGCATTCCTTTGCGCCAGTCACAGCGTCGTTCTCAGCGGTGCATGGTGGTAGACGGCAGGAAGCGTTAAAGTTGGGCCTGGGGAATTTGTAGTGAATTCCGCTCCAAGAAGAGGCTTATTTGATGCCATACTATGATATAGAATCGACGCCAAGGATCGCTAGCTGAAAAGGCTCGAAGAGCGGGACATATGGTGGCCCTACAGCTCTTCATACGAGTACGGAGATGCTAAAGGCTGTTTATGTTTGGTTTTCGGTGTAACTGAACGACTTCAGGGCGTGAACGGTAGCGTTAGTTAGTCAGGTGTGACTCCAGGGAAGTGCGCAAACTGCACTATATTAGGTAAAAGCAAGGACGCACACAAGAGGAGGTATGCGTTTCGTTTCGGTATATTGTCGTCCATCATCATCCTTCTCGCGATGTTTATGTTACCAGTGAATACCAACGGTTACAGGCGGCGCGGAAATCAAGAAGGTGATGCGTACAATGTTTATCATAAAATGTTCTGACCTGACCCGTTCTGCATCAGATCTCACTTATCTTAGCGATAAATAAATAAAGCTATTAATCAATACCTATGTAGCCTTATTAGGAGCGAAGCGACTTGGTTTCAATGTAGGTCACAGGAGCATCTGAACGCTTTATGAAGGAAGGAAGGAAGGAAGAGAAAAGTAGAAGGCAGGGAGGTTAACCAGAATAACGTCCGGTTGGCTACCCTACACCGGGGGAATGGGAAAGGGGAAAACAAAGATCACAGGGAGAGAGAGGAGGGAAGAAAAGAAGGAAATTGCGGCGAGTTCGCTGACGCGTGTGGTCTTACAGAAAATGCATTAAAAGTCACAGATGGTCGCACAAACCCGTCGTCCTTAAGAAACACAAAAGCGCCTTCACCGCTTTATGGGCCGACGGGCGATGGGGGCGGTGTTCCAGCAGCACTTGCACAGAAAGCGGCCGATTGTCCAGTTTTTGAAAAGCTTTCGCAAGCTCTTGTCTCTCAGGAGTGTGTCGTGGACAATGGCACAGCAGGTGGTCGATGTTTTCTTCCATGCCACAGACCTCGCATGCTCCACTGTCAGTCACTCCAATTAATGTAGAGTATGCCTTTGTGAAGGCAACTCCTAACCAAAGGCGACAGAGAAGCGTAGCTTCACGTCGAGGAAGTCCGAGTGGAGGTCGGAGTTGCAGGGAGGGGTTTAGTCGATGCAGTCGCGTAAGTCGTAAGTTTGGCGAGTTCCAATCGGTCAGTGTGAGACTGCGTGCCAGGTGTCTAAGCTGCCTTGCAGCGTCAGTCCTCGAAAGCGGAATTGGAATGCTGTGTTCTTCTTGATGTGCTGTGCGAGCAGCGTTATCGGCAGAATCATTGCCACTGATGCCACAATGACCAGGTACCCATTGAAAAACGACCTCGTGACCTTTTTGCTGGACATCATGGTAAAGTTTCACGACTTCGTATGTCAATTGGTCATGACATCCGTGTCGGAGAACTGACTGCGTGCAGTGTAATGCCGGTTTCGAATCGCAGAACACAGCCCATTTTCTAGGTCTTTCAGAATCAATGAATTCCAGTGCTCGACGCAGGGCCGTTAGTTCTGCCGCCGTTGAGGTCGTGACATGCGATGTCTTGAACCGCAGTGTCATTCCTCGCGTTGGTATAACCACGGCACCAGAAGAACTGCACGACGTAGTCGATCCATCGGTATAGATGTGCACGTGGTTGCTGTACTTTTCATGCAGAAGAAGTAAGCTCAGCTGTTTTAGAGCAGGGGCCAATAGATCTGTCTTCTTCTGTAGTCCCGGGATCATGATACGTACTTGTGGACGGCTCAAACACCACGGAGGAAATGCTGGCTTGGCCGCAGGTGCGTACCCTGAAGTAAACGACGCACGATGTGCAATGACAATGCCACTAAATGTCGAGCAGGGCCTTTCAGCAGTGAGGCTCGCCAAGTGATGGGAAGGGGTCCTAGCATAATGCCTGAGATGCATACGCATTGTCTCAACGGTAATGTGCGTCGTGATTGGGTAATCCTGCGCAAGGGCAATGGTTTCAGCCGTTGATGCACTGCGTGGTAAGCCAAGACATATCTTAAGGGCTTGGGCTTGAATACTCTGAATCGTACGCAGGTTAGTCTTGCAGGTGTTGGATATTGCAGGCAGGCTGTATCGCAGGAATCCAACGAACAACGCCGTGTACAGCTGTAACATAGCGTGTATAGATACTCCCCAACTTTTTCCTGCAAGGAACCTGAACAGGTGACAGATAGCAGTTAGCCGCTTTTTGACATGCGGAGTCCAAGACAGGTCTCTGTCAATTACGACTCCCAAGAATCTGTGACATTTGCTGTATGGTATAGGTTGTCCGTTAATAGATACGCCGTAACCAGACATTGGCTTCCTCGTGGATGCCACCATTGCGCACTTTCCGCATGAAATTTCAAGTCCTTGTTCACGAAGGTAGCAAGATGTCATTGTGGCTGCCTTCTGAAGCCGACCACGAAGCTGAAGTCGTGTCACACCTGATGCCCAAATGCAGATGTCGTCCGCATAGATGGAAAGTCGTACGGTGCTTGGCAGGTTGTGAACTAATCCGCTGAGGGTGAGATTGAAAAGAGTCGGGCTAAGCACTCCTCCTTGAGGGACTCCTCGGCTACCGTAATGCTCGGACGTCGGGCCATTTTCTGTGTGCACGTAGAATGGTCTCCTCCGTAAGTAGTTGCGCACCCACATATACACCTTACCACCCAGTCCGACAGCTTCTAACGTGCTAAGGATGGCTTCATGGGTGACATTATCATAAGCTCCTTTAACGTCTAGAAACAGAGCAGCAGATAGTCGCTTACAGGCCTTTTGGTGTTGCACAAATGTTATCAAGTCAACAACGCTGTCTGTTGACGAACGGCCCCGTCTGAATCCGGCCATGGCATGTGGATAGATTTCATAGTACTCTAAGTACCATTCTAGACGTGTTAAAATCATTCTTTCCATTGTTTTTCCGACACAGCTGGCAAGTGCGATCGGACGGTATGAGGAAATGTCCAAAGGCGACTTGCCAGCTTTGAGAAGTGGAATGAGGCGAGTTGACTTCCACTCTTGCGGAACCGTACCCGTCTGCCAGGAGTCGTTGTAGAGGAGCAAGAGTGCCTTCCGAGCTTGATCTCCTAGGTTACACAGGGCACGGTATGTAATGCCGTCAGGTCCTGGCGCTGAAGAACGCCTGCACGAAGCCAGCGCAGCTTCTAGTTCTTCCATAGAAAAAGGGCATTCCATGCGGGGATCGCGTGAGAACAGTGGGTGGTCGAGCGTTCCTGTACCCGTTTCATCGGAATTTGCCTCGCCAGCAATCTTTCTGCAGAAAGATTCAGCGACATCAATATCTCTACATTGTAGATAAAGTGCCAGAGATTTAAACGGGTGGCGCTGGCCAAAGGTTGTGCGAAGGCCACGAACAGTCCTCCATATAAGCGACAAAGGTTTTCGCGGATCCAGGGACTCGCAAAAGGATGCCCATTGTCGTGAAGCCAGCTTGTCCATGTGACGCTGTATTTTCTTTTGTGTTTGTCTAGCCAATCTCAAGTCATGATTAGACTTCGTGCGTCTATATCTTCGCTCCGCACGAGGGCGAATTGCTCGAAGTTTTGCTAGTTCGATGTCGAAATCGGTGCGGGAAGAACTCCTCGAAAGCGAATGCGTGGTTGTTTGTATGGCATCCTTTATGGCGCCCTGTAGGTTATAGGAGGTGCCGTCACGACAACAGTCTTCCATTATTATTTTGTATTTAGGCCAATCGGTGCACTGGACGGTTCTGGAGGACTTGGAGCTAGTCAAACCTTCGATCTTCAAATAGGTTGGGATGTGGTCGCTACCCCGTGTTTCTAAATCCGAAAACCAGTGCACTCTTCTCGAAAGCGAACGTGAAACGAAGGTTAAGTCCAAGCAGCTGCTATACGCTGATCCACGCAGATAAGTAGGGCTTCCATCATTTGACAAGCAAAATTCGCGTTCAGAGGCAAAGGACACCAATGTTCTGCCTCTAGAGTTAACTTTGGAGCTTCCCCATAGGTAATGGTGGGCGTTAAAGTCACCAGTGAGCACCCACGGCTGTGGAGTCGATGTTATAATTCCTCGTAGGCGCTCACAATCTAGGCGGCTTGCTGGAGATAAATAGGCTCCAAGAATTGTAAAAGTGAGCTTTTTCTTCTTCACTGTTAAGCAAACGTATTGATTTGCTTCGTCAGGAGGCACTGGGTGATGTATATAAGTCAAGTCACGGCGTATAAACACAACAACCTTGCTGCACTCTCCGTGGGTAGAGGACATGAAGCACTCATACCCGGACAGTCTGATGGGAGCTGACAGGTTGGGCTCGCAAATCACGATAATGGGGAACTGGTGGGCAAAGACAAACTGTCTGAAGTCGGACATGCGTGACTTAAGCCCTCTGGCGTTCCACTGAAATACAGATGCATTCTTGACCTCCTCTTGAAACGACGGCAATTCTCGGGCCGTGGTTTTACCCTAGAGCCGCGAGCAGCGGACTCAAGGTGTCCAGCACCTGCAGTGCGCTCTGTGCCGACGGGGTTTTTATGCTGCTCAGTAGAATGCGCATGGCGTCCATAAGTGATTTCAGCATCACTATGACTTAGCGATTCTCAGTCGTCGTCCCATCCGCGGTTCGTGAGGTCATTGCGGGCGGCGCAATTTGATGTGACTCCGAGGCAGGTTGTGCTCGTGGAAGCGTAGGCCACTCTTCAGGAGGTGAGAGTATTGCCCCAGTCTTCGTTTTCGCACTGCCGGTCTTTGTGGAAGTTGGCGATTATACGGTAGCCGCTTTGCCGGAAGGTGGCGTATATCTTTCAGTAGACGTAACTCTTCGTGCTGCTCTTCGGTGCCGATGTCGTCGTCGCCTGAGAGTAGCGGCAGCCTCTCTGTGTGTTGAATGGTCCCGTACCATACGTTTGAGTACTGCTCGCTCGTTCCTCACCCGCGGGCAATCATTGGATGAGGCCTCATGAGTACCATGGCAGTTAGGGCACTTTAACACAGTTGCGCGGCAGGCATCTGCTGAATGAGATTCGGCGCACCGTGGGCACACGAGGTTATTCCTGCAGACACCTTTTACGTGTCCCATCTTGCAGCATTTGTAGCATTGCAGGGGCTTCGGTACGTATGGGCGGACTGGATGGCGGACGTGACCAACTTTGACGTGTGAGGGGAGGCTGTCTCCATCAAACCACAGCTTCAGGCAACGGGTGTTGCCAAGTCTTGTGATGTGCGTGATGAGAGTGCCTTCTGTAGTTGGCTTTATTAATATTGGTAAGTCGTCGGTTGGAATAGAAATATCGACATCATAACGCTTTATGAACGCTTTATGAACGAAACAATATCGTTATGACTATAGTGACAACGAAACTGAAACTGCGCAGCCAGTGCAGTTAGGTCCCCAAAAACAACGTATTTGTCTTTGATATAGGCAACCTTCCCCCAACATTAGCATATTAAACTTAGGCCCTGGAGGGCGCGCGCGCCCAATGCAACGCGCACTCGTCATGCGCTCTACAGGCAATCTTCTCGCACTTGGTTATGAAACCGGAACACACACTCTCTGAGATGGACATAATCGTGCACAGCAGGCCACCGTTATTTCATTACAGGAACCGTATTCTCGGTCAATTCCTTTCGGTTAATTATAAGATCCCTTGCACGAAATATGACGTAACTCGGCACGCTATCTTAGTACAGAGGCAGAAATTTTGTTGTGCGTAGACGCCGCAGCGTCCGTTGTTCGGTCATGCCAAATCTCGCAAAAGGGGTTCTATCGGCGAAATTTATTGACCCGACAATATGGCGTCAGAATGCAGTCGGCCGTATCTCGGCGACATCTGCAAGATCCAAGTATTTCTGCGTGAAAAAAAAATGGTCCCAGCTTTAGTACTTTTGCTGGAATGTTGTGTCAGCTAATTGTCCGGACGAAACTATGTGCGAAGCATTACTGAGCTCGACAAAGAAGGAAGACAGAGAGAAGGGAGGGAGGAAAGGCAGGGAGTCAAAAATTTCAACAGCCTATATGGAGCTAACGAAGTGCGCCCGTGCAAAACACACCCACACAGCGTTTCACCGGCACGAAGCAAATCGCTATACTTGCTCAAAATGTAGCAAAGTGAAATCGGACATCAGTTCTAATAACAAGCGACAGCGTAGTGAAAAGCGGGCCCGCAAGATGACGATTTATAGTCGAGTTTAACGTACGGGAACGCAAACGCAAGAAAGGTTTATTGAGCGTGATGTTAAACTAATTTCGCTCAAAAAGAAAATGCAGCAGCCTTGGAACCTTGCACTTCCAGATCCAGTGACCGAGCATGATGCAACACGTACGCGATGAAAAGTTGCGCAAGCGCCGGCACAGAAATCTTGACGACGTAATTGCGGCAGGGTTCATTCGCAGCTTGTTAGCCCGATTTCTCCGATGGTTCGCAGTCATAACCACGTTGTCTCATCACAGTTCTAAAACATGTTCTCTCATTTTATAGGGTATCACATTATAGACATGAGCGGAAGCTCCATATTACTGCATTTTTGGTAAACACTTCTTAGTGGTGAAATCGTGCTTGAGGAACTGTTCTATAAAGCGTCCTTCGCAACACAAGTGGTGCCCGCTGCTGCTCTTGTCGACACTGATAACAATGCTTCTTTAGGCCCCGTGATTTATAGTTCAGAACGAAGGAATAAGTGTGCTTGTTGACCTGGTTTTAAGCAGAAATACCACCACAATTTGCTGCGGACTCCGCCTATTCGCCATCGGAGATGAGCTTCCACTAACCATGCTGCTCACCTTGTCGTCATAGAAGCTTCAACATATCTTAGTAACTTGCAAACACGCAAATGCAGGATCTGTATCTCCTTATTTCACAAACTGAACGCTATAACGACAGTTTATCACTCTGCGTGCTTCATTTGTTGTGCGCCGCCTGCCACAAGTACCAGACGACATGCGCCGCTGAGAACCGCTGCACTGAGCGCAGCGCCACTTTTGCGTCATGATGTGGAGAAGTGGCCAACTACGCTCCAAACGGGTCCGTCATGTATGCCTTTCTCCGGGTGTGTTCCAATCCTGGCCAGCATCGGAACCAGTCTACGTAGATAGCTAGGGAGACCGCCGGGAAAGCTTCGAGGCCATGTAATGGAACGCGTTTCTAGCCGTCTGTAAGACGCACGGAAGACGTTTTTGCGACGTGACGCCACTCACGGCGACAAGAAAAAGTTGAGAAAAGCACACGTTAGTTCGGTATTTTAAGTATTTGCGCCTGCAAACCTATGAAAAACACGATAGCTTACATTAAGGACGTAGGATCGCGTATCTATCTGTTCCTATGCGCGGACAACCTTCCTGTCGGCTTTCCAAGCGTCCTGCTTAGCCACCATCTTGTTTGGAGAGGAAAGTGGCCTCCATCGTTATTGATTTCGGCGCTGTTTCGCGAAGCTGTCTACTTTGAGGTGTTCGTGAAAACTGCAACGAGACTTAAGATGGCCGCTGTCCACTTATCCGTCTGCTTTGCCGTCTATGGCGAGTATTGGAACAGAGCCAATGATGGTGTCCTGGCTCTCTGAGAACGATGCCGATCCGAAGTCACAATATACTGGCATACCGGCATTCCCATCTATAACACAGCGCAGCAGGGCCAGATTTCTTTCTGAAAATTATAGCGAGAAACTCCATGCCTGTAGCCACCATGATCCTGTTGTTGCTATGCGGGCGCGTCTCGTTAGGCCTACGAGTGCCGGAATCGCAAAACGATCTCAGAAACTGGACGTGCTATCCGGTCCTAACTAACGTTTCAGGTGAGTTTAGAGAAAGCGAAAGCTCAATTCAGTAGTTCCTGCCGATCAACGCGAGTGACAACGTAACCATCACGAGAATTCACGCTGAAACGGGTACCATGGGTGCCGCCATGTTGGACAACGCTATTTCTTAGCGCGCGTAAACATTAGATATCTGTGCTCGTGCCGCGCTTCGACGCGTACGATCTGTTCGGTGCCGTCTGCGCATGCACGAGGCACGTGGACGCGAGCTTTCACGCGCCGACATGCATGCGTGTTGTTTGCCCTTAACGCCTCGTTTTCTTTTTCTGTTTTTGCAACTGTGCCTCCGAAAGAGAAATACTACTGCAGCAGGAAAGCAACCCTCCGCGCAGAGTTAGCGGCGGTTTCGTTCATCTTGAATAAGTCTCCATTAACGAGGCTCTACGCGCTCTCGGGCGAAATGGCGCTTCTGTGTGAGAGGGTACGAGGCGCCAGCAAAGGATCTGCATGACGGGAGCCGAGCAGCACGTCACCGAAAGCCAGAGAACGGTGAAAAGAGGCTCGCCTGCTCGTTATCGTCGAGTCATTCCAGAGGCACGCCGCGCGGACTTCATTGTGGCTCGCCGGGTGGGTAAATTTGCCGCGCCGAGATGCTCGGCGACGCGAGAGAGGGGCGGCTGCGGTGGCAGCGGTGTTGTTGCAAAGTAAACTTCCCTCGGCGCTGAAAGTCCTTCGCTCCCTGTTCCTGCTATACACTCTCGCTACACGCCACACCCCGCTCTTCCCAATTTCTGGCGACTGCTCGCAGTGAGGCTAATCTTTTCCTGAGTTTGGAACGGGTGACGTTATTGTTTTCATAGTAGAGACGAAAATTCTATAGCGTAAGCTGCTTGCAGCATGGGTAGCTCAGCGTCGCACCCGGCCCGAGGAAAGAGAGAGACAGAGAGGGAGGGAGAGATGAAAGAAAGAAAGTTAGCAAAATCTCTCAATTAGCTGTACCATGGTGAATAATGCAGGCCTATTGCGGGAGATATGCATTAATGAGGTTAAACGGCGGGGTTTCGGCACTAAAACTGCCACACGGCTGAAAAAAAAAAATAGAAAGAAACTGATGATTATTCTTCTTTTTCATTTGCCGCTGGAGGCACTGACGACTATTATTTAACGCTTCTTATTAAATCAATATTACAATTATCACAACCGCTAATACGTTATTATTATAAACTGCTACGCAGATTAGGAGTTGCTGCGCTTGACTTGTAAATTATAGTTCAACTAGTTTGTGTGAGTGTTGTTGCAGATCCGACAGACTTTGTTGCAGACCCGACAGACCGTACTGAACATATATAACACTCATGCGTTGCATTTGCGTTGCGTGTCTTGCAACCCGCATCCCTTATTTGTATGCATGAGTGTTGCATATGAGTGCGACACAAATATGCAACACTCATGCATACAAATGATAGATGCTGCAACTTTAGATTACCGCTTTATGCGCGGAGGAGAACAAAAGATGTGGGAGCCATTACCGAAACAGAAGAAGCGCAGAAAATGAGACTGCCTGCTTGCCAACAAACTGGCATTCGAGTGTTTTAGTTGCATAGTGAGTAACAGCTTACACGGTGAGAACTGCGTGAAGCACAACGAAAGATTTTTGAGATTCTCAACCTTTGCGTTTCTTTCGCCTCATCTGCTCTGACAACGCAGTTGAAGCGCTAAGCAATAGCCGCGTTTCACGTTGTTTCCCTTCTTTATCTTTGTACACGTGACGACAATGTAAACTCCACCAGATAGCACGCACGTAGATAGGCGTGGTGTTTCTTGAAACTTTTCCATGCCGAATAGTAATTCAGCTTCACTTTTAACCTGTTAACCTAATGGCCACAATGCACGCTGAACATCGTTGCTCAGCCATCTTACGCACTTGGGTGTTGTCTTCATCGAAACGCTAAAAAAGAAGTGATGGCGAAATTGCTGGTGGGGCAGAAAGTAGGTGGCACGCTGGTCATAACGAGAAATGACGCAGCGACGCAGCTAAGTCGAGAAACCCGGGAACAGAAATGTGTCGCGTTGCCCTTGAAACACCACGCAAGGGCATTGCCTCGCGAAGGCAAGCGCGCGCCCCTCCTCTTCACTGAGGCCCCGTGAGCGCCGACGGCAGCACGCCCCGCATTTTGGGGTACCTGTCGATAAAATGGCCCCTCACCCCTGAATGGACTCCGGGACGCCGCCTGCTCTGAAAGAGGGCTTGCTTGCTTCCGCGGCATCTCGGCGTCGTGCCACCTAACGACTTCTTCTGTCGCCCGACAAAGCGGTACGCGCGCTGCTGACGCATTGTCTCCTCCGCCTAAGTGCTCGAGAGCATCGGCATTGTTTGAAGCGCGAGGAAACATTCTGAAGGCATAGACCAAGTTCTGCATTTTTTCTTGGTGAAAGACAAAGGCGCGTGGACGCTGAGCCGTGGCTCCGCGTAAAGCATACAAGTGTAAATGCATTTGTAAAGGAGCCGTAGGACGATAGAAGTAAGAGGTACATCGGATCTCCAACACTCATCAGGCACAACGTGCGCGCACGATTACTAACGAGCACTCCGCATCGACGCGAAGCACGCGTCGGCAGCCTCTCTTCGCTTGCGGGCTGCCTCGTAGTTTTCAGTGTCAGCTGTTGGTAAGCACCGCCTCCCCTTCACCTGAAGCGCAGTGGTTAAGTATAGAACGCGCCGTTGTGGAAAGCGGCCTCGTGATATTCCAGCGCTGCTGAGACACGCCGGTGTGCAGGAAAACACGGGTAGAAGTGGGTAGACTAAATTCTTTTGTTTGGCATGCCTTAAATGGTTGATGCGACGTGTGCGTTCACCCCTCAACAGTTTGCATAACGACGTTCGCTTGACGCAGTGAAATAGGTAAACTTGATGCTCGGTCGACGCGCCAATATGTCAGTAATAAGAAGTTACGAAGAAATAGCGAGACACGCCCAATGATTTGGGGCAGTGCCTTGTAGGGCACCTTCTTTAGCAGATCACATGAAAGGAAAAGCTTGAAAACTCACCAACGCGCGCTAACACATGCGTATGCACGCGTGCAGGCACGCACACGCATCCCTGTATGCACAAGAAGGCATTTCCTGTTCGCTTGGATATTAAGTTGCAGCTTGTTTCACCTCTTGTGCGCGCATATGCGTACCATAATATCAACATCACGAAGACTTCAAAGTAGGCATTAAACGGGCGTTTTTTTTTTAAATAAAAGGTCAATCCGAAGTACCCTTTCCAGGCTACTATGACAGCGCGTCAAATAAACACAGTAATTATTTGAGACTGCACTACTAAGAGTGCAGTGACTTCGAGTGACGGAACACGCTCTGCTCGCCTCTTCGAGTCAATCGTGATCTCGTTGAGCAGGCCTGCTTTTTCTCTTCACGGGGAGGCTTAAATGCTCCGATGAGTCGATTATCACTTGAAGACTCAAGGGGGATCGACACGAGCCGCTGTTCCAAGCTGATGATGCTGTTAAATAACAAGCCCTCTGCTACGGCGTCCCTCATAGTTCAGTGCACGGCAAGTTGTTTTTTCATCCACTTTAATTTCCATTAATTTATCGTTTCTTTATTTCATTTATTAAGCACAAGTAATATCACCTATCTTGTCCTTGGTGTCAGTGTTTGTTGGCTTCTTATGATATGACTAATAAAAATCGGGCCCCTCGGTTAACCCCCTTTTCTTCTCGTTGATTACATAACGAGGGTCTCGAATCCGGCAACATTGATGCCTTCAGGCAGCATATGTGGGTTTATTGACCAGTTGCCTTCACCCAAAAAGATCACGTTCTCGTGACGCCTGCAGCAAAAAGGACGTTCCACGTCCGCCGCCAAGGTCTGTGAGTGGTGGCGCTGGCTAACACTCCCAGGGTTCTACTAGGACACATAAATACCCAAGAAAGGTGATGGAAAACGGTGCCGCGGTAGCTCAATTGGTAGAGCATCGTACGCGAAATGCGAAGGCTGTGGGTTCGGTTCCCATCTGCGGCAAGTTGTTTTTTCATCCACTTTAATTTCCATTAATTCATCGTTTCTTTATTTCATTCATTAGGCACAAGTAATATCCCCTATGTTGTCCTTGGTGTCAGTGTTTGTTGGCTTCTTATGATATGACTATATATATATATATATATATATATATATATAAAGTGTGACACAATCAGAAAATAAACATAAATTAGATTGAAATACTTGCCTCTTATGTTCATTCTTTAGGTGTAAAAGGTTCAACCAAGACAACATTCCGCACACTACAAAGAGCCGGATAGCATTCCCACTTTTATGGAACAACTGTCGGCAGCAGCCACTACATTCCGCCACTGTATTCGTGGCACGTGCTCGATCGTATTTCGCAAAGCGCTTCTCTTCACTCAAAAGCTTTATTCCGTGTCGCTTCGCTTGACGCATTGTTTCAACACAAAGGCGAATTTTTGCGATACTGCGGGCCTTGTTAAACGACGCGTATTCATAATAAAAAATAAAAGTCATGCTCGAGACCAAAGAGATTGCTCAAAAGGAGGCAACGCGCTCGGCTTCTTTTCAACGTATCAGGCAGGCATACCAAAGCAAAGCATGAAGTATGCACCGAAGCGGTAGAAGTAAAAAGAAATTAAAAAGAAGAAAAATATATCTAAAAGTCGCGTAGGTAGGAAACGTAGGCACAGACGTCTAAAGAGAACGAAGCAGTGCTGCTTTATGAGTCGCTGCCGCGGGAGTAAATTTTAAAGAAAAAGAACTTGAAGGATTGAAGCTATGCTCAAAAATGGGGAGCAAGATAGCAGATACAGTGCTGCCTGACGACCACCCATGCACGCAAAGCATGTTCTGTGAATGCGAAGCAGCGCTGTCATAGCTATACGTGTCTTTTACGAGAATTCCCTTTTGTCAATCTGCAGAAAGGTTACGAATATAAAAATGTCATGGGTATAGGCAGCCATATAGACAAATATATATAGGAAGTGATAGACGTTTATTCTGTCATTGAACAAGCGTGTCGGAACTTCGCAAGTCCACAGGGCGATGCGCCCATGCGCGTGCCTTCGTTATAGAATGCGCACAATAAAAAGTACGCAGTGAATCGTAATTTTAACGCACTTTCATGTATTTCTTTTATATCCTACTCTACTGAGTTCATTCGCTGTACTTATTTTGTCAGTACGGCCTTAAGCACATTGCTCTATTTGTAAAACTACGGCGCTGGCATTGGCAATGCTGCCATCATTTCGTAGCCACGAGTTCTGATTGTATAGGGTAAATTTATAGTATTTATCTATTCCATACTTTAAGCCTAAAGTAAGCAAACATAAACGTGAAGTCGAATCAATTTATGCAGACGATAGTGATATTATTATCTTTACGTTACTGTACACGACATTCCGCGATAAGAGGACCCACTGTAGTCTCCTATAAAACGGTCGACCTATACGCTAGGGAATGTTGTTAATAAATGTTTTTTTTTCTGTCTGCCTTCAACAAATTAATATTTGAACGTATCTTTATAGATAACCACACACAGAAAAGGAAGAAAGCAAGAGGCTTATGATGCTCGAAGTAGTCCTGACGGTTGCCAGAGACAACCGATTCAAAGCATTTAGGTAGTCACGGACTCGTACTTCGAGAGCTGCTTCACAAAGTGCGCAAGGCCCACTAGTGATCAGCCGGCTGTTGGGACGTTGTGAATGGCGAACGGATGGGCGCCCGGTAACCAATCAGAATGGTCTGCAGGCCAATAAGGAATGGTTATTAGACTTACGCAAGTTGCTTTCTCTATTCCACAAGCGAGAATCGACGTCCTGCCTATAGCCTTTGGCACGGTGCACCTTCACCACTCTCCCGTTGAGACAGAGCATAAGGGCGGCACTCCAGGACTCTGCTGGATGCAGGCGCGTCGACGGGATATCTCGCCCCACGTGCTCTTGACTGCATTCTCTCGGATCACACGACGGGAGCCGCGGGTAAAGGAAATACGACAGAGCCGCTGCCGGAGCACCGGCTGTTGCTGAAGCTTCCTGCACGCAGTGGCACCCCTACATTATGGGCCGTGCAACTTGCACGCACACCTTTATCCTACTCGACGCACGAACTGCATTCGGCGCCGTAGGCAGCAAAAAAAAAAAAAAAAAATACGGTGACGGAGTACGAACGTAGCAGCGATCACACCCAACTCGGGACTCCACGGACTCGCACTTTCCCGCACATCTCAGGTTTTCCTTTTTTTCCACGAACACGTTTTGGTTGGTGATACCGTGCGGCGCGGGGCAATAAAAAGCCCTTATCGTAAAGCGAGCGCAGCTATTCGCTCGATCCCGAACTCGAGCCGACGGCCGCTGGGGCTGCGATGCCTTCGCCGCGAGAGCGAGAAACAACTCGCTTCAAGTAGCGCTTGTATGTCCGGGTTGCTTTAGCAACACACCGCTCTCCGCCACACGGCCGAGATGAACGAGCTGTTGCGAGACCGACGGAGCGTGGGGAGCGAAGTGTATTTGCTCGCTTTTCTCTCTCCTCGGTCTCTTTTTCTGCACTGGCTGCCTGCATCCGAAATCGAGATGCGGTCTATGGCTTAGTTGTTCGCGTCAGTCGACCTGGGCTTATTTATTTGTTGCTGATAAACAGACTACCGACACTTCTACGCGAGATTATTCGCTAAAAGAAAGCGCTTGACAATTGCGTTTCATGTTCTCTTCTTATACTTTTCTTTTGCCCAGCAGCTTGCAGATAAGCATTCTTCCAATGTTTCAAGTTATCGAAATGTTAGCATGATGCCAGCTACAACATATTATATTCTTTTTGTCTGTGCAAAATAGCCGCAGGTTAGGCTTCACGAGCTGAAATGTTTGGTATACAGTACCATAAAATCTTATGCTTTTTTTTTTATTGATACTCGCAAAATACAGATTGCGCATCATTTCCTGCGTATGAATAATATGGGAAACATATGGAACTTTAATCTCGTTTCGCACAAATTACACTAATTGTAATATTTCGGGGAATATTTTTTAATCATTTGCTGGAACTTGTGCGGAACGGGATTGATAGGAATGACTGCGTCCTACATACACACACAAATTACATGGAACGCCGTTTTATATATTTGCACATCTTAGTTTTCAAATACACATAACAGTAAATATGTAGAACTCAGTACCAACGAAATATCCAGTTACGCGAAACAGTGTCCAAGGTACATGTACCTTTTATCCAAAACATTGTTAAATTCACATGTACTTGGAACAAATAATGGGTTTGTGGGATACCGTGTCAGATACCTAAACGCCATTCCACTTGGGTAAGTGAAAGATTATTGTAAAAATTTTTCTCTTAAGGTTGGAACAGAATAAAATAGAATGAGTTGAATGAGAGTAGAAGAGTGTAGAAAGTTAGTCCGCGCGTCAAAGGATCGAACCCGTTACCTTAGGCTCAACAGTACAATACCACTGCCGCAGAGCCACCGCGACAGACTCGTCCATGCCGAATGTACTAAGCTGTTAATAAGGCCATTTTCTGAATACTGCGCATATATATAAAGCTATCTTGTAGCTCGCAAGCGGGCACTAAACAGCGCCAGATGGCGCTTACACGCAATTATGCATTGCCGGCTCTACACGGCAGCATTTCCTCGCCTGCGAGATTCAGACACCGATAAAACTTCCTCTCGAGAGCCACGCGCCTTCTCGTTGTTTGCCTCTGCTCTGAGCGTAAAATAACAAGTCTGCTCGTCTTCTTGTTCAGGGGACAGCGCTAAAAGATTCGTCCGAGGCCGGCGAGCATAGAATAAGCTGCACGGAGGATTAGTACGCAAGGAAGATCAGGCCAAAGACGTATACGAGGTCTTTACACTTTCCCACCAGCTTTGCTTTCATAAGGTTTTCCATTAAAAACGAAACACAGTGTCGACGAAAGCATTTCGGGCGAGGAGAGATTCGCGACCTTCGAGGTTACCAGATGCCGCACGTGGGGAGTGCGAGCTAGGGCATGGGGAATGGAAGGGTGGACAGAGGCCCGGCGGGCGTTTTTCGAGGCTGTGAAACACAAGACGGCCGGTCGGGCGACTCCTCGCAAAAGAAAGCGTGCCAACGACGACACTCTGGGAAGAAAAGAAGAAGCCCCGCGACGCTGCTGAATAAGAGATGCACGAGCTTCGTGGTCTGCAGGGCATCCTTCAGGCGTCCAGCCCAAGTGGTCGGGCATCTCGGGCTTACAGCGAAGAGAAGGAAAAGCGAAGTAAAGGAAAGGCGTATCTGAAAACAAAGCTTAAAAGGACCAAGTTGGGTATAACGTAACGCTTCCTTCGCGTCAAAGTGCACCGGTTCTCTGGTTTCACGGCTTCCTGCCTCGGGCTACGGCTTAGCGAGGTTTTTGAAAGCAGCGCTGTCGCAGAAATGCGAGCGAATGTATAACTGCGTATTCACGGAAGCCGAGTGCCCGGAATCCTTGGCGCGTAGGCAGGAATCAAAAACTGCCAAAACTTGAGCGATAAATTTGAGGGGATGATGATGGAAATAAATTCAGAAATACAGCTTTTCTTCATTTTTTTCCCTAGTAGACTAAAGAGTTAAAAACGAAGAAAGGTATATTCTACGACGGGTGGTTATTTCGCATCGATGTGTATCCGCGCAATAAATCCATTAATTTTGTCCTACTATTTTATGGTTCTTATTTTTGAACCTTTATGACAGAAATATCAGAGAGATAGAGCTCTACAATAAATTCTGGAGTGGCTTGCTCGGCTAGGCCTATCATGCTACTCTAGATGGGTATGATAAAAAACCACGTGATGTTCACACAGCACGTCGCAGACACACGGAATGCACAAACACACCACAACACGCAACATCTACACTAATTAAAGTATCTCTCTGGGAAGGATGCCCCTGCCGAAGGGTTTATTTTCTGCAGTCACGCGAGAAATAAAAAGCTCGAAATATATTTCACACATGCCCGCCACGCCCACCCCCACCCTTTTTTATTTGTCTGCACGAAGATGTCGTCGCGCTAAATGCCAAGTTTAGGAAGAAGACATGAGATTTACGATTGAGCTGCTTTTTGTTTTAGTTGTTGTGACAGCTCGCCATCAGAAACACATTTGCATAGTTTGGAAGCCGGCAAGCGTTTCCCACTAACCTGACAGCAACCACTGGAACTGTATACCGCGCTTTGTTCGCGTCTGCGTTTCGTTTGCTGGGAATCAATCATGTTTGCGCTTTCTGCTGAAACACGTTTACACATTTGTGGTCAAAACCTAGTGCGGAATTACTATGTGCAGTGCTGCTTTCTAGGTACTCCAGACGCCTCCACGGTGTCGCCACACGCCAATCGTGTTGTTATTTTTTTTTCAGTATGTGGGAGATTTTAGGAATGCTGTGCAGGGCTTGTAAAACTATCATATGCATCCTTTTAATCAGACTTGTTGAAAAACAGACATTTCTTGAATGACGAACTATACGCTGTGAATGAGATAATTACCGAAAACCCGCCAATCTTTATTTCATAGCAATAACGCTAGTGTGAATACTGGTGAACTTCAGCCAGACAGTAATAAGGTCATGTCTGTATATCAGAAATGCTGAGAATAGCACCACTTCCCACCGATTCGTTTAGAAAACTGGTTGCAAACTGCAAATGTTCTTCCACTGAGTTTTCCAGGCAGTGCACTAGAAATATTATTGTCGTAAACATTAACCGGTAAGTCGATGTATTTCGTAACGGATTTTGGAACGCCCGACCTCCTCTACAGCAGCAGATTACCGTAGGCGCTGTATCACTACAGCCGAGAGATGTAGATAAGTGTTATCGTTTATTTCTATTAATGTTACCTCATCATTTTACGCTCACGGATGCTTCTTTGACCAGCACCATATGTTTAGTTTGACGACGCCAAGCCTGTTTGGTCTTACTGATTATTCGCTCCAGCTGTCTTCGTTATCTCCTATTTGCCATCTTGTACTTCTAATTTTCTCGGTATTATAGCGTTATCTCGGAAAAACACTCAGGATGTGTGCAGCTCGTCAAGCTGCAGCACTCTTTATATCGCGAACTCTTTCTTTCCGTTGTTTTCTTCTTTTACATCGAAAGCTGTATACGACTAACCTCCCGTAGTTTATTCGGCGTCCGGCAACAGAAACGGACTAGCGATTTCTAACAAAACCGTACGGGTGCAGTGCGGCGGCGCAGATGTAAAAAGCGGAACAGATTAGAACGCTCCCCGTGAACAATAGACTGACGTCAAGGTTATCGCAGTATATAAGCAGGAGAGGTATCGGCGCTAAAAACAGCTGCGTTATCGATAGGGCGGGCACGTATAGTACACCCGAAGAACAACGTGCGTACAAGGAGCGCCGGAGGAAACAACAACGAGAATGTAAACGGCGCCGGTGCGATACAACCACCGACGAAGAACGTTCCCCCGATGCTGAACGAAAACGACAGTCGCGAGTCGGGGCAACCATTCCACTCTGTGAAGATGGAATGGCAGCGAAAGCACATTGCATTTAGTTTGAGAGCTTTGACTGTCGTCAGCTTTCGCTGCCATTTCATCTTCACAGAGTGGAATGGCTGTCATTTTTGTCGGTAGAGTCGAAAGTTTCTTTTTTTGAGCTTGCTTTAATTTTTCGCAAACAAGAAGCGTTTAGCTAGCACAGTAAGCACATCTCTCTTACCCTCTTGTTGCCTCTCTCTCTCTCACTCTAGTAATTTCTTGCTAATTTTATGCGAAGTGGAAAACACGCCATTCTATTTAATAGGATCCGACATCTCTGATTTTACAACTTCTTTTTATATCGGTCTATCCTTCTTAGGTCGTCGTCGTCGTCATCTTCATCATCATCCTCACCATCATCATCATACATTTATAATATCCACTGCAGGACGAAGGCCTATGCCGGCGATCTCCAATTATACCTGCCTTGCGCTAGCTGATTCCAACTTGCGCCAGCAAATTTCCTAATTTCATCATGCTACCTAATTTTCTGCCGTCCTCGACTGCGCTACGCTTTCCTTGGCACCCATTTTGTAACTACAGTGGCCCACTTGTTATCCGCCCTCCGCGTTCTGAAGAATGGGCAGATTTCTCTTCGCGGTTCTACGGCTAGCTAGCAACAAAAATTGTGTTGTTAAATGACAAACGCGCGTTCTCGGTTTGCACAAAGTACTAAACACGCAGAGAAGCTGCGGAACGAGACATTTGCCTATTTAGCAATTTAGGGAAGTGCGTGCCACCATTCAAAGCTCGCAGCTTGACAAGGAGCGTTTGCATTAAATGCCGTCGACTGCAGGCGTGACTTTCCGGGGCGATACTCGCGGACGACTGGGTGCTCGCCCCGAGACAATCGCGAATGTAAATCACCTCCTGGAAACTGCCGGACAGCGCAACTCGGGAACGGCGACCGAAAGTGTTTACACAACAAAACAACAACAGGTCTGAGCAAACTCCAAAAAACGAGAAGACCGCGCAGAATGAGAAAACGGAAAGCTGAAATAGCAAAATATACAATGAAGGCAAGCTCCAGAGCATATTACGTTGTTCGCGCACAGACGAAGTTTACCGCGTGGACCTCGCGGAAGCTGCACAACAAATACAGGACGGATGCTGAGCCGTTGCGCCATGCCGAGAGAACGGCCGCGCCTGGTCGGTCTCGACGCGAGTTTGCATCTTCTTTTCCCAGAATTGCGCGCACTTTGCTGGGACAGAATCGCTCCCTACGCATGCTGCTGGCATGCGCAGCGGCGTCCTGTGCGCTCTCAGTATGCTTGTGCACACGCTACTCGCGGACTAAAGTCTTTGCAAAAGAAATAAAAAAGGTGTCATAACTACTTACATGCGTGCATTGTCCCATTGCGTTAATGGCGTCAACAGGATTAAGTCGTCATTGCCTGGATTTTCAATAAACAAAAGAGTGGCTGAACTTATCTGCTAGCTGCGGGGCGAAAGGGCCAACGGGAGATTCCGTGCTCGTTCCAAGACATTTCGCCATACCGCTGTTCTTGGTGTGAAAGCATCAAATGGGCGAGTGAGCGACGAAACAGCCGGCGTCTGCGGCAGCGAAACGGCACCTAAATTCCTATTGGCTGCAACACCACGTCACGTGCGGCCTCGACGAAGCAGGCCTGGCGAAAGGGTGCACCTGCTGAAGTGATGGCGCGCCAGGTGTTGCGTGAGGGGAGAGAGCATCTCCACGACACCGCGTCACCCTCGCTCTCGGATGTCTATGTGATCCGCGCGTTCCTTGTCCGGGCAGGCTCTCGCCTGCGTTCTAACTCCGCCTCGGTAATCGCTATAAAGAAATTACGTATGAAGAACAGAATAAATTCGAAAGGAAATACTTCGACGGTAGTGAGTTTCCAACCTACCACCCCACGCTAAGAAGCCGAGTGTCTCGCCCACTGGGCCAAGCCAGCGGCTTCTAGACAGCAGGTCTGTGCACTGTGCTTTATGACGTCATGATACCTGGACGTAAAGTTAGATTGCCAAGCCCGGCGTGACGAAAGCGGTGACGTAAAAATCACCGCGGCTTACTTGGGAGCGTGCGAATTAGATTTTATTAGTCGGGCAAGCTGGCATAACGTCACCGATTGAAGTTCACCGGCCTTGTGCAATGCGGGAGGCGCTTGCCAAGCCTATCAACGCGCTCGCTTGA
The DNA here is from genome assembly GCF_023375885.2 of Dermacentor andersoni. Taxonomy (NCBI): domain Eukaryota; kingdom Metazoa; phylum Arthropoda; class Arachnida; order Ixodida; family Ixodidae; genus Dermacentor; species Dermacentor andersoni. Next base: position 30,022,347 of record NC_092815.1, read on the forward strand.
CCGCGAGGAGCTCATAACTCAAAGGACCGCTCAGCGGTGTTCAATTGGACATCAACGCTTGCGCATCCATAACTAATAAGTGCTTAGGTGTCCTCGGGTATATTGCATTATACCTTTTACCGCCTCAAAAACTTATTCTTATCTTTGCCGCGAACTTGCTGTCTCTTGTAAAGATACTAAAAGTAAGGAGCTAAATAAATAAATACGACCACACTGAAGACACATGGCTAGTCACAAATGTGCGCTAGCACACACAAACACACACACACGCACACAAACACGCGCGCGCGCGCGAACACGCACACGCTCCGTTCTGTTTTGCGCCTCGCGTCCCTCTTAATCCGAGTTCCCCTTAGGCTTGTCTGGCGATAGCATCTCGGGTCTGGTAAGGAAAATAAACTCGATAATGAGATTAGCCCGTCCGGGCAAAAGCTGCAGCGCCCGCCCACCCGCCTGCGTACGTCGGTCGACCGCGCTCGCCCTCTGCGACGTTTGGGCGGATACCGACGTAGAAGTAGGTGGCTGGGCCGGAATAAGCGCGTTACATACTTTGCAAAGCGCGCACGCATGAACCGGCAGTGCGACTTGTTCCAGATAATTATACGAAGCTCCTGCCGGGGCATGGCGATGCGACAGTTCCGTAGCCCGCAGCCGCGCCAGGCTCGCACGCTACGCACGCGGCGGTGAACGTGACGCGTGCTAGTGTTTGCAAGCAATTTCATTTCGGATGATTACGTGGCGGCCCCGGTGCACCGTAAATTTTGGAACAGCGGATTAGTGTGCCCCAGAGGCGGGTGGGCACTTTTGTAATGTTCGCGCCTGAGGAGAACGAGAGGGGGCTGGAAGAAAACTTTGGACGTTGCATAAAATGAACGAAGCGTTATATATGTAGCTTAGCGGAAACGTGACTTCTTTTCGTGACAAGGCGACAGGGGCCTTCAAGCTCACGAATAAGAACACTGGTAGGCGTGTCGGTAGAGGGATATTTTTTTTCTGTTGATATAAGTTCAAATTTCGGAACAAGAGAAAAGAAAAGAAAAGGCAGTTGTGGATGGTATCCTTGGACAACTATACTTTGTACTGGGCCCCCTTCCTGAACCTTAAGCAACCTTACTGCTAAGACGCGTGCAGTGCGTCTCCGGTTTGTCTTGAAGTTTGTGGTCAGCTTGCGCGCTGGTGTTAGAACACGGGTCAAGAAAGACGGCCATTGCAGTTACTGTGCGTTGTGGCCCTAAAAACAAACAGTACTGCTTTAATTACCACTGACTAGTAAGTGCCACACTAATCCATTGACGAGCTTCTTACGTGTCCGCCTACACTTCCACGGAATGCCTTAACTCCGCAGACAGCAAGCGTACTTGAACGCATGTTGCAAGACTATCTCATGCACATTTCGTCCTATGGTATACGCTGCCTAGTCAGAAAACATGTTGAGTCCACGCCGAGTCCCTCATGCAAGACCACAATTTAGTTACAGCGACTGAAAGCACAAATTGCCTAAATTTCTCCAATACCTTCGGCAGATTCAGGAGCAACCTCGCTATTTCAACCAAAACGAGTGATTAACATTTTGCGTCAGTGTTTTTGCAGAATCGAGATAAATCTTGCGGTCGCTCTAGGCTGCCGAGCACCCGAAAGCGCATTATGTTGAGAAAACCTAAGTAGATTTGTACACGTGCCCTTGACTATTCCTGTGCCACTTTCCTTTTTTCTTTCTTCCTTTTTCAGTCGCTGATTTGTGCGATTTCGTCGAGGCCTAAAAGGTCTCCACGTCGGCTTCCGAATATGCCGTCTCTAATACGTCGTAGTCGCATTAGCGTGGCAGCGACGTGCTTTCAGCGCACATTTCTTATTGCTTACGTAAACGGCTTAGAATGTATGTGTACGGGGAGTGCAGCGGTCCTCGTCGAGCAAACTTTGCGAAGAGCTGCGCGAGGAATAACCGAAGTTTAGAAAACAAAGAAACGAAACAGTACTGGGGGATATAACTAAAAAGAAAGGCAGTGCGAACTATAAAAGAAAGCGACAGCAAGCGCAGCGGTCGACAAATCGGGCCGCCATATCGGTCCACTGGACTCGGTCGCAGCAGTTCTAGCGGGGCGTGGTATGCAAATTAGGCGGAATCCCGACACGCGCCGCCGACCCCTCTCTTCTAGGGGTAGGGAGGCCGCTGGCGATGTTCTCGGCGCTTGCTAAAAGTGCGTCTAGCGACAGCGCGGCTCGTAATTAACGAATATTCTCCTCGCCGTCATGCTTTCGCCGTGTCTTGTTTCAGTGTGTCAGTCGCGTAATATTACTCCTTACCAAAAAACATTTTTCGCTTCTTTCTAACTTGCACTCTCTCTTTCCTCACCTCCTCTTTCCCCTTGCGTCGTGCTGTTAATTTTGCTCGCTAAACACACTGTGCCATGCTGTGCCTTTGTGCAGACAGCGCTGCTCAGCGCTGAGTCGGGGCGACAGGGAATTATCTTGCAACTCGCACATCGCCGCTGCCGCAGTTGCTGCTTTCCGCCGTCGCGGCAGTGCTCGTTCTCACTTCTGGCGTGGCCGTGATCGATTGGGTGTGTGCTCACGCGAAGTGAAAGAGGAAATAGGTTATCAAAGAAAAGGTGCAGAGAAGGGTGACAAGGTTCGCGATTATCGGAGGAGCAGGCATTTTTCAACTCGCAATTAGTGAGCTATAGGGAAAGGAGCAGCGCTAACACCGTGTACTCCGGCTTCTTTCTTTGTAAGTTCTTTCGCCCGATGGGTATCGGAATTCGGCGTACGATTTAAAGGGGTTTTTCCAGAATAAGAAGCATTAGCGGACAGTGGCTAGCAAAGCTTGGAGAGAACGGCGGGTCGGGCTTGCTTCTCCTCCTTCTTTCGTTACCTCGTGATCAGCGTGGGCTCAAGGCGAGTTGCTACTTTCCTTAGATACGACGTAGCAGCTCTCTTTTTCTGCAGCCATCATAAACTTTGCGTGCTTTCCGACTTTGTTTTAGCTGTATTTCGCTCAATCTTCACATTGCTTGCAGGGTGGTCATCGGCGTGCTACTTTATTCCACCCGTTCTCATTGTTATTACCTTCTTCCATCCTTGCCGAGCATGCCTTACGGAAGAGAGGTAATCGTTCGTAATTATCGGATTCCAGAAATATTATTAGCGATTCAATTTGCATCAACTGCTTTGGTACCGTGAGGTCTACGCACCATAATACATTGCCAACGTCGTCGTTCTTTTATTTTGCTCTCTCCTTCGCGTTGTAAGCAGCCGTTATTAAACTGCCCGCACACGGGAAAACACTGGATCTGGGAAGCTATTGACTATTACAAGTGTAATGGAGCATCGCAGACCGTTGATGACCGTCGTCGTTTCAGGCACACGCAAAAGATGGATAAACAGACGCAAGGCAGAGGCTATGGGGTCAAGGTTCCTTGGCCTTAGCTGCTGTTGCGCGCCTTCTTTTAGCGGGATGATAAATTATATTTTCGGTCATTAAGGCGGCACTAATGGGTGCGGGAGGACAGAGAGAGCAGCTGACGTTTGCTAGAGATGTTGGGAGCATGGCAGGTACCGCGTAATTTGTTTTAATTATTGTCAAAACAAAGTTTTGAGGAAGTTTCATGATTTCACTAATGTCTCGAGTGTGTACTATTACACTAAAGCGAAAACGCTTATTTAATTTCTTTTTGGAGCCGCGGCACAGCACAGTCTTAAAGCCCCTACCTTGCGCTTCACTTAGAAGAAGCATCATCGGTAGAAGCAATTTTTTATCGGAATCAAGCAAAGAAATTTGGCGTCTTTCGTGTATGCGGCCTTTTGAAACATGCAAAATATTTCCGAATTCAAGCTTCAAATTGTCTTGACGCGCTACTTTACGGAATCTAATTTGGTTAATTACTATTTCTTCACCCCGTGGTTTCTCAGAAATATCTCGAAAGAGAAGACACCGAGATTCGTGATGCCCTCGTGGTTGGTGAACGTTGTTTAAAAATAGTGAATTACTTCCTTCCAGATCAAATTTAAAAACACAAAGTCTTCATGCATATGTCGCAGCGCTGTCGACAAGTCTTTCTAGTTTGACATGTCTTATATACGTAACGAAATATAATATGGATTCATAGAATTTTTGTCTCCACAGTCTCGGTATAACAGGAAGATAAGACGGTGGCAGTTGGGCTTGTCTGCATTGTCATACGCGCGCTGGCACAACGCACCCAAAATCCACCCGTCACTTGCGTAGCGCGTGGTTGTCAGCAATAGTGCGTATCTCGTACTTCCGAGTAGCTACCGGGCTGTTTGCTCCCACTTGCCCATAAGAATTATGTTTTTGCTTGTGTTTCTTTGAAACTATGTACCATGCGTTCCCTAAAGTTACCGATTCTTGTCCCCGGATGAAAGCGTTCGCGCAAATCGTAGAAAGGACAAAAAAAATGCACGCTAGGAAATAAGATGTGCGAGTGAACGAGTGTGCACGGGCCAATACTTTCTCCTTCGTTACCTGACTTTCGTCGATTTCGCGGCCACGCATGGCCGTCGAGTGTCACTCGCGTCTGCCGACTGCCAATGGCCTTGCCTCATCGAGGAACGAAACGCAGGCATTGCTCGGGTTAGGATCCTCAATCTGAGATTGCTCCGAGACTTTTGCTTTCGTACACACGTGAAACAAAGAGTCCAAATCACGAAACGAGGGCGTATCGTATCCCCGGAGAAGCAAATAACTCAGCCCACCTCTCTGGAGACGTAATCGTGGCTGCGTTCAGACGTTATCTGTGTTGCGCATGCTACCCACCTTTACCTTTCTTTTTTTTCTGGGGGGGGGGGGGGGCAGGGGGAGTTGTGAAACTGACCGGGAAGAGATAGGAGGGGATGGGGGCGCAGAATCCGCTTCACCATATGTTTTGATAACTGGGGCGGGGATGACCCCCCGGGCTGACTGCTGCGGCGATCGATCCTTCTTTTGCACAGGAACGCGCGTGCATGCATTGGAACCGAAAGTGTTATGCATATCGAGGACGAACTGCGTGTGCTTACCCCGAGGGAATGATCGAGCTCTCGCAGAGGGAAGGGAGGGCGCGTGTGTAGCGAACAGCGCTCCAAGAGTGCTTTGTTCGAAGACGCCACCGTTTTTCTTTTATTTTTATTTTCTTCCTTCGTTTTTGCGAGTTTCACGTTCTTTTTCGCTTAGAGGAAGCGGCTCTGTGACGTTCGAGACGAAATTAAAATCGCGGCGATGGTGATAGCGCAGTTGAGTCTAAAGTGGTTCGGGAGGCCGAGAGAACAAATAGGAAAATAAGTAGGAAAATAGAAAGGAAGATACGAAATGAAGCGTGTATAACGGCAAGGCGAGTGGGAAGCGCTCGAGAAATTCATCTTCCAATCTGCGGTTTTCACAACTCGATGAGGCGAAGACCGAGAAAAAAATAAAAAAAGAGGAAAGATAACACGTGGAGGTTATGTTTACTTTCCACTTGTTCCACTCCTGGCAGAGCTGGACGTAGCGCGTACTTTTGTTCGCCCATTTTCCTCTCCTTCTCATTCTTCGTCTTTCCCGCGTCGCCCGTTTCGGGACTCGAAACGAAAGTATCGAGCCCGCCATTGTGGTCGAGCAAACTGAGCCGATGGTCGGGCGTCGCCGAGCGACTGCGGCCGAAGGTGGAAAAGCAAGAAAGAAGATCAAAATCTCATAGAAAAAGAAAGAAAGCCGACGAAAAGTTAATGGAGCGTAGTGCTGTGAGGACGGCGTATACGCCCACAATCGGCCAGCCAGCAGCTCGCGAGTGTTTGAAGATTGAGAAACGTCGAGCGAGAAGCGAAGTGGCAAGCAAGCGGGTGGCCAGTCCGGCGCGGCGACTCGAGGGAACAGCGAACGAAGCACCGATATAAGTCCGGCGGAGGAGGGCACAGCGCAGCTCCTGGACGCTGACTGAAAGCCTGGGGGCGCGCTTGGGTCGAAATTGGACGCATTTGTGGAGCAGGCCACGGAGCGACTTACACACACACACCGCAGGGGCTCGAAAAACAAAACTTTGCTAAAGCGGGAGTACACTTCCTGCTCGACAAATGTAGGTTAGAGGTAGAGCAAAAGAGTTGCTGTTGACTGCTGTTATTTTTCTGTGTGTTTCTCAGTAGATATTCCATTCCCCTCGTTGTATTTTTCTGCGAGGGGGGGGGGGGGGGAGTGAGTATGTTTCCGTAGTTACTGTTAACTTTCGAGTATCTTGCTTGAGACATAAGTGCGACTGATGACACAGATTTACCGTTCTTCATTCGAACTTCTGATTGAAGTCACATACCCCCGTGTGACTCGAAAGCGTATAAGCGTTTGTTGTGAAAGGCGCAGGGAGGTTTGCGTTGAAAACTCATAAGAAAGCGAGTAAAAAAGCAAATGAAAAGGGCATTACACATAATGACAAACCTTTTAACGTTGCAAATGAAAAGTAATGTTGCCTTTTGCGCGTCTTTTTTTTTTTTCATTTTCTGCGTCTTCTTCTACTAAAGATCTCCCTGAGTCAATTGTAGGCAGCGTTAAGTTTACTCTGCTTCACACTGGAGTAAAGAGAAAGGGAGACACGCAGGAACGTATGGAGGAGGATAACCTGTGGCAAACATTGACTAACACATCCGTCTGTAATTGTGTCTAATTTGTACATCTTAAACTTTTGTGCGTCAGACATCAGTGAACTTTCTTTCAACGAGAACTTTTCTAGAGACTTTCATTATTAGTGTCGTCGCATGTTCATCTGTTTCATTTAATCATCACCTAATGCAACAATTTCATTATAGTTTTCCAAAATGTTTATTCTATATTATTACGAAAGGATAAAAGAAGAGAAAGGAAGAAGAAGATCGCGAGACGCTGGCTGCTGCGTATTGCTGCTGGTAAGCCATCTTAAACACATTGACTCTGCTTGTATATATATTGTAAATACAGTCAGTCTATACTCCCAACATCCCCGTAACATGTTGGTGGAGGTGCGGGGTAGCACGGCTGGAAACGGAGCTTCGCAGTGGACGTCGCATCACCGTCCCCACCATGAATGACGGTGAGCACGCGGGATCAACGTCAATACCGCCTCCGACGTCACCGTCGCCACCTATTTCGCTGTCCCCTTCGGCTGTGGTTGTGCAACCCAAGGATCCCGGAACTCTCTGCGGGACCGATGGCACCGACGTTGAAGAGCGGGTGGCTATGTACGAATGCGTGAGTGGAATCAACAGATGGGACCCTACGTTTATGCTAGCTAACCTGTTGTTCTACCTAAGAGGCACGGCAAAGGTGTGGTACGAAAACGACGAAGAGGAGCCAACCAGCTGGGATCAATGCAAAGAGAAGTTAACAGAGTTGTTTGGCAAACCAGCCAGCCGTAAAATTGCCGCAAAGCAAAAACTGGCCTCCCGCGCCAAATGCCCCACGGAGTCCTATGTCTCGCACAGCCAGTACGTGCTGGCGCGTTGTCGTAAGGCTGATCACGACATGACAGAAGCAGATAAGGCCGGGCACGTGCTGAAGGGAATTGCTGACGACGCCTTTAATCTGCTGATGTGCAAACGCTGCTCGACAGTTTATGCTATTATCAAAGAGTGCCGACCATGTGAGCAGGCCAAAAGTCGACGCATCCTGCAACCATTCGCCAGACTTCCCAATACTGCCGCAACGTCGACGTGTGAAGATCAGCTGGCACAGCAGCATGTATCGCCATCAGAAGACGTTGTGCGAACTGTTCGACGTAACTGGATGCGATTGCGCCCAGAGCTTTCTGTTCGCGTAGCCCTACCCCTTTTTCAGTTCCCCTCGTGCAAGCCATCGTTCGCCAGGGTCTTGAAAACATTGGTCTAAATTCTGTCCGTGCTGTCGCCAACCCCAGAGCTAACGAACGCCCTTCTACTATTTTCGCTCCACCCCGACGCTTCTCTCCGCGTTATCGCAACCCGACTGAGTGAAGAACTGCGGACGAGCAGCCGAGATGTTTCACCTGTCGCCGCATTGGTCATGTTCGAACTTGCGAATTGTGTCAGCGCTGGAAGAAACCTCCCCTGCCACCTGTCGAACGACTCCATCCAATTGAAGTTCAATCTGAACTTTTCTTTCGCATAGGCCTTGACCTGCTTGGCCCTTTTCCGACGACAACTAGAGGGAACAAGTGGATCACCGTCGCTACTGATTACGCGACACGCTAGGCGGTAACAAAGTCGTTGCCGACTAGTTGCGCAACTGACGCCGCCGATTTTCGCCTCCACGACGTCATTCCCCACCACGGTGTACCTCGACAGTTACTCACAGACCGCGGCCGCTCGTTCTTGTTTCAAGTTGTGGACGACCTCCTCCGCTCTTGTGCCACTGAGCACAAGCTGTCCACCGCCTACCACCCACAAACGAACGGTCTTATGGAACGTCTCAACCGAACACTCACAGAGATGCTGTCGATGTACGACTCCATCGATCACTGCGATTGGGACGCCACGCTGGCCTCCGTGACATTCGCGTATAACTCGTTCCGACATGACACCGCAGGATATTCACCCTTTTATCTTTTGTATGGTGGCGACCCCACATTGCCGTCTGACTCCATCCTACCTCCTGTGCCACCTGTTGCAATTGAGTGCGCTCGTGAAGTCATCGATCGCGCTCACATGGCGCATCAAGTAGCCCCATCTCGCTTATTACCCTCTCAGCATCTGCAAAAAGAGCGTTACGACCGGTGCCATCGCGATGTTAAGTTCGCCCCAGGTTCTTGAAGGCCCCTTTGGTCACCATGTCGTCGGGTCGGCCTCTCCCGAAAGCTTCTCTCTCGTTACACAGGGCCTTATGAAGCACTACGTCAAATTAACGACGTCAATTACGAGATCTCGCCGTTACAGTTTGATCCATCCTCAAGTCCGACGGCTGTTGACATCGTGCCCGTTTCGTGGCTGAAACCATACTCCGCGCTGCAGTTCTTCGCCTAACATGCGCCGAGACGGCGCTTCACCACCCGGGGGCCCTGTTACGGAAGGATGAACGAAGAGAGAGAGGAAGAAGAAGCTCGTGAGACGCTGGCTGCTGCGTGTTGTTGCAGGTCAGCCATCTTAACCACATTAATTCTGCTTGTATATATATTGTAAATACAGTCTGTCTATACTCCCAACATCCACGTAACAATATTATCAACCAAGCAAAAAGGGGTAGCCGTCATCAGCAAACGGCGACAACTCCGCTGTATACTTCTAGCTCAATAATAATAAGCAAGCGGTAATGATAGAATAATGGAATAAGCTAACCGATTCCTGTCCAATTAAGTACTTGATCAGCGCCTCTGAGAAATTAACAAGAAGCCACATTACATATACACATATCTATGTACACAAGATTATACAGGGGGATAATTTGCAAGTTTTCCGACAGATAGTATAATTCTCGCCCATGAGCTGGTACATTCGAAGAAGCGAAGAGAACGAGAAATTGAAACATACATTCAACTAATTCACGAAAATTCACTAATAATTAAATCGTTAATTTATTACTATATGGGGCATATTGCAGTTTACGAATTGTAGCTGGTGAGTCTACAAGACGTATCCACATGAAATGAATCTCCAGGATGGCACAAATTCCGATAAATTATTTCCCAAAGTGTTGGAAGAAAAATACATGAGCTTACATACATATACATAAAAATACATAGAGTTACTTTTGTTATTCTATGCATTAGAAAGCGCTGTGTTAAAGAAGTAAGTTCAACAATAAATTTTTACGGTGATTTTGATGCTACATATCTCCAAATTGGTGTCATTCTGCAAATGGATTCCAATTGTATACCCCTAGCAAGCTAGCCGGCTACAATTCTTAAATTGCAATATGTGCCGTAAGTTAATTATACATGAAGTTAGTCTTTTATGTTAATTAGGTAATATGTGTTTCAATTTCTCGTGCAAGTTACGTCCACCTCGCTGAATAATGCAGCTCAACCTAGAATCGTGCTAGCTGCAACACGCATTTTTTTAAAAATTCCGAAAAACCTAAAAATGATCCCTCAGTAGGTATGCACGCAGCTATATAAACACGCGTATGCACAATAACTATCCACACGTGTTGTAGTTTAAATAAGCACAGCTGATAGTAATCACTTACAGACATCACATCGGTAAATCAGAGCCGCTGATCCAGACCGGCTTCACAAAACTGCATTAAGCAGAGGAGCTCAAGAATACAATATACTTGCCCCTGTGATGGCGTCACGCTTATAGTTTCGTACGCACGTAAATCGCCGAAGTTTGTGAGCAGGCGCAGAAACACCAGAAGCGTGCAGCATCAACAAGAAACAACAGTGCGCCTAAGTTTCTTGGTATTGTTTTTGTTGCACTAAAGGTCGCGAAGTTGAGGAGAAGGAAAACAAGCAGCAACGCTGCAACAAATTCAGTTTTTATGCCATATACTTATGTACAGGCTAAATTAGGCAGTGAGATAGAGAGAGAGAGAAAGAGAGATAAAAGGAAGGCAGGGATGTTAAGCAGTCAAGAGTCCGGTTGGCTACCCTGCGCTTGGGGGAAGGGGAATAGGGGAATAGAAAGAAGGGAGAGAAAGAGAGAGATGGGGGTAAAGAGACGTCCACGAACAGCACTACAGAGTGAAAGGCGCTCGCACAAGCCAGACTTTCTCAGAAAGCACAGAAGCGCCTTTAGTGCCTTCTGAGCCGATGATCGGTGGGGACGGTGCCCTGATATTGCCTGTTCACTCAGCAGGCGATTATCTAGTTTCCTAAATACATTGGTCATAGATTGTCTTTGTGCTTCCAACTGAGCAGGGGCCCAATAGGTGATCAATGCTCTCCTCGCAGCCGCACACATCACATGCAGGACTGTCAGCCATTCCAATGAGTGCTGGATAAGCTTTCGTGAAGGCAACTCCCAACAGCAACCGACACAGAAGAGACGCTTCGCGACGGTGCAATCCAGCCGGAGGTCTGAGTTGCAGCGAAGGTTCGAGTCTGTGCACTCTGGTGCACCTTGTATGTGCGGTGTTCGACTCAGCTAACGAGAGTGTTAAGTGAGATAAGGGGTATAATAAACTGTCGGTATTTAGCAAGTAGGCTTACTTTTTCGCTTCCGATTCTGCGCCAATTAAATTAATGCCGAGCACTCCGAGTACGCTGAGACATTACTCTGTTCATTAATTATTTATCTCGTTTACTCAATCGGAAGTGATCGGGAGGAAGGCTGGACACAGCAAGGAGACAATGCGAAATTCATGGCTGGGGCTCCTAACAAAATAATAAAAACATTTTCATAGCATATTTTGCTTGGGACACATGAATCAATACGCACTGCAACAGATGGAACAAATAGCAGCAGCCCTCAAGCACAGCTTCAGTTTGACATGTAATGCAGCATGAGAGATTTGTTGTCCGCAATTCTCCTACTTGTTGCCTTTCAGCAAACGAGCTTCACGGCCATAACTATGGAAGAATGTTGGTACAAACGTTTGCACAACGCTTAATCCCTTTGTGCAGCAGAAATCATGCGCCTGTGCAGTGCCACGGAACAGCGACGTAATAGATTGAGTACACACTGGTACGCGAACAACAACAACACGATCACATAGAACAAGGTCATTTCGGAACTTTTTAAGAGACAAGCCTCTTTTGCAACTGCATTCCATTGACAACTGCATTACATGCAATCGTCAGCGGTGAATTTTGTTCAACCAATCCTTCAGCCACATTGCCTTGTTCTAAGCAAAGAAAGTTAAGGCGCCGAACAGAAAGCGCAAAAGCAAGTAAAGAAAAAACACGCCCTTGATAAGACAGTGTGTACGTGTGTCGTTGCAACAAGGCACAAGTGTACCTCGTAGGACACGGATTACACGTTGTAAATCGTTCAACCAAAATTGGTAGCACAATATTTTTCTTCAGATTGGCAGCACAACGAGAATATTCTCAGGAAATGCGATTGTAACGTCGTCAGAAATAAAAAAATTCTTTGAAACCTAAATGAGTGGTATTGCGCAAACTACGCGAACAAATAAATTGACTTTCATGCTCTAACTGTCATACACAAAGCGTGACAATTTGCAGCAGTTGCTGCCAATAACAAATTTCCTTATCGCTTCGTGCGCTCTTCTAGATTGAAGAGATGCCATACCTTCACGTTTCGTCGCTATGCGCCTTCAGCTTTTCAGAAACTCAGACAGTCAGACAGTCTCCTAGCTACACTGCAGTAACTTCTACATTTGCCCGCGAAGATGACTGTGCTGTGCTGTGAAGTGTGCACGTACGCATTGCACAGAAACAGTGGGCTGTGCAGCCCGCATCATATTCGCCATACCACCACACCCTGCTTCCTCTTCACATCCTACTTCTGTTATTCCCCAAACCCCTTCCGCAGCGTGTAGTAGTAGGCTAGAGGTACTTCACTCAAGCTGACCTCACCGCCTTTCTGCCATTAAATATCTCTCTATCTCTACATACATGCGTGCAATAACAATAAGCTTTAAAGCGAACGTTTCCTTGCTGGTTCTAAAGTCGTGATGCAGATATCAAAGGGTTATAGTAGACTAAAGAATGTACTGAAACATGGTAGAGCATTTGTATTTGGGAAATTAAGCTGTCTTGTGGACGCGCATGAGCTCAGATTTGGCTGAGGTCAATGATTGCCACAAAGGAACGGCCACTTCCCAGCTCCTGAAGTTACTGCTACGGCTATTGTGCAGTTTTCTGTAGTACTCGTTTACTATGTTCTTCAGATGTGATTTGTAAAAAAAAAAAGAAAAAGAAAGGTCAGCACAGCGGTCGAGTTACTAACGCCTTTTTTATTTTTTTATTCTTTTTTTTTGGGGGGGGGGGGGGGGGAGGAGGCATCGCCCTAGTGGTGGTGCACATCAATAAATGCACAAGGGCTAGTAATTATTTTAAAAAAGGTATGATATTTACAACATTGTGGACTAATTACATTAGGGCACATGTTACTCTTGCGGAACTTAATTGATGGAGTTGCAAAATCAGAGCACTAGGCATACAAATGGGAATCCTAGATTACAGAAAAGAGCTTCGAGATATTTCTCCTGAAACTTGTGGAGAACTGTATTAACAATTCAGTTATTATTTTACCCAATGATCTCAGTAAAACAAAAATTCGAGCTGCTTGATTTTGCAAATTACCTAGGTAAATGGCAGCACATTAGACACAAGGGACGACCGCAGAAACAGGGCTTTCCGTGTGCCTTGTTTCTGCGGTCATCCCACGCCTAACGCGCTGTGATTTATCTGTAATCCAAAAAAAGCATCCCCCACTAAATGCAGAATAAACATGAATAGAACACTAATGCATTTTGCGAAAGAGTTTGAAGACGCGCTGCTCTCAAGATTCTGAGTGAACATGCTTCGGGCTCTGACAGGCTTCGATTTCTCAACTGCAACAAATTACCCAAAGCTTTGTGACCCAAGTCTGTAAACTACACGGCTCCTGTGGCTTTAGAAGTATTCTTTTATCCGCAAGAATTCATCTATCTGTATCTAGCGAAGCGTCTATTCTTTTGCATAGTGCCGAGCTGGACTTCTAGAACTCTGTTGTCTGAAGCACGTAGCAGTACTGTTCACTTTTTCATATTAGTTTTGATTACCGTCGCATGGAGAAGGGGATGTCATATACCTGTACATGGCTCCCTTTATAAAATCGGAAAGCGCGTCGATTGAAATAAATAGTCGGTAGTAGCGCTCGTGTTCGTCTGGCGTGTCTCCTTTGTGTGTATACGTCATTTCTTGCGCTATATCTGGAAGTAACTATGTCGGAACAACGCGCCCACCGGACGGTCCTTCAGAAGCCTATGACGTCATTAAGCGCAGGCGGATGGGCAGAATAAAAAAGAAACACTTTTTTTTTGTTCCTTGTCGAACCACTTGAATTTGTGGCTGCACTAATCTGTGGCTTCCTGTGCAATGATGAAAAGCCGAGGACCAATAGAATCACGCGCCTACGAGAACCAGCAGGTTCGCGGTAGGCAACAAGTAGGCAGCCATCTGTACGATGTCATGGCATGGAGCAGGTCTATAAAGTAAGCGTACTAGGACAGAAAGGCCCATCGAAAAAAAAATAAGTTGCTGGGTTTTACGTTCCGAAAACACCATCTGATTATGAGGCACGGCGTAGCGGGGGCGTCCGGATAAATTTCGACCTCCTGGGGTTCTTTGGCGTGCACCCAGTGCACGGTACGCGGGTGCTTTTTGCACTTCGCCCCCGCCTAAATGCGTCCTCCGTGGCCGGGGTTTGGCGCCACGACCTCGTGCTTAGCAGCGCAACGCCCTAGCCACTAAGCAGCCACGGAGGGTAAAGGTCCATCGATGGGCATCCTTCAAGAGTTTCAGCGTTCAGTGAGTGGCGGTCGCTTCAGCGTGATCACTGGGTTTCGGGCGAAGCTGAACGGCGCTTTCAGAGGCACGTCGACTTCTCTGGCACACATATAATCCTCAGTACTACTTGAATGAAAACGCATAAGACGCCACTGCTAACTGAGAAAAAGAAAAAGAACGCGGGACGCTTATTGCCTGCTGAGGCGAGAATGTAAGAGCGATGACGATGTCATACAACCAGTACTCGCCAGCCACCATCCCTCCACATTGTATACTTACGCGATTTTGTTCTATTTATTTCTTACTCGTCAACTAGACGTGCGCCTGGTTGACATCCCTGTCATGTCCTCTTGAATGGTGGCCCCTGCAGAGTTATCTGTCGCCTTTTGATTTGAATAATTTGGTTGTGTATAAATATGCTCGTAACTGTTGTGTCACCGGCTTCTTCACAAACAATAAATTTCTATATGATAAAGAATGAATAAGTGAGGCGATATTAAATACTTCAAATAATAAAGCAGTACCTGCAAACAAGCGGTGCACAGTCCTTATAAACCAAACATACAGCGACAAAATTGCACGTTCCGCAGTTTCTGTGATTATACACAAGTCAATGAAGGGCCAACAACGAAGTTTCAATAAATAGTCAATAACAAAAGAAAAAGATCATGAGTCCAAAGAAATTACCTGCGCAATACATATGTAAGCACATTTGGCACCCTTAGCAGAGACGCGTCTTGTGTCGCTGGCGTCCAAACCGCGATGACGACGTCCTACGCAGATCCCAGTACGAGAGAACTTCGCTAATAACTGGTGCGCATTCGGAAACTTCGCTCGATGTTGTCAACTTTCCAGCAAAAAAATGTAATCCTACCCAACTTACCCAGCTCTCCTCCTTGACGATAACCGAGTCCGCGAGCGTGGCGAGCATTCATCCTAAGATTTCGTTAGAGCATTATTGTTGTTTGGCGTGAACAAATTAAATGATTTTGAGGTGATGGTAAAATGCACATTTAAGAACGCCCAGTTTAACCCATAACTGCGCTTTTTTTACAGCGAGACTGTATATGCCTAGAGTTCCAAGTAGTTTTTGTGTCCGTGCATCAACAATAAAAAACGTGAGCGTGGGCCGATCCCGGAGACAGTGAATACTGGGCCGACCTGCGGCGAAGCTGAAGCAGGCTTCAAGCACTCCGACTATAATAATAATAATAATAATAATAATAATAATAATAATAATAATAATAATAATAATAATAATAATAATAATAATAATAATAATAATAATAATAATAATAATATAATAATAATAATCGAGATGTATTGTTTCAAGTCGATGGGTATTACTGGAATCATTCGTGAACAGCACATGGACTTACGAGCTGGAACCGTTGCCATATACTCAAAGCACGAAATGTATGTACAACTATACACCCTTGACTCGCAAGAGGGCAATGCCACTGACATTGGAGATGCCTCTGCCGTACAAACGAAAAACCGAATTGTGATCTCCGCTATGTATATATCTCCAGGTACAACCAAGAGTGGTATTGAGAATTTCATGACCACGCACTTTGCATGGTTTAGAGGTCACGACCCTAAGCCTGTGATCATCGTTGGAGACTTCATTGTGGACATTTGAAAACCAGACAATAAATGGTTCACTCAGTTTGTGCTAGAAGGGTTTGGTTTGAAGTGCCACACCAATCCAAGTCACTCAACAACGGTCGTGTATAGATGTAACTTTGTCCAAGAATCTGTGTAAGGTTGTATTCGAACCAATCAGTGTATATCACAGTAATCGCAAAGCTATAGTCACTACGATTAACAAATGATTAAAATTAATACATGTACCCTTGTCTAACTCTGTTTGATGTTCTGCAACTTCGCTGGTCATCCACCTTCACACAGTGGTAGGGCTCATTTTTTTTTTTTTTTTTCGTTCACCAATCTCGCCATTTCTTTAGCGCTCAAGTCACACCTATCGTTCTTCGCGTCGTAGAGGAGCCGAAGTAGCGTTCTTGGCAAACATGTCGGCAAGATTGAAAAGTTTAGTGTGTTTGTGAAGGTGTGGATTGTAAAACCAACCGTGAGATAAGAAAATAAAAATGCGTAGTGAAAGCCCTCAGTCAAGCTTTGTCATTTCACCGATATGTGCGCAAATTCATTGCCGTTTACGCCGCAGTACCCAGAACGTGCAGCTGACGCAATACTGGCACTTTTCTATGTGCACGTTCGGCCTGTTCACGCAACCGCTTGCAAATCCAGAACGGAAATTTGAATTTGCCAACAAAGAAACGCCGCGGGTTCGCCGACGCAGGGGGCAACTTGTGCAGCACGATTTGCCCAGTCCACCGTGCACCGAAAGCAACGCGTTAGAAAAGGGCGCAGAAGGTCTGTCTGGACACTGGCCGTCGACGTGCCCGAAAACGGCACACGTTATGCTGTGGTCCCGTAACGTACCGCGCCGCCACCGACAGAGCCACGGGACCTCGGATCTGAATTATATTGCTTCTATCAAGAGCCCGACTCCGAGCTCGGCACGGCAGGTTCGGAAGCCCCCTTGTGTTCGCACGGGGGCTGCGCTGGTCGGCTGCACCGCACTCGGCGCCGAATGTCGCGCGCGTATCGCCGGTTGCGCGGATATCGGCCCGGAGGGGTTGTTTCGCAAGCGCATGGGTAATAACTGCCTGCTAGACAAGCAGAACGAGGAATTGATCTGCCGCGGATTCCTCTTTCGGATTCTTTCTCTTGCGATCCGCTAACGCATTTTGTTTGCCAGCATCAATCTGGCACGAATCATGGCTCGTGGCTTTCTTTCTTCTTTTTTTCCCCTTGGGAAAAAAAAATAAATACAGAAATAATAAAAGAACGGTTGAAAGAAACCTTTTCGCGATAGTTTCGCAGTGTGGTAAGCGGCTGCGGGATAAATGCATGACGACGAATCTCGAACCTGGCACACTTTAATCTTTCGCGTCGTTCGTGGGGACCCACGACAGTGTCCAAAATTTAGCAACCGCGCGTTCCCGGCATATTGGTTCTAGGGCGTGACTTGGATAATTGAACGTGGCCTTCTGTGCGACCGGTCGCCATGCAGTGGCTGGGCGCGTGGCACTATGAGCCAGCTGGTTGCCGGCCGCTACTACGGAACCATTCATAGAGCTGCTACGTTTGTGTATTTCTGTAGAAGACCGTGTGCCTTTCCCTGTTTCTGCTTATGCTTGTTGGTGTGATTGTGCACTTTCCACAGTTTCGGTTTCTTTCGTGTAACATTACTTATACTCAGGGATAGAACTATGGAGGTGGTCATACGCTCGAGATCGACGTATCTGGATGTCCTGTACAAATAAAAGATGTAACCGACGATAACTGCTCAATTTGTTCTACACGTATTGTTGAGACGGTGGTGCGTTGGAGGCGATTGAAACGTAAGATTGCTGTTGAAAAAATATTAAATCCTTTCCGTAGCCAACTTAACTGCCTCATTTTCTTTTCTTATTTCAGATTGAAGAACGAAGGCATATATTATTTAAATTTTCGGCACTATGATAGGCCACGAATAAATTAGTTTGACAAACGTCTCTTTGCTTTGAGTGTAGCCCGTGTGGGAAACCGTGAAACGAACCAACAGGCGAATGCGAGCATAGAGCGCTTAATTAGCAGCCACCGAAACACGCCGTGTTGAGATGTGAACAAACTATCTAACAGAAAAAAAGGGAAGTTGATGGGAAAGTATGAGATACATAGATGTTTCAATTACGGCACAAATATGAGCGACGGAACTGTAATACATTTCTCCGTGCGATTAGAAAAAAAGGCTGGCTTCCCGGTAAATAAATGTGCCAGTACGTACTCGGAATATAACCAACGAACTGAACTAATTAAAACAGTAAAAGTGGCTTGCGGCCAATAGCGAGGCGCAATATAAAGGGGGGCATTCGTTTTAAGAGGACTCCACGGCAGCCGCGGCAGTGCTTCATCACGCAGCCTCGTTTATATCTCATTTTGCTCTTCAGCGTCGCACAGCGGCACTGAGTGGAAATGCTTGCCCTGGATGGCTCGTTGCTCCGAAGCATGGCTGCGAGTAAGCACTTAAGCATTGAGGCCGCATCGTGCCATATAATTGATGCGGCCAGCCACGAGACGCTAGGTGGACTGGGGTTTTTTTGCTTGAGCGCCGACACGAAAAGGACGACGAAAGAACTAAAACGAAGACGGACTTTTCTAAAGAAAAGACAAATAGTGACATTTTAGGAACCTGGAGAACACGCGTCACTGGAGAATATACAGAAAAGAATAGGAAAAAAAAAAAGAAGCAAACGTCGGTAAGCTCCTGCACGCCAAACTGCCTCGATAGAGCGGGCTTGTGGTACCGCGCCCAGACTAGCCTGTTGCTTCGGCTCCGTTCTTCTCGTTTTGGAGCCACGGCGTGCTTCCTTTTCAGTGAAGCCTCATCGGCCCTTTTGTGGCTGTGCAGTTTGTTACGGTCGCTTGAGCAAGTTAAGGTTTTAAAGCGGTATTGCGGGCGCACGGCGCTCGAGTTTCGAGGGTCTCGAACACAGCTCAAGAAAAAAAGAAAGGATACCAAAATTCCTAAAATAAACAGCCAACCTGCGGTATTGTTACTTGGAAGCCACTCCTTCGGGGGGGATTAGGTTATCGCTCGCTGCAATCGAGGCAGCCGTTGAACAATCGACGCAGCGCAGCCACGTGTTGTTTAAACAAAATAAATTGAAGGAGAACTGTTAGGGCGCCATTTCAATAAGTGGGTAAGTGAAAAAGGGACGTTCCTTCCATGGCCCATATGGAATCGAACAAATAAAGCAGACAAATAGTAAAAGAAGTGCAGGCCAATCTATTCATTTTTTCTACGGCTGCGTGCGTTCGGAAAGCCGGCTGCATATGGTCGCGCAATTTGCTGCAGCTTGACAGAAATGAGTCGTTTTATATCATATAAAGCAGAGAGAAAAGGCGTTATTTATTTATTTATTTATTTATTTATTTATTTATTTATTTATTTATTTATTTATTTATTTATTTATTTATTTATCAACAACTTTTATTTAGGTAGTTTTGACGCTAGTTTACGCACATGAGTCGCAGGATTCGCTCACTCCCTTAGTTAGATCAACAACAAAAAAATAACGATAGCACATTCAAGTGAACGCGCGAGAATCAGTACAGTCGCGATCAATTTGAAGGTGATCGCTCGAGCCGCGACCAAAACTAGGAGCAGCGCCACGTTACGTCATCACCGTCGGTCGAGAGGGAAACATCAGATAGCTCCTCTCTCTCTCTTTTGGTGTTCCCTGAAAGGCTGTCACTCCCGTCACCGTACACGGCATAACCTGCGCATTCATTTCGATTGCGTTATGAGCTTTTGCACAGAGGCGTCATTGTTAGCCAAGATATGCTTGAGGAAGCGACGCACACAGATCATTGCCATGAAAGGGAAACAAACACAAAAATGTGGCGAGTTGGTCTTGGGGGTGATGGTTGCAGCCTGGAAGAGCATAATAGGGGAAGAAGGCAGCGCAATTTTTATCTTCGCAGTTTCAAAATTGGCCGCTATGCTGCTTGGAAGGCCCGCTGGTCGATGCTCGCATGATCACCTTCAAATTGATCGCGACTGTACAATGCCACGTGATAGTGACAGCAAAGAATACAGTAGGAATACTGTGAATGACCAAAGTAACTTTTATTGGGCGAACCTGTGCCCACAAGGAAGGCTACGCTTAAAGCACGACAGCGGCGAACACAGTCGGCGATCGTAGAAATCGGATCTGCCGGTCAAGAGCGTCGGCTTTTATGCGTGAGTCATGGAAGGTTCCAGAGAGTTCGCTGGTGCCCGTGTGTCTTCCAGAACGGTCTACACAATTTGTGTCGCACGTGCTAGCGGATTACGCAAGCTTCGGTGGCAACAGACATCACATAGAACCATCGATAACATTCGAGAAACTTCCAATACATAGGGGCGCGTCCTGCGATGAGCGATAACATTTGTTAGACGGTGAAAAGTGGTCACCAATAAAGAGATAAACAAGTACACGTGTCAATAAGAAACACATTGTTTCGTAAGCAAGATGTATGCGAAGTGAGCCGTCTGCGATATGAAGGCAATCGTAGGATAATCGAAGCACTTTGAATTACAGGATATACGCGTGCGAATTTTTTTATTAGTTGATTACCTGCACCAGACCCAAAACCCATATATATCATGATTATCTCCCACCATGTCATATTTACTTTATTTTACGTTATCTCTATTGTTTATAAAAATGATCAAATCGATATATCTCTCCAGGTTGCACCAATCTTTGTTTCATTTCTTCGTTCTGACGACTGTCGTACTCCTTAGAGGCACACTATAATATCTTAATTGTATATCACGCCAGAGTAAAACAACCCGTAACAATTCGCCAGTTTGTTCTTATATTTCGACGGAGAAGTACTTTGCTGCCAGAAATATTTAATTTCCACCTGAATAGAGCAGCAAACTGGTAGCGCGTGTGTTTTATGATCATCATTGTCATTATTATCAAACTTTTCTTCAGTGATAACAAAAACAAAAACAAACGGAAAGTACACACAAATAAAAGTTGTCTGTGAGCAGTTGTGCTCTTTTGTTCCAATGCTCAGCACCACTTCTAGGTTTGAATATGGCTGCCACATTTCCACTGATTTTTTTCAGCAAGTTTCTTTGGATGGGTATTCCACGCCGATGTTTCACATAGATAAGACATCTTTATGGCCTACTTCGTGTAACACCGCGTCTCGCGATAGCACTGGCAAAGCCGCTCTGCTAAAAAATATTAAGGTAATAAACACAAATAATGAGACGCGTTAGTTGGGCTGGGAAGAAACTAGCCACCCTCGAGCACTCGTTTGACGCTCTATATTAGGCGCTGCTGATGTGCAACTTCTTGTCTTTAGCGCTTCGACTAAACTGAAAGTCAAATTTTTTTACTTACCAACCATGCGATGGCGCTCGTAAAACGTAGACCAGACGAGATGAACTTCATAATGACGACCAGCAAGATAAGAAAGCACAAAGAAAAAAAAAAAGCGCACTTAACACTTTGCCTTAAAATGGAGAGATAGAACAGGTCACTGCAAAACTCAGAACGTTAGCTATCGAAAGCTTAAGGATAATTAATTACTCAGCGAAAATGTACGTTTTCAAATCTTCCCAAAACGGCCATTTCGAATTATTTCGGTAAGTGTCATTGTTTATCTTAGAATGGGCTCGTATCAGTACTACATTCTATTCTTTTCTTTTTTCATGCCGAACTTAAAAGAATGAATTGTATTCTTGGGTTTTGCGTGCCGAAACAGCGACTTGATTATGAGGCATGCCGTAGTGGGGGACTCTGGTTCAAAATTCATCACCTGGGGTTCTTTAGCGTGCTCCTAAATCTCAGTACACAAGCTTTTTTGCATTCATACTTGGTTTGCGCATACTCGCTAAATGCTTACTGTACTGCACTGGGTTATAACCGGGCACAGCACAGTTTACTTACTTCAGTGCAGAATGCTGGAAGAGTTAATATTCCATACTAATGGAGAATACGGCTACACATTAAAAACACAAGAAACAATCAAGAAAGAAGCACGACACTAGCGCAGTTCCGTGCTTCTGTCTTAGTCTATTGTGTGTTGCGTTATTCTTAGTAAGGTATGGTTAACCTCCCTGTGTTTGCCCTTATCACTTCTCTCTCTCTCTCTCTTTCCCTCTCTCTCGTTATAAGCTTAGCGCAATAAAGATCATTTGCGAGTGAGCGCCGCTGTCCTTTGGCCCTACGTAGACCCAGTCCATTCAGATTTTGTTCCTATCTCCTGACGTCTAATTTACGTAACCGCTGACGAAAGCACGGGTGGTAACCCCGAAACGTTGTTTGAACAGCTCATTCAAACGCTCGCCTGATTTATACGAGGTCACTTTTGTTTGTTTTAAAAGCTAATAGCATTCCCTACCTTGACAGCTTTTCCTTATCTAATTCGCTGACAAGAGAAGAGGAGCGCGCAGAAAGAGGAGACGGTTTTGATGAGGTCGAGATAGCGCAGTGTAAGTAGGTAACCGGTTGAGGAAAGTTGTGTTGGCGTCTCCGATTGGTCTGCTTCCCCTTGCTTAACTTGCGGTGGCTAGTGGAAAATCGCGGCAGCGTGCAGTTGTATGGTAAAAATGCTGTCAAAAAAAAAATCCTCAGAGAAGAAGGGTTGGCACAACGATATCTTATACGTGTCGAAAGTGATCAACAACTTGATGCTGCACGCAAAAGTTTTTATTATACGCAGAGAAATCACTTCACGGCGAGAGCGCCGAGTAATCGGCGCTAGAGCATTCGGCGGGCATCTTCTATTCATTTCGTAGCGGGGCAGTCCTCGGCTATTTAAAATCAATTTTGTACGGAATAATAATGTACCTTTAGTGCGTGCACGTCACATTGAAGCAGTTAGTTTCCACGGTTTTGGGACGTTGCGCGACAGACAGGCGAAGTGGGCATGGCCAATAGCGGAGGAGTAATAGTGACGAAGGTGAATAATGCGAATTTCTTTTTTCCTTTTCTTCAGCATAATCATGCATAAAATCAGTGCTTCATATTGAGGTAAGGAGGCTTGGCGGTTTTCGTGACGTCATCGAAATGTAAAAAAAAAAAAAAAACGCGCGCGCACTTGTACTTAGGTACAAATTACAAAAGAGAAAGAAACAGATGGTCGAAATAAATCCGAAGGCCCGCACTACAGGGT
Organism: Dermacentor andersoni; assembly: GCF_023375885.2. Taxonomy (NCBI): domain Eukaryota; kingdom Metazoa; phylum Arthropoda; class Arachnida; order Ixodida; family Ixodidae; genus Dermacentor; species Dermacentor andersoni. Next base: position 30,045,401 of record NC_092815.1, read on the forward strand.
GTCTCTGATAGCGTCTCTGCTGCTATGGGACGTTAAGCGCCACGAATTAATAAAAAGAATGCAATAAATAAATTCACGAATAACCAGTCTGCCACTTATTGGCTCATTGGATAGAGTTCTCACTGCGAGACCATTAGCGCATTGAATGACGATCTTATATTAACAGTTTATTTTGGGAGCTTAGTTGTCTCCCTCAAAGACGATTGAAGAAAAGCCAGTCAAGTGCGCCTCAGAGCCGACGAAGCCTTCGAGCACCCGCAATATCCCAGAGCAAAGGAAGAAAAGAAAAAAAAGCACGCAAGAAACAAAGTCCTCATGCTGCAAAAGCGACGCCGTTACGCGAAAACTGCACTTTGCCTAAGGCTTGTTATGCTGTCGCTGTCTGTCGAAGGTACGGTTTTGTAGTGAAAATAATTACATTGTGACACGCTTGCGTGCGCTCTTGCTGGCACGTTCCGCTTGCGAGCGTTCCGATAAGGAGCGGCCCCCGAAACAAAACAGATGGGTCTGAGCGCGTGCTTACCTCCGAGCTCCGTGCAGATGGCGAGGGCCAGAACACGAGCGTAAAGGACAAGGACCGAGAGAGAAGATAGAGGGAGAGAGATCACCTTTATATTACGGGAGTTGGAGAAGGAGCACGGGAGCATGAAATCTAGCGACGCGAGAGCGGTGAGCGCTTGTCAGCCGTGTTTGTTGGCGAAACTTTGAGCGTCTTCGGCGGGTTCTCCCGGAGCGGGCGCGGGCGCAGATTCCCAAAGTGCCCTGGCGGCGGCGTTTTTGCGGAGCGTCAGGGACAGCCGACAGCCCGAGGAGCTTTGTCAGAGACCGACGGGAGCGGAAGCCCATCCGCCTCGCCAGGCATACTCGCCGGATGACGTGAGACGAACGATGCGCATTTCCATCCTTCGGGCTTAAACGCTCTGCTTGGCTAACGAACGCGTTTTCTTTTTACTCTTGATGGCGCGCGTACAACAACTCCGCTGAAATGAGGGCTACTTTGAACCTGTTCCGAATTAAACACTTTTCGTTTTGTGCCACGGCGAATACGTGCAGTAACTGTGGTTTTCAGCGTTACTTGCTCGAGAATTTACAACGAGCAACGGCATTTGTTGAGCGGAAATAGGTTGCAAAATATTTCGTACAATGCAGCACTCGTCTTCGACGGAATGCAGAGTTTGTTATGTTAATTCCTGGCTTAGCGTTGCCTGCCAAGAGGCCCTACATCGAAAACATTTGAAATAATAGCGAAAGATCGCCACAGAAAAATGAAAAAAAAAAGTTAACCAAGAAATACGCTTGTTCACGCTACGACCAAATAAATGTGCATTAATTACATGAAACGAAGGCCCTCTGATAATACAGCGAATGACTGGCGTAGTCAAAATGCATTGCTTTGTTGACTAAAGTGAACAGCCGGGTCTTTGCACTCGCGACGCGCCACGAAGGGTATTCACCGCCACGGCAAGCCCAGAAATGCAGATAGGCGGTTCGCATTGAGCATTCGTCCATTCAACTTCCTTCTCAAGTAACAACGCGTTACCAGCCCGAAGGCTCAGACAAAAAGTCGTCTCTAAAATAAAGCTTGTCTCTTTCTCTTATTTCTATGTCTTTGCTTCTTGGCCAGCTCATCGCAACGCTCTGTGCACGTGGAAACATGGTTAGGTTAGGCTCTCCTTCAACTTCGGGCACTCGAATTTCAGTGTATATTGTCTCTTGTTCGCTGAAACACTTCACCGACGTACTTCCTCATGGGAAAAGTTCATTTAGCTTTCATTTTAACCCGCGCGAATCACCCGTTCGAGTCTAACCAGTCCAGGTGAGCGCAAGTGTTCCCGTTTCCACCTCGACTCGTAACGGCCTACAGCTAACGCCGGCGGTAAACATCACCGGTGCGTGGAACAACCAAGGCCGGCACGACAACGCGGTGACGGCGGCTGCTTTTTCGAGTGGTGCCATCGACGAAGAAACGAGGGACAAATCGTGCTGTGTGTGAAGGGAGAAAGTGAAGCCCCGCCCCCCCCCCCCCTCCCATCCTGCCCTCCTTGTTTGCGTTACAGCCGAACGCTGTGCCGTCTCCGCGATGCGCAAATGTGTTTGCGTTTCTTCGACGATGCGAGCATTCCAACAGGCAAGCGCGAGCCAAGCTACATGTGTCGAAGGCGTATTCCTTGGCCTCACAGGGCGTTCGACTCTGCGCTGCCAATTGAATTTACCTGTTTTCGCGGCACGCGTCTCTGGAACGGCACGAAGAGAAACAACCTAGGGGGTCGCGTCTCGCCATTTCAAGTTCTTTTGAGATTGCATTATGGAAGCACGAAACGGGCGAAACAAAGTGAAACGGAATAGTTTTTGAGAGCGCTTCCACTTTTTATTTTTCAGTGGTCGTCTCGCCCAAATCGGCTGTGAGCCTGCGAAAAGAAAAGAAAGAAAAAACATTCCGGCCCGAAAAAAGGCGCGGTGGTCTCGAGCTTCGAATGTTTCTGAAACTTCCATGTAAACTTTTGTTTACATTTTCACAAACATTACGTAGTACGGCTCTTTGGCCGTCACCATTGCTAGTGACTGCTTGAGCAGCTTTGCATGCAGTATCGGTAAGAACAAGAAAACGAGCACGCTGAAATCACATTATTTGAAAACATTGCCAATTGGGCTTTTAACTCTATTGATGTAATTCTATCTTATGATACACTGGCACGTGTACTTATCCCTTCCCGGGGACTGCATTTTACCCGCTGCCAACTTAACGTTATCGCTCAGCGCCAGACGCGTCTGCATGATTTGGAACTTATACTCGAATGTTATCACCCGCCGTGGTTGTTCAGTGGCTATGGTGTTGGGCTGCTGAGCACGAGGTCGCGGGACCGAATCCCGGCCACGGCGGCCGCATTTCGATGGGGGCGAAATGCGAAAACACCCGTGTACTTAGGTTTAGGTGCACGTTAAAGAACCCCAGGTGGTCGAAATTTCCGGAGTCCTCCACTACGGCGTGCCTCATAATCAGAAAGTGGTTTTGGCACGTAAAACCCCATAATTTTCGAATGTTATCGTTGATTCTATTTCTTGTGTACATCCCCACCGAACTTTCTGCGATCAGATTGTACGCGTGACAGGCATCGCGAAGTACTTGCTGGAAGGCACGCGGGCACCAGCGATAACGCTGGAACGTTCGACGAGTCATGTATAAAAGCCGACGCGCTTGACCCGCAGGTTGCGCAGATCAGATTTTCGACGACCGCCGACTGCGCTCGTCGCTATCATTGTGCATGACTGCTGCTTTCTTTCTTGGCATATGTTCGCCCAATAGAGATGGTTGTGGTGGGGTGTAGCAAGAGGCAGGTTTAGCCTGGCCATCAAGGCCGGCAACAGCTGCACCCGACCGTCTAGTTAGATTCGTGATTAACAGTTTTCGCTACTGTGTTCTTCATCGTCACTACAGCTATACATATATATATATATATATATATATATAGTGGGCTCCATGAGATAATTATGATTACTTCAAAACTTGTGGTTTGAGATGCTTGTACCCCGCTCCCCCTTCCTTTTCTTTTATGAGGTCACTCCTACATTTCAATTTATGGAGCACAAGAATTTCGCATATTCAGCATATATGTTTCATTGTGTATCTCATTATCAGTCATTCTTTGAGCTTATATTGGCCTTTATGATTTCTTGTTATAAACTGCAGCTTTTCTTGTCGCGATTTTTCGGACATTTTTAAGCATGAAATGCTTTTAGCTCCCGCTGTTGGCGACCTTCAAGTGACCTTCAAAAGCCAGACCGTTATCCGGACAAGTTGCAAGAAGAAAACGAGGTCGACCGTGCAACCAACTTAAATAATGCGGTATATGGCCCCCAACCCTTTATACAGGACCACATTACGTACGCTAGTTACTGACCAAACAAGTTACAAAAGATATTGCTTCCGAGCTTTTCTAATGTTGGTCCACAGTATCTTTCAAGCTGTAACTTCTAGTAGGCTGAAGTTTTGTCATTTTCAATAGCGACGTTCAAAAGGAAGATACAGGACACTATACACTTAGTTGTCATCTTTTGGCGCTGAGCACTTAACGCCAGCGACCCGCCAGCTCCGCAGCGCGGGTGCTGCGCCACCTCCAGAGATGGCGCCACGCTTCGTGGCGACTCCTTCAGGCGCTTCTACACGCCGCGGTGGCTTAGCGATTGCGGTGTTGCGCTGCGAAGCACCACGCCGCGGGATCAAATTCAGGCCGCTGTGACCGCATTTCGGTGGGGGCGAAATGCAAAAACGCCGGTGTTCCGGGCATTGGGGGCACGTTAAGGGTCCTCTGTTGGTCAAAATTGATCCGGTGTTTCCCACTACGGCGTGCCTCATAATCAAATCGTGGTCTTGACACGTAAAAGCCCAGAGTTCATTCTTTTTCTATCGGCAGTGCACTCTGTCTCCCTGGCGGCTTTCGCTGCCTGTCGTGCGGCGTTCAGCCGGTTTTCTTCTAGCTGAGCAACGTCTGTATGGAGCAGTGCACAGTATGGCGTGGTGCAGTGTGGTGTGCCGTTGCGAAGATGCACTACATCCATTTTAAGATTGTGGCTAATATCATCTCCAAACAATCTGATTTGCGCTCGTTGCCATTTCATATGCTTACATCCACTCTCGATCACGGGGGAGCCAACAATTCTATTTTTCTGCAATAGTCATGGCCTTATGTGCGCCTGGCGTTTTGATGCGAAGCTTGTTTTGCCTCACTAGTGTCAGCGTCGGTGTTGCCGTACGAAAAAACCCAAGTCGCGCGAAAATAATATTGCTTGTCGGGCTGTGGATTTGAACCACCGACCTCCGAGACCACCACGCTAACCGGTTCAGCCACTCTCGGTTCATCATACGCGACCTTTAAAGCGGGGTTTTATATGCATGAAGAAGTAGACGCAGCGCAAGGCGCGCGCCAATCACAGGCGTCGCCTTCCTCCTTAGGAGAGAAAGGGTGTGATCGCGTGTTCGCTGACCTCGGCGCCCGCCGTTTCCCGCCAGTTCAGGCTCGGCAGTCAGATAGGGAGGCCGCGTTCGGTTCGTTCTGCCCAAGAGCAGGCTGCGTTGAAGGAACGGCAGCTGGAGCGGGCCGCGCTTCGTGCGTTCAGCCAAAGAACAGGCAGCGTTTGATAAACGCCCTCGGGAACTCGCTGGAGAAAGGGCTCGTCGTCGACGTGCCGACCTTGCCGTGAGGGAGCGCGAAGCCGAGGCGTTACGACAATGAATAGCCGCGGATGCCGAGCTTCGCTTGCATCCCTCTTCACATAAGTGGAAGGGCAGTCATTTTTTAATGGTATTTCTTCTGCAGAAAGCTTATTGTTAAATTTGAGTATGGCGCCATATTGTATAATGAAGTGATCTCTTATAACTTTGTAGTACTGCATTTTCGAACTTATTCGCACAGGGTGAGCTTGACGGTGCAAGATAGGACTTGGTCCATCATCGTCGTGTGTGCATTGCCAAGCTCTTGTGACATTGGATGCATTGCGTACTAAAGTGTCCTGAATTTGAATCGGAACGTAAGAAATTATTAGATGAACTCAAGTGGAAGGCGGCACCACACTCAAATGCAAGTGATGTTTCGTTCCCGCGAGGAAGTGGGAATATTTAGGAGGGGAGTTCTTCGACTGCTCCTAAATTTCCCCCATGATACAGGGTTAAGGAAGTGAACGGTGAGCCGCATGGGTCGTCGTGGTTCGGAAAATGCGCAACGTATCTGGCTCCGTGGCAACATGTTTTTGCTACCTGGTGTTGTTAGTCGTACTGCGAAGTGTCTATCGCGGTTGATGTGTATCGTTCAGGCGGCGCCATTGTCGGTTACATATTCAAGGCTAGGTTCTCCTGCAGCAAGCAACACCCCCTCCCTCCCTTGCGTAGAAGACCATTAGAGGCTACCCCTTCAGTTCAGGATGGAAACGTATGTCGAAAACGGTCTGGCAGCATCTAAGCCGTTTTGTATCGCTTGATGTCCCGTAGACCTAAAGGACGTTCAGTGCAAAGAAAAATGAACATCGCAGTTTTGAAGACAAGGAGCTGAGGGTTTCTTATACCCACAGTCTACATCACTTAATTTCTACAGCGGCAACGATTGTCATAGCTCGAGATCACCCAATATCAACGTACTTGGCAACCGACGCTCTCAGGGCGCATATCCGGCACGTTGCCCGATTACCTTCTCACCATCTTGCCGCTCTACCCACAGAAAGGCCACACACAACTTTCAGTCGTTTAATTGATGCCAATCGTGCCTCATTGCCATCGAACTACATGCCTGCAGCAAGACCATCCTTACCTTTATGGTGCCTGCACAGACCTGACATACGCCTCACCATCCCAGGAATCATGAAGAAAGCCAACATGCCATCGTTTGCCCTTAAGCAGGCCACGTTAGAACTTTTACATGAGGTGCACAGTGGCCGCGTACACGTTTACATCGACGGTTCAGTCACATCTGCAAGTGCAGCTGCCGCTGTGGTGATACCAAGAAGATCCGTCAAGATACAGCTAAAGACGTCACATGTATCATCAACGACAGCTGCTGAACTGGTAGCCCTGCGTGCGGCTCTTCATTTTATTGAGGAGGAACCATCCCACGCATGGTCAATCTTCTGCGATTCCAAGGCAGCCCTACAGAGTGTGCTCTCAGCACTGCGCCATGGATCACATGAGCAGCTCGCCGCAGAAATCAGAGAAGTCCACCATCGACTAGTTGACGAAGGACACGATATAATATATCAGTGGTTGCCTAGTCACTGTGGCATACATGGCAATGATCGAGCAGACGCAGCTGCCCGATCTGCCCATGACGGCGTCAACTGCGTTGCTATTCCTCTTTCGAGAGCCGACGCAGCGAAAAAACTTGCCGCACTTGCGCGTGACCTGACATTAGCCCAGTGGAATTCATCCGATTTCACAAATGCACGCCTCCATACTCTGGACCCTAATTTACAGCTCCGTATTCCGCCCGAGCTTCCACGACGTGACTGCACCCTTCTTATCCGTCTATGGCTTGGAGTAGCATTTTCAAATGCCTACTCTTTCCTTATCGGAATGGCCAACAGCCCACTGTGTGACTTCTGCGGGTGCAACGAAACGATCGAGCATCTTCTTTGTCAGTGCTCTCGTTTTAACCCACAAAGAACTGTCCTATCAGCCACCCTAGACAAACTGGACAAGCGCCCAATGACAGAAAACAAGATCCTTGGAACCTGGCCTACGCGAACATCAGCGCGATCCGCTATGAAGGCGCTGCTGCGATACTTGAAAGACACGGGACTTTCTGACAAATTGTGACAGTACACTGTGTGGCGCAGGACTGTGCGGTGACACTGCGTAACACTAGGAATGCCTTTGCGGGTTGCGTGGCAGTGCCCACAGAAATAGTTCGTGTGTACGTGCGTGTGTGTGCTTAGGTTTTTTTTTTCCTTTTTTTATCCTTCTTTCTTTCTCACCTATTGCATCCCCTTTCCCCTCCCCCAGTACAGGGTAGCCAACCGGAGATAATCTCTGGTTAACCTCCCTGTCTTTCCTTTGCCTTTCTCTCTCTCTCTCTTCTGCTCACAAAGAATATACAAGAAGGAGTACGAGAAACAAAAGAAAGGTTAAAATTTTAAAGATAAAGTAGAAGCGGATGCAATGGGAGACGTGCTGGGAAAATTTATTGCCTTCCGCCTCATAAGAGGCGCTTAGTGACCTTCGTAAAACACTTACTCCCCCTTTTTTTTGTCGTCGGCGAGGCTGAGTGCGCTGGCACGGCTGAAAAAGTGCCTTTTCGTCAAGAGAGCCAACGTCGAAAGTCAATAAATTCTCGTTTTCACGAAATATAGTCCTATATATATATATATATATGTATATATATATATATATATATATATATATATATATATATATATATATATGAGCTCTCTAATCCTTGAACTCATGCTATATAGATTTTAGAAGTGTTCCGTCTGGGTGCAGACAGCTTCGATGGGCACGTTTTCGAAAAGATTAAACTGACTATATTTTGTCAAGCGATTGTAGTTATGCTTCACGTGATAATAAACTGTTCCTTGTTGCATCATTTCTTTTGCTAGTAATCTCTACTGGAAAAAAAATACTGATAGACCACATAACCCAGGATTCCTTATCTGATAGGATCCCATATGTTAACATGGTGTTGCTGGATAAGATGTATACGGAGCATGTAAGTCTTGAGGTTGCTGATGGTTTTCTCAATGGACAATCCATTGTTTCTGGAGAACCGATGATGCAACAGTTGGCAACATTTACAATGTCATCAAAATAAATCACTCACCCACTCAAGCTTCGGTTATGACCTGTAGCACTTTTTAAGATTATTTCTTACACAGTTTTTTTCCTGTATTTCCATGCTGCCAGTGTAGAATCATGTCTCATAACAGAATGTATACAAGTACAATTTAATATCGCGGAGCCGCTCTTACTTTGTCATGTCAAGCATGTAGATGCTCACAGGCGATGTTCAGTTGCATCAAAAGACCTATGTGTCATGAGCGACAGTACTAACCTGCCAGTTGCTGCCAGTTCTTGGAATAAAAGAGTTAATGTAGAAATTGGTGTGGCACGATGGTATACCAACTTTAAATCGGCGATCAGTGCGGGATTTCACGCAGTATGAATGATGGAACAAGTGGTCTCATATTAAGCACCAGGGTAAGAGTGCGCTGTTAGGCCTTCGGTTCAATTTTACTTAAGTAAACTCTCACGGAAGGATATCACTTCAAGGCAGGTTGAAAAAAGCGATATAAGTTACAGAAAGGCAGCTTGTTCTAGACTACGTGCTATACTGCGCTGGGAAAGAAAATGCAGGTAGGCTGCATCAGGGACGCAGCCGCAGTGGGGTATGTCACACATCTTGTGTGTGCTGCAGAGGGTGTAAAGGTACTCGGGTAAAGAAAGCACATACCTAAATACAGTAGTTACATTTATTCAAGCTTTAGAAACCTTACATGCCTATCATATATGTTGCAGCTAATTGAGGTCTTGCGGTCTAATTTGGCAATCGTGCTCGCTTCCTATTCCTGCTGTTTTGCAGAGGGTGCTTGGGTACGAGGCTAAAGAAATGACCCCCCCCCCGTACTGGTGTCGCTCGATCGAGACAGCCCTTCGCCGTCCGAGGCCACCGCACTCGTAGATAGTTGTGGCTCCTGCGCTTGCGCTCACTATGGAGACGGACACATTCCACCGCAGGCTAAGCAATTGGATATCCCTAGGTATTTCTTAACGAGTCATCTCGCGCCATTTCTTGGCCCTACGTTTCGAAAGCACGGGCACGATAGCCGAGCAAGCTTGAAACTTCTGCAGCAAATTGCACACTTGTAGGTCTGATAACTCCTGCTAAGCACGAGTTCAAGCTTGATAAACCTACGATGGCATAGCAAGCTTTCTCAAGTGCAACCATTCCTGACTGGATGGACAAACGTATTGCCGAGCCAGGCGTCTCCGAACGCCGCGCACAAGGTTGAATTTAATTCCGATTGAGTCATGCGTGGCGCGAGAATGGCGCCACCTACGCGTGCGACATATACATTATTGAGTAGTGGTTTCTCTTCTCTGCACAACGATACCAAAGTAAAACACATTACGTATTTTTTTTTCACGTATTAGAAAGCTTACCTGCTTAACTTATGTTACAGCTAATAGGGGGTTCTACAGCCTAACCTTGAAATCGCGCGCTCATCGTGTACCCGCCGTGGTTAAATGTGATGGAGGCGAGTCGGCATCGCTCTGTCTTGCTGCCCATATCTCTAAGGGTCATTTCTGGACCCTGCGTGTTAAAGGAGCGGGGAGGAGTTCAGCAGTCACACCTCGAAAGGTTACTGGTTTAAGCGCAGAAATGAGTTCGGACAGACTCTCTAGGATGCGCGGCCGACTGCCTGAGCAATTCCTCAATACACAAGCATCATCCGTAACGCCACCACGTGCCACCAAAGCAGGCTTGCCAGTCTGTCTCATAATATAATTCCTGAAATGCGAGGATATGGTCAGGCAAGCATCTGCCGTTTTTCCGAGTATGCAGTGCTAAAGTCGAGCCAGACCAAACTGATTACCTGACAGAGTATCTGACTAATAAAGTGAGGTGCTTAAATTTCACATGCTTACGCATGCCTACTTTACTTATTCTTCCCATGGTATCTTCGTCATAAGGCGAGAACTGCACCATGCCGGAAATTATCGACCACTTGATTTCTGCGCCCTCGTTGTATTCTAACGGAAGAGACAATCAATAAGTGTCAAAACCACATTCCAGGGATGGCGCCCTCTGGACAAACAGATACAGGTCTTGAAGGTTATGCTTTTGCTAGTGGCATGCGGCGAAAGTGATTGCGTTAGACGGAAACACGTTAAAAATGTTGAGTTTTGGACACCGCAACTATGGCTAAATGTCTGGCAGGCCTCGACAATTCCATGAGTCAGATAAGGAAAGCGATAGCGCCTTTTTGAAAAAAAGGTGAACTGGATATGCGACTTTAATGTTTCCCGTTTCGTTCTTTTTTTTTTTTCTCATCTACTTTTTTCACCTTGCCATCCTCACATTCACCTTCTCCTTTTGTATTCCATCTCCCAACGCTGAATAGCTGGCTAGAACACTGTAGTTCAGGCCAACGTCTCAGCGTTTCTCTAATAATAAATCTCTCTCGCGCACTCTCTCGCCATTATATGGAGCCTCATCTGGAAGTAATCTGACGGGACAGCTTTGTAAGTTTCGTAGGCCAAAAAGTTAGTGTGTCTCCTAAATTACTTGCGCGCTGTGTGATCATCGCAATGATACAAACGACTCGAGGCATTTAAATAACATGTGCTTTATAATCAAGCCAGTGATATAAACCTCTAAACTTACGTGCGAACAACTTATAAGGCGGGTATCTGAACCTAGACAACACCAGAATCCACACGGTTTTCATTCAAATTACTCCATTGCAGAATGAAGCTTGCCTAAAGCAAGCACGAAGGAAGTCAGAATACTATCAAGCTAAAAGTACTAAAGAAAGCACCAAAGTTGCCTGAGAGCACTGTTCTCATCCATGCTGCACAGTAATTTTTATGGGAACACAAGTGGTATGGAAGAATGCAACATTAACTACGCTATACTTGTGCCACGTGCAGTATCATGAAAATGCACTTAGTAATAATATTGTACAAAGCGTTTGTACAGTGAAGATCAGATACAGTCTGGGTACTTGCCTCAAGCGAGCACGAGGGGATTCCGAATACTATTTAAAAACTAACTAGCGCTTGAAACCTAGATGATGCGTATAGCGGGAAATTGAGGGATTTGCAAGAAAATGAAGCTCGGCTGCTGTCTTTGCGTCGAACAAACGTTGTGTGCGTGAATCGTTTCGGTGCACTGTAACGAAAAACTTTACCTTTAGGAGCACTAGAATAAAGAAGCGAGCGCATTTTTCTTTTAACTTCCTTAAGGCAACTTAGCAAAGAGCACAATTATAATAAAAAATATTAAACCCTTAACGACAATCTTACAAACATATAATAACGAATAACGAGACGTACGGGAACGTTAAGCATAGGAATAGTTGTCTCTAGGTAGCCTGTCCTCCCCTTGCTTTTCGCAGTAAATGCAAAACCGCACATGCGTATGGCTAGTTGGACAGTCAATGTACGTTGATCTTGACAGTGATAGCCTCGAATCACGAGAACACCCTCCTTCCCCCTCCCCCCGACACACAAACACAAACAAACACACTTTTTTTTTTAAAACAAAACTTGACAAGCGGCTGGATTCGTTCTCGAGACATACCTAATTGCTTTGCAATCCTGGTCATGAGATATTACATTTTGTTGCTCATTTGTTTTTCAGTATTCGTATATTACTCGGTGTTGCGTCACGTCCATTAGTTCCTGCTCTTCCTGGTGGCTTTTGCAAAGTAAAGGTTTTCTAGTTGTCGCCATTAATTTATCGACGCCTCCTGTTCGTCTCTGTCTTCCTATATTTGTCCCTCTTTAGCTCCCGCCAGTTTAATGTCGAAAACCGGAGAGAGAAAACGAGAAATGAGATGAGAAAGGCATATAGGTTAACAGGCAGACAAGTATTCGGCTTACTACACTACACTGGGGTAAAAAAAACAAAAAAAACGAATGATGCCAGATAAAATGGGAGAAAGGCAGGGAGGTTAACGGAATAACTAACATCCGGTTTGCTAACTCAGAGTGGGATATATAAAGAGAGAATCGAGATATATATATATAAATACGGCTACGAAGATACTGTTGAGGTTCCTACGTTCATGTGACTTAGTTAAACGACTCAAACACTACAGCGTAGAAAAAATTACATTTCTCTTGCGGTCTTTCTACTATTCTCTACTTTATTCCACTCTCTATTTCTTTCTATAACTTTTATCTTTAAGGCTTCAATTCAACCTTTCATCGGTCTCACCAAAGACCGTCATGTGTAAGAACATTATACAAACTTCTTCGTCTTGTACCTGCGCTGTTTAGCAATGCATATATCATCAAATTTGCCCATCTACACCGTCCTTGCAGCCAACCTCCGGCAACAGTTTCTTACTCGTTATACTTATTTTGTCTTATTTTCGCTCATGTGTGACATGCGCCATAGTTCCACGTTAAATATAGGCACCGTGCTTTCTCGGTCCTTAAGTACTAAGCAACTGATGCTTAGCAAGAGCAATAAAAGGCAAAGAAATGCGCATGGAGAAAACATGCGTCGTGTTTCGTTACTCTACATTATTTTCGGGCGCTCATCAAAATCCTTCCTGCTTGAGCGCACGCTGTAGCGAACGAAGAAGATAACGTTTCAAGCTTATTGATCGTCTCGTCTTCTGCCTCAAGAGGTGAGCGCTGGGTTCTAACGTCGCTTACCGCAACGCTAGATGGTACGTTCGTTTCGCAACCGTTTGGCCTCAACTTCGTGCGCGCCCTACACGACTGTATTTCGATGCGGTCCTGACAATAACGGAAGTCACGTGGACAACGTACAAGAAAGGTACAGAAGAGGTAGTTTCTATATTCGCCCTTGTTTGGTTCAAATCAAAGGACTCGTGACGGCGATAAGTGGATAGCACGTGGTCCGCTCATCACGAGCACTTGCGGTGAGTGAAGGGACCACGGCTATTTACAGGAGAGCCACAGTTTGCAGGCTTTAGCACACATTAAAAAAAAAAGCACGTACTCATCGTGATAGTTCCAGAAACAGCTGCAGGCATCCCGAAGGATAACAAACGGGTATGGGCAAGTGTGTCTAGCGCGGTAATAAAAATATGACAACCTAGTTCGTCCGTAGCATGCTCTAAAGATGATGATGTATGGATTTTTATAGCACGAGGGCCAGTTATGGCCAAAGAACGCCAGGACAATATTTCAAAGCTCGTCAATAGGGCACTGGGCATGACATGTTTAATGGGAATATGTAAGACGGCTGTAAACGGGACTTAAAACCAGTCGCTGTGTAAGTGCGTAAATAGATATACGTATTAGAAGTTCGACAATGTCTTTAGTGAGATGTGCCCTGTGAATGTAAACGATAACTTTTACAAGTAACACGCTCTAAATAAAGTAATATATGCGGAACTAGAAATAACAGACCAAGCATGAACCAAAGCATCGCTTTGTGTGAGCATATAGATAGAAAAGGAGAAATACGTACGCTGTAAAACACGGTGCCGCTTTCATAGTAATGAAAGCATGCTCAGTTTCTCGGTAACCAGGGGTTCCTCATACAGATAGACAGCATGATCCATTTTAATTACGCGCCTTGTCTGTTTGTTTGTGCGAGTCAACCATACTTTCATATAGACGAATGCATGTGTTTAAGTGCTCTGTGACTCGGTTAATCAATGTTCATATCTTATTTCATCTATCTGGGTTAGCGAGAGGATTTAGTGGTGCTGTCGGCGACCTGTCACTTTCGTTTATATTACTGTTCGATCTAGTCTATGTACCAATGCGCAGCGCTCAGCGACCGTGTCTGCGCTGACAAATTAGTGTGCGTGGTTTCCCCGTAACCAGTCGGTCAGCACTGATACCTTGCCGCAGCAGCAAGTTGGGGCACCCGGGGATCGCCAATGTATTTCCATTTCAACTCTCATTAAATGTTTGTATTCTGCAGCGCGAGCTGACGTTTCTTTTGACCAGGTTGAATACGAAAATTTGTCGCTCCGTCGGTAACAGCGGATGTTTCTTTCATCCGAAGCAGACGGCTTAGTTGACTTTCTCTCCATTTTCCTTGCAGCTAAAAGAGAACTTGAGTTCAACAGAAAAGCAAGCTCAAGGAATGGAAAAGTAGTAGATGTAGAGGAATATCAAATAAAAAGGAAAAGGGATACAAAATAGGGCCAGTGGGGGAGAGGGAGGGGAGTGTAGTAGGCAATAAACAGAACTGTACAAAACCCCCATTTCCAGGCGCCAAATTCCTCGGAGTTTCTGAACTATTGCCAACGCAATCCTTTCTTTCCCTATTTTGTTGCGCAAGCTCTTTCGGCATGAGCAGCTACGACGCTCGGGAGATTGTTTTTCTCAGTACGCGACAGGTGGCGTTCGCGCATTGTGCGACGTTAGTGCGACGACGGGGACGACGGGGGGAGGGGGGGGTGCTCAAGCAGGTGTTCTGGCGTCGGGATTTCCTACCCGGCTTGATCGTGGAGAAAGGTTGCGGGGCGTAAGGCACGGAGCGAGCGACACTGGCTCGAAGGAAAGGCGTGCGTGCCGTGACGTGGCACGGCGCCCAATCTGTCTCCGCTCGCTGTCGACGCCGCAAGTCAAGTCAAGCCCGCGGCGCGCGGGTGGAGAGGAAGAGCGAAGACGCGAGCCGCCCCCGTGGCCATCGGTCGGTTTAAGCCAAGCAAAATGACGGACTGGGAGTCAGGCCCGACACGGTGCTTCGCCTGCTGCCACCGATGCTCCGTGTCCCATCCATCGTCAACGCCTAGCCTCGTCGCGCGGCCTGTAGATATATAGCGCGTTCTCACCCCCACTGCCTCTTCTTTATGTGCCAGGATTTGTTGCTTTGTATTTCGCTGCTTCCACCGCAGCCCCCACGACCCTGCGACTCCGTTGTTACTCTCTCTATCTTCGCTGTTCCCTTTTTTTTTTCTTCCTCCCCCCCCCCCCCCGCATCTCTCCTTTTTTGTCTTTACCAGGCTTTGAGCATCCTTTTCGAAGCGCGCATTACTAGCGCGAAGTCGAAGACGCTGTCTCGCTTCGAGAGACGACCCGTGAGTCATCTTTAGGATTTTCACTGCGATCTTCCTCCCAAATCTGCATGTTGCAGTTGTTGACTGTACTTCTCTTTTTATTTTCGCTTGCCTCTTCCTTCTCATGCCACATTGCCCGAGGATTTACCAGTCGCGTTCTTCGCTATGCAAAGAGCACTAACAGCAGTTCCCTGGTACTTTAGACGTTAACGCCAGTTGCGTTGTTCAAGTTAAAATTCTTCTTCGTCTTGGTTTCGTAAGAGACCTTCGCCGCATGTACGGCTTATTTCTCAAGCTTATAACTTATAAGTTCATTCGCGACGAGTAAAAAAAAAAAAGGACTGTAAGACTACAAACGTGTAATGTGTGCCTTAAGCGAAAGGTAGTCGCTTATACCACGCCCGGAGGAGAGCAAAAAAAAAAGAAGGAAAGAAAACGGTTAGTGCCCTTACATAGAATAAAATTGGTGTCATCATGCGTCAAATTATAAACATGGGTTTAAAATCGACAACGATTCATAACTCTGAAGAAATCAGCGATACCGTGCCGTCGTGTCCGAGGGTAAACATATTTCTCCACAAATAAAAAAGGCTTATGCTCACTACTGGGCTAATTTTGAAATAAAAAAGAAAAGCTTCTGCTATGGCTCAAATACGTATATATATACGGCTCAAAGACGTATATTCTGCACCAGTGTACTTTCATACAATAGTAGAAAAAGAAAACGCTGTCTCGTATTCAAGTTACTCCCCAATTATAACCACTGGTAATCTTATCCAGTAAGCGATGCGCACGATAAGAATGGCCGAGAAAGATCAAGGAAAATTAAGCCTTAGTTTTGGTAGCAACAAAAAGCGAAAAAGAAAACTAAACATTTAAATAAAAAAAAAATTGTGTCCCTCCTGTCGCTTTTGCACTTTTCCTCCTCGTCCATAGCACTGTTTAAGAACAGTGTATAGTTTTGACCGCAGTGTACGCGTTCGGGAAAAGCAAAATCATAATTAATTGCAAGGCGAGAAGCCTGCCCTAAGATGAAGCTGAGCCCGATTTTATATAAAGCTTTATATAAGCTAATATATGAAACCATACCTTCGGCTTCCTTTTCACTCTGCTGGGAAGACCTCTAACTGTGACAACTTTTTTGATGCGCGGCTGGTACTCCCGACTAAAACAGCTGCATTAAAAAATGTGGGTCTTCTACTTTATTGTTTCCGTAGCAAAGCACGCCCTGTTGCAGTCACTTCTCTTTGCAACGAAAAATAACAAGGAAACACTACTTATCTTAATTTGTGAAGAAACGAAATGTATTTGCTTGTCATCTAGGGGATCTCATAGCACTCGATTTTAGAGACTTTTACGTGGATTCGCTGACTAAAATAGTCGTAGTCATCGTCGGCAGCGTCTTTGACGACACGTTTCACATTTTTGGCGAAATAACACTGCAGCGGCAATGCAACCGACTCAAACTTCAATACACTTATAGGTATGCAACGCCCTATAGTTATAGTGCCTACTGGAAAAATAACCGCTATGAGTGAGCAGGGGAGAGGGGCGGGTTCTCTAAGCGTCCAGCCAAGTGGACATGTCCATTTCAGCTGCTGCTGAAGTGCTGATTGACTGAGCTGCGGTACCAGCGATAAGGAGGCCTGCGACCCCAGCCATTCTCAGTCTCGCTGAAACAACTCCAGCCTACCAGCAGCGGCTGAAATGAACAGTTCACTAGGTGGAAACTTATAGAATGCACTCCCCCTTCCACCTCTCCCAGGTTCGCTTTACACATGCACGCGTTACGAGTCAATATTCAAGGACAAAAAATCTACACAGGCGGCTGTAACCTGAATTGCTGCAAGTGAACCTGCGCTGTGATAGTGTGAGTTGATTTTGACCGGCTGTGACCCCGGGTCTCTGCTAACTCTTTCTCTCTCTACTTTCTATTTCTTTCTTTCTTTCCATTTTTCTACCTTCCCCTCACCCGTTTCCCAATGGAGTGGAGCAAGCCATATTTTGCGTTCTGATTAAATATTCTGACTTTTCTTTCTTTCGTTTTTCTCCCTCTTTCTCTCCTTTTACGTGTCAGCTTCATTTATTCATACGAGGGATTACAATGCATGCTTTAAATGTCTCCTCACGAAAGCGCATGAATTTTGATGTGTGCGCATGGGAATCGCTGAGCATCGAGAAGAGGCAGGCAGGCCGCATGCGTGAACAGTCACTCTCTTGCCCTCCACACCGCTCTCAACCAACTAGACGAAAGGCCTTTCTTGTAGACAAAATCTTCGGACCATGGTCTCGAATATCACAGCTGCAGGAGGCCACAAAAGCGCTTCAGCGATTTTCGAAGGCTATCGGACTGAGCGATCGTCTCTGATATAGAGCAGATAAATTTCAATACGTACGTCAACAGTGCATTTTCTCTACTTCTCCCAGTCTTTACCTCCCTTTTTCCCTTCGCACAGAGCAAGGTAGCCAACCGGTCTAAGTTCTGCTTAACCGTTGTGACATAAGTAACATACATTGCTTCATTCTCACTCAGGGCCGTGTCTCAAAAGCTTGTCTCGGTTATTTCGGGAGACATCTCAGTGCCACTGTAATGACTGCACCATTCCTTTCCAACCGCAATTCTAGCAACAAAGTTCTAGTCACCAAGCCTCTTTGGGAAGTCGCGGGCAAGACGGGGTACTTGCGCCTACAGTGGCGCCTTGCGCTGAGTGATCACGTCTACCTGTCCTCTGAGCACGCACGCACGCACGCACGCAAAAAAAAGAACAAGAAACGGTTGACATTTTGTGTTTGTGTGTGTGTGTGTGTGTGTGTGTGTGTGTGTGTGTGTGTGTGTGTGTGTGTGTGTGTGTGTGTGTGTGTGTGTGTGTGTGTGTGTGTGTGTGTGTGTGTGTGTGTGATGTGCGTGTGTGTCAGCCGTGTACTTCTGTATGTGAGATATTTCAGGTGCACGCTTGGTTGATGAAAACAAGAAAAAAATAATTGGATAGAACGTGTAGTGGTTGGATGCAGCTGGTCACGCGGTCCGGCTGCCGACTCGTCAAGATGTCACAGTGGAACCGAAGCGAAACTTGAGAGCCTTCCTCGTTCGCGGGAAGGAGGAGAGGGGCCAACGTGGTCTCTTGGGGGAGCCACCACGGATTTCGATTGACAGAGGTAGGAGGTGACCGCAGAGGAGGAGTGGGTAGAGTGGAGAGGGAGGGAAAGCTCGCCTTGCACTTCCGTGCCGGCGGCGCGCGACAAGAACTGTGCTGCGGTCTTTTTAGTTTTACTTAACTTTTTTTTTTCAATCATTTTTGTTGTTACCGTTCTCTGCGTCCATTGTGACGCAGTTTGCGGAGGGCTTACTTTTTTGATGACGTCGCGTTTCTCAATTAGGCCAAGTCGGAGGGCATCGCAAGACCTTTGATGTGAGTAAGCACGGAAGAAAGCGAAGGGAACAGAATTGTGAAGGTGGGGATGGGGAGGGGAGGGAGACATAGTGGAACGACAGAAAACGAGAAAGAGTGTTTGGCTTTTGACTTCACTCCGTCCTCTAAGTCGTTAATGCGACCGCTAATTACCGCCTGTCGGCGTGGGCAAGCAAAATGTTTCTGTCTTTGTTGAGCACGGTCGTTGGCCCCTCGCCAATCCGTACACTGGACTTAGCGGCAGTTAGGCGCGCTGTTTTATCGAAGCGCAGAGAATGTCGTTGAGACGCGGCCTTTTGGCAGGGTTTGGCTTTCTGCTTTCAGGTAAGGTTTGGTCAGTGCAGCCGTCTTCTGCTTAGGCAGCCTGCTTTTCGAAGTCCGTACAAAAACCGTCAGACAACAGCAGTCATTGTAGTTAGAAAAATCTGTCTAGGCATTGGCTTACAGAGCTTACAGAGCAAGAGAAGCTTATTGAAAGGCGAACTGTTCATTTTAGCGAACGACACATTAACGATCGTGTTTATGAATTATAGCCTTTATAAAGCAAAGACCAAGCCCAGGCCTTTTTTTAACAGTTTAGTGTGCGTGCATAAGTTACGCTGTGAATTTGTCAATGAATATTGCTCGCATGTGGAAGATTCGATGGAGAGAACAAAGCTGTAAGGTTTTGAGAAAACCGGAAATTTTTCGTTGTCGTTTACTAGATAGGCATTGCAGGGGAAGTAAGGCAAGTGAGAAAAATAATAACGGAGGAAAATTAAAGTGATTATGTGAATAAGGTAATAAAAAGAAAAGGATCAGGGGGTAAGAAGTTATCTGTTGAGATATTAACAAAATGACAAAAGAACACGAGTAGGAACGAAATTATGACGTCAAGCTTGTTATTCTTTCTTTTTAACTTTATTCATCCTAGAATTTATTTTATTCTTTTGTCTGGGATTACGTAGGTTTTTGTTCTATTGTCTACCTATTACTTTCGCGACCTATTCTTGGAACCTTTGGGCAGAATGTGGAAGCCAGGCCTATGTGCCATCTTTCGCTCGATTCCTTGCTGACTGATACGATAGTGTACATGAATAGAAAGAGTGTTGCGATATCAAAAAAAAAAAAGGCAGGAAAAAATGCCTCATAAGCTCACATACACCTGTGCCGGTATTGAACTAAGGGCGTCATTATTCTTATTGGGGCACTAAAGCGCAGAGAACTCGAGCATGCTCTAGCTGCCATCCTTGTCTTTGATACTCATTATTCAGGCTTACTTCGACTGACTCTCAAATACGTGCACCGGAGTGGGCGGTAAATGGGACTTCCATGTAGGAGCTCGAGGGCACGCACATTTTCAGGAGCAATGATAATGATGCCAGCGTCAAATATTCTCTCACCACAAAAGAACCTAATTCGTGCGAACACTGGTTCTGATCGAACTGCATTACGGGCTGCGTAGACATCGAAGCGTGCGTCAATTGCTGGACATAAAAGTGGCTCGCAAAACCAGAGCGATGCGCAGACTGTTGTTTCTGCAACGGATGACTGTGACAAGGGTGCAGGTGACTGCTGCTACGCAAGCAAGAGAGAGAAAGAAAGAGAAAGCGCCGTGATGTTAACCATATACTAGATTCTGGTTTGCTACAGTGTACGGTGGAGGAGCTTATAGAGACGGGAGGAGGTGAGAGAACGAAAATAAAAAGGAGCTGCTACAAGTGTTTGCAAAATACGATGGATGTCAAAAAGTACAATACTACTTCCACTGTCTTCGGATCGGATGAAGAATAACACGTTGAAGAATAACCTCTTCCAAGAGAGGCCGGGTCGTCCAAGCAGTTTCTGCACACAATACGGCAGGCACCGACGAACAATGTGAGCGATAGCGTCTGCTTCACTGCAATTGCCACAGGCTTCGGTGACGGCCATCCCTGTATGACTTCGTTCTGTGTACACCCCACTTTAAGCCTTCGGTTACCACCAGGACTGCCTCTGCGAGATGCGATCATCTTATGCAGACTATGGTTGGGCAGGGGGGTTCAAAAATGCAACCCAAGCTAAGTGCCAAAGACGTGAACAAGTTGGCACAGCCGACAAACCCGACACGTTGGCCAGCAAATAGAGAAGCAGATCGCACAGTATAAGTAGCAACAGGAAAAAAAGTAATCTAAAAAAAGACTTAATACAGTCGTGTAGCTTGCCTTCTTCACTTGCGTTCCCGTACTGCAATAACAATCCAAATGTCAGAAAATTAAGCCTGAATATCTATCCTCCTGAACAAGCGGTGGGCAGGTAAGGCGCGTTAGCCAGACCTGTGGGCCCGTGGGAGTGCTGTGTACTTACAAAGGTTATCTTACGTAAGCACTGCCTACGATTGGCCGTTGCCGTGGTAGTGATTTTGTTATTACATGTCTGTCTGTCGTGAGCGACGGCTACCCAGAAGCTGGCCATTGAAGAAAGGCGCTTACATAATAACAATGCTGTCCATACAGATCTGTGGAACTTTTCCGGCAGGTACCGGTCAGTGCAGGTGAAACGTAGAAAATGAATTGGGGGAAGCTTTTTGGAAGTGCCGTACGCTCTAACGCCTCCCTGGTTTAGTAGAGGTACAATAGAAATACCTACCACTTGTCTTAACAAAGGCGTTCTTTTTGTTCTTTTTGCAGGAGAGACGATAAATTGGCTGCTTTTTGGAAACTGACTGTTAGCATCTACGTACGAAAGCAACTGTTTGGTACGACTAATAAAGACAGATTGACAATTCATCGTATAATTCGTAACCTTCGAGCACATATTTCAGTCACACAGTTCAAGAAAGCCAGTGCTTGAACATGGCAAATCAGTTGTGCGGAAGCTCCCAAAGCGGACAAAAGTTCGTGAAAGAGAAAAAAATGTCATCCGTCCAGTGTTAACGGCAATCTACAAAGAGAGAGAAATTAAGAGGGAAAGGTAGGGAGGTTAACCAAGGACGTGCCCGGTTGACTACCCTACACTTGGGGAGGAAGAAAAGGGGAAGTGCAAATCAGGAGAGAAAAGAAGAATAATAGTCAGTCATTCAGAGTCAGTAGCAGAGGAATATTCACTGTTACAGGCGTTCATACAATCTACAAAGGAAACCCATACGGGCAATACGTATTCTCAAACCGGGAAGGTGTCCGACATACTTAAATTCATATCAACCAATAGCAGTTCTGAATTAGATTGGTAAACTTATGGAGAAATTGGAGCTCTTGCGTCTAGATTGGGATATGGTAAACAATAATGTCTACCCTTAGGAGATGTCACGATTTAGGAAAGACTGCACCACAGTTGACAAGGTCGGTGCCCATGCTAACTACTTCAGGAGAGAGAGGGATAATTAGAAAGACAGAGAAGTCGGCCTGAGCTAGTATAATCTACCCTGCTACTCTGCACAAGGGAGAAAGGATAGGGGACAAAGAAGAGTCGTGAAAGGTGATGGTGATGATAGGAATAAGGGATGCATATATACAATACACAGTGCTTTCCTTAAACCATTGAGTCTAGCCCGGTGATCTTCAAATCGCCTAGAGCAGCCCATGCAGCTGTTGCTGCTTCTGTGCGGTCACGTATTGCGCCCAAAATAGTATACTTTAGGAAAATGTTTGTCTGCCAATACCTGCAAGCAAAGAATCCAGCGTCTTCCGTTCTGATGTGCAGAGAGGGCGGTCGCAAAACAGGTGTTGGAGAGTACCCGACACTTGGCAGCGTTCACAGTTCTGCCTGTCCGCGTGGGCCATAAGATGTGCATAGTGTCGAGTGAAGGCGACGCCCAGGCGAATCCGGTGAAGCATGCTCACTTGACGTCGCTTGATTTTAACCGGGAGGGGAAAAGTCCTGCCACAGCCTGTTACCCGCAGGCGCCTGTACCGATGGTCTGGTTGCCCACTAATCTGCTCTTGAATCTCGCATGAGAGCAGTGAACAAAACGTTTACATCACTTCTCGAGTACGGAATCACCAAGCAAAACAAAGCTTTACGCAATGTTGCAATAGCTGTATTCCTGGACATCAACATAGCGTTCGACAATGTGGCTCATCAGGCAATTCAGACGGCACTGGTACCCTTTGGTATTAATGGCCCCATGTGCGCCTAGGTTTGCTACTGCCTAGCTGACAGAACTCTTTAGATGAGGGCTAAAGACAGAACACTACGCTGCACAAGGTGACGCGTGGAGTACCACAAGGCGTAATTTTAAGCCCCACACTGTTCAACATCTGCCTAATTGGTTTGGCAATATGTGTGCTACCCTTCGAGTATATTTCTCTTTATGCAAACGACATTTGCAGATGGCGTTCTGGCGCAACATGCTTGTTTTACGTGCAATGCCCCGGAAAGCCATCATCTGCATCGAAAAGTTCCTGTGTAGTCGAGGGCTTAAAATGTCGTCAGAAATGTGTGCTGCAATAGCATTTACCAAAAGAGGCATCCAGTGCCATGGCCTGAAAGTAGGAGGCACCCAGATACCTTATATTTCCAGTCACAAATTCCTGAGCGGGATTTTTGACAGACAGTTGACATGGTCGCCACATGTGCGATATATGAAAGAGAAGCTTGTCTCATTGCATACATCTTCGGCTTGCTTTCCAGCAACGCTGGCATGTGATCTGCTGAATCCCCCCTTAGAATATAAACAGCACTTTGCGAAGCTCTCCTACGATATAGCCTTCCTAGATATGGGAAGGCTATATCGGTATAGCAATGTCCCGACTCGATATAGCCTACAATGCCTCTCCCGAACGAACATGGATATCTTGGAAGGAATACAAGCGAGAATATTAGGAAGATATCTTGGGCTCCCGAGGAATACATAAACAATGGACATTCTAACAGAAAGCAAATACCTTTCTCTACTTATTTTACAAATCGCAGGAGTTAAATCGCACTTGTGTGCAATACGTTGCCAGAGGCACTGAACACCCATTTGTCGGCGCATATCTTCATGAAGTCATCGACCTGCTACCGCCTAGAGAGCCTTTAGTGCCTCCTTGGAAGTTATCTGCCTGGTCTTTTACTACAACTGTAAAGGGCATAAAGTGCAAGCAAATAATGCCCCATGCCAGCGTTAAAGTACTTCACGCTCGAACACATTTCATGCCGCCACAAACAACGTCGCCATATCTACATTTATGGCTCCATTACGACTGACTCATCCGCCACTAAAGTGTAGATTTAATCTACAAGCGTCACTATTTCCGCGAAGCTTAGCCACAGGGCATCTTCCGTTGCCATGGAGCTGGCAGCAGTGCGAGCAGCTTTCCTTTATATTTTGAAGCAGCCCGAATGATCCTCGATCATCTCTACAGACTCATGTGCTGCCCTTTTAACCCTGGAATCGCCATGTGTCAACGACTAGGTCATCTGCGAGATCGGCTCCTTACACATCGAAGCCTGTGGTATGCAGAAGAGCGTTGCTCTGCCGTGGCTGCCTTCACACTGCGGTGTACACAAACTACAGAGATGCTGCCGATACCTTTCTCTAGGAGTGATGTCTCAGTTCTGGTGTGGGGTCTTGCTGGACTGGACTAATCCGGAAAATCAATGTGAACCTATTAACGCACTTTCCTATGAGCGAATTTCGCATGCCATGTGGCTTAACAGGCGCGATAGGGCACGTATACACCGCATTCGTCTGGATGTGACAAACACGAAGTATTTCCCACGTAAAATCAAACGTATAACGTCTGCACTGTATCCTGCATGCGAAGCGCGGGAAGATGTAGCTCACCTAATCTGTGCTTGCAAGCGATGTCCACTACAAAGGACGGCCTTAATGTCCGCGCTTAACATTCACCAACTGCCATTCTTTGAACCAACACACGGTCTTGGCCCATGGACTAGCACTGCCTTGGCATCTCGCGCAACAAGGGCACTTTTGTGTTTTCTTGGAGACACTGGTCTCAATGAGACACTTTAGTTGAGTGTTAAGTGCTGTGTTTTGTATATGTTGTGTGTCTTTGTTGTGAATAGTGAGCATCATTTTTCACACTATTCGTCTGGAGTAGCACGCTAGGCATGCCGTCACGCAAACCTCTTCAGCATAGGTTAAATCTCTCTTCTCTCTCTCTGTCTCTATCATGCGGGTTTCTCACAAAAACAGTGTGGGAGTTAAATAATTTTTCTTCAACTGCGAAACTCTCTTTCTGAGAAACCCATAAGTGTTTCCTTTGCAGCAGCATCCTACAGTCGGGTGGATGACAATTTCTCCATTTGACGTATGTTCACTTTGCAGGATTCCCGACACTAGCACCATTTTGGAGACATTCTTCTAGTGATTTCTGGTGAATGGACACTGTTGCCCCTCTGACCGTACTGCGAACAGTACGCGAATGACACTGTCAATACCACGGTTTCACACGTCCACTTTCGATCGCGATCGAGCCCAATCCGGATCGAAATTCTCGACCGCGATAGGCGCCCTCCCGCAGATTGCGCAAAGGTGCCAATCACCCGATCAAACTCGATCGCGATCGAAAGTAGCCCGCGTGACATCCGTATTACATATGATCGCGTACGCTACTAGTGCTCTAAATTTTAGCGCTATCTTTTTAAGTGTATGAAAGAAAACAGACAGACGTTCGTCTGAAGAAGGGTATAAGACTGACCTATAGTTAGTGTTTGCCACCGGATTAGAACCAACCTCCACTACTCATCCCACCACAAATAAAAAGCTAAAATAAATTTTAAAAAACGAAACGCAAGAGGAAAAGATACCATCACTCTGGTGTCTCCATCTTTTCCAACGCGTCGAAATATTGAAGTTACTGTGACCATAGTGCTTAGGTGACGCGGATAAGGAACAACGACAGGGACGGCCGCCAAATTAGCCCTCGTCCTTGTCGCTCTTCGTTGTCCGCGTCACCGAAGCGCTATTGTTCCAATAACTGTATCAAACCAACTAGCCCGAAAGTCTGTAATCCTGGAAATATTGCTAATATCGTTATAATCCTCGAATACAGCTCTGTTTTCAGAAGGCCGTACCTGGCAGTGAAATTACCAAAAAGGATTTCTCGCTATTCATTTATCTTTAAACTATCCGTCTTACATGGGCGTTGCACGCCTTTCCGTCATACATCCAGCGTAAGTGACTCGAATATCATGCAAGGTATGCCTACATGCCTGGACAAGGTGTCGCAATCATCCCATCGCCGCCTAACTTTCCCCGGTATCATATACTAAGCAATACCCGCCTAACAGAACTTATTGCTTAACTGTTTGGGACATGCTGAAGTGATGAAATCATTATACAAACGACCTTAATTTAATTTTGCATCAGATAAAGAAGAAGTCACACAGGGTTAGAGCAAGTTGGTGCTGCTCGAGAGTGACTCAAGTAGAAAGCATTGAGCCGGAAGCGTGCAGAGAAATAAATCCAGGCTCATTTAGATAAACCTAGCAACATGCATACTCGCCGGACCGCGTAAATAAGAATGACTATTAGGTGGCATGAAAGTTTCACGAAGCGGAGAAAAAGGAAATGTTCTTTACTAGCTATTCAATGCAGACGAGGAAGGAACGAGCTTTTTTTATTATTATTTTTTTCTAATCGAGGGCGGCGCACTGGAGATGCAGCTCGTATTTGAAACTCCAGTGGAACATCGGTACGTGGTTTCTTTTCAAGCGAAGCTTGTATTGGCAGCGGAAGAGGGCGGTTTGATGAGTTGACAACTGCGAAGGCGCCGGATCGCGAGTCATTGGCTATGATTCCAGCTGCATAGGCACGCGCTCACGCCACGCGCGCAACCAGTCAGGGCCGTGTCGCTTCCGCCGGGGAGGGAAAGGGCAGGAAAGGGTGTCGCGCGCGCTGCGCCGGCTTCGCTTCCGTTCAGTTCAGTCTCGGAAAACGAACGGGACGGCCGCGCCTTGTGCGTTCCCCCGAGGAACAGGCAGCCTTCGACGAGCGGCGGCGAGGACTCGCCGTGAACTCGCCCGAGCCCAGGCAATCTGACAGCAACGAGAAGATCACAAGATGAGGGAGCGGGAGGCTGAAGCGATCCGGCACCATTACCTGTGGGTTACTTAACCGTGACGAAGGTCAGGTGCCCGCAGGACAAGCTTCGTTTACCCCCATTTTCTGGTAGGGGAAGGGCTGGTGATTTTTTTTACCCCAGTTCATAAACATCCCGCTTCGAGGAAATAATCATCGTGTGTTCTGCCTTACCACGCAGATCTTGTGATCATTTTATCTTCTCTCGAAGTGTTTGTTCTAAGTTTGTCGTTGCTGCGCGGCGCGTAACCTTCAACACACACACACACACACACACACACAGAGAGAGCTAGGTAAATTACGATATTCGACAAATGCACTGGAGACAACGTGTATGCTATTCATACCTGTTGACTATCACGAAGGATCAAAACATTAAAAAAATTATGTGGTTTTACGTGCCAAAACCACTTTATGATTATGAGGCACGCCGTAGTGGGGGACTCCAGAAATTTCGACCACCTGGGGTTATTTAACGTGCATCTAAACTAAGTACACGGGTGTTTTCGCATTTCGCCCCCATCGAAATGCGGCCGCCGTGGCCGGGATTAGATCTCGCGATCTCGCGCTCAGCAGCCCAATACCATAGCCACTGAGCAACCATGGCGGGTAGGATCAGAGCATAGGGCCACACTATATAAGAAAGAAGAATACGCACACGCTTGATGTGAAATTTCATAACGGTAGTTGTTTACGGAAATATTATTACGAAAACAAAAACAGAACAAGGGCGATATGAATGCCACATGTGAGATCATCCACGGTAAAGGAAGAAAGAAGATAAAGAAGATATCTGCGGTCAGAAAGTGTTGAAAAAGACAAAAATAGCAGGCAGTGGTGAGGGTCGAAGTCTAGGAGCAGAAACGGGGTAAGCGGCAGAGAGAAAAGAGGTGGAGTCTGCGGTCGGGATCCCGGGGGTGACGCGCAACTTAGGATCCACCCAGCAGAAGGATCCAGCGGTGGGTTTCCAGGAATGATGGCCTTGTCTCCAATTTGCCTCCGATTCACGCTCCTGTGCCATCCCCTCACCTTTCTCTTGTCCTACAGCTGTGAGACCTCCCTGCCTTCTGCTTTTCTCTTTTTTCCTCCCCCCTACAGCTGTGAGCGCTCACTAAATCTTATCTGGTGCGTACAGATAAAGAAGGAGTCGGAGCCAACACTCAGTCACATTTTACTTTTTCCTCAGGTACAACCGCTTGTTTTTGCGCTCTTGCGTTTCGGGTAACCAACTTTTATCGTTCGCAATACTTTCGAAAACGCGCTCTTATGCTAGTCCGTATGTACGACGTTCTCGATACTGGGATCAAGTTGCCCCAGCAATATGGATTGCGCTTCTCGGATTGGACCGAAGGTCATTGCGACACGAGTTAAAACGCAAACAAGAAAAAAATGGTGCACTGAGAAATGGTGCGACGCGGAACTGCGCCACTGGCCTGGTAACCGAATATCCCGCAAAAATGCAATCTCTTGCAAGCAAAAACTGGACGGCAAAGTTCGAATCACAAAAGAACAAAATAAGAAAATTGAATCGTAGGTGAGTACACTAGGTTAGTGTGGTTGATTTAAACAGCCCACCGTTCGATAACATCGGCGTTCCGTTTATCAGTCACCTGTCAGACAAACTTCTCCCATGTCTGGAGATATACATGCATTGTCCTGTTCTCACTGTTGACTGAATGTGAGTAGGGTGGTAACTGTAATACCGTAAGGTAAACTGTGTATGTTACCGACGCTTGTTCGTGAGTCGTCTCTCAGTTTGTTGAAGATGCGTAGGCGAAGTTACGAACAGCGCAGCGATCGGTACTAGTCTCGCGAAGTTATTCTAGAAAGTTAATTTTCACGTATGATTCTTCTTGGATTCTCGCGCGTTATTGCAGTCAGTTGAATGCAGATTTTAACAGCGCGTGTGAGACTTGAGAATCAAGTTGACTTTTTTTCGTGCAATACACGTTTGTACTGGCAACACAATGCGAGATCGGAGCGAACAACATTGTCGCCTAATACTATAAGCAGGGTACTTTGCAAGGAAATATAAATACTGATGCTATTTCACGTCCGAAAACGGGGCGCTATGCACAAAGGACGCCGTAGTGCAGGACTTGGGGTTCACTTAAAACACTTAGTGTATATTTTATGTGTTTTAAGGTAAACTTTAACGTGTTCAACGTGCTTTAACATTAACCTTGCGTGCAGTGCGCACCGAAATACGATCGCCGCTGCAGAAATAGATCCCGCGCAGCTCTTTAATCAAATAATAGTGTTTTCTTTGATATATATACACGTTGCAAGGAAATAGAGACGCTTCGTTTAAAGATTTCTGCAAGCACCTTTATTCCCCTCTTTGCTCGATAAGGCTGAATGGTGCGCGTACGAGGCATCTTAAGAAGAAAAACACTGTAATGAGAAAAACGCCTCCGGCTTAAAATTCGCGCATTCTATGCTTGTTCTCCCTAAACTCAGCCTTGAGGTTGTTAAACATTTTTAGCTACGAATGCATCGCAAACAAGCGATCTAAATTCGAAAGAGGAAACACTTAGACATTACCGATAAACAAGATAAACTAGCTGATCCTGACGCGGCCGTGTCCCACTCTGCGTCGGCCGTCAGCGGCTGCACGGAACCTCGTGGACGGAAGCCCCGACCTCTCGCGAGACCGCGTGCCGCCGGTGTGACTAGTTCGGAGACCCGCCGTTGGCGTGGAACGGGGGCGCTGCCGTCCTCCACCTGTCGCTGGGGGCTGGTCGGCGGCCGTTCCTGGCCGCGCGCTCGCGCGCGCCTGCGCGCACCTGTGGCGAGGGCAGCCCAGAAGCGATTTAAGAGAAGGGTTCGTGGGGCAGAGGGAAGCGCAACGAAAACCACGAGTGAGAGAGGAGGTGGTGGCTCCCGAGCCTCCCGAAGGGCTGGTTTCCATGGCGACGGGGGGCGGCCAGTTTGGAACTTCCCTCCCGCTCTCTCTTTCCGCTCGCCCCGGAAAGCGGCGACGATCGAGACCGCCAGTGCAACAGTCGACTACCTGTTGGATGGGGAGCGCGTCCTCCCCTCGCGCTCACGTTCGGGATCTAGGGAGGCGACCGGTGGGGAAAGGAGGAAAAGCGGTGCGTTCCTCCACACTCGATCGAGAGAGGGGGAAACCATTGACGTCAATGGTGAGGGTGAGGGAAGGTAATGGAGAGGAGATGGCTGGTCTGGAGGGAAAAAAAGAAGAAAAAGATCGCCTCTCTTTCGCTCGTTACCTTTCCCGTCTCGGCCGCGCCTCTCTTGCTACGATACTCGCAGAAAAGGGGAAGGCCGACCTAAGAATACACGGCGGGCCCAGATGGACGAAAATAAAGAATAAAGAACAAACAGCTTCAGAATAGTAGTACAAAGACGGTGCATTAAAAGAAATGAAGCAGGAGGTTGCGGCTTGGTCGTGCTATCTTTTTCGATTACTTGAAAAATCTACAACCGAAAGCGTGCTCCGGGGGCGAGTTTCTTGGGTGATATGTGTGGAGCCTGTTCTTCGGGGTTCTTTCTCGTCTTTTTAAAACTGAATGCTTTCTTTCATTTCAATATTTTCTCTCATTCGGTGGCTATGCGGCCAAGGCCAGGCGATTAAGCACGGGGTTTCTTGTAAGTGCTGTCGGCGGCAGTGCACGCTCTGTGTGCAACGGTGCTGGAAGTATTCTTCAAGCACGGCGTAATCGGCGCTCGCTATGGTCTAAGATAGTTGCGAAACTTGGCGCACGGTGGATAAGCAGAACTTGCAAGTCATTTTCCGCTTACATATTTTTTTTTACGACAGGCAACATTACCTCAGTTTCAAAAATCGGAAGAAAGAGAGAGAGCGAGGTGAAGCAGGAGTATGCGTAAATTTTTCTTGCCCAAATGCATTAGCAAGAGCATTGCTTCGGGTTAAAACACAGAGTAAAGAAATTGTGCTTAGAGCCGCTGCGTGCAATCTTAATATGCATCTTACTTACTACTCAACCTCTCATCTTTTATCACTTTAACTTGAAGAAGTTAGTTACAGCGTAATATTACGTCTTCCAATTTACGATACCATGAGCATAGTATTCGCTGTGCATGTAAAAGAGCGCAGGCTTTCCCCGCCCTCCAATGAGCCGCCTCCAAGCTACATATTCATGTGCTAAGCTTCTTACTTGTATCACACTATGCGCCGCGATTCTCTCAAGCTTACAAACGCTCTAAATGCGTGACGTTCTTGGTGCAAGCTTTGTAGTCTTCAAAAGAATATGATTTCTTTGAAGCCTGAGTGTCGCAGCCCGTGCAACAGACCCGGTGCATATATTATATAGTAGAAGCGCTAACGTATCCAAACTACAAGAGCAAGCATCATACAAAAAAAATCGCATTTAGTTTGCTTTCATCGAAAATCTTCATTACCAAGCACGTTGCAGAGTTGCAGCGCTTTCGTGCACATCTCCTCCGGGAAAGCATAAATGTTTCATCGTCAAACACGTCGCGAGAGCCCGCTCCTAAGTGCATAAGCTTGTCATCGTGTCGTCTATATGTCGGAGACAAAAGTGCTTTGAGCGGACCATAGCGGCATCAGTATGAAAACAGTCTCGCGCGCAGTCCGTGCAGAAACCTCGGAGATGTGCCCTGTACGTTACGCGACCTTTTCTTTCTTTCTGCTTGGTCTCCACGCACTGCTATAGTACAGTGTGCAGCCGCCGCGGCTCGACGGCAGTTCCATTTATCTGGGCTAGATTATTCACCGGCGCCCAGAATTAATGTCGTAATGAGTGCTCGCGAGCGGCGGAAATCCGATCGAGCGTTAACTTTTGACGACGGCGCGCTGCTGAATATGTAAGTAAACAACGACGATTCACTAGCCACGCGCGACTTGGCTCTTTCGGGCGCTATACGCCTACTGCGCACGCGCGTCCCGACAAAAACAACAGCGAAAAATGAAATGAAGGAAACGTAACAACGCAGGGGGAACGCTCTGCGACAACTGCCGACGCCGCGAGTACAAAGGCGTGGCACCTGTTGCGTCATCGCACTCCGCGCTCGTACAGTCGGAGAAGTGTTTACATGTGGTTATCTCTTTACTATACCTAAACACAGTTCGACGTCAGGGACAACCTAAGGAGTACATTTGTACAAGAGAAATCAATGAAATGCTATTTGAGACTCAACTCAATTAGTATGGCAATTATTTGCTCAATAATTGGTTTGTTGAGCTATCCACTGCTTAAACTTGCCTCGACTGTAACAAAAACGCTACTGTGGACTTTTGAGTAAACCCTCCCGCGACTAAATCAGCATTTCCAGCATCAAATTCAGCGCATAGCATAAATGGTACATGGGCAATACTGCGTTATCTTTTCCGTCGCCCGCTTAGCGACGGCGAACAGTGCATCGCATGTGTTGAGTAGCAGTGCGAGCGTAGCGAGAGCGAGAAGAAACAAAACGTAAAGAGGAGAATCTGTCTCTGTTTTTCGTGATACTATATAGTGCAGGTGAATTAAATACAGTAAGCCGCGGGTAGTGGTGGTGGTGTGGCAGCAGACGGGGTTAGCCTGGCATACACAGCCGGCAATTGTTCCGCCTAAGCCTCTTGGGTAGAGCATATAGGAAGCTTTCGCGATTGCGTAGGTCGGATTTATCGCGTCATGCCAACCGAATTAAACTAGGAATTAGCATAAAGTTGAACAATTTGGGGCTTTCCACATTGTACGTGTAATCGTTAAATACAAAAAAAAATGAAAGAATGGAACTAGGAGTTGAAGGTTGATACTGCAGAACGCAAACCGACCAGTATAACATTAAGCTCAGGCACCTGTAACTGGATATTTGATATTTTATTCCTTCACAAAAGTCCGTAAGGTCCCCCTTTATTTCAGCACGTGTTCAAGCTGATCACAGGCAGTCCGTTTTATTCCGTGCTCACAACAAGCACTGCTTGTAGTCTACATAAATAAAATTTGACATTGTATAATCTGGAGGGCTCTTTTCGTGGAAAGACATAGCGCAATACGAATTCGGAGTGAAGTGTTTACGCTACCTAAGATTCCTAGCCCTTCTGGCTCTACAGCAATGCCCAATATTTAAACTAAATCCCCGAGAGATCAAATTCGTCTCCCTGTTATAGTCATTATAGCGTAGATCACCCGAAAAAAAAAAAAAAGCCTTGAATCTTGTATAATTTCAACACTGTTAAAGCTTTTATTGAGAAACTTGAATCAATTATAGAAATCTTAACCTCTAAAAAAAGTAACCGTGTTGTAATTGTAGGAGACTTTAATATAGATGTTTCTGGAGAAACTAACAATTACACCTTACTTCTACAGTCATATAACATATGCAATCTTATAACAGAGCCAACGCGTATCACAGGTAGTTCAAGCACTTTAATAGATCATGCGCTTACGAACATCCCATGTAACAGATGGGGTGGAACTTACCTAGATCCAATAGCCGATCATATGCACATATTTTTAGCTGTCAAAATCGAAGGAAAGATATCTGCGAACATATCTGGTGATGAACGGCAGAAAAAGATTGACTATCAATTAGTTCGCGAGAACCTGCGGCAAGTAAACTTCTTGGACACCTATGATACAGACATAAACAAAGAATATACAAACTTCTTTACAGTTGTCCAGAGTGCCGTCTTGCAGAGCACCACACACAAGTTCTCTGGTCGATATGTTGCACCTATATGCCCATGGATGACTCGCGACATCCTGCGCATACTGAAGGAGAAAGAAAAATGGCACGAGAAGTGGAAACGTGATAAAACCAATAATTATTATCTAAGCCAGTTTAAGCGTTTCAGGAACCTGTCGGTGTCTCTAATGCGTAAAAGAAAACAAGAATACCACTCTTCTCTTATCATTAATGCTCAGGGCAACTCAGGTAAAATTTGGAATATTGTAACAGGTGCAGTAGGGCTTCGTTCAGAGCAGCGTATGTTGCCTGATGAACTTAACCAGGAAACAGTTGATGAATTTAATGAGTATTTTGTAAATATGTACGCAGCCTATCCAATCAGTGGTGAATACTATGGTAATTGAGGATATCACAGTGGATGAAATAATAGCAGTTGTTAATGGGCTAAGAACTAAGGCAGCTGGGCTGGACCAAATACCTGTTAAGCTAATTAAGGACAACATTGACATATTAGCGGGTCCCCTCCTTCACCTATTTAATCATTCCCTTGATTCCGAAACATATCCCTCAGAATTAAAAATAGCAAAAGTAATTCCGATTTATAAGGACGGAGATCGCTCTAGTCCATCAAGTTATCGGCCGATTTCTATTACTAGCGTGATCAACACAGTATTTGAAAAGATACTCTCTGTGCACATAAACAAATTCATATCCAAATACAACATACTGAGCCCCCACCAACACGGCTTCAGACCTCAGAAATCAACTTCCACCGCTGTTTTCACCCTAACGCACCTACTTAATACGGCTCTTCAGCAGAATAAAATTGCGGTCGTTGTCTATCTAGACATAAAAAAGGCCTTCGATACAGTTGACCATCAGATATTACTGAACAAGATTAACAATCTAGGGTTTAGGGGCAAAATCCTGAACCTGCTTCGAAGCTACCTTAGTAACCGCAAACAGCAAGTAATACTTAAAAATTATACGTCTACTTTACAAACTGTACTAACTGGTGTGTCACAGGGTTCCGTTCTTGGGCCCATGCTTTTCTCACTTTACATAAATGATTTCCCTGCAACGCTTAGGCATTCACAGGCTTTGATGTATGCTGACGACACCGCTCTTCTATTTACTGGAGACAGTCTGCCCGATATACAGGATAAAATAAATGCAGAATTAGATAATGTTTTTAAGTGGTTCACGTCTAATGAACTGACCCTTAATCTTACTAAGACTAAGTATACAGTTTTTCATTCCAGGAAGAAAAAGCTCAATACTGAAATACTGGACATATCATTACGTGGCATTAAACTACAACAAGTTGTCTCCTACAAATATTTAGGTATTTTCTTTGATTCAGACATGCACTGGAAAACTCACATTAAACACCTTTGTTCTAAGCTTGCTTACGGATGTTATATTCTTCTTAAGGCTCGTGAATGTTTCGGATATCCTGTCCTACGCATTCTGTACTTCTCCTTCATTCAGAGCCACATATCGTATTGTATTGACTCATGGGGAAACACCTTTCTAACTTACCTTGAGCCTGTATTCCGTCTGCAAAAACGCGCATTAAGAATTATTACCTCATCTAGGTGTACACAATCCAGTACGTACTTGTATAGCTCATTGCATGTGTTGCCAGTGCAGGCATTGTATGAATTGAAAATTGCTGAGGTAATTCATAGTATTATCGAAAACAATAGTCCACTTCCGATTACCTTGTTTAAAATCCCGTTACGAAATACAAGAGCTGCAAGTAATCAGTGCTTTAATTTGCCCCCATGTCAAAATCTGTACGGGAAAAGACTCGTGGAATTTAACGGCGCACTTATTTGGAATTCTTTGCCAATACATATAAAAGAAGCCCGTAACTTTAGGTCTGCTGTGAGAAAATACTTTTTTGAAAAATACAGTCGATAAAAAGAAACTACTTTAAATTTAGATTCCTGTCTAAGTTGTACATGTCAATTGCTCAAGTTGTGAATGTCAATGTCATTGTTAAGTATTATGTCTGTTTTGTTGCTCGCGCGCGTTGAGGATAAAAGAACGCTGAGTTATATTTACTTTCGTGTCTGAGTTATCTATGTTTTATATTACTATTATGTAATATGTCTACTGCTTTTGTGTGCTCGCCTGTTGCGTTTTATAGCCTAAGTTCACTATGGACCCGGGACTAGCCAATGGCTATGGGTCCAGTAAGGCTTTTGTATTTTGTAAAATATGATGTAAATAAAGAAGGAATGAATGAATGAATGAACATGCTCTTTGCGTATTTTCTTTTGGAGCACAATATTACAGCGACGCACTCTATTAACTCGTATATATATATATATATATATATATATATATATATATATATATATATATATATATATATATCCTCCACGGCCCAGTAGTAGATAACCTTCGTCGCATAGCCGATACACGACTATGCAACGAAGGTGATCTACTACTGGGCCGTGGAGAATATATATATTGCAAAACGAAAATTTATTCCAGAAGAACGATCACTTGTGTCTGGTTAGTCCGTACTGTCCCGTTGTTTGCACTGTTTCCCCGACTGATAAAAATTAATGCAGCTCCAGTTCGTACGCCCAGTCGCATGGTGTTACGCATATCCAAACTAAACCAGCGGGAACATGTTAACTCTTCACAGTATTATGCGCGTTCGCTGGAGGGCTGCACGAAAACAAATGTTGAAAGTTTACTTCTATCGGAAAACGAAGGCGCAAGAAAAAAAAAGATGTTATTTGCGATCTTGCTTCTCTCGTGTTTTACTTTCTCGTTTCGTCTGTGCATATACTACACTCCCACTTTCGCCTATATATCTTCAGGCAGGCATGGTTAGCAGTTGGTCGCGCTTAAAGACCGATAATGATATCAGCCAGAATGGAGAGGCAACTGCGCAGCAGTGTGCACCAGATCGGCACTTCCTGAGGAGGAAAAAGTACTGAAAAGCTGTCAGCTTTCATCTGCGCGCATGATAGTTAGCGCAGAGCAAACCAATTGAAGCGCTCGAGCGAAGTACACGTTCTGCTCTTCGCGGCGCGATTCGCGTTAACTAACAGATTTCATAACCACGTCCGATGTATTGAGGCCAACCACAACCTCCAAGTTTGCGCCACGATCCCGGCGGCGGCGATGCTTGATTTTGCCATCGTAAGGACAGCGAGTTATAACTGCGGTTTCGTTAATTGCGCAGGCCCTCCTATCGCGCGCGCGATTATTATTAACTGCGCCATTATAACGTGCCCGGTATAGTACAATGTTCCTCGAACCACATCCGGGAACCCTTTCGCGCCCACTATCCGCAGACAATCAGAGCTAGTGGCAAACGGTGCCATGATTCACGACCTGAATTAACAATGCGACGCGAGCTCGGAACCACGAGCACGGATTGCGCGACGGCCCAGCTACACTCTGAAACTTTCCGCAGCCCGCCGCGTGGTCCTTGCATCAGTGCAACAAATGCTTCTCAGTCATTGGAAAATGGCTCCAGCGAAACTAATGCGCGGCGAGAGATGAGTATTACAATCTGCGGACTGGCGCACGTTGAGCAGTCGCATCCGTGGGCAGTTCGGGAACTCTGCGAATGCACCGATCACGTACCTTCCTTGCGAGAGCCCTCCTTCTACAAGAGCTATACAATCACCCGCTAGCCTATGCGGACATCATCGCGAGCGGCTGCAAAAGCTTTGCCGCGTCACCTAAATGAGAGCAGATCGTGCGGCAGGTTGTGACTGTGCCACTGTGCATCGTGTGACGTTGAATGTGTCTGTATGTGACAGTAACATCGTGTGTGATTACGTGACGCCTTGACGGAATGTGTAGCGGCGCCTACACATATTGTTTCATAGTGTTCATTCTTACTTTATTTACTTTTTTTCTTTCTTTTCTCTCATTCTTCCTATTCATTTTTCCCTTCCCCAATGCAGGGTAACCAACCGAATATATTCTCTGGCTCACCTCATTGTCATTCCTTTACTTTTAGCTCTTTCTTTTTTGTGAACTTGAGCCACTCCAGGACTCGTGTGTGAAGAAAAAGCGACCGGTTGCGGCAGCCAATTGAGAACGAGAACCGGCTGCGTGACCCAGTAAAGGGCTGCATATGCAACAGCGCCTCTGAACGAAGCAGTTGTTCACAGGTGGGAAATAATCACAGGGTTAAAAACTGACGAAACATGGAGATGGATTTAAGAGTTGATTCTCAACTACGATTGTGTCTCTCAAAATTTACAGAAGCCCATACTCACTCCCTCGGTCAGCGTTTCTGGCAAATGTGTCGATGTTAGAACAATTCCACGTTGAAAAACGCCACAATGTACTGTACAGTTCTTTCCAAGGACCGGTCTTTGCATAGATTCTTGATATAGGTGGTTCGCCAGCCAGAACATCAAATTAAATTGTGATTTTTCATCATGGGCTTGCTCAGCGTTCAATTCACGTTCACACGTATATATACAGCAAAAAACGAGCACGGACACAACTTT
Source organism: Dermacentor andersoni (assembly GCF_023375885.2). Lineage (NCBI taxonomy): Eukaryota > Metazoa > Arthropoda > Arachnida > Ixodida > Ixodidae > Dermacentor > Dermacentor andersoni. The sequence goes on from NC_092815.1 coordinate 30,083,116, forward strand.
CAATATAATTAATTGTTAATTATTCTTATTTGAGCCCCTTCCGGGCCCAAGGGCGTTGCAGAAAGAAGTGGCACGTATCACAGCATAAACAGAACAAAAATACTCCGCTATCCAGAGCAGAAATTTTTTGCTGCGACAGACTTGAGACAAGACGCGTTGGTTACCGTGCCAGTGAAGGCGGGCAAGCGACTCCATTCTTTACTTGCATTAGAAACAGTTGGAGCGGAAAGCAACTTTGTCCGAGAAAATGGAATCTGCATTTTACATCGGTGGTCAGCACGGTTAGCCATAAAGCAGTTCGAGCGCTTTTTCGCTACCTGAGGGCAACAGACTTGAGTGCCAGACTGTAGACATCCTACACCTAAGTTCTCTCTCTCCCTCTTTCACTCCCCATTCCCCTCCCAACGTGTAGGGTAGCAAACTGGACTCAGTCTAGTTAACCTCCCTGCCTTTCTGTCTTCCCTTCTCTCTCTCTCTCTCTCTACATGAAATCGATCTGATAAAAATCACGTACAGTAACCGACGAAGTCAGCAAATTTTTGTAAAGGCGCTAGAGGCAGGTCAGTTTTCTACATGTCTAAGGAAGGCGAAGTTCGAGATAGGTGAACTACACCTGCCCTGAAATGGCAAAAACCACGAGGTAGCGGAAGAGGTGGCGATAGCCCTAGCCATCGTTAACCCCGGTTGCAGACAGGTACTTAGTGACTCGCAGTCGGTGGTCAGAAACTATGCACAAGGCAGAATTTCGCCGAATGCTTAGGCTATACTCAAAGCCAACGCGAACTATATAACCTTCGAGGAGATGGAGGAGCGACACATTACATGGCTCCCGGCTCACACGTAACCCGACACCCCCGTACCCAACCTCAACAAGGAGGTCCACCCCGTAGCGCGAGGTCTCACATTCCGTGCCCGCCTATAGAAGGATCCTCTATGGGTGATGGAAAACCAACGGAGGCATTGACAGAGACGGACAGAATGACCAGGTACTGTGACATTACAAAATTTAATAAAAAAATGCAGGCGTGTTTAACCACCCACTAACCCGAAACTCGACAGGGCCCAAGCGGTAGACTATAGACAGTTACAAACCAAGACCTTCCCCAACCCCGTTCATCTCAGGAGGATATATCCAGACCCCTATTCAAACGATAACTGCAAACTATGCGGCAAGGCTCACGCATCTCTTAAGACACATTCTCTGGGAATGTGAGGCTATACGCAAAGAAAATGCAGTCTTCCCAGATGAAGCTGCGGCGCGCTGGACGGCCTTGCTGCGTAGCTATATAGAGAAAGAGATGAAGGGTAAAGGCAGGGAGCTTAACCAGATATCAGTCTTCAGTTTGCTACCCTACTCTGGAAAGGCAAAATGCTACGAAAGGCAAAAAAAGCGCAGGTATAAACACCAAGATCAGCCATGGGCCATCCAGCAAGCCCGTGAGACGGCGAGGAGACAGAATCTCCGGACCTCCTCGGGGGCGGCCTAGGCCTAGGCGACGAATTTGCTAAATTTTCAATAAAGTTGTTACCCCGACCACCATGTCGTTTGCGCTCCGCGAAGACAAGTGCCGTTCGTAAACCGAAGTTCGTTGATTTAGAGCAATGTGTAAAACCCTTAAGAGAAAGTACTGCTAGCAAAGAAAGTCATACGACTGAAACAATTTATTATTACGAATTGGCAACACTCAAAGAACGCTGCCCGACTCAAAGCTCCGCGTGATCATTGATATAAAACCGCAACAAATATTTCTAATGGCCGTGATTTCAGTCTGTAATTCCTAATAACATGCATCATGTCTACAGGCAAGTTAACGGACAACTTCTTGGCATATTGCGCTAAGACAGCACGAACAGTCATTCCCAGGCTAGTCTTCTTAACATCAAAGGAGGCATTTTCAGGGTAACGGTTACACAACCAGAGAGCAATAGAAAGAACATAACAACCACCTTCTGTGCCTTTATTTGTCTCCGTTTTTAAGAATTCCTCCGGAAAGTTCATCACTCGTCGCGGGCTGAGTGGCTATATCTTTGTACTAGTGATCTCGAGGTCGCGAGTTCGATCCTTGCCGTGGCAGCTGCATTCCGATAGGGACGTAAGGCAAAAAAACGCTCGTGTACTTAGAATCAGGTGCACGTTAAACAACAACACGTGGTCAAAATAAATCTGGAGTTCCTCACGGCGGCGCGCCTCGTAACCAGATCGCCGTTTTGGTCCGTAAATTCCCATAATTGAAATTTTTATTAGGAACTTCAACGTTTGAATTCGAACCAACTAGTCCAGCTTGTAATCTTTACTCCTCATCGCCATGAAGCAAGCCGGCAGTCAAATTCAGACTGGACTTTCTGACACGTATACGGAGATAGAGAGACACAAGCTTTAGTGATATACTGGATATGTTAGCCTGGCTCTTCGCCTTACACCCCGCATCATGCACCATACATCATGACTATATAGTCAGCTTGAAGATAACTTTCTCAACACGAGCCAGCATGCTTACAGCAAAGTTAAAGCCGGGTGTACATCCCAAATAGGGTCTATGACGCCGGAACCTCGGACCAATGTAATATTATTTTTGGGGGGAACCCGCAGCTTGAATAGTCTTCATCAATAGTAACATTATGCGCTGCGGCATCGAAGTTTCTAAACCCACAAGTGCTGTCAAAAAGCCCGATCTACTTTCTGTTCGGTAGTTGGCACGAAGAAAAGAAGAAAAGAAGAAGAAGAAGAAGCCGGGTCATAACACGTCGAGGCGGGCACATATGGCATCCATATTCGGAGATGTAGCACGCCGGTCCTTTCGAGGACGAAGCCACGCGAAAGAATGAAGAGGGGCAAATCACTGGATATACGCATACGGAATAGGGTGCGTGTAGGCTCATGCTACACCGGAGCACCCAAGCAAAAATTAAAGAAAAAGAACCTTACTAGGACGGATTCGCTTTTCTCTGTTCCGTCAGTATACTGCTAGCAAAAACCAGCAAAAATAAAAGGCGTTTCCATCTTGAACGCACGCACAGACGTCTGTCTGCCGTTCGGCGGTGCTTGAGATTGCTCGGAATGGCCCGTTAGCTGCTTTCTGGCGCGAGAAACGAACCTTTTGCACGCCAGTCCGAGTAGCCTATAGAGGCCCTCTGTGAGCGACCGACTGTGGGCTCCAGTTCTCTTCAACGCCTACATTCTCTATTCCATGCTTTGTTTTTCAGCTCTCTCGCACTTCCGTCCTTGATTTCTCATGGTCGGCGCTCTCTGAGCAGACAAATCTTCCCTGATTGCTGCGTTAAAATGGGGCTGCCTGCGTCTCACTTCCGGCTCGTTTCGTGCCTCCCCTTTCATGATGCTATCGGCTAAATTAAAGATTGATGGCTCAATCCAGGGACCGTGCTGGCACTTCTACAGTGCTGCTCGACGAGCGGCAGAACGTGTTCACTTGCAGGCGGCAGCGGCGATAAACTATGCAGAAGTGGCCACTCATGTCCTGTATCCTCCTCCCCCCCCCCTACCCTACTTTGTTGGCGAGCGGCGATATTTGTGTGATCTGGCGTGTGACTTCTTTCGTGTTACTTTCGTCCCTTTTATCCTTTTGACTGCAATGTCTGGCCGAGAGCTTGGGGCAAACTAAAAAGGACATTCAAGGGCACGTGACCACAATATCATTGCCGGAAATATTGCCATGCTTACGAGGGCAGTAGTGGTAAACTCGCTCGGCGATCGGCATCAACAAGTTGTTCGATCAACTTAGAACACAAACGTTGTACTTTAAGTCGCCCTGCAACCACAAGAACCGACTATGGGCCAGAGCCGCTTCCGCATCTTGCGTTACCAATGACAAATATATATATATATATATATATATATATATATATATATATATATATATATATATATAAACGAGAAGAAAGAGGGTTAACCGAGGGGCTGCGGCAAGTTGTTTTTTCATCCACTTTAATTTCCATTAATTAATCGCTGCTTTATTTCATTTATTAAGCAGAAGTAATTTCCCCTATGTTGTCCTTGGTGTCAGTGTTTGGTGGCTTCTTCTGATATGACCAATATATATATATATATATATATATATATATATATATATATATATATATATATATATATATATATATATATATATATATATATATATATATATAAAAGCAAAAGAACGACAGAGAGGTTAACCAAACAATATTTCCGTTTACTACCTTTTATTGGGAAAAGGAAAATGTGGTATCAAAGAAATAACGAAAAGAAAAAAGGAAGTAAATGTAGGAAATGATGAACAATGTAGAAGTGTATGTGTGGGCGCTTTCACATGTGTGTGTGGGCGCTTTCACAGTCTCGCAGCTAATCCATGTCAAGTTAAATCGGCTTGGATTTTCGGCGTGCGTTTTGTTTATTTTTATGTTCATTTCTTTCTTTTTGCACGTGAGCACATGTGCAACCTATATAAGCAGGGCATATGGCTTCTCTATAATAAGAGAAAAGAAAACCCACCCATGTGCTCGCATTCGTCCTACTACACATGCTGTGAATTTGAGCAAATTTTCTCCCTTGCACACAGGGGTGGCACGAAGTCGGCTGGTGCGCGCGTGTCGAACTTAGTGGTTATCTTAGTCAGGGCGGGACTAAAAACTAACTAGGAAGTTAAGATTAGGAGCGCGCTGAAATATCTGCTAAACTCCACACGCATGCTTGACTGTTTATCCAGAGCACAGGCACTTGTAGCAGTGAGGCCGCTCGTGGCAAGTCTTCTGTAACAGCTCACAACGATCGGATTTTACGCGCTTTCCACAGTCCTGTGAATGAGTGCTAGTAGCCAGTTTATCATTTTCAGGAATGTTAGTGGCTTGACATGATTGGCAACGATCGTCATTTCAGGGATGTTTTGAAACACTTCCACAACCTGGCAGTGCTGCAAGATCGTGCATCTACCATCCCTCTAAACTGTCTTCCTCATCAGTCATTCGCTTCTTTTTGCAGCCAAGCTGTATATGGCTAGCCGATTCGTCCGTACGTCTGTTGCCTGTACGCCGAAAACTCCTCCTGCGCAACCCCATCCGCATGCGCGAGAAAAAAGAAGAGAGAGAGGCGCGTGATTGGCTGCGCCAGTAGTGACGTCGCTGCTCTCCGTCGCAGCCGAGCGAGCGCACAACAGTTTCTCTCCCGCTCCGAAATGGGTTGGCCACGCGTCATACGCACTCCTGAGGAGCAGGCAGCTTTCTATCAACAACGCCACGAGCAGAACAGGGAACGAGCTCGTCTACGCCTTGCCGATGCTGCAGCCTGGGCGCAAGAACAGGCGCGTGCAGCGGAGCGCAAGCAGCAACTGCATATCGAGGATCCGGCAGCCTACCAAGCCGTCGGTTAATGAACCATCAGGATTAACCCAGTCATAAACACCGTGGCCGCACGTCTCAGCTTCGCTGGTTTGACATATCTACGGATTGCTTGTGTGGTGATCTTTTTTCCCCTTCACCTCTTTCCCCTGTGCACAGTAGCAGGCTAGAGCCACTGGCTGAGGCCGACCTCTGTCTTTCGTTTCCATAATCTCTCTCTCTCTCTCTCTGAGCAGATTTTCAGTTTTCGACACTGCGTGTATATCTTGCTGGATTTATTCACTACGGGTTTTTTTGCCTTCGTTTTTTTTATTTGCGTCGTACGGTATCACGTTATTTCCAGTGCTTTGTGCCGATCAGCACAACCATCGCCATTATTTCCTAGGCGGGAAACGCCCCGCAAGAAGGATTCGTTGTGCTGTTATACCATAAAACATCTGCTCGATATACCGATCGAACAGGCGCTGGCTGGAGTTGCGCAATCAAAGCCAAATGTTTTACCTCGTTTCCCCAGATGCCTGGAAATGCGCGCCCTGTCCGAGTAATATAAGGTTTCAGGAACGATAAAAATAAAGAGGGTGATATAGCTAGAGGCACATACTATGTCTCCCAGCCCGGGGACAGGAATGCAGCAATCAGAAAGCGGCCGCTCCTCGCCCGCCGGTTGTTTGGGCCCGGACACACCCCTTCCCGAGGGGTGTTATTACTTGTGCAGTGGTATGAAAGATGAAGCGTAGAAGAAGCGTGAGAGTGAGGGACGCTGGAGACTATGGCATCGGGTCGCCGCTATGACCGTTTATATAGAGGTGGGCAAACAAGCAAGCGGTGTATACTTTGAGTCATTTCCTGGAGCGTCTAGTGTAGATACATGTCCCAGAGTATACTGTACTCATCGCAATGCATTTCTTTGTGACTGAGTCGTGATAACACGTCACTTTTGCAAAGTGTAAATGTAGCTTTCCTGTAGATATGCCATAAGAAGAAAGGCTCTTTTGTCCTAAAGAAAATAGTTCGTACGTGTTCAACTGTGACTGCTTTTCGTACTTTCTTGTGTTCCGTTTAGCACTTTGTTGGTTGACTCATCTGGTTTAGCGTACGAAAGCAACACTGGGGCCCTCTCAGACACCATTGTGGAAGGCTCCGGGTTAATTTTGACCAGCTGCGGTACTTGGAGGTACACATCCAAAGCAGGGCGCAGGAGCGTTTTTGCATTTTGCACTCTTCAATATGTGGCCACCGGGACCAGGATTCAAACCCGCAAACTCGTGCTGAGCAGCAAAACACCATATGGAGCCACTGCGCCGCCGCGGCGCGTAGCATTTCGTTGAAGAAATGACTCGACATTTCGTTGAAGAAATGACTCGAAGCTAGCGTTATTGCCTCATTTATATGTGCCGCAATGTTTCAGCGTGTGTACGAATGTGTGTCCTATACATTACGTGATTTATAAGCGAAGCTACAAAGGAACTTACTCTTGTTGTCTTTCTAATATTTTGTTAAGCCTGCCCCGAAAATTGTACTGCTCTATTTCTCGGCGTTCCGGCTAAATATTATACTTCAGCTTTCGTCCCTCACAGGTGCGTATATGTAGCACAACAAAGCAAACAGGAAAGCTTGCGAAAACAAAGCACATTGAATAAAATCTTCGTTTTGTTCCGATAGCAATTATATGGGCACTCCAGGCAAATTTTCAGCGTGATCGTCGCCGTGGCCTTTGATATAAAGTGCATAAGCGATAAGAATGCGTGCCGTAAGCCCGCGTGCCGTAAGCTACGAGTGCGAGGGAAAGCGTGCTAGAGTGAGCTGAGAAGCAGTGTGGCTTGATTCTCGCCGTCTTCCCCCGCACCAAATGTTCCAGGTCATGTGATCAAGCGTATGCTAGAAAGAAAAAAAAAAGGAGGGGTAGGAGACGAGCGTGCAGTAACGTGATTAAGCGCGCGCTAGGAAGCGGGCCGGGGGTAACCTGCGGTGCCAGCAAGTGCGAAGCGTTGTGACGTAGAGCGTTTGCGGCCATCGAGTGATATCTATTCATGTTTGCCTATGCGCGCGTGACACGCTTGTTAGTTTAGGTAGTAAACGATTGCTTACTGCAGTTTATACGGCGGATAAAAACTAGGAACCTTGCTTCGCGTAGTTGTCTCATGTACTTTTATAGCTATCGATGCTTGACCTTTCGAACGAAACTGTGACATTATTTTTTTACAGCGACGCTGTTTACCCGACGGACCTGTATGAATGAGCCGTATGCGTGGTCTCGTAGGGGAGGGGGGGGGGGATCTGGGTGGGCTAACGTCCGTAAAGTGAACAAAAAAGATGGCGGCGCTTAGTGGCCTCGTAGGGGTGGGTGGTGGGTAGGTATCTGGGCTGGCTAACATCCGTAAAGCGAGCAAAAAGATGACGAAAGGCGTAGAAGAAAGAAAGGATACGCGATTTCACTGCGCGCCGCACCTTCGCAGTATACTGCGAAGTATACTGCGCACCTTCGCAGTATACTATAGGTGCACTCACCTATAGGTGAGTGCACCCGCGCTGGCCGCCTTTGCTGCCGGCTGCGTCTGCTGTCGTCTGCCCTCAATACAAGGGCGCGGCAGTTGTGGTCGGAAAACACAGGGATGTGCGCCGCGGTAGCTGCTGCGGTGTGTAAGAACCGGATTGTACATAGCAGAGGTAGACAATTGCAACAATTGCAACCCCAACAAAAAAATGGGAAAAGTGGGAAGACCACGCATTGTGCGCCCGGCCGAAGAACAAGCGGAGTACGACGAACGCGACTACAATCAACGACAACATGCCTGTGCGAACGCGGAGAATGCGGCCAGTGACCTTGCCTCCGAAGAGCGTCAGTGAGGGAGTCAGATGCGAGAGTCTAGTCGTCGACGTCGAGCGCAAGCTGCCGATGAAGATCGCACACTGGAGGCTGCGCGTAAGCGTCAAGCTAGATCATTCGAGTCTGCGTCCAAGCGGCAGAAGCGTGAGTTGCCACATCCTTCGAGTTTCGTAGGGGGCGAATTCCAAATTCAAGAGAATATTTCTGGACACGGAGCTTGGCCATAATTGCTCGGTCTGCTATCGACAGCTTCGCTGGCTAATCCGCCACCATATGAATGATTCGGGCCGATTCTCTTTTTTTTTTTTTTTTCATTGACAAGTGTAGGTTTGCTTGTCAATGTCCACAGTGCTATGTAAACTGTGAATTCTTTGAAGGAACGCACCACCCGTCTGTTCATAGTGTCATCGTCGATAACAAGATAAACTGCCCTGTAATTGCTTCGCTATTCAACAAAACGATTACTTTTGTAGTGTTACTCAGAAACTGTAACTTATCCCGTGACAACATTGTATTAAAATTGCTGTCTGATGTGCACAGATTGTTTATTTTATTCTGATTTTGCCTTTCTTCTAATTTTCTTTTTTTTTTCATGTAGTACCACAGTATACAATGTCAAAGTGAAAGATGGATAGCCGCCTTTCAAGAACTTCTTGCGTGCAGGCTGTCCCCGGGTTTTCGTGTGTTGACAGGGCTCGCACTCTGTCAAAATCTAACGCGTCGCGAGAACAACGTCCCTTGCAGCACAGGACAATCTTGTGTCAAAGCTTCGCACGCCCATTCACTATTTATTTCATTTTTTTTTCCACTGATAGCGTGGTTGTGAGGTATGAGCACCTTGCGCAACTTCAACGCTCCTTTTATTCTTATCTTGGCATCGCACATTACCGTGACCTCGACAGTCGTTTTCTTTTCACCTGCAATTTCCGAATGGTCGGTCTAGCGTAATATACTATTTAGATTCTTTATTCTCGAGTATATGTTCTGCTGCGCCTGCAGAATTATCAGAAAGTTCGCACATAAGCCATTTTAACCTCTTCACTTTCTGCTTCCGGAATAACTGTTGGCGGTGTCGACCGTTGAGACATCGTATATACATAGGCGGGCGGGCGGGAAGGAGGTGCGCTATGTATCCTGCAGATGTCAGCGGGAGGCCATTCATTGCAGGCAATCCATCTTTCTGTGCATGACCGCTATCGGGGCAAGAATATTTCTCCGCGGATTTGGCTGGCGTCTTGCGGCTTCGATCCTTTCAGGAGGGAGAGAAAGCTGACAAAACGTGTTTTCCAGCCCTCATTCTTTCTTCACTGACACTTCATGCCTTCGAGAGCGGACGCTGAGTGTAGGCAACAGTGTGTACCAAAGTCATAGAATGTCGACCACCGCATAGCTCCAGACGAAGGAGCTCCGATACCAAAATATAGTTAAGTGTATCAGACACATACATCTTCTTGTTTCCCCTTTTTTTAGTAAAAGAACATGGCGTATTGTAGCCGGTAATTTTTTTGATGTAGTAATGCACGTTGCAAGAAAGCATGTCGCTACAGCATATCGTCATAGCTAACTTAGACATCAGCATACACATCAGCGCAAGCTACGATGAACGTCGAGGCTAGAATTGAATAAGTTTTTGCATGCCACAGCCAGTGCTACTTATTCACTGGCAATGTTTGTTTTTTCCGGGCCTTTGGTCGGCATAATGAAATGGTTCGATGCCGCTCTCTGCCTTATTGGTAACGTCCTTAGCGTAGAGCAATATCTAAAGAATGCAACTATTTGAGAGATAGAATTTTTAATGAAAGCTTGAGTGAAAATTGAATGAAAATAAAAATTTAATGAATGAATGAGATGTTAGCCTTGATAATTTTCCGTGTGTGTACTGTACTGCAAATGATGAAAGATAAGAAATAAACGCAGGCAGATGCGCATGCAGCAAGTATTAAGGGTCCCATAGACAGCCACACTCACGCATTCAGGATCACAAAGACACACTATTGCGTCAGAGAAAGGGAGGAAAAAAGAGAGAAACGTAGCGAAAGCGTACTAACAGCAGAAATTAATAGAATTCACGGGGAACTCCCAGGCGTCAAGTAGACAACGCTTAAGAAACAGGGCACCCAAGCGTTGTTGCGTATATCTGAAGCCCCACACTCTGCCTGCGTTCTTTTGTATACCTTTCTTGCGTTCTCTCCTAAGCCCGCTGCTTTGCGCCCCCCAAACTATATATAGATGGCGAAAACCTAAAAATCCCTAACTTCTATAGTGCCTCGAGTAACGCAATATATACTGAAGCGTCCAGTAGGTAAAGAACGCAGTGCACTAAAGCTCACCGCGAGTTGTGCACAAACAGCGCTCGCGACGTGGAATAGGTGGCGAGATAAACGTCCTTTAGAAAAGCGAGGATTCATTCGATTTAAAAGACCACACTGTATCAAAAGGCAACCGAGAGAAGCGAGGACACGGCATATAAGAAGAAAATAGGGCGCGGCTTACCGCCGGAACGGGAGCGGTTCGTGCGTGTGTCAGATTCCGGTCTGGCATCCTCTTTCTCGTGCCATTTGCATGTTCAATTCGAGTTTCCATTCGTCGCCTTAAGCTTGCGCATATATAAAGAACTCCGCGCCTTCTGCCTTCCTATACCGAGCAGAATTCGCCGTATAGAAACCAAATTATCGCAATTCCTATCACTTTGAAAGCAGCAGCATAGAAAACGTGCAGAATCGTTGCTAGATGGGTGGAGCGTGGATGCTTGTCAAATGAAATTTAAAAAAAAAGGGTGGGGGGTGGGGAAGGTGGCCTACGGAAGCGCTGCAAGATATAAAGGCAATTTTCAAACGAAAAGCAGAACTTCCTTTCTTTCTTTTTGCTGATCGCCGCGTGAAAATCGCAGTGGCCAGTATTGGACCGTTTTTCCAACGGCGCATCTTTGCGATGGCACAGCAGTGTACGGACGTATATAGTAGACAAAGCTCGTGCAATGTCGCTGCCGCTCTTTCGAATGCAGAACATTAAAAGAGTTTTCCAAGCATTTACTTGTGATTCCTACTGCTGGAATAATAAGCGCTACGGTCCTACTTTTTTTCTTCACGCCTCGCGGCAGAGGAAACTCGCCGAAGGCTTACCCCACTTTGTATAAATCGATGGTGAATCGTCTTTCATGCGCTTCGTCTATAATACATTATGCACCCTTTCTTGCTTCCTCCTCAGAGTCCGAAATGGGACGGCTCGATTTCTCCTCCAGGGTAAGCGACTGCAACTGGTTTGCGAAAGTGCATGGCCCAAGCGCTATGCTATACATGATGATTCGAACGTCCGTGCTGCCGAGAAGCGATCTTTCTTTTTCTTTTCCCGTGTTACAGTTAACTAATGTAATAACTTGACAGGCACTGATGTGAACGTTATGCCGACAAATAGCTAGACTCAAGATAGATAGATAGATAGAATAAACTTTATTGTCCAACGGATGAGATGATCTACCCACCCCCCGAGACGCAAGTCAGAGAGCAGGTGCCGCCGCCTCAGATGCAGGCTGGGAAGTCTTGGGTTCCAGCAGCCTCTTCAGCCAGTTGGACGAGCCGGAGCTGGAGCTCAGAGTCCGAGCTGCGCAGCAGGGTCTCCCAGCTGTCTCTACTACTTATTTTGTGCGTTCCCCCGGGAGAGAACGGACATTCCCATATTATGTGGTCGAGGGTCCCTCTCGCCCCACAAAACGTTACTCGTCATAAAACCACAGGTACCGCCACGATGAGAGGGGCAGAGGAAGGGGGATGTCAAAGAATCCCACGTGGTCAAAGAATGTCAGATCGGGGTTTTGGCAAACACTAGAAGTCTCTTTTTTTTCTTTAGTTTTGAAGCTGTACTGCAAGTGACAATAAAGTTACTGTAAATATACCAAATAAGATAGAAAGCAAAGCCGTGTGTGATACAGCAGCATAACATAAAGTAAAAATTCTAGGCGGCGGACGGCTTGTATACTTTCTACATAGAATTAATAGCCCCCTACGAGGTTTATCGGCACTGAAGCGAAGAGAATTGAACTCCTGTGCACTACATGCCAAAGCCATGATTTGACTGTGAGGCATGCCGTAGGAAGGGATTCCGGATTCATTTTGACCTCTCGCTCGTGTTCTTTAACATTCTTACATTTCGCAACCATCGAATGCGGTCACCGCGACCGGCATTCGATCTTGCACTTGCAGTGTTAGCAGCGCACCGCCGAAGCCACTACGCCACCAGGGTGGGTGAATCGATGATTCAGTGTCGCTATACAATCAGTACTCTTCAAGAGAACGAGCGGTTGTCATTGGTACTTAGCGCGTTCGAGTACTACAGAAGACTACATTTATCAAACACCAAGCGGTTACATGGACCTAAATTTTGAGATAGAAATTACCATGGGAATACAAATGGGTGTCACAGACCCTTGAAAGTCATGACCGACGGTTTATCACTATCCTTTAAAAAAGAGCACAAATTATTGGGTTCTACCACTACTGAGCAGTATAGCTCAAATATTTGATAACCAAGAAGCTTGAGAAGAAGCTTATGACAACGTAAGTGGGCGATGAAGTGAAATAGGATATGCGCAACAGTATGAGGCAGAAAGACGGCGGCATAAATTATGGAGTAAAGGAGTAGCTGGCATTCTAGTTGAGAATAAGTAAAAAAGGGTGACAGCAGAAGGGAATGAAAAATAATAACAGGTAAACTTCGCTTCATAGCACGTGATAGTACAATAGCCTTGTGGAACTCAACTAGTTTCTCAAACACTCGCCTACATTCACGGGCTCTCCAATTGAAAATCTGTCTACCGTCTCCCAAGTCACACTTGTTTCTTATTGGATGAGCTCGCAACCCTAACTGTAACACTTTCGGGTGTGATAAAACAATCGCACATCTTCTGTACACCTCCCCACGTTATGGTACGGAAATACAGTTTCTGTGCTCTGCGCTAGAGACGCTGCATAGAAGGCCACTCTCAAAACAAAAGATATTAGGACAGGGTTCACAACAGAAGCATGCATTTAAAAGGCCGCAAGAGCGTTAGATAGCTTCCAGCAGCCTGCGGGATATACTTTGTTTTTTAATGGGAAGCATATGCCCCATAAACCCGAAAATCCGGCGAGCGTCCAGCGTTAACATCCGATGACACAAAAACACCCGTGACCAAATGATGACGTCACGTTACTCGCGCTGCACCTGCTGCGGCTCGCACTGCGAAATTCGACGGTTAGAACAAGTTAGAGTAAAGTGACTTAAGGAGGAGTAAAGTGAATAAAGGTGAACTGAATTTAATGAAGGTAGATTACAGTGAATTTAGGTAGAATAAATTGATTAAGGTGATTAAGGTTTGGATTAAGGTGGATTAAGGTTGGTACAAATTAGAGCAAAGTGTATTAGGGTGGATTAAGGTAGAGCTGTGAAGGACACGTGAAAATGCATGACGTGACATATCATGGACGTAGTCATTTAATTATAGAAATCATTATGCTTTCGCCTTCGAATCACGTAAGGATACCTAAGTGATTATCAACGTTTGTGATAGGGACGTGTGCCCCATTTCATGCGTCGCTTTCAACTCCATTGCCGATCTTTCTCTCTCCCTATCTGCTTATATCCTTTTTTTCCGCTTCTCCTCGTACAAGGAATGAAACTGGACTTTCTTTTCTACGTAACCTCGTTGCATTTACTTGATCCCTTTCGCTCTTTCCTATTATTCAACGTTTTTCTAAGCAGACGCAGCCACTGATCAACGCCTTGCGTTGATCTCAGGTGTTGCGGAATTCATTACCTTTCTCCAACAGACCACGCAGACCGTTGCAGCACTTATCTGCGGTACTTTCAGTATAGCCCCTAACGTATCATGAAAGGTTATAATAACGATGCTGCGGCAAGGGAAGGCGCTCGCGACCTGAACAGAGCCGCACGGTTCGATGCATCACGCGAAAATCGCATCTCGCGGTGTCCGTGCCTCTTTCAGCGACGCACGGCGTGTTTGCCCACCGCACGAAACGACGGAGCAGATGTCGGGCCATTCGTATGCGTGCTGCGCAAACACAAAGGCGAACAAGTGGCCACGAGGCTTCAGTCAATGGGCGGCGGTGCTGTGCGGCCGCAAAGATGCGCATCCGCTCAAAAGTTTGCATACGCGGGCGAGGTCCCCTGAAGCAGATAAGTCGTCTTCTTCCTCCTGCCTTCATTCTTTCTTGACGCCCCTCATATCTTGTCCGCATCAGGGGAGAAATTTTGCATACGAATCAGGCGCACGCGAGGGCCAGTGCACGCGGACAACGTGCAGGTCACGCGGCACCTTTCTTTTTGCGTTCTATTCCATGCGTGTGAATACAGATGAGTCAGCGTGCCACATTCGGTTTAGAATGCGCCGTGGCACGCAGCTCGATATCCTGCGAGGTTCAGACTGCTGGCCGTCTCGTCATTCCTCCAGTTCCGCATCAGTAACTGTGAATGCGTGTTCCTTAAGGTTTCGAGTACTGCACTTCTTTAGATTTTCTTTCCTTTTTTTATTCTCCACAACTTAGCCTGCGATACCTGTCTATTCTGACCATCTCGCGACCTTAGTGACTTCATCCTCGCTTTTTTCTTCTTCTTCTTTAGTTTTTTGCTTCAGAACCAACGAAATAAGTGCACTTCGTAGTCCGTATATGCATTTGGAAAACAGAAAAACAAGATTAAAAGCCTCATCTGGAGATTTCCAGTTCACAGAACATTTTGTTTATCAGCAGGAACGTGCGAAATGCATGAATAGCGCGACTTCATTAAAAGCGCACCTCTGGGTTGATTTAGTCATTAAGGATCCGAAGTGAAAAGACGCAAACTTGGAGTATCAAGTTTATGCGTCCAAGGAACATTTTCGTTGTATTTAAACGAAAATAACCGAAATATATTTGTATATCGCGAAGTTTCAGTGGCGTGGGCGCAAACGCACTGACTGGAAAATACGAATAGGGAACCCGCACGATGAGCCACGCGTTGCTGACTTATTCTTAAGCGGCGCTAGAAAAACATCGGCACATGAACAGAGCCAGACAGACGCAGCGATCCCTGTTTGTCGCGACCCTGTTTGTCGCTACCTTTACGTGAATCAAGGAGTAACAACTCATGCGAACCGTTACGTCAATGTACGCCTGATTAGGTAGTTTCGCCCACATCGATGCGTGCATTTTCCACAACTACATCCGTGTGGTTTCATCCTCTCAGGTTCGAGCTAGCGAAGGAAGACGCATCCGCGGTGTGGTTCATTCTACATTTGCGTTCGAAGCCGATCTTTACCATATTGTTGAAAATACCGCGGATTGCCGACAAAGAAACAACACATTGAAATCAACTTCTGGCGTTCATCATTATTCCGTTGAAAAGCGATCTATTGGGAGTAAAATTTTCTCAGATTATTCCATTTTCACCTATTTCTTTCCCAGAAAAATACTAAACAGCAAATCCTTTCAATATAGCGAGAGCTCTAATAATAGAAAAAGCCACGCAATATTTTTTTTTTTTCGCTAGTAACTGTACTCGTGTTTTTCGTAAAAGAAACAATTGTTATAGCAAGACAACACGGTGTGCGTGCCTACCGCGATCATCGCAAGTACCATCCACTTCAGAGGCGTTGAAGCAGGCAGAGGGCTCGCCAAACTTCAACACGTCTCTCACGTCTGTGCCTCCGAAGCACGAGAAATACGAAGCTGTCGAAACTATTCGTTGATGCCTACAAAGACACTATTTGCGTGTGGGTCAGTCCTTTATTTACTTCTTTTTTTCTCTTCCTCTCATTCGGCTGCCCCCCCCCCAACACAGCCTCTAAGCTTGCGAGTGTTTCTTCTCTTGCTTTCAGTGTCTCAGCATATCATTTGGAGAAACTCGACGCTGATTTGTATGCAGTGCCATGAGCCGCTTATTATTTGAAGCCACCCCGAAGGCGCCTGTCGGCCGGTCGCTTTGTACGTGCGAAGTCGCAGGCGAAAATGTAGCTAAAATAGAGCTGGGCACTCATTAGTATGCGCCGAAGGGGAACTGATACAGAAGAAATGATGACAGCGATGGGAGATAAGAGGTGCGGGAGGCTGGAAAAACAAAAGAAGAGAAAGAGAGAGAGAGAGAAAGAAGGAATGGCGCTCTATTGTTTTTTGTTCAGTTCTTTTTACAAAGCTTCCAAATAAGTTTCCTGTCACCTGCAACAGGCATACGCAAACACAGACCTGCACGTGTACACACACACACACACACACACACAC